>NC_053027.1:306626916-307260426 GCF_003073215.2 Triticum urartu
CCAGCAATGCCCAACCTTGGTTTTACCATTCGCCACCTAGCCTTTTCTTTCCCTTGGGTTCTGCAGACTCAAGGGTCATCTTATTTTACCCCCCCCCCGGGCCAGTGCTCCCTCTGAGTGTTGGTCCGAACTGGGCAGCCTGCGGGGCCACCTCGGGGAAACTTGAGGGTTGGTTTTACTCGTATCTTGACCTATCTGAGTGTGCCCTGAGAAAGAGATATGTGCAGCTCCTATCGGGATTTGTCGGCACATTCGGGCGGTGTTGCTGGTCTTGTTTTAACCTGTCGAATTGTCTTGTTGTACCGGGTTACCGAGTCTGATCGGTGTGTCTCGGGTGGAGGTCTATTCCTTCGTTGACCGTGAGAGCTTGTCATGGGCTAAGTTGGGACTCCCCTGCAGGGATTGAACTTTCGAAAGCCGTGCCCGCGGTTATGGGCAGATGGGAATTTGTTAATGTCCGGTTGTAGATAACTTGAACCTTAATTAATTAAAATGAATCAACTGAGTGTGTTACCGTGATGGCCTCTTCTCGGCGGAGTTCGGGAAGTGGACACGGTGTTGGAGTAATGCTTGCGCAGGTTGTTCCTTTAGATTCTCGCTCGTGATTTGCCTCCTCTTCTCGCTCTCTTTTGCGTATAAGATAACCACCATATATGCTAGCCGCTTGCTGCAGCTCCACATATATTTGCCTCATCCATTCCTATAAGCTTAAATAGTTTTGATCACGAGGGTGCGAGATTGCTGAGTCCCCGTGGCTCACAGATACTATAATTCCAGATGCAGGACCAGGTGATTCCGCTCCAGGTGACGAGTACGAGCTCAAGTGGGAGTTCGACGAGGACTCTCAGCGTTATTATGTTTCCTTCCCCGATGATCAGTAGTGGTGCCTAGTTGGGGTTTGATTCAGGGCCTTGTCACATGTTGGGTTATTTTCTATTTTGGCGCCGTAGTCGGGCCATGAGTGCTTGTATGATGGATGTTATTTATGTACTCTGATGTGACGTGGCGAGTGTAAGCCAACTATGTTATCTCTCCCTTTGATTATGTATTACATGGGATGTTGTAATGATTGCCTGACTTGCGACATTGCTTTCAATGCGGTTATGTCTCTAAGTCGTGCCTCGACACGTGGGAGCTATAGCCGCATCGAGGGCGTTACAAGTTGGTATCAGAGCCTTCCCCGACCTTAGGAGCCCCATTGCTTGATCGTTTTTAGCAGCCGAGTTGTGTCTAGAAAAATGTTTTGAGTCATTTAGGAATTATATATCGGAGAGCTTAGGAATTCTTTTTACTTCCCAGTCTCCTCATCGCTCTGGTAAGGCATCCTGATGTAGAGTTTTGACTCTTCTCTTCTCAAATTTCACTAAATTTTTTTTAGGATCACGCGAGTATCTTGGATTTGTTCCGATGGCTTATGATGAGAACATTGTCTTGGTGCCTCCTGTCAGGGGTTTAGTGGAAGTGTCCCGGGGAGTTGAGCTCTGAGGTGTTGTCATCATAATTTTATCGTTGCAATTCTGGAATACTTGAGATAAGTTCGCCGACATCGAAAATCTCTTTTATGCAGTTCGTTGGTGAGATAACCTCGACGCCACCCAGTACTGGGGCGGGAGTTCGGGAGTATCGCCATAACTTGTATAACGGATGCTTTTTGAAGGTTGAGGTAGATGGTTTCCGAAGTTTTCTTGGTTATGTGTTGAAGGATGGATACAGCTGGATGTAGGATTTGCTAAATTGGGTGAGATATTATGCTTCCCCTGTATCCCCAACACCTGATTGCATAACCGGAAAAGTTCGGGAGTTTCATAGGTGGGAATTCTAGTAGCTCTAGTTCTTCTTCCACGGATATTGGTTTGAGATTGGGATTTCTTACCGATTATTCGTTCTTGATCCGTACCTTGTTGATTTATTTCTCTACCTTAATTCTACGTGGCTTCTCAATTTATGGATATGTGACCATTTGAAGAGGAATGCATTCGTTCATTTTGTTTGGATGTGAAGACTATATGTTGCAATTTTCATTCCGTTGGATTCAGCTTCAATATTTATCTGTCTATGTGCTAACGGTGGTCAACCTCTTCAGGATGGCTCCCGCTAAGAGCACCAGTCAGAACCAGAATCAAGATCCGCCACCGCCTCCACCTCCTCCAGAGGCATGGCAAGCTGTGATGGCCGCAACCAATGCAAACACTCAGCTGATCATGCAAATTCTCCAAGAGCGCAATCAAGGCAGTCAAGGGAATCAAGGCAGCAATCAGAGTCACTTTGCTACACTCAACCAGTTCCTTTCTAACGGGCCAAAGACTTTCAGCAATTGTGTTGAGGCAACCGATGCTGACGATTGGCTTGTGGATCTGTGTAAGCATTTCGAGTGCAGCAACGTCAGGCCTGAGGACTTTGTCAAGTTCGCTTCCTTCCAACTCAAAGATCAAGCTCCAGAATGGTTCCAGCAGTACAAGGATTCCAGAGGTGGACGTGTTATCACTTGGGATGATTTCCGTCGAGATTTCCGAGCTCATCACATTCCGCAGAGCATGGTTGAAAGCAAGCGTGAGGAATTCCGCAATCTGAAGCAAGGCTCTTTGTCTGTCTATGACTACAACAAATTGTTCCAGAAACTTGCCCGCTTTGCCAAGTAGGACGTGCCTGATGAGAAGAGCATGATATATCAGTTCAGGGGTGGTCTCAGAGAAGATATTCAGCTCGCTCTTGTCCTCTTCGAACCCTTGAGATACGATGAGTTCTACAACATGGCACTAAAGCAAGAGGCTGCTCAGTTGAGGTGTGATGCTTCCAGGAAGTGAGTCAGAGATGTTACTCCTTCTTCCTCTACTCAAGTGGCCAAGCAGCAGAAGTTTTGGCTCCCTCCTCCTCTGTTCCGTCAGCCGTATCAGCAGAAGAGCAAAGGTGGCAGTGGTTCTTCCCACCCACCCAACCCAGGCTTTCAGAACAAGGCTTCGTCTCAAGCTCCAAGATCGAGTGCTCCGTATCACCGCCCGTTTTCAGAGGTCACGTGCAACAAGTGCCAACAGAAGGGTCACTATGCCAACAAGTGTTTCAACCAGAGGCGTCTTCCTCCTCCTCCTCCTGTCAGATCGGCAAGTACAGCTGTGGTCAAGCATAACCCCAAGCATGCCAAGGTGAATTCGATGAATGCATCTCAGGCACAGGACTCGTCAGATGTGATCATGGGTAACCTTCCTGTTAATGATATTCCTGCAAGAGTTCTTTTTGACACGGGTGCATCGCATTGTTTCATGTCTAAGACATTTTTTACCAAGCATGAGTTCGTTTCTTCTCATTTGGGTAAACAAATGGATATCGTTTCTCCTGGTAGACGTTTGAGTGCTAGTCTGGAGGTGCCAGATTTTACTATCACATTGGGCGACTACAAATTCCTTTCTTCCCCAATGGTTCTTGGTAACTCGGATATTGATCTTATTCTCGGGATGGATTGGCTTTCTAAGCACAAGGCTCAGCTTGATTGTGCTGCCAGGCAGATTCAATTGACTCATTCGTCTGAGGATGTAATTGTCTTTGCCGCTCGGGATAATACTATCCGTCTGTTTTCTCTCAATGAGAAGGGTGAATTGGATGCCATCTCTCAAATTCCAGTCGTTTGCGAATATCAAGACGTCTTTCCAGAAGAGCTCCCAGGAATGCCTCCGCATCGGCCAGTTGAATTCGTTATTGAACTTGAACTTGGCACAGAGCCTGTGTGCAAACGTCCTTACAAGCTCGGACCTGAAGAGTTGAAGGAGCTGAAGAAGCAACTCGATGAGCAAGAAAGATTGGGTCTCATCCGGCCTAGTACTTCTCCGTGGGGTTGTGGTGTTCTTTTTGTGAAGAAGAAGGATGGAACGGACCGACTTTGTGTTGATTACCGTCCAGTGAACAAGAAGACCATCAAGAACAAATACCCACTTCCCAACATCAATGAGCTGTTCGAACAACTCAAAGGTGCCCAGGTATTCTCCAAGCTTGATCTCCGCATGGGTTATCACCAGATTCGCATTCGTGAAGAAGATATTCCCAAGACAGCATTCAGAACAAGCTTTGGTTCATATGAATACACTGTCATGTCTTTTGGCCTCGCCAACGCTCCTCCGACGTTCTCTCGCATGATGAATTTCATCTTCAACGCCTACACCAATGACTTCGTTTTGGTCTATCTCGATGACATTCTGGTTTTCTCGAAGAACAAGGAAGATCATGCCAAGCACTTGGGTTTGGTTCTCGATAAGCTCAGAGAACATCAGTTCTATGCCAAGTTCTCCAAGTGTGAATTTTGGCTCGATGAGGTTCTTTATCTAGGTCATATCATCTCTGCCAAGGGCATTTCAGTGAATCCCGAGAAGGTATCCGCAATTGTGAATTGGGAACCTCCTCAGAATGTGAAGCAACTCCGCAGTTTTCTCGGTCTCGCAAGCTACTGCCGAAGATTCGTCGAAAACTTTTCTAAGATCGCGAAGCCTCTCTCAAATCTTCTTCAGAAGCACATCAAGTATGTTTGGTCTCCGGAGTGTGATATTGCTTTCAACACTTTGAAAGAGAAGTTGATCACTGCTCCAGTTTTGACTCCGCCTGATGAATCCAAGCCGTACGAGGTCTTTTGTGATGCCTCTCTCCAAGGTCTGGGCGCAGTTTTGATGCAAGAGAAGAAAGTTGTTGCTTATACATCTCGCTAGTTGAAGCCTAATGAGAAGAACTACCCCACTCATGATCTCGAGTTGGCGGCAGTTGTGCATGCTCTTCTGACTTGGAGACATCTTCTATTGGGAAGAAAAGTGGATATTTTCATTGATCACAAGAGTCTCAAGTACATCTTCGCTCAGCCTAATCTCAACCTAAGGCAAACTCGATGGGTCGAAATGATTCAAGAGTATAATCCGAGTATTGAGTATACTCCAGGCAAGGCCAATGTGATTGCTGACGCCTTGAGCAGAAAGGCCTACTGCAACAGTCTGATTCTCAAGCCTTATCAACCCGAGCTTTGTGAAGCTTTCCGCAAGCTTAATCTGCAAGTTGTTCCTCAAGGTTTCCTCGCCAACCTTCAAGTCTCTCCTACCTTAGAAGACCAGATTCGCCAAGCCCAGCTTCTTGATGCTATGGTGAAAAAGGTGAAGATTGGGATTGCCAAGAGTCAGTCCAAGTACAAGTGCTATCGCCTTGATGACAAGGACACTCTCTTCTTCGAGGATCGTATTGTTGTGCCCAAAGGTGAAATTCGTAAGGTGATCATGAACGAGGCTCACAATTCTCTCCTCTCCATCCACCCTGGGAGCACGAAGATGTATCAGGACCTCAAGCAAGCTTATTGGTGGACTCGAATGAAGCGCGAGATCGCTCAATTCGTAAATGAATGTGATGTCTGCAGAAGAGTGAAGGCAGAACACCAAAGGCCAGCTGGTCTCCTCCAACCTCTTGCCATTCCAGAATGGAAGTTTGACCACATTGAAATGGACTTCGTGACTGGATTTCCAAAGTCCAAGCGTGGCAATGATGTTATATTTGTTGTCATCGACAAGCTCACCAAAGTGGCTCACTTTCTGCCTATCAAAGAGTCGATCACTGCAGCTCAATTGGCGGAACTCTATACCTCTCGCATTGTCTCTCTGCACGGTATTCCTCAAGTGATATCTTCAGACCGTGGCAGCATCTTTACCTCGAAGTTTTGGGATTCTTTTCAGAAGGCCATGGGCACTAACATCCGCTTCAGCACTGCTTTCCATCCTCAAACAAGCGGTCAAGTCGAGCGTGTCAACCAGATTCTTGAAGATATGCTCAGGGCTTGTGTGATCTCCTTCGGCATGAAGTGGGAGGATTGTCTTCCTTATGCTGAATTCTCCTATAACAACAGTTTTCAAGCAAGTTCGGGCAAGGCCCCATTTGAAATTCTGTATGGCAGGAAGTGCCGCACCCCTCTCAACTGGTCTGAAACTGGTGAACGTCAGCTGCTGGGTAATGACTTAATCACAGAAGCAGAAGAAATGTGCAAAGTCATTCGTGATAACCTCAAAGCAGCCCAATCCCGCCAGAAGAGCTGCTATGATAGTAAGCACCGTGATTTGGCTTTCGAGATCGGAGATCATGTTTACCTCCGTGTCTCTCCTATGAAAGGTACTCGTCGCTTCGGTATCAAAGGGAAGCTTGCCCCTAGATACGTGGGACCTTTCAAGATTGTCAGCAAGAGAGGCAACCTCGCCTATCAACTTGAGCTTCCTTCAAACTTTTAAAATATTCATGATGTGTTCCATGTCTCTCAGCTTCGAAAGTGCTTCAAGACTCCTGACCGCACCGTCAACTTTGAGGACATTGAGCTCCAAGAAGATCTCTCCTATCGTGAGCACCCAGTTGCTATTCTTGAAGAGACTGAACGCAAGACTCGCAACAAGTCAATCAAATTCCTCAAAGTCAAGTGGTCTCACCATTCCGACCGTGAAGCTACCTGGGAACGCGAGGATCACCTCCGTTCTGAGTACCCGGAGTTCTTTCAGTCCTAGATCTCGGGACGAGATCTTTTCGTAGTGGTGGAGTGTTGTAACACCCCGGATGTAACTTTCCCAATTTGTACTCCAACCCTTGCCGTTTCCGGCGTTAAGTTATATTTATTTCTCGGGTTCGGGTCTTTGTCTCCGTGTGTTGTTTTCGTTTTCATGCATTTCATATCATGTCATCATGTGCATTGCATTTGCATACGTGTTCATCTCATGCATTCGAGCATTTTCCCCGTTGTCTGTTTTGCATTCCGGCGCTTCGTTCTCCTCCGGTGGCCATTTCTAACTTTCTTTCGTGTGTGGGGATTAAACATTTCCGGATTGGACCGAGACTTGCCAAGCGGCCTTGGTTTACTACCGGTAGACCGCCTGTCAAGTTTCGTATCATTTGGACTTCGTTTGATACTCCAACGGTTAACCGAGGGACCGAAAAGGCCTCGTGTGTGTTGCAGCCCAACACCCCTCAAATTTGGCCCAAAACCCACCAAACTCTGCTCCATGTCCTAGAGCGTTCGATCACGATCGCGTGGCCGAAAACCGCACCTCATTTGGACTAGCTCTACTTATGCCTATATATACCCCCTCCATTTTCGGATCTCGTCTTCCCCCTCGAAACCCTAGTTCTAAAAAAAAAGAAGATCCTCGCACCGACGGACACGTCCGCCCCCGGCCGGACGCGTCTGCCCGCCGCCGCTATCCAGTCAGCCGCCGCCACGTGTCCCTGGGGGACCGCATCGCCGCCGCCACCGACGCGGGCCGCAGGCCCAGCGCCGGCCCCCTTCCTCCTCCACCCGGGCCCGAGGCCATCTCCCCGGCCGCCTTCGTCTTCCCCGCGACCGGCCGCCGCCCATCGCCGACCATCGCACCACCACGCCCCGACGCCGGAGCCCGCCGCCCGACCACCTAATCCGGCAGCCGCCGACGCCGGCGCCCCGCGCCACCTTCCCTCGGGGCCCGGTCGCCCCTCGCCGCCCCGCGCCGCCCCGGGCCGGCGCCACCTCGCCGCCACCGGACCCGGCCGCCTCGGCCACCACCTCGCCGGACCCGGTTCGAGCTCGCCGGAGCACCTCGGTTCGCGCGCCCGATGAACAGTGCCCGTTCCAGATCTGAGATCCAAAATTCCTAGGGTTCACTTTTTCCCTCTCCCCCCTAAGTTTTTATGCCTACTTTGACCGCCCGTAACTTTGCATTCCTAGCTCCGATTTGGGCATATAATATATCAAAATCGTCGCCTCGACGAGTACATCATTTCATTCCATTGCATCATTTTCATTTGAGTTCATCTTGATGCCAAAAATGCTGTTAGAAGGAGGCTTCGTGAGTTAATTGTCAGATCTGCTAGTTCATCTTAGACTTTTGTCATTTTTGCCATGATTATTTTGTGCATGCTATGCCTGTGAGTCCTTCATATGTTTTGTTAAGCATTTTGTCTTCTTCCCAGAGGTGAAACCCATGCATTTTTAGGATGTGTGTGGTGACTTGTGCAAGCTTGCAAAGAGAGGCACCCGGGAAATCTGTTTTCAGAGACTTAGTTGTTTTCACTAAGTCTGGGATTATTTAGTTCATGATGCCATATGTTCAGCTTGTTTCCTAATGATCCGTGCCTCTTTTGAGAATGATCAGTAAAGGTCATGTTATGCTCTATCCATCCATGTCTTTTTTTGCAATTATGGAGCACCATAGTTTGAGTCAATCGAGCTCTACTTTTGCTTCGTGGTGAATCTGGGTAGATCGTCAACTCGTTTGCGATTTTGCCGATGCTATTGTAGTTGATCCGTGCATGCCATGCCATTTTTCTTGCCATGTCTAGCTTGTATTTTGTGCCTTCTTAGTGGGTGTATGCCTGCCTTTCCATGACATGCACCGTGGTGAGTGCATCGAGCTCGTTTACATGCCTTCGTGAGTTATATTTCAGCATGTCTCAGTTTTCACTAAGTCTGAAAACTGATTGTGTTTTATGCTATATTCGTGTGCCCGTTAATATATTTTGTGAACCCTTTTGGCCCCAGGTCACTTTGGGTCTTTTGTTAAGCTTGTTGAGTAGCTCCATGCCATGTTCTTACTTGTCATGTTCAGTTCACGAATCATGTTGTTTTGCTGCTCCGAAGAGAGCATCGTGATCTGAAATTTCAGACATGTGTTAATTTCACTAAGTCTGGAATCTGTTTTGCATTTGCGTTTTTGCCATGCTTGTTTGAACCTCATAATGGATGAATTGGCCGTGGCTCAGTGCTAGTCTTTTGTTAAGAATCTTGTGTGCATCCCTGCCATGTATTTTGTTGTCTTGTTTGGTGGCTGTAGCATGTTCATTTCGTTGCATTTAGATGCCTACTTGCTGTAAATCGCAGACCGGTGTCATATCTTAAAACGCTTGCCATTTCCAAACCGTAACTCCGATTCCAATGATCTTTATATAGTTTTCAAGCGATTTCATCCCCTCTATCCAGTGGCACCATTGGAATTCCAAGTTGAGGCCAGGTTCATGCATTTCCTTTCATATCTTGCATTTTGCATCCCGCATCGCATCCCGCATAGCATATCATCATTTCATCATATTGCTTGGTCTTGCACGTGGTTGATTGTATCCTTGTTGCTTGTTTGTCTTGTTGGGTAGAGCCGGGAGACGAGTTCACTACCGAGGAGCCCGTTGAGTTTGCTTGTGAGGATCCAGTCAACTCTGACAACTGTGCAGGCAAGATGATCATGCCCTCGAAATCACTACTATCTTTCCTATGCTAGTTTGCTCGCTCTTGCTATGCCAATGCTACGATGCCTACCTTTTGCTTGTCAGCCTCCCAATTACCATGTTGAAACTCTAACCCACCTTGTCCTAGCAAACCGTTGATTGGCTATGTTACCGCTTTGCTCAGCCCCTCTTATAGCGTTGCTAGTTGCAGGTGAAGATTGGAGGCCGTTCCTTGTTGGAACATCTTTTATTTACTTGTTGGGATATCATTATATTGCTATGTTATCCTAATGCATCTATATACTTGGTAAAGGGTGGAAGGCTCGGCCTCTCACCTAGTGTTTTGTTCCACTCTTGCCGCCCTAGTTTCTGTCATATCGGTGTTATGTTCCCGGATTTTGCGTTCCTTACGCGTTTGGGTTATAATGGGAACCCCTTGATATTTCGCCTTGATTAAAGCTTGTCCAGCAATGCCCAACCTTGGTTTTACCATTCGCCACCTAGCCTTTTCTTTCCCTTGGGTTCTAAAGACTCAAGGGTCATCTTATTTTACCCCCCCCCCGGGCCAGTGCTCCCTCTGAGTGTTTGTCCGAACTAGGCAGCCTGCGGGGCCACCTCGGAGAAACTTGAGGGTTGGTTTTACTCGTAGCTTGACCTATCTGAGTGTGCCCTGAGAAAGAGATATGTGCAGCTCCTATCGTGATTTGTCGGCACATTCGGGCGGTGTTGCTGGTCTTGTTTTAACCTGTCGAATTGTCTTGTTGTACCGGGTTACCGAGTCTGATCGGTGTGTCTCGGGTGGAGGTCTATTCCTTCGTTGACCGTGAGAGCTTGTCATGGGCTAAGTTGGGACTCCCCTGCAGGGATTGAACTTTCGAAAGCCGTGCCCGCGGTTATGGGCAGATGGGAATTTGTTAATGTCCGGTTGTAGATAACTTGAACCTTAATTAATTAAAATGAATCAACTGAGTGTGTTACCGTGATGGCCTCTTCTCGGCGGAGTTCGGGAAGTGGACACGGTGTTGGAGTAATGCTTGCGCAGGTTGTTCCTTTAGATTCTCGCTCGTGATTTGCCTCCTCTTCTCGCTCTCTTTTGCGTATAAGATAACCACCATATATGCTAGCCGCTTGCTGCAGCTCCACATATATTTGCCTCATCCATTCCTATAAGCTTAAATAGTTTTGATCGCGAGGGTGCGAGATTGCTGAGTCCCCGTGGCTCACAGATACTATAATTCCAGATGCAGGACCAGGTGATTCCGCTCCAGGTGACGAGTACGAGCTCAAGTGGGAGTTCGACGAGGACTCTCAGCGTTATTATGTTTCCTTCCCCGATGATCAGTAGTGGTGCCTAGTTGGGGTTTGATTCAGGGCCTTGTCGCATGTTGGGTTCTTTTCTATTTTGGCGCCATAGTCGGGCCATGAGTTCTTGTATGATGGATGTTATTTATGTACTCTGATGTGACGTGGTGAGTGTAAGCCAACTATGTTATCTCTCCCTTTGATTATGTATTACATGGGATATTGTAATGATTGCCTGACTTGCGACATTGCTTTCAATGCGGTTATGCCTCTAAGTCGTGCCTCGACACGTGGGAGCTATAGCCGCATCGAGGGCGTTACACTCTCTCTCTCTCTCTCTCTCTCTTGATTCTCAATATAATGGCCTCTTGGAGATATATTTGATGTAACTCTTTTTGCAGTGTGTTTGTTGGGACCCGACGAACTTTGAGTTTATAATCAGATCTATGTTTTTATCCGTGAAAGTTCTTTGAGTTCTTTGATCTCTTATATGCATGATTACTTATAGCCTCATATTTCTTTCTTCGAATCTTTGGTTTAGTTAGGCCAACCAAATCGATTTTTCTTGCCATGTGAAGAGGTGGTTTGTGTTGGGTTCGATCTTACGGTGCTTGATCCCAGTGATAGAAGGAGAAACAACATGTATGTACTATTGCTATTAAGGATAACAAGATGGGGTATATTTCTACATAAATAGATCTTGTCTACATCATGTCATCGTTCTTATTGCATTACTCTGTTTCTCCATGAACTTAATACACTAGATGCATGCTAGATAGCGGTCGATGTATGGAGTAATAGTAGTAGATGCAGGCAGCGGTCGGTCTACTAATCTTGGATGTGATGCCTATATAATGATCATTGCCTGGATATCGTCATGATTACTTGAAGTTCTATCAATTTCCCAACAGTAATTTGTTTACTCACTGTATGCTATTTTTCTCGAGAGAAGCCACTAGTGAAATCTACGGCCCCCGGGTCTCTTCTTTATTATATTTTCCTTCACGGTCTATTTTTATTTGCTTTTATTTTTAGATCTATTAATACAAAAATACCTTGCTGCAATTTTATTTATTTATTTTATCTCGCGTTCCTGCGAGATCTATTTATCCAATCTACTACAATTTTACCTATCTTTTTACCCGTGAGGGATTGACAACCCCTCTCTTACGTCGGGTTGCAAGCATTTGTTCTTTGTGTGCAGGAGCTGCTTACGTGGTGTTGCGTGGTTCTACTACTGGTTCGATAACCTTGGTCTCATCACTGAGGGAAATACCTACTTTAGTTGTGTTGCATCATCCCTTCCTCTTTGGGGAAATAGCGACGTAGTTCAAGCCGCATCAAAAGGAATTTCTGGCGCCGTTGCTGGGGAGACACCACCAACATCTATCAGGTTCCTAATCACAAATCTCATCTCCTTGCAATTTACATTATTTGCCATTTGCCTCTCGTTTCCTCTCCCCCACTTCACAAAAAATTTCCATTTTATTCGCCCTCTTTTTCGTTCGCCGTTTTCTCGTCAGATCTCATGTTTGCTTGTGTTGTCATGTGCCTTCTATTTGCTTTCATCTTTGCTTGCTAAAAATATATCGATATGGATCCTCATCCACTTGCTAATCTTTTCAAGAGATCCCATTATGATGAACCAATTGCTAGTGAGTTGAGTTCACTAGATTATCTGTAACGCCCCCAGTGTCATGCTACAGTAATCCCATGTTAATGGTGCCACGTCATCGCATCACTGTTGCTAATCCTCACTTGATCCAAATCAAAATTCAAATTCAAATCCAATCTAAAGTCAAAATTCATATTTGTCAGACATGAAAGCTAAAATGTTCAAAGTGTGGAAAATAATCTCTGGTTATTTTTCATGTTGAAACCAACCTCATTTGAGTTCCCAAAATGCCCCTGGAATTTAATTTAGTGGTCCAAAAGCAATTAAATTGGCCTTTTCTTTTCCTAAAACTGGTTAGGCAACTTCTTTTGCCCCCAAACTTTTTGTGCCATCTCAGTATATAGTGTTTAAAATTATGTGCCAAGTTGTGATAAAAAAATCATTTGGTGTCCCAGCTAAATGCAAAACACTGAAAGGAAATAGATACAAATTAAAAAAAAGGAGAAAAGCCTTTCCCCCTCACCCTGGGCCACTTGGCCCACCAGTCCCACTTGGGCCAGCCCAGGCGCATTGCTTCCCTCTCCTCTCTATTCACAGAGGAGGCGTGGACAGCGCCGATGGCCGCCACGGCCTCGGCGATCATCGTGGCGCCCATCCACGCCCCCTCCAGCGCCTATACCTCCCCCCTGAATGTTCCCCTCTCCCTCGGTCGAACCCTAGCCGCCACTTCTTCCCTCTCGCGTCGTTTCTCGCTCCCCTGCATATGCTCGAAACTACTGTCGCCGCGCCATCGTCACCGTCGCAACCAACATCGTCACCTCCGCGCAGGAGGACGTCCCGGGCATCAGCTCAAGCCGGGGCGGCTCGTACGCTCGCCATCGCCGACTTCTTTATCGCATACATCGCCGGCCGCCGTCGTCGATTGCCTCATCTCCGGTCCACCTCCGGCCTCCCCGTCGCTTTCGTTGGAACCGTTGTGAGATCCTCTTCCAAACCCCCCTCTCCCCTCTCGTTTTCGTCGTGGTAGCCGCTGTCTCCGAGCTAGTCCGAGTTTCCGTGTACGCGTACGTGCGTGCGTGCTGGGGCTGCTTTTGTGCGCGCGCCGGCCTCGCCGTGGTCTACTGCTGGTCGCTGCTGATGCCTGCTGTGCGCGCACCCGCGTCCCTGCTACTGCTGCCGGCTCTGTTGCTGCTCCGCCTGCTGCTCTTCCGCTGCTCTGCCGCTAGTGCTTGCTTCGCTGCTGCTCTATCTTCCTGCTGTTGCTCTTGCGCCTCTGCTCTTCTACTGCTGCTGTTGTTTGCCTCCTACTACTATGGCGTTGCTTGCTGCTGCTGCTATACACTGAAGCTAGCCATGGACAAGTGCCTCGGCGTGGCGTGTGTGAGCACAACCATGAGGCGTTTTGCCTTTGGCACTAGCTTGCCCTTTTTATTAGTAGTAGGTTTAGTTTAGGAGTATTTTTAGTACTAGTTTAGTCTATAGAGCAAATGACATGTGGCCCCATTTTGACCCTGTTGACCAGTTAATAGTTGACTGGTCAACTGCTGACTGGACACCCCCTGGACCTCACCAGTCAGCCTGTGTGTCTAGCACATGGCTGGGTACACTTAGTATTTTCTGTTTATTTGCGAACTAAAATAAATGCAAAAATTGTTTAAAATTTTGAAAAAGCATAGAAATTAATCCATAGCTCGGATGAAAAAACTTTATACATGAAAGTTGCTCAGAACGACGAGACGAACCCGGATACGCAACCCGTTCGTCCACCACACGTCCCTAGCATAGCAAACCTACAACCGTCCCCCTCCGTTTCATCTGTCCGAAAATGCCTAACTCTGGGAAAACTTTCCCGGATGTTTCCCCGCTTCGCCAGTATCGCCTAGTACTGCGTTAGCTCACCCCTGGCACCGCGTTTTGCCTTGTTATACTTTGTGATGCTTGTTTGCCCCGTATTTACTGTTTCTCCCCCTCTTCTTCTCCGGTAGTCCCCGAGACCGACGTTGATGCGACTGAGTACGACTACATCCCCGACGACCCCTCCTTGCCAGAGCAACCAGGCAAGCAAACACCCCTTGAGCATTCCGATATCGCCCATTTCTTTCCTCTCATGCTTGCATTAGAACTGCTACTTCTTTCTGTATGATCCTACTATGATGCATAGCCTGTTGTTGTTACCTGCTTTCATACCTTACCTGCTTATCCTAAACTGCTTAGTATAGGTTGGTTAGTGATCCATCAGTGACCCCCACCTTGTCCTAGTTGCCTCACTTTATGTTTGATGACTCGATCAACGTGATCGACGTCCAGGCCCCGACACCGCACATCACCCCCCTAGTAGTACGACACTACAGAGTTACTATCGAGTGTCGAGGGTAAACCTCATACATCACTCCTAATGAGATCTCTTTAGTGTAGCTATACGGTCGAGGTCATCGAGGGTGATTTCCTCCTTAACCACTTCCGTTACCGCTCTGTCGTGCAACCCCTCAAGTGTGAACCTCGAGGGTGGATCCTCTTACGTTCACCTTGATGATAACATCGAGTGGGATTCACCGGGGGTGATTCCTCAGGTTTTCCCCTTGGTGTTAGACACACAGTTACTATGGTTACTATGACTTTACACTGAGCCATGTTACTAAAGACGGGTCGACCCTGAGGGGTACCCGCACGAGCTTAATGGCGAGTGATGTGGACTCGGGTTGACCTGGAAGGTGCCCGCGAGATACCTACGAGGTGTGGCCGGGCATTCTTAGCCCTTGTCACAAGTACTCGAGATGGGGCGACGGGGTCACATCGATCGTGAGTCTCTACTCGTTACCACGCGTTCCTAATCCACTATGATTTGGATATTTGATCCGAGGGGTCTCTGGCCTGATAGCACTAACCATCACGTGGGCATAGTATGGGCGTTCTCCGTCGTATACATCAGGCGAAGCTTAATAGACGTCAGCGACTGAGCGGCGCGTGCCGGGTTGGACTGGAAAGCACCTACCTTGTTGAAGGAGGTAGCTAGGTCTGCTCACGGGCCGCGTACGCAACGTGTAGGAGTTCCCGGGGAGATGGCCCATGACCCCTGGGGCATAGGTTTAGTCCGGCATGCTGGCCTCTCTATTAAGCCTAGGTTGGGTTGCGGCGTATTGTTTGGCCGAGGCCGGGCATGATGCAGGAAAGTGTGTCCGGCCGGAGTTAATCGAGCATGGTGGGTAAGTTGGTGCACCCCTGCAGGGAAGAAAACATCTATCGATAGCCTGTCCTACGGTAATGGACACTTGGAGTTGTATCCCGATCGATACAACTAGAACTGGATACTTGTGGTGAGAAATGGATTGTGATGAGACTTGGATATGAGATGATAAATGGATAGTATGGCTCTGGGATTGCTTTCTCGCAGGGAGTCGAGAAAGGATCTCTGGCCGAGGTTGATAACATTACTGCTACTTTACTTTATGCTACTCTACTCCCTCCTGTTGCTACAAGGTGGTGGTTTCCAGAAGATGCTAGTCTTCGATATGCTAGGCTTTTTCCCCTTCCGTTCTGGCATTCTGCAGTTTAGTCCACAGATACAACCCATTCCTTTGATACAGATGCATACTTAGTTTAGATCTGATGTAAGTCTTGCGAGTACTTTGGATGAGTACTCACGGTTGCTTTGCTACTTCTTTTTCCCCCATACCCGATTGTTGCAATCAGATGACGGATCCTAGGAGCCAGACGACGCCACTGAGGACTACTACTACCCGGAGGATGCCTACTACTACGTGAAGACCGCTGACGACTTGGAGTAGTTAGGAGGCTCCCAGGCAGGAGGCCTTGCCTTTTCGATCGTTGTTGCTTTTGTGCTAGCCTTCTTAAGGCAATCTTGTCTAACTTATGTCTGTACTCAGATAATGTTGCTTCCGCTGACTCTTTTGTTTTCGAGCTTATGTATTCGAGCCCTCGAGGCCCCTGGCTTGTAATATAAGGCTTGTATTATTTTAATTTGTGTCTAGAGTTGTGTTGTGATATCTTCCCGTGAGTCTTTGATCTTGATCGTACACATTTACGTGTATGATTAGTGTACGGTCAAATCGGGGGCGTCACAAGTTGGTATCAGAGCCGACTTCCTGTAGGTATCCCCCTTTCCAACTCCTTGGCCGAAGTTGAGTCTAGTCGTCCAAAACTATTTTACTAACTTGGCTGTGTGGCTTACGGGCCCACGTCGCCATTGGGTGGTATTAGGATCTTTTTATTCCTCGTCTATACTCTGGGACTCTGATCTCTCGTCTATTCGGTTAAAGATTTTACTAACTCGGAATCTAGGATCTCGTAACCACTTCCTCCCGGATAGCCCCTTCATTCCAGATGATGGCTTGATTCAACAGAAGACCCCGAAGATACTCTTCAATGTTATCCCGATAACTTGTGCTCATTGCAATGGCAATTCCCTTCCACCGTCAACCCCTATGGATAACTACATACACTTTCCATTCTTACTTTCGTCCCGAGCTGCTCTTGTTATTACAAGATTCCCCGAAATACTCGTCATTGTTCCAAGAATCCTTTGTGCTCACTGCCTTGCAGTTCCTTGTCGCCTGAATACACCTACAAACTAATCGCCCCACATATCGAGGATTTGTTTTTCCCAGTTGTTCATGTGTTTCACAAAAGTCTTCGAAATACTATTCGATCTTTCAAGAACCCTCTGCAACCTATTGCTTTGGAAAGTCTTGCTTGCCTGCATTATGATTAATCCCATAAGTCCGGTAATCTTATTGGCATTCATTGTCATTATCATTCTGAGTCTGTTGATTCAATATGTTGTGATTGCTCGCAATCCTCAACCAGATCCTAGAATTCAGCCTTCCGGCTCAGGCGTCATTTTGAACATGAGCTGGTCCTCGACCAATCAAGTTGTCATCGAATGCACTCCTAAGTCTATTCTACTTATCCATTCTTAATCAGAGCACTTGCTTCTGATTCCTTGATTTTGAAATCATAACTCATTTACATTTGAGCTCTGAGTTAGTCAGTTGTTTCTATAATATGATATCCTTGCATTCTTTCTTCTTCTGGTTGAGTACTAATGCTCACATCAGATCCCTTGTGAACCACCAGATCTTTTGTTGGGTTTTATCCGACAGCGTCCTTCATATTCAATCACCTTGTGAGCCTTTCCTTGGATACATAATGCCATTGGTAAATTGTATCCCCTGCTTCCTCAACCATGCTCTACTTTTGAGCTTGAGTTTTTACTCGTGAAATTTATGATATATGATCCTAAGATGCCCCGATGGGTTGAACCTATGCCTTCCCTAACTTGTGTGAACTCGAAAGTTATGCGGGTTATACTCTACTGGCTTTTCGTTAGTTAAAATTTCAAAACTACAGCTTCATCAAGAGTGAGAAGTAAAATGAAAGGTTATGCATTGTAGAAGTGGGAGTCGACCCTAAACCTTGTGTTCATGCCCACAGACACGGTGTGGGACTTATCATGAAAGCTTCTTGCAAGGATATTTAATCAGCTGAATATTCTTCCGGTATCGTAAATTGGATCCCTTGCAGTTATGGTCCTGACCATATTTCCTCCTTGATCCCATTTACTGGGTAAGTTAAAATTACTTATCCTCTGCAAATCATTTCCCCCGTCCAACCTCTACTCTGATTTACCTTCTGGCATTGCACCTAGTACTTGATACTGAGAAGCTTTATACCCCATCACATCATTCCTAGCCTGATCGGCTATATTTTTATCATGTCAACTTTTTAACCGTGCTACTTGGTCCTTATGCCCGGAGCAACTTCTGATGATGAGCTAAGCTTACGTCGATCTTCCTCATCTTATCATTTCACCTCAAACAACAAGCTTGACTTTGAGCTTGTGTCGAATCCGTGGTTCTCATAGCCTTTCACTTCATCCTCCCTTTTCTGCTCGAGGGCATCTTCACAGAGTCTCTCGACAAACTTTGTCTTGATCACCGACACACTTTGACTTCTTCAGATATGTCAATTGAATTCATGGCTAGAAATACCATCCTTGTCTCTCGATAATTTGTGTCAGCATCAACAACATTCTTGTCTTCCCCCCAACACAAATTTGATCATATTAATTTTGGGAATACATCCTTGTTGACATGTCGATGGATTGCTACTGAACCCATCGGTCACCTCCTCATCTTTTTCCTGATTAAATAACATGATATGTTCTAGAATTTCCCGATGGATCCTTGGTGTATCCAAAGTCTGACCTTTGCTTGAAACCATGTCAATGCTATCTCGAAGCATGTCTGTGGTAATCCAATCTCCAATAAGAACATTTGAAGCATGATACTAAATTTTCTATATCAATTATCCAAACACCGTTGTATGGGTAATGTCATGAATTTTCTTTCCCCTTACCTAAATGGTTTTATACTTCTATCTGTCATGGATACCATGCTCGGCTTGTCCTTGGGAAGTATATACCCCTGAAGTATGTGTTTAAACACATTTTCCTTTCCATTGTTCTGTTTAATCTGACAATTACATTTTCCTTTCCATTGGTTTGTTTAAACCTTATTGTGATCTATATTATATACGCAGTAATATTTCCCTGCTTATGTAAACACCTCGTTGTATCACTCTGTCAGTAAGACCCAGTTACTATTGTTGATGACATTCTGGTAGCCACCAATGGACGAGAACTTTGCCTAATGGCCGCCTTGTTCAACGAGCAGGAAAATGGTTCTCTTCGTCCCTCGCCCTTGGTACTGACGTTGTTGCCGACAAAACTGACAAGTTACACTCTGACATGCCTTACTATCTGGACCGTACAAGATGTCAGCACCCTTCCTACTTTTTAACCCACCCGGTGGGCCCATAACCCATAGGTCCCAGGATCGAAACCTAACTCCTGTACATCCTTGATTCCGAAGTATCCTTTTAACTTGCCTTCGTATATAATTCATGAGCCACCTTCCTAGTGATCTATTCTAGTATCAGACGCAATAATTTTTGTTGTTGTTGCTTTGAGCCCATTTCACCTTTTGATTAGGCATCGAATGATTGCCTGCCCGTTAAAACTTCTCATGGTACCTTCATACTTTGCTCTCAATGTTTTATTAAGTTTCAACTCGAGAGATACTTCTGCCTCATTCTCTGAATTGTTCACCAGATAATTAACCCTATAAGGTCCAGTTCTCCCGAAGTTACTCTTTACTTCCCCACTTAAATCTCGGGACGAGATTTCTTATAGTGGAGGAGATTTGTAACGCCCCCAGTGTCATGCTAAAGTAATCCCATGTTAATGGTGCCACGTCATCACATTACTGTTGCTAATCCTCACTTGATCCAAATCACAATTCAAATTCAAATCCAATCTAAAGTCAAAATTCATATTTGTCAGACATGAAAGCTAAAATGTTCAAAGTGTGGAAAATAATCTCTCGTTATTTTTCATGTTGAAACCAACCTCATTTGAGTTCCCAAAATGCCCCTGGAATTTAATTTAGTGGTCCAAAAGCAATTAAATTGGCCTTTTCTTTTCCTAAAACTGGTTAGGCAACTTCTTTTGCCCCCAAACTTTTTGTGCCATCTCAGTATACAGTGTTTAAAATTATGTGCCAAGTTGTGATAAAAAAATCATTTGGTGTCCCAGCTAAATGCAAAACAATGAAAGGAAATAGATACAAATTAAAAAAAGGAGAAAAGCGTTTCCCCCTCACCCTGGGCCACTTGGCCCACCAGCCCCACTTGGGCCAGCCCAGGCGCACTGCTTCCCTCTCCTCTCTGTTCACAGAGGAGGCGTGGATAGTGCCGATGGCCGCCACGGCCTCGGCGATCATCGTGGCGCCCATCCACGCCCCCTCCAGCGCCTATACCTCCCCCCTGAATGTTCCCCTCTCCCTCGGTCGAACCCTAGCCGCCACTTCTTTCCCCTCGCATCGTTGCTCGCTCCCCTGGACTATCGCCGCGCCATCGTCACCGTCGCAGCCAACGTCGTCACCTCCGCGCAGGACTGCAACCGCCGGCTTTGTCCGTCCCGGGCATCAGCTCAAGCCGGGGCGGCTCGTACGCTCGCCATCACCGCCTTCTTTATCGCGTACATCGCCGGCCGCCGTCGTCGATTGCCTCATCTCCGGTCCACCTCCGGCCTCCCCGTCGCTTCCGTTGGAACCGTTGTGAGCTCCTCTTCCAAACCCCCCTCTCCCCTCTCGTTTTCGTCGTGGTAGCCGCTATCTCCGAGCTAGTCCGAGTTGCCGTGTACGCGTACGTGCGTGCGTGCTGGGGCTGCTTTTGTGCACGCGCCGGCCTCGCCGTGGTCTACTGCTGGTCGCTGCTGATGCCTGCTGTGCGCGCACCCGCGTCCCTGCTACTGCTGCCGGCTCTGTTGCTGCTCCGCTTGCTGCTCTTCTGCTGCTCTGACGCTAGTGCTTGCTTCGCTGCTGCTCTATCTTCCTGCTGTTGCTCTTGTGCCGCTGCTCTTCTACTGCTGCTGTTGTTTGCCTCCTACTACTATGGCGTTGCTTGCTGCTGCTGCTATACACTGAAGCTAGCCATGGCCAAGTGCCTCGGCGTGGCGTGTGTGAGCACAACCATGAGGCGTTTTGCCTTTGGCACTAGCTTGCCCTTTTTTATTAGTAGTAGGTTTAGTTTAGGAGTATTTTTAGTACTAGTTTAGTCTATAGAGCAAATGACATGTGGCCCCATTTTGACCCTGTTGACCAGTTAATAGTTGACTGGTCAACTGCTGACTGGACACCCCCTGGACCTCACCAGTCAGCCTGTGTGTCTAGCACATGGCTGGGTACACTTAGTATTTTCTGTTTATTTGCGAATTAAAATAAATGCAAAAATTGTTTACAATTTTGAAAAAGCATAGAAATTAATCCATAGCTCGGATGAAAAAACTTTATACATGCAAATTGCTCAGAACGACGAGACGAACCCGGATACGCAACCCGTTCGTCCGCCACACGTCCCTAGCATAGCCAACCTACAACCGTCCCCCTCCGTTTCATCTGTCCGAAAATGCCTAACTCTGGGAAAACTTTCCCGGATGTTTCCTCGCTTCGCCAGTATCGCCTAGTACTGCGTTAGCTCACCCCTGGCACCGCGTTTTGCCTTGTTATACTTTGTGATGCTTGTTTGCCCCGTATTTACTGTTTCTCCCCCTCTTCTTCTCCGGTAGACCCCGAGACCGACGTTGATGCGACTGAGTATGACTACATCCCCGACGACCCCTCCTTGCCAGAGCAACCAGGCAAGCAAACCCCCCTTGAGCATTCCGATATCGCCCATTTCTTTCCTCTCATGCTTGCATTAGAACTGCTACTGCTTTTTGTATGATCCTACTCTGGTGCATAGCCTGTTGTTGTTACCTGCTTTCATACCTTACCTGCTTATCCTAAACTGCTTAGTATAGGTTGGTTAGTGATCCATCAGTGACCCCCACCTTGTCCCAGTTGCCTCGCTTTATGTTCGATGACTCGATCAACGTGATCGACGTCCAGGCCCCGACACCGCACATCACCCCCCCTAGTTGTAAGTCACTACAGAGTTACTATCGAGTGTCGAGGGTGAACCTCATACATCACTCCTGATGAGATCTCTGTAGTGTAGCTATACGGTCGAGGTCATCGAGGGTGATTTCCTCCTTAACCACTTCCGTTACTGCTCTGTCGTGCAACCCCTCAAGTGTGAACCTCGAGGGTGGATCCTCTTACGTTCACCTTGATGATAACATCGAGTGGGATTCACCGGGGGTGATTCCTCGGGTTTTTCCCTTGGTGTTAGACACACAGTTACTATGGTTATTATGACTTTACACTGAGCCATGTTACTAAAGACGGGTCGACCCTGAGGGGTACCTGCACGAGCTTAATCGCGAGTGATGTGGAGTCGGGTTGACCTGGAAGGTGCCCGCGAGATACCTACGAGGCGTGGCCGGGAATTCTTAGCCCTTGTCGCAAGTACTTGAGATGGGGCGACGGGGTCACATCGATCGTGAGTCTCTGCTCGTTACCGCGCGTTCCTAATCCACTACGATTTGGATATTTGATCTGAGGGGTCTCTGGCCTGATAACACTAACCATCATGTGGGCATAGTATGGGCATTCTGCGTCGTATACATCAGCCGAAGCTTAATAGACGTCAGCGACTGAGCGGCGCGCGCCGGGTTGGACTGGAAAGCACCTACCTTGTTGAAGGAGGGAGGTAGGTCTGCTCACCGGCCACGTACGCAACGTGCAGGAGTTCCCGGGGAGATGGCCCTTGACCCCTGGGGGCATAGGTTTAGTCCGGCGTGCTGGCCTCTCTATTATTAAGCCTAGGTCGGGTTGTGACGTATTGTTTGGCCGAGGTCGGGCATGACCCAGGAAAGTGTGTCCGACCGGAGTTAATCGAGCGTGGTGGGTAAGTTGGTGCACCCCTGCAGGGAAGAAAACATCCATCGATAGCCTGTCCTACGGTAACGGACACTTGGAGTTGTATCCCGATCGATACAACTAGAACTGGATACTTGTGGTGAGAAATGGATTGTGATGATACTTGGATATGAGATGATAAATGGATAGTATGGCTGATTGCTTTCTCGCAGGGAGTCGAGAAAGGATCTCTGGCCGATGTTGATAACATTACTGCTACTTTACTTTATGCTACTCTACTCCCTCCTGTTGCTGCAAGATGGTGGTTTCCAGAAGATGCTAGTCTTCGATAGGCTAGGCTTTTTCCCCTTCCGTTCTGGCATTCTGCAGTTTAGTCCACAGATACAACCCATTCCTTTGATACAGATGCATACTTAGTTTAGATCTAATGTAAGTCTTGCGAGTACTTTGGATGAGTACTCACGGTTGCCTTGCTACTTCTTTTTCCCCCATACCCGATTGTTGCGACCAGATGATGGATCCCAGGAGCCAGACGACGCCACTGAGGACTACTACTACCCGGAGGATGCCTACTACTACGTGAAGACCGCTGACGACTTGGAGTAGTTAGGAGGCTCCGAGGCAGGAGGCCTTGCCTTTTCAATCGTTGTTTCTTTTGTGCTAGCCTTCTTAAGGCAATCTTGTCTAACTTATGTCTGTACTCAGATAATGTTGCTTCCGCTGACTTTTTTGTTTTCGAGCTTATGTATTCGAGCCCTCGAGTCCCATGGCTTGTAATATAAGGCTTGTATTATTTTAATTTGTGTCTAGAGTTGTGTTGTGATATCTTCCCGTGAGTTCTTGATGTTGATCGTACACATTTGCGTGTATGATTAGTGTACGGTCAAATCGGGGGCGTCACATTATCTTTATGAAGTTTTGCTTGAGATTTATGAATCTAAAAATTGTGATGAAGTGTTAAACAAAGGAATTTATAAAGTGATTCATGATAGCTTCTTGGATGAAAAGCATATTGCAATGATGTTATTCAAAATTCTATTAATGTAAATTGTGCTAATAATGTGCAAAACCCCAAACTTGGGGATGCTAATATTGCTATGTCCATTACTTATTACAATGATCATGATTGGGTGATAATGATTCCTATGATCTTGATAGTTTATTTAAGTCTCATGATGAATATGTTTGAAATAATATTGAAACTGGGTTCGGAAGAGTGTCAACTCTAGGTAAAAATAATCCCACATACTTGGAGAGTGTTCAATATTGTGATTTTTTTTGTGATAAAAGTGGGTTTGGAGAGGTCATGACTTTAGTTGATGTTAATCACACTATCTTGGAAGATTATAAAACTTTTATGCATGTGACCATGAAGAGAAAATTTTATATGATAGCTATATTGTTGAATTTGGTTATGATCCTACATGTAATTATTATGAGACAGGAAAATATGGTTGTAGAAATTTTCATGTTACTAAATTACCTCTCTTTATGTTGAGATTGCTATTGTTTCTCTCTTCTTCCTTGCATATTCTATATATTTCTTGTCTTGATAAATTGTTTGCTTATAAAATGCCAATGCATAAGAAGTATGTTAGACTTAAACTTGCTTTTCACATGCTACATGATGCTCTCTTCATGTTTCATCTGCTATCTTTCATGTCAGCATCATTAAAATTATCAATGCCTAGCTAGGGGCATAAAATGATAACGCTTGTTGGGAGGCAACCCAATGAATAAATTTATTTTCGTCTTTTTATTTCTATTCTTGAGTGTTTGCACAATTATGATACTGTTATGATTGTGTTTTTTGTGTTTTAATTAGTGTTTGTGCCAAGCAAAGCCTTTGGGATCATGTTGAATGATAGTTGATTTGATCTTGCTGAAAAACAGAAACTTTCGCGCTCACGAAAATAATGCTCATTTTTAAAAGAAGCACGATAAAATACTAATTATTTTTGCTGAACATTATTATACAAATTTATCACGTTGTCCTATTTTTTCAGAATTTTTGGAGTTACAGAAGTATTCGAAATATCTAGATTTCTACAGACTGTTTTGTTTTTGACAGATTCTGTTTTCTTTGCGCTTTGTGCTTGTTTTGATGATTCTATGGTTTTCTTTGAGGAGTTTTTGACATAGAAAAATTGGAATACAATAGATATAATGCAAAAATAAAATATGAATGGGTTTGCAACATTACTTATAGTAGTGATTTGCTTTATTATACTAACGATCTCACGAAGGTTTTGTTGAGTTTTGTGTGATTGAAGTTTTCAAGTTTTGGGTGATATTATGATGGATGAAGGAATAACATGTAAGAAGAGCCTAAGCTTGGGGATGCCCATGGCACCCCAAGATAATATTCAAGAAGTATCAAGCAACTAAGCTTGGGGATGCCCCCGAGTGGTATCCCCTCTTTCTTCTAACGACCATCGGTATTTTACTTGAAACTATATTTTTATTCGTCACATATTATGAGTTTTGATATGTCTTCAACGTATCTATGATTTATGAAGTATTCATGCTGTTATATTATCATTCTTAGATGTTTTAGAATCATTTTATAGCAACTTTATATCATTTTTTGGGACTAACCTATTGACATAGTGCCCGGTGTCAGTTGATGTTTTTGCTTGTTTTTTACATTGTAGAAAACCAATATCAAACGGAGTCCAAATGCAGCGAAACTTTTTGTGGATTTTTTTGGACCAGAAGACACCAGATGGGCCGGAAAAGCACCTGGGGGTGCCCCGAGGGGGGCACAACCCACCAGGGCGCGCCTGGGCCCCCAGGCGCGCCCAGGTGGGTTGTGCCCACCTTGGTGGCCTCCCGCACCGCCTCTTCACCCTACAAATTCCCAAATATTCCAAAACCCCCAGGGGTAACCCTAGATCGAAAGTTTCGCCACCGCAAACCTCTGTATGTAACATGTCAAATTTTCAATTTGGAATGTTGTACATTAGGTCATCTTTGCATATCATATTTTATTGCATTTTGGCTTGATCCTAGAAATTCTACGCAACTCAAGGAACCACGGAAAGAGTTGAGAATTTCATTATTTTCATATTTAAGTTTTCTCAAATTTTGAAAATAGGATCGTTTGATTTTAATTATTTTCTCTTTGAATATTTCTTTTATAAAAATAAAAGAGAGAGGATGAAATGACTTCCTCAAAATAAAGAAATATTGGAGATTTAATATTAAAATCAAATAAGATTTTTATTTGGAGTTTTATTGCTATTTTATTTGAATTAGGAAAAATATGCGTTTTTCAAAATTGCATTAGAGCCCCAAATAAATGTTCACCTTGTCCGATAGATTTTTAGAGGACGGGGAAATTTTATTTCAGGACTTTTGGAGTCTGTTTTGTATTTCTTTTATTCGTTTTTCTGCGTGGAATATTAAAAAAAAGAGGAACCGACTTTGGGCCCTACCCGCCCGGGACTCCGCCGGGGGGGGGGGGGGGGGCTTTATAAGCCGCCGAGGCCGCAGCTCACCAGCCCGCCCCGCCGAAACCCTAGCCGCGCCAGCATGCCGCGCGGCGCCGCCCCGCCGCCGGAGCCGGAGCCGCCGGAGTTCGCCGCCGCCGGTTTCCTTTGACCGGTTTGGTTTTTCGGTAAAAACCTAGATGCGTTTTTTTAGATTGGTTTTTCGGCTTATTTATTTAGCGAACGCCCGTTCGTTCGTTCGTTTTAACGAACGATTTTCACCGTTTAACCACAGACAGCGAACATTTGTTCGTTAGCCTATTCGTCAGTTTTTCTTTTTCTCGGATTTTTTCGCGATTATTTTCTATCACGATTTCTGATCCGATTTTTGTTTTAGTTTAACTTTTCGCTTGTTTATCGGAATCGGGCGATTCAAGCGCCTAGAGTTTTGTCTCGAAGCCCTCTTTCTGTTTAATCAACTTAAACGAGTTATTGCTACTTTAAATTTGACTTTAGTCCGTATTAGTAATCGAAGCTTCTTTCTTTCGCAGTTTGAGTTTTGTTGCTTCGTTTGTTTTGATTCTTTTTGCAAACCGGAGTTCTTAAGTTGAACTTTCTGGTTAGATCTTCATATTTGAGTTTTACTCGTGCATCTTTGCTTGATGGCTTATTGTATGCTTGTTTGTTTGTGATAGAGTACCCGGAGTGCGAAGCGTGCTACTACGAGTCTCTAGGTTTCACGGATCATCAGCAAGGCAAGTAACACTTTGATCATACCCCTTTACTACCTAGTTTTATTGCATTAGATCAATCCTCAAACAATTGCATGGTTAGGATCTAAATAAATTGTGGGTTGGGAAGTAGATGAGGTAGTACCTATTCACATGTTTATTATCAAACCTATGGGAGTTACTTTTACATTGCTTATATTGCTATGCTATGCTCGTAGACGTGGTTTGGGTTTGAGTGTATCCATGATAGATGTGAGTTGTTAATTAATGGTTAACTTAAGGTGGCGACTTTAATACACATCTGGGTGGACTGAGGCACCTGGAGAACCCAGTGTTGCCTGTATTTTTGGAAATCCCGGGGTACGTGTGATTCTCCTATGAACTGCCACTCAGGCTCAAAGGGATCATAAGATTATTCATGCTAGAAACTTCCATGTGCAGCCGCATGCCATTATGGGCTCTAGCATAGTTGAGTAAGTTGTGGGAAACCTTTCCATGATGGGCTAGCAGATGTAGGGGATTGTAGGTGTACGGGCCTATCTATCGGTTAAGGTGACCTCTTCGGAAAGACTGTGTCTCGGTCATCCATTTCTCAAACATCATGTAGTGCGAGAAATTCAACGGAGGAGATCGAATCTTGTGGGGAAAAGTGCGCAAACCTCTACAGAGTGTACAAACTAATCATGGTTAGCCATGTCCCCGGTTATGGACATCTTGAGTATCTAGTTCTTGGATTATCATGTGGATCTCATCACTCTTAATATAATTTGATTGGGTTTAATGATGATGCTTAATTGGGATTGAGTTGGGTGAACCTTCTCAATGTTTAACAACCACCATGATAGTTAAATAAAATTTATTCCTTTGTTGTAGGGAAAAATTGGCTTTCCACAAAACATATTAACCATACAGCCTCCACCAGCCATATATGCATGTAGTGATAGCATTATTCTGTTCATTGCTCTCTTGTGTTACATTGCCAGCGTATTCCATGTGATGACCCATTTCGGGCTGCAATGTATCATGTTGCAGACTTTTCAGACGACGAGTAAGGAGCCTTAGGTCATGGTCTTTCACTCAGTGATGCCATTGGAGTTGATGGGCTCACTTTATCTTCCAAGCCTTCCGCTGTTATCGTATTAGATGGCCTTAAGCCATATTTATTGTAATAAGTTCTCTTTTGGGACATTCGATGTAATAAGTGTGTGATTGCTACTCTGTTATAAATACTCAAGTACTGTGTGTGTCAGCATTACCGAGGGATGACACTGATGCATAGAGATCAGAATGTTTGAGGTCTGGTCACTACAAGATGGTATCAGAGCACACGCTGACTGTAGGACACGACCACTAAGCTAAAGCCCTAGATCACTACTCTCTTCTCATTTCTGACTCCTCTACATTTTCTACTCTTTAGGATGGCGGACGCAAGGAACAAGTTTGCACAACCAGATGAAGACACACCTTTTAGACGCCACTTGAAGGAAGTCACTAGGTACCTAAACATTGGAATACCAAGCTTCACCGGGACTTACAACGCCACTTTACCAGAAGAGGAGCGCTGGATGATTCTGTTGGGGAACATAGTAATTTCAAAGAAATTCCTACGCACACGTAAGATCATGGTGATGCATAGCAACGAGAGGGGAGAGTGTTGTCCAAGTACCCTCGTAGACCGAAGGCAGAAGCGTTAGCACAACGCGGTTGATGTAGTCGTACGTCTTCACGATCCGACCGATCAAGTACCGAACGCACGGCACCTCCGAGTTCAGCACACGTTCAGCCCGATGACGTCCCTCGAACTCCGATCCAGCCGAGTGTTGAGGGAGAGTTTCGTCAGCACAACGGCGTTGTGACGATGATGATGTTCTACCGACCCAGGGCTTTGCCTAAGCACCGCTATAGTATTATCGAGGTGGACTATGGTGGAGGGGGGCACCGCACACGGCTAAAAGATCAAATCAATTGTTGTGTCTATGGGGTGCCCCCTGCCCCCGTATATAAAGGAGCAAGGGGGGAGGTGCGGACGGCCAGGAGGAGGCGCGCCAGGAGGAGTCCTACTCCCACCGGGAGTAGGACTCCCTCCCTTCCTTGTTGGATTAGGAGAAGGGGGAAAGAGAAGGGAGAGAGGAAGGAAAGGGGGGGCGCCGCCCGCCTCTCCTTGTCCTATTCGGACCAGAGGGGGAGGGGTGCGCGGCCCTGCCCTAGCCGCCTCTCCTCTTCTCCACTAAGGCCCACTATGGCCCATTAAGCCCCCGGGGGGTTCCGGTAACCCCTCGGTACTCTGGTAAAATCCCGATTTCACCCGGAACATTTCCGATATCCAAATATAGGCTTCCAATATATCAATCCTTCTGTCTCGACCATTTCGAGACTCCTTGTCATGTCCGTGATCACATCCGGGACTCCGAACAACCTTCGGTACATCAAAACTCATAAACTCGTAATATAACCATCATCGAAACTTTAAGCGTGCGGATCCTACGGGTTCGAGAACTATGTAGACATGACCTAGACACGTCTCCGGTCAATAACCAATAGTGTAACCTGGATGCTCATATTGGCTCCCACATATTCTACGAAGATCTTTTATCACTCAGACCACATAACAACATACGTTGTTCCCTTTGTCATCGGTATGTTACTTGCCCGAGATTCTATCGTCGGTATCTCAATACCTAGTTCAATCTCGTTATCGACAAGTCTCTTTGCTCGTTCCGTAATACATCATCCCGCAACTAACTCACTAGTTGCAATGCTTGCAAGGCTTAAGTGATGTGCATTACCGAGTGGGCCCAGAGATACCTCTCCGACAATCAGAGTGACAAATCCTAATCTCGAAATACGCCAACCCAACAAATACCTTTGGAGACACCTGTAGAGCACCTTTATAATCACCCACTTACATTGTGATGTTTGGTAGCACACAAAGTGTTCCTCCGGTAAACGGGAGTTGCATAATCTCATAGTCATAGGAACATGTATAAGTCATGAAGAAAGCAATAGCAACATACTAAATGATCGAGTCCTAAGCTAACGGAATGGGTCAAGTCAATCACATCATTCTCCTAATGATGTGATCCGTTAATCAAATGACAACTCATGTCTATGGCTAGGAACATAACCATCTTTGATCAACGAGCTAGTCAAGTAGAGGCATACTAGTGACACTCTGTTTGTCTATGTATTCACACAAGTATTATGTTTCCGGTTAATACAATTCTAGGATGAATAATAAAAATTTATCATGATATAAGGAAATAAATAATAACTTTATTATTGCCTCTAGGGCACATTTCCTTTAGTCTCCCACTTGCAGTAGAGTCAATAATCTAGATTCCACAGTAATGATTCTAACACCCATGGAGTCTTGGTGCTGATCATGTTTTGCTCGTGGAAGAGGCTTAGTCAACGGGTCTGCAACATTCAGATCCGTATGTATCTTGCAAATTTCTATGTCTCCCACCTGGACTAGATCCCGGATGGAATTGAAGCGTATCTTGATGTGCTTGGTTCTCTTGTGAAATCTGGATTCCTTTGCCAAGGCAATTGCTCTAGTATTGTCACAAAAGATTTTCATTTGACCCGATGCACTAGGTATGACACCTAGATCGAATATGAACTCCTTCATCCAGACTCCTTAATTTGCTGCTTCCGAAGCAGCTATGTACTCCGCTTCACACGTAGATCCCGCCATGATGCTTTGTTTAGAACTGCACCAACTGACAGCTCCACCGTTCAATGTAAACACGTATCCATTTTGTGATTTAGAATCATCCGGATCAGTGTCAAAGCTTGCATCAACGTAACCATTTACAATGAGCTCTTTGTCACCTCCATAAATGAGAAACATATCCTTAGTCCTTTTCAGGTATTTCTGGATGTTCTTGACCGCTGTCCAGTGATCCACTCCTGGATACTTTGGTACCTCCCTGCTGGACTTATAGCAAGGCACACACCAGGTCTGGTACACATCATTGCATACATGATAGAGCCTATGGCTGAAGCATAGGGACCATCTTTCATCTTCTCTCTATCTTCTACAGTGGTCGGGCATTGAGTCTTACTCAACTTCACACCTTGTAACACAGGCAAGAACCCTTTCTTTGCTTGATCCATTTTGAACTTCTTCAAAACTTTGTCAAGGGATGTGCTTTGTGAAAGTCCAATTAAGCGTCTTGATCTATCTCTATTGATCTTGATGCCCAATATATAAGCAGCTTCACCGAGGTCTTTCATTGAAAAACTCTTATTCAAGTATCCCTTTATGCTATCCAGAAATTCTATATCATTTCCAAATCAGCAATATGCCATCCACATATAATATCAGAAATGCTACAGAGCTCCCACTCACTTCCTTGTAAGTAAAGGCTTCTCCAAAAGTTTGTAAAAAACCAAATGCTTTGATCACACTATCAAAGCGTTTATTCCAACTCCGATAGGCTTGCACCAGTCCATAAATGGATCGCTGGAGCTTGCACACTTTGTTAGCTCCCTTTGGATCGACAAAACCTTCCTGTTGCATCATATACAACTCTTCTTCCAGAAATCCATTCAGGAATGAAGTTTTTACATTCATTTGCCAAATTTCATAATCATAAAATGCTGCAATTGCTAACATGATTCGGACAGACTTAAGCATCGCTACGGGTGAGAAGGTCTCATCATAGTCAATCCCTTGAACTTGTCGAAAACCTTTCGCAACAAGTCGAGCTTTATAGACAGTAATATTACTGTCAGCATCACTCTTCTTCTTGAAGATCCATTTATTCTCAATGGCTTGCCGATCATCGGGCAAGTCAACCAAAGTCCACACTTTGTTCTCATACATGGATCCCATCTCAGATTTCATGGCCTCAAGCCATTTTTCGGAATCTGGGCTCACCATCGCTCCTTCATAGTTTGTAGGTTCATCATGGTCTAGTAACATAACCTCCAGAATAGGATTACCGTACCACTCTGGTGCGGATCTTACTCTGGTTGACCTACTAGGTTCTGTAACTTGATCTGAAGTTCCATGATCATCATCATCATTAACTTCCTCACTAATTGGTATATACGTCACAGGAACCGGTTTTTGTGATGAACTACTTTCCAATAAGGGAGCAGGTATGGTTACCTCATCAAGTTCTAGTTTCCTCCCACTCACTTCTTTCGAGAGAAACTCCTTCTCTAGAAAGGATCCATTCTTAGCAACGAATGTCTTGCTTTCGGATCTGTGATAGAAGGTGTACCCAACAGTCTCCTTTGGGTATCCTATGAAGACACATTTCTCCGATTTGGGTTCGAGCTTACCAGGTTGAAGCTTTTTCACATAAGCATCGCAGCCCCAAACTTTAAGAAACGACAACTTTGGTTTCTTGCCAAACCACAGTTCATAAGGCGTCGTCTCAACGGATTTCGATGGTGCCCTATTTAACGTGAATGCGGCCGTCTCTCAAGCATAACCCTAAAATGATAGTGGTAAATCAGTAAGAGACATCATAGATCCTACCATATCTATTAAAGTATGATTACGACGTTCGGACACACCATTACGCTGTGGTGTTCCAGGTGGCGTGAGTTGCGAAACTATTCCACATTGTTTCAAATGTAGACCAAACTCGTAACTCAAATATTCTCCTCCACGATCAGATCGTAGAAACTTTATTTTCTTGTTATGATGATTTTTCAACTTTACTCTGAAATTCTTTGAACTTTTCAAATGTTTCAGACTTATGTTTCATTAAGTAGATATACCCATATCTGCTTAGATCAGCTGTGAAGGTGAGAAAATAACGATACCCGCCGCGAGCCTCAATATTCATCGGTCCACATACATCAGTATGTATGATCTCCAATAAATCAGTTGCTCGCTCCATAGTTCCGGAGAACGGCGTTTTAGTCATCTTGCCCATAAGGCACGGTTCGCAAGTACCAAGTGATTCATAATCAAGTGGTTCCAAAAGTCCATCAGTATGGAGTTTCTTCATGCGCTTTACACCGATATGACCTAAATGGTAGTGCCACAAATAAGTTGCACTATCGTTATCAACTCGGCATCTTTTGGCTTCAACATTATGAATATGTGTATTACTACTATCGAGATCCATCAAAAATAGACCACTCTTCAAGGTTGCATGACCATAAAAGATATTACTCATATAAATAGAACAACCATTATTCTATGATTTAAATGAATAACCGTCTCGCATCAAACAAGATCTAGATATTATGTTCATGCTCAACGCTGGCATCAAATAACAATTATTTAGGTCTAATACTAATCCCGAAGGTAGATGTAGAGGTAGCGTGCCGACGGCGATCACATCGATCTTGGAACCGTTTCCCACGCGCATCGTCACCTCGCCTTGGCCAGTGTTCGCTTAATCCGTAGTCCCTGTTTTGAGTTGCAAATATTAGCAACAGAACCAATATCAAATACCCACGTGCTACTGCGAGCTCTGGTAAGGTACACATCAATAACATGTATATCATATATACCTTTGTTCACCTTGCCATCCTTTTATCCGCCAAATACTTGGGGCAGTTCCGCTTCCAGTGACCAGTCTGCTTGCAGTAGAAGCACTCAGTCTCAGGCTTAGGTCCAGACTTGGGTTTCTTCTCTTGAGCGGCAACTTGTTTGCTATTCTTTTTGAAGTTCCCCTTCTTCTTCCCTTTGCCATTTTTCTTGAAACTGGTGGTCTTATTGACCATCAACACTTGATGCTCCTTCTTGATTTCTACCTTCGCAGCCTTTAGCATTGCGAAGAGCTCGGGAATCGTCTTATCCATCCCTTGCATGTTATTGTTCATCATGAAGCTTTTGTAGCTTGGTGGCAGTGATTGAAGAATTCTATCAATGACCCTATCATCCGGAAGATTAACTCCCAGTTGAATCAAGTGATTGCAGTACCCAGACATCTTGAGTATATTCTCACCGACAGAACTATTCTCCTCCATCTTGCAGCTGTAGAACTTATTGGAGACTTCATATCTCTCAATCCGGGCATTCTTTTGAAATATTAACTTCAACTCCTGGAACATCTCATATGCTCCATGACGTTCAAAACATCGTTGAAGTTTCGGTTCTAAGCCGTAAAGCATGGCACACTGAACTATCGAGTAGTCATCAACACGTGACTGCCAGGCATTCACAATGTCTGTAGTTGCTAGCGCAGGTGGTACACCTAGCGGTGCTTCCAGGACATAACTCTTCTGTGCAGCAATAAGGATAATCCTCAAGTTACGGACCCAGTCCGTGTAATTGCTACCATCATCTTTCAACTTTGCCTTCTCAAGGAACGCATTAAAATTCAACGGAACAACAACACGGGCCATCTATCTACAATCAACATAGACAAGCAAGATACTATCAGGTACTAAGTTCATGATAAATTTAAGTTCAATTAATCATATTTCTTAAGAACTCCCACTTAGATAGGCATCTCTCTAATCCTCTAAGTGATCACGTGATCCATATCAACTAAACCATAACCGATCATCACGTGAAATGGAGTAGCTTTAAATGGTGAAAATCACTATGTTGATCATATCTACTATCTGATTCACGCTCGATCTTTCAGTCTCAGTGTTCCAAGGCCATATCTGCATATGCTAGGCTCGTCAAGTTTAACCTGAGTATTCTGCGTGTGCAAAACTGGCTTGCACCCATTGTAGATGGACGTAGAGCTTATCACACCCGATCATCACGTGGTGTCTGGGCACGATGAACTTTGGCAACAGTGCATACTCAGGGAGAACACTTTTATCTTGAAATTTAGTGAGAGATCATCTTATAATGCTAACGTCAATCAAAGCAAGGTAAGATCCATAAAAGATAAACATCACATGCAATCAATATAAGTTATATGATATGGTCATCATCATCTTGTGCTTGTGATCTCCATCTCCAAAGCACCATCATGATCACCATCGTCATCGGCGTGACACCTTGATCTCCATCATAGCATCGTTGTCATCTTGCCAATCTTATGCTTCCACGACTATCGCTACCGCTTACTGATAAACTAAAGCATTACAGGGCGACTGCATTGCATACAATAAAGCGACAACCATATGGCTCCTGCCAGTTGCCGATAACTCGGTTACAAAACATGATCATCTCATACAATAAAATTTAGCATCATGTTTTGACCATATCACATCACAACATGCCCTGCAAAAACAAGTTAAACGTCCTCTACTTTATTGTTGCAAGTTTCACGTGGCTGCTACGGGCTGAGCAAGAACCGTTCTTACCTACGCATCAAAACCACAACGATAGTTTGTCAAGTTGGTGCTGTTTTAACCTTCGCAAGGACCGGGCGTAGCCACACTCGGTTCAACTAAAGTTGGAGAAACGGACACCCGCCAGCCACCTGTGTGCAAAGCACGTCGGTAGAACCAGTCTTGCGTAAGCGTACGCGTAATGTCGGTCCGGGCCGCTTCATCCAACAATACCGTCGAACCAAAGTATGACATGCTGGTAAGCAGTATGACTTATATCGCCCACAACTCACTTGTGTTCTACTTGTGCATATGACATCTACGCATAAAACCTGGCTCAGATGCCACTGTTGGGGAACGCAGTAATTTCAAAAAAATTCCTACGCACACGTAAGATCATGATGATGCATAGCAATGAGAGGGGAGAGTGTTTTCCACGTAGCCTCGTAGACTGAAAGCGGAAGCGTTAGCACAAGGCAGTTGATGTAGTCATACGTCTTCATGATCCAACCGATCAAGTACCGAAGCACGGCACCTCCGATTTCAGCACACGTTCAGCCCGATGACGTCCCTCTAACTCCGATCCAGCCGAGTGTTGAGGGAGAGTTTCATTAGCACGACGGCGTGGTGACGATGATGATGTTCTACTGACGCAGGGCTTCGCCTAAGCACCGCTACAGTATTATCAAGGTGGACTATGGTGGAGGGGGGCACCGCACACGGCTAAAAGATCAAATCAATTGTTGTGTCTATGGGGTGCCCCCTGCCCCCGTATATAAAGGAGCAAGGGGGGAGGTGCGGCCGGCCAGGAGGAGGCGCGCCAGGAGGAGTGCTACTCCCACCGGGAGTAGGACTCCCTCCCTTCCTCGTTGGATTAGGAGAAGGGGGAAAGAGGAGGGAGAGAGGAAGGAAAGGGGGGCGCTGCCCCCCTCTCCTTTTCCTATTCGGACTAGAGGGGGAGGGGCGCATGGCCCTACCCTAGCCGCCTCTCCTCTTCTCCACTAAGGCCCACTATGGCCCATTAAGCCCCGTGGGGTTCCGGTAACCCCTCGGTACTCCGGTAAAATTCCGATTTCACCCGGAACATTTCTGATATCCAAATATAGGCTTCCAATATATCAATATTTATGTCTCGACCATTTCGAGACTCCTCGTCATGTCCGTGATCACATCCGGGACTTCGAATAACCTTCGGTACATCAAAACTCATAAACTCATAATATAACCATCATCGAAACTTTAAGCGTGCGGACCCTACGGGTTCGAGAACTATGTAGACATGAACGAGACATGTCTCCGATCAATAACCAATAGCGGAACCTGGATGCTCATATTGGCTCCCACATATTCTACGAAGATCTTTTTTCAGTCAGACTGCATAACAACATACGTTGTTCCCTTTGTCATCGGTATGTTACTTACTCGAGATTCGATCGTCGGTATCTCAATACCTAGTTCAATCTCGTTACCGGCAAGTCTCTTTACTCGCTCCGTAATACATCATCCCGCAACTAATTCATTAGTTGCAATGCTTGCAAGGCTTAAGTGATGTGCATTACTGAGTGGGCCCAGAGATACCTCTCCGACAATCGGAGTGACAAATCCTAATCTCGAAATACGCCAACCCAACAAATACCTTTGGAGACACCTTTATAATCACCCAGTTACGTTGTGACGTTTGGTAGCACACAAAGTGTTCCTCCGGTAAACGGGAGTTGCATAATCTCATAGTCATAGGAACATGTATAAGTCATGAAGAAAGCAATAGCAACATACTAAACGATCGAGTGCTAAGCTAACGGAATGGGTCAAGTCAATCACATCATTCTCCTAATGATGTGATCCCGTTAATCAAATGACAACTCATGCCTATTGCTAGGAAACATAACCATCTTTGATCAACGAGCTAGTCAAGTAGAGGCATACTAGTGACACTCTGTTTGTCTGTATTCACACAAGTATTATGTTTCCGGTTAATACAATTCTAGCATGAATAATAAACATTTATCATGATATAAGGAAATAAATAATAACTTTATTATTGCCTCTAGGGCGTATTTCCTTCAGATTCAAGTTCAAGTTCCAGGAAGGACATTCATGCCAGTCACTGTGGCCATAGAGTTTTCCTTTGATGCACCAACCTGGAGTCTAGGAAAGAGTATGGCAGCCCACATCACCATCGGACGCATTGGAGAAGTTTACCATAAGGATCTCAAGGATACTATCTACCAGATTTGTGGGCACCGAGATGAGCATTGGGAGGTGATTAGCACCAGGAAGGATAGATCCATTGCAGCTTTCATCCAGGAGTTAAACCAGCACATTCGTCGCCAGGAGAACCAGATGTGTGCAAGCATGATAGATCTGAAGAAGGCTATGACAAGGATCACAGAGTTAGAGGAAGAACTCAAGTCTACACACGATGGATACGTGGAGGAAATGACGATACTAGTGGAGATGAATGATGATCTGACAAGGAAGCTAGGAGTATTCATGGGAGACCCCGTGCCAGGAGGAGAAGACGACGATTCTACTTGCCCGGAGAACTACATCATCATCGACAACACCGCCTCGGACCCCGACGATAGCGATGATGACTATGTTGATGAAGCTGGAGCGGATATTATGGAGTCTTCCACCGATCAATTTTTCTAGTCGACCACCATATCAGTAGTAGTATTCCACCATGTATATAGTATAGTCCGAGCACTTTTGTCATGATAGTTCTAGACCGATTGTATGCCCTTGCTTGATTGATTGAGTGATATGATTGTGTTCGTCTCATGTGCATATGGGTAGTGTTTTCTCACTAGACCTCATTCCATTCTATTCTCTTCCCTCTAAACCCTCAGATGCCTTCGAGACGTGACCCCAGATTTACCTTTCCACCGGAGCTCACTCAGTTGATCCAGCAGCAGAATACCTTGATGCAGTTGTTAGTTCAGAACCAAGGCAACAACAACAACAACCCACCACCACCCCAAGTTGACAACTTAGCCCGTTTTCTGAGGTTGCAGCCGCCGGTGTTTTCCAGTAGCACCGAGCTGATAGTGGCAGATGACTGGCTCCGCAGGATTGGAAGGGAGTTAACCACTGCAGGATGCACAGATGCTGAGAAGGTGCGTTTTGCCGCGCACCAATTGGATGGACCAGCAGCCTCATGGTGGGAGAATTACACTGTCACCTATCCTATAGCCAATGTTACATGGGACCAGTTCCAGCAGGCTTTTCGCACTACCCATGTATCAACAGGAGCTATGGCCATGAAGAAGCGTGAGTTTCGCAACTTACGCTAAGGAGGACGCACAGTTGGCCTGTATGTTGATGATTTTAGTAAGCTAGCACGTTATGCCTCAGATGACGTTGCTACAGATGCATCTAAGCAGGAGAAGTTTCTGGAAGGACTGAATGATGAGCTGAGCATGCAGTTGATGGTGGCAAATTTCAATAACTACCAGGAGTTAGTAGATAGAGCTCTAATGATTGAATGGAAGCAGCAGCAGATTGACAATCGCAAGAGGAAGTATGGACAAGGGAAGCATAATTCTGGAGCTCAGCAGAGACCCCGTTTCACCCCGAACTCGGGAGGACCCCTACAGCATAACCATGGAGGTCACAATCACACTAGAGGAAGTTCGCACAACCATAGTGGCTCCAAGAACGGAAATGGTAATGGAGGAAGCAACGGACAGAACCGTTCCAACCTAGCAACCCCCGCCAAGAAAGATCTAAGCCACGTTACTTGCTACAAGTTCCAGAAGACCGGACATTACGCCAATGAATGTCCTGAAGCTAAGAATGGAAACGACAATGGAAGTTTTAGGAAGAAGCCCAACCCTTTCAACAAGGGACAAGTGAACCATGTTAACGTGGAGGAGATTGAAGCCCAGCCAGATGCGGTAATAGGTAAGTTTTTGGTTAAGTCATTTACTGTAGTCATTCTTTTTTATACTGATGCATCACATTCATACATATCAAGGGGATTTGTGGATAAGTATAAGCTTCCCACCAAAGTTCTTAGTACACCTATGTTAGTGAGCTCGCCAGGAGCAGAGTATATGGCAAGCCAAGAATGTTTTCAGATGCCATTGACCATAGGTAGGCATGTTTTCCCCTCAGATCTGATAATTTTGGAGTCGCAAGATTTGGATGTGATTCTGGGTATGGATTGTCTATCGATGTATGGAGGAAACATCGATTGCGCCAGTAAGTCGATTTTGCTCACCACCCTAGAAGGAAGAAGGATCAAGTATGTATCCTGGCATGTGCCGATTAGGACTCAAGTAAATTCCTTATCAGGAGTTGTACAAGAGGAAGTACCAGTGGTGAGGGATTTCCCGGATTTATTTCCAGAAGAGTTGCCAGGCATGCCACCAGATAGAGACATCGAGTTTTTGATTGAGATTTTGCCAGGCACAGGGCCAATATCTAAGAGACCGTACAGGATGCCCGCATAGGATTTAGAGGAAATTAAGAAGCTGATTAAGGAGTTACTGGATAAAGGATATATTCGCCCAAGCTCGTCACCTTGGGGATCACCAGTACTTCTAGTGGAGAAGAAGGATGGAATCGTTGAGGATGGTTGTTGATTATCGAGGACTGAATGAGGTGACGGTCAAGAACAAGTACCCACTGCCAATGATCAATGATTTGTTTGATCAGTTGCAAGGAGCTTAGGTGTTTTCCAAGATCAATCTGCGATCAGGGTACCACCAACTGAAGATTCGAGAGCAGGATATACCTAAGACAGCTTTTACCACGAGGTACGAGCTATATGAGTATACTGTTATGTCATTTGTCCTGACTAACACACCTGCCTATTTCATGAACATGATGAACAAGGTGTTTACGAAGTTTTTGGATAAGTTCGTTGTGGTGTTCATTGATGATATTCTGGTCTACTCGAAGAATGAAGAGGAGCATAAAGAGCATTTGCGATTAGTACTTGGGAAACTTAGAGAACATCAGCTATACGCCAAGTTCATCAAGTGTGAGTTTTGGTTGAAGGAAGTTGGATTCCTTGGACATGTTATATCCGGAGAAGGAATAGCGGTAGACCCCGCCAAAGTCGTCACTGTGACAAATTGGGAGGCACCCACGTCAGTTGGAGAGATCCGGAGTTTTCTTGGACTCACAGGATACTACCGGAGGTTCATTGAGAATTTCTCGAAGATTGCAAAGCCTATGACGAAGTTATTAAAAAAAGGACACCAAGTTCAAATGGACTGAGGAATGTGAGGCCAGTTTTCAGGAGTTGAAGAAACGCTTGGTTACATCACCAGTGTTGATCCTACCAGATCAACGCAAGGATTATGAAGTGTATTGCGACGCTTCACGTCGAGGACTTGGAGCAGTGCTTATGCTAGAAGGAAGAGTTGTTTCATATGCCTCACGACAGCTTAAACCCCATGAGTTAAATAATGCTACGCATGATTTGGAGTTAGCAATCGTAGTGCATGCGTTGAAGACTTGGAGACATTTTCTCATCGGAAACCATTGTGAGGTATATACGGATCACAAGAGTTTGAAGTATATCTTCACGCAAAAGGAGTTGAATCTCAGGCATAGGAGATGGTTGGAACTCATTAAGGATTATGATATGAAGTTGCACTATCATCCCGGAAAGGCTAACGTAGTAGCCGATGCGTTGAGCCGCAAGAGTCATGTCAATACACTCATGACTGGAGAGTTACCCAAGGAGTTAGCAGAGAATCTTCGCGAGCTATGTTTGGAGATAGTTCCGAGACATTATGTAGCAGCATTGGAGATTCAGTCTACTTTGATGGATAAGATCAGAGAAGCTCAGAAGACGGACAAGGAGATTGCCGAGATTAAGGAAAGGATGAGCAAGGGAAAAGCCAAGGTATTTCGTGAGGATGAGCACGATACCTTATGATTTGAGGACCGCGTATATGTGCCAGATGATCAAGAGATCACGAAGCTGATTTTGTAGGAGGCCTGAAAACCCACAAGTATAGGGGATCGCAACAGTTTTCGAGGGTAAAGTATTCAACCCAATATATTGATTCGACACAAGGGGAGCCAAAGAATACTCTCAAGTATTAGCAGCTGAGTTGTCAATTCAACCACACCTGGAAACTTAATATCTGCAGCAAAGTGTTTAGTAGCAAAGTAATATGATAATAGTGATAACGGTAACAAAAGGTAACAGTAGTAAAAGTAATGTTTTTGGTATTTTGTAGTGATGATAGCAATAGCAACGGAAAAGTAAATAAGTGGAAAACAATATATGGAAAGCTCGTAGGCAATGGATCAGTGATGGAGAATTATGCCAGATGCAGTTCATCATGTAATAGTCATAACCTAGGGTGACACAGAACTAGCTCCAGTTCATTGATATAATGTAGGCATGTATTCCGAACATAGTCATACGTGCTTATGGAAAATAACTTGCATGACATCTTTTGTCCTACCCTCCCGTGGCAGCAGGGTCCTTACGGAAACTAAGGGATATTAAGGCCTCCTTTTAATAGAGAACCGGAACAAAGCATTAACACATAGTGAATACATGAACTCCTCAAACTACGGTCATCACCGGTAAGTATCCCGATTATTGTCACTTCGGGGTTAACGGATCATAACACATAATAGGTGATTATAGACTTGCAAGATAGGATCAAGAACACTCATATACTGATGAAAACATAATAGGTTCAGATCTGAAATCATGGCACTCGGGCCCTAGTGACAAGCATTAAGCATAGCAAAGTCATAGCAACATCAATCTCAGAACATAGTGGACACTAGGGATCAAACCCTAACAAAACTAACTCGATTACATGATAGATCCCATCCAACCCATCACCGTCCAGCAAGCCTATGATGGAATTACTCATGCACGACGGTGAGTATCTTGAAATTGGTGATGGAGGATGGTTGATGATGACGATGGCGACGGATTCCCCTCTCCGGAGCCCCGAACGGACTCCAGATCAGCCCTCCCGAGAGGTTTTAGGGCTTGGCGGCGGCTCCGTATCGTAAAACACGATGATTTCTTCTCCCTGGTTTTTTTCTCCCCAAAACACAATATATAGAGTTGGAGTTAGAGTCAGAGAGGCAACAGGGGGCCCACAAGGTAGGGGGGCGCGCCCTAGGGGGGCAGGCGCGCCCCCACCCTCGTGGAGAGGTGGTGGGCCCCCTGGCCTTCATCTTTTGCAGGTATTTTTCATATTTTCTGAAAAGTGGCTCCATGAAGTTTCAGGTCATTCCGAGAACGTTTGTTCCTGCACATAAATAACACCATGGTAATTCTGCTGAAAACAACGTCAGTCCGGGTTAGTTCCATTCAAATCATGCAAGTTAGAGTCCAAAACAAGGGCAAAAGTGTTTGGAAAAGTAGATACGTTGGAGACGTATCAACTCCCCCAAGCTTAAACCTTTGCTTGTCCTCAAGCAATTCAGTTGACAAACTGAAAGTGATAAAGAAAAACTTTTACAAACTTTGTTTGCTCTTGTTGTTGTAAATATGTAAAGCCAGCATTCAGGTTTTCAGCAAAGATTATAACTAAACACATTCACAATAACGCTCAGGTCTCAAGTTTACTCATATCAATAGCATAATCAACTAGCGAGCAATAATAATAAATCTCGAATGACAACACTTTCTCAAAACAATCATAATATGATATAACAAGATGGTATCTCGCTAGCCCTTTCTGAGACCGCAAAACATAAATGCAGAGCACCTTTAAAGACCAAGGACTGATTAGACATTGTAATTCATGGTAAAAGAGATCCAGTCAAGTCATACTCAATGTGAACTAACAATAATGAATGCAAATGACAGCGGTGCTCTCCAACTGGTGCTTTGTAATTAGAGGATGATGACTCAACATAAAAGTAAATAGATAGGCCCTTTGCAGAGGGAAGCAGGGATTTGTAGAGGTGCCAGAGCTCGGTTTTGAAACAGAGGTGAATAATATTTTGAGCGGTATACTTTCATTGTCAACATAACAACCAAGCGATGGCGATATCTTCCATGCTACACACATTACAGGCGGTTCCCAAACAGAATGTTAAAGTTTATACTCCCCCTTCCACCAACAAGCATCAATCCATGGCTTGCTCGAAACAACGAGTGCCTCCAACTAACAAGAGTCCCAGGGGGAGTTTCGTTTGCAATTATTTTGATTTAGTTTGCATAAAGCATGGGACTGGGCATCCCGGTGACCAGCCATTTATCTCGTGAGTGAGGAGCGGAGTCCACTCATCTTGAGAATAACCCGCCTAACATGGAAGATACAGATAGCCCTAGTTGATACATGAGCTATTCGAGCATACAAAACAGGTTATTTATTTAAAGGTTTAGAGTTTGGCACATACAAATTTACTTGGAACGGCAAGTAGATACCGTATATAGGTAGGTATAGTGGACTCATGTGGAATAACTTTGGGGTTTAAGGGATTGGATGCACAAGCAGTATTCCCGCTTAGTACAGGTGAAGGCTAGCAAAAGACTGGGAAGCGACCAGCTAGAGAGCGACAACAGTCATGAACATGCATTAAAATTAATCATCACCGAATGCAAGCATGAGTAGGATATAATCCACCATGAACATAAATATCGTGAAGGCTATGTTGATTTTGTTTCAACTACATGCGTGAACATGTGCCAAGTCAAGTCACTTAAATCATTCAGAGGAGGATACCACCCTATCATACCACATCATAACTATCTCAATAGCATGTTGGCATGCAAGGTAAACCATTATAACTCATAGCTAATCAAGCATGGCAGAAGAAACTATGATCTCTAGTTGTCATTGCAAACATGTTTATTCATAATAGGCTGAATCAAGAACTTCATATTTACAAAAACAAAAGAGGTCGAGTTCATACCAGCTTTTCTCATCTCAGCCAGTCCATCATATATCATCATAATTGCCTTTCACTTGCACGCCCGAATAGTGTGAATAATAATAGTAGTGCACGTGCATTGGACTAAGCTGGAATCTGCAGGCATTCAATAAACAGGAGAAGACAAGGAAATATGGGCTCTTTTGTCAGATAAACATTTATGCATATGAGAGCCAGTTCAACAATTTAATCATGGTCTTCTCCTATCGACCCCCAAAGAAAAGAAAAGAAACAAAAATATTTACACGGGAAAGCTCCCAACAAGCAAAAGAAGAACAGGAAATATTTTTGGGTTTTCTTTTTAATTACTACTACAAGCATGGAAATTGAACTGATTAAAAGCTACAACTATTTTTTAGGTTTTTCTTAAGGTTTATTAAACACTCAAGAAGAAAGCATAAAAAGGAAATTAAACTAGCATGGATGATACAATGAAAAAGTATGTGCACCGACATCTAGCAATGAGTGTGTGAACATAAATGTAATGTCGGTGGGGAATACGTACTCCCCCAAGCTTAGGCTTTTGGCCTAAGTTGGTCTATGGCCACGGCTGGCCTGGCGGATATCCATAATAATAGTTGGGGTCGTACTGCGACGCAGCGGCTATCGCCTGCTGAACTGCAGCGTGGCGACGAGCGGCCTCCGCTCTCCTCTCGTACTCATCTGCCTCCTCTCTGGTAACGGTATATCTTCCTTTTGCCTGATGATCAAAGAAGGCAGGAGCAGGGAGAGTAATATGGAAAGCACGACGTCTGTCAAAGATTAGTCGATACTGGAGAGGTGATTCATTCCTCTCAATAAACTGGTGGTGAACCATAGCATTAAAATCTAGATAAGCAGGGGGTAATTCAATATCATCTTCGCATATGGCTACACCAAGAAAATTAGCTATGCGGGTTGCATAAATTCCATCAAAGAAATCTCCATTAAATCTATTAAGATGCAACCTACGTGCAACAATGGCTCCCAAATTATAAGATTGGTCTCCTAACACAGCACTCCTAAGAATACTGAGATCGGGGACACACATGTGACATGCCTCATCTTTACCATTGATGCATCTACCTATGAAGAGAGCAAAATAATGTATAGCAGGAAAGTGAATGCTCCCTATGGTAGCTTGTGTAATATCTCTAGATTCTCCCACAGTTATGCTAGCAAGAAAATCTCTAAATTCAGATTTGCGAGGATCCCTTATACTACCCCATTGTGGAAGTTTGCATGCAGTGGTAAAATCCTCTAAGTACATAGTGTAAGAATTATCATAAAGATCAAACAGGACAGTTGGAGAATTACGTGAAGTTGAAAATTCCAACCTCCTCACAAAGTTACTGGTGAGGTTGTGATACTGGCTGCACTTCTCTTCCTCGAAGCTCACAAGATCAGCGTTACGCAAATATGCGTTGAATTCTTCCTTAATTCCTGCTCGATCCATAAAGTTCTTAGAAGGCCATTCACAAGGACACACTGGAGCGTCTCTTAGTGGCTCGTCATCAGCATCACGCATTGCAAGCCTGGGTCCTTGCTTTCTTGAAGAACCTGTTGGGGAACGTAGTAATTTCAAAAAAAATCCTAAGCACACGCAAGAACATGGTGATGCATAGCAACGAGAGGGGAGAGTGTGATCTACATACCTTGTAGATCGACAACGAAAGCATTTGGTTGATGTAGTCGTACGTCTTCATGGTCCGACCGATCAAGCACCGAAACTACGGCACCTCCGAGTTTTAGCACACGTTCAGCTCGATGACGATCCCCGGACTCCGATCCAGCAAAGTGTCGGGGAAGAGTTCCGTCAGCACGATGGCGTGGTGACGATCTTGATGTACTACTGCTCCAGGGCTTCGCCTAAGCACCGCTACAATATTATCGAGGACTATGATGGCTGGGGGCGCCGCACACGGCTAAGGAATAGATCACGTGGATCAACTTGTTTGTCTCTAGGGTGCCTCTGCCTTAGTATATAAAGGACCAAAGGGGGGGAGGCGGCCGGCCAAGGAGGGCGCGCCAGGAGAGTCCTACTCCCTCTGGGAGTAGGATCCCCCCCCCAATCCTAGTTGGAATAGGATTTGCAGAGGGGGGAAAAGAGAGAGAGAGAGAGAGAGAGGCCGGCCCCCTCTCCTTGTCCTATTCGGACCAAGGGAGGGGAGGGGCACGCGGCCCATGTAGGGCTGCCTCTTCTCTTTTCCACTAAGGCCCATCATGGCCCATTTAGCTCCCGGGGGGTTCCGGTAACCTCCCGGTACTCCGGTAAAATCCCGATTTCACCCGGAACACTTTCGGTATCCAAACATAGGCTTCCAATATATCAATCTTTATGTCTCGACCATTTCGAGACTCCTCGTCATGTCCGTGATCACATCCGGGACTCCGAACAACCTTCGGTACATCAAAATGCATAAACTCATAATATAACTGTCACCGTAACCTTAAGCGTGCGGACCCTACGGGTTCAAGAACAATGTAGACATGACCGAGACACGCCTCCGGTCAATAACCAATAGCGGGACCTGGATGCCCATATTGGCTCCTACATATTCTACGAAGATCTTTATCGGTCAGACCGCATAACAACATACGTTGTTCCCTTTGTCATCGGTATGTTACTTGCCCGAGATTCGATCGTCGGTATTCCAATACCTAGTTCAATCTCGTTTTTTTATGCATACCTAGTTCAATCTCGTTACCGGCAAGTCTCTTTACTCGTTCTGTAATACATCATCCCGCAACTAACTCATTAGTTGCAATGCTTGCAAGGCTTTAAGTGATGTGCATTACCGAGAGGGCCCAGAGATACCTCTCCGACAATCGGAGTGACAAATCCTAATCTCGAAATACGCCAACCCAACATTTACCTTTGGAGACACCTGTAGAGCTCCTATATAATCACCCAGTTACGTTGTGACGTTTGGTAGCACACAAAGTGTTCCTCCGGCAAACGGGAGTTGCATAATCTCATAGTCATAGGAACATGTATAAGTCATGAAGAAAGCAATAGCAACATACTAAACGATCGGGTGCTGAGCTAATGGAATGGGTCATGTCAATCAGATCATTCACTTAATGATGTGATCCCGTTAATCAAATAACAACTCATTGTTCATGGTTTGGAAACATAACCATCTTTGATTAACGAGCTAGTCAAGTAGAGGCATACTAGTGACACTTTGTTTGTCTATGTATTCACACATGTATTATGTTTCCGGTTAATACAATTCTAGCATGAATAATAAACATTTATCATGATATAAGGAAATAAATAATAACTTTATTATTGCCTCTAGGGCATATTTCCTTCAGTCTCCCACTTGCACTAGAGTCAATAATCTAGATTACCCAGTAATGATTCTAACACCCATGGAGCCTTGGTGCTGATCATGTTTTGCTCGTGGAAGAGGCTTAGTCAACGGGTCTGCAATATTCAGATCCGTATGTATCTTGCAAATCTCTATGTCTCCCACCTGGACTAGATCCCGGATGGAATTGAAGCGTTTCTTGATGTGCTTGGTTCTCTTGTGAAATCTGGATTCCTTTGCCAAGGCAATTGCACCAGTATTGTCACAAAAGATTTTCATTGGACCCGATGCACTAGGTATGACACCTAGATCGGATATGAACTCCTTCATCTAGACTCCTTCATTTGCTGCTTCCGAAGCAGCTATGTACTCCGCTTCACATGTAGATCCCGCTATAACGCTTTGTTTAGAACTGCACCAGCTGACAGCTCCACCGTTTAATGTAAACACGTATCCGGTTTGCGATTTAGAATCGTCCGGATCAATGTCAAAGCTTGCATCAACGTAACCTTTTACGATGAGTTCTTTGTCACCTCCATATATGAGAAACATATCCTTAGTCCTTTTCAGGTATTTCAGGATGTTCTTGACCGCTGTCCAGTGATCCACTCCTGGATTACTTTGGTACCTCCCTGCTAGACTTATAGCAAGGCACACATCAGGTTTGGTACACAGCATTGCATACATGATAGATCCTATGGCTGATGCATAGGGAACATCTTTCATATTCTCTCTATCTTCTGCAGTGGTCGGGCATTGAGTCTTACTCAACTTCACACCTTGTAACACAGGCAAGAATCCTTTCTTTGCTTGATCCATTTTGAACTTTTTCAAAATTTTGTCAAGGTACGTGGTTTGTGAAAGTCCAATTAAGCGTCTTGATCTATCTCTATAGATCTTAATGCCTAATATGTAAGCAGCTTCATCGAGGTCTTTCATTGAAAACTCTTATTCAAGTATCCCTTATGCTATCTAGAAATTCTACATCATTTCCAATTAGTAATATGTCATCCACATATAATATCAGAAATGCTACAGAGCTCCCACTCACTTTCTTGTAAATATAGGCTTCTCCAAAAGTCTGTATAAAACCAAATGCTTTGATCACACTATCAAAACGTTTATTCCAACTCCGAGAGGCTTGCACCAGTCCATAAATGGATCGCTGGAGCTTGCACACTTTGTTAGCTCCCTTTGGATCGACAAAACCTTCTGGTTGCATCATATACAACTCTTCTTCCAGAAATCCATTCAGGAATGCAGTTTTGACATCCATCTGCCAAATTTCATAATCATAAAATGCGGCAATTGCTAACATGATTCGGACAGACTTAAGCATCGCTACGTGTGAGAAGGTCTCATCGTAGTCAATCCCTTGAACTTGCCGAAAACCTTTTGCGACAAGTCGAGCTTTGTAGACAGTAATATTACCGTCAGCGTCAGTCTTCTTCTTGAAGATCCATTTATTCTCAATTGCTTGCCGGTCATCGGGCAAGTCAACCAAAGTCCATACTTTGTTCTCATACATGGATCCCATCTCAGATTTCATGGCTTCAAGCCACTTTGCGGAATCTGGGCTCACCATCGCTTCTTCATAGTTCGTAGGTTCATCATGATCCAGTAGCATGACTTCCAGAACAGGATTACCATACCACTTTGGCGCGGATCTTACTCTGGTTGATCTACGAGGTTCGGTAGTATCTTGTTCTGAAGTTTCATGATCATCATCATTAGCTTCCTCGCTAACTGGTGTAGGTGTCGCAGAAACAGTTTTCTGTGATGTACTACTTTCCAATAAGGGAGTAGGTACAGTTACCTCGTCAAGTTCTACTTTCCTCCCACTCACTTCTTTCGAGAGAAACTCCTTCTCCAGAAAGTTTCCGAATTTAGCAACAAAAGTCTTGCCTTCGGATCTGTGATAGAAGGTGTATCCAATAGTCTCCTTTGGATATCCTATGAAGAAACATTTCACCGATTTGGGTTCGAGCTTATCAGGTTGAAGCTTTTTCACATAAGCATCACAACCCCAAACTTTTAGAAACGACAACTTTGGTTTCTTGCCAAACCACAGTTCATAGGGCGTCGTCTCAACGGATTTTGATGGTGCCCTATTTAACGTGAATGCAGCTGTCTCTAGAGCGTATCCCCAAAACGATAGCGGTAAATCAGTAAGAGACATCATAGATCGCACCATATCTAGTAAAGTACGATTACGACGTTCGGACACACCATTACGCTGTGGTGTTCCGGGTGGCGTGAGTTGCGGAACTATTCCACAATTTTTCAAATGTACACCAAACTCGTAACTCCAATATTCTCCTCCACGATCAGATTGTAGAAACTTTATTTTCTTGTTACGATGATTTTCAGCTTCACTCTGAAATTCTTTGAAATTTTCAAACGTTTCAGACTTATGTTTCATTAAGTAGATATACCCATATCTGCTTAAGTCATCTGTGAAGGTGAGAAAATAACGATATCCGCCACGAGCCTCAATATTCATCGGACCACATACATCTGTATGTATGATTTCCAACAAATCTGTTGCTCTCTCCATAGTACCGGAGAACGGTGTTTTGGTCATCTTGCCCATGAGGCACGGTTCGCAAGTACCAAGTGATTCATAATCAAGTGGTTCCAAAAGTCCATCAGTATGGAGTTTCTTCATGCGCTTTACACCGATATGACCTAAACGGCAGTGCCACAAATATGTTGCACTATCATTATCAACTCTGCATCTTTTGGTTTCAACATTATGAATATGTGTGTTACTACCATCGAGATTCAACAAGAATAGACCACTCTTCAAGGGTGCATGACCATAAAAGATATTACTCGTATAAATAGAACAACCATTATTCTCAGATTTAAATGAATAACCGTCTCGCATCAAACAAGATCTAGATATAATGTTCATGCTTAACGCTGGCACCAAATAACAATTATTTAGGTCTAATATTAATCCCGAAGGTTGATGTAGAGGTAGCGTGCCGACTGCGATCACATCGACTTTGGAACCGTTTCCCACACGCATCGTCACCTCGTCCTTAGCCAATCTTCGCTTGATCCGTAGTCCCTGTTTCGAGTTGCAAATATTAGCAATAGAACCAGTATCAAATACCCAGGTTCTACTATGAGCATTGGTAAGGTACACATCAATAACATGTATATCACATATACCTTTGTTCACCTTGCCATCCTTCTTATCCGCCAAATACTTGGGGCAGTTACGCTTCCAGTGACCAGTCTGGTTGCAATAGAAGCACTCAGTTTCAGGCTTAGGTCCAGGTTTGGGTTTCTTCTCTTGAGTAGCAACTTGCTTGCCGTTCTTTTTGAAGTTCCCCTTCTTCTTCCCTTTGCCCTTTTTCTTGAAACTAGTGGTCTTGTTGACCATCAACACTTGATGCTCCTTCTTGATTTCTACCTCTGCAGCTTTTAGCATTGCGAAGAGCTCAGGAATAGTCTTGTTCATCCCTTGCATATTATAGTTCATCATGAAGCTCTTGTAGCTTGGTGGCAGTGATTGCAGAATTCTGTCAATGACGCAATCATCTGGAAGATTAACTCCCAATTGAATCAAGTGATTATTATACCCAGACATTTTGAGTATATGCTCACTGACAGAACTGTTCTCCTCCATCTTGCAGCTATAGAACTTATTGGAGACTTCATATCTCTCAATCCGGGCATTTGCTTGAAATATTAACTTCAACTCCTGGAACATCTCATATGCTCCATGACGTTCAAAACATCGTTGAAGTCCCGATTCTAAGCCATAAAGCATGGCACACTGAACTATCGAGTAGTCATCAGCTTTGATCTGCCAGACGTTCATAACATCCGGCGTTGCTCCTGCAGCAGGCCTGGCACCCAGCGGTGCTTCCAGGACGTAATTCTTCTGTGCAGCAATGAGGATAATCCTCAAGTTACGGACCAAGTCCGTGTAATTGCTACCATCATCTTTCAACTTTGCTTTCTCAAGGAACGCATTAAAATTCAACGGAACAACAGCACGAGCCATCTATCTACAAACAAGCATAAACAAGCAAGATACTTATCAGGTACTAAGTTTCATGATAAATTTAAGTTCAGTTAATTTACTTAAAGAACTCCCACTTAGATAGACATCCCTCTAATCCTCTAAGTGATTACGTGATCCAAATCAACTAAACCATGTCCGATCATCACGTGAGATGGAGTAGTTTCATTGGTGAACATCATTATGTTGATCATATCTACTATATGATTCACGCTCGACCTTTCGGTCTCCGTGTTCCGAGGCCATATCTGTATATGCTTGGCTCGTCAAGTATAACCTGAGTATTCCGCGTGTGCAACTGTTTTGCACCTGTTGTATTAGAACGTAGAGCCTATCACACCCGATCATCACGTGGTGTCTCAGCACGAAGAACTTTCGCAACGGTGCATACTCAGGGAGAACACTTCTTGATAATTAGTGAGAGATCATCTTATAATGCTACCGTCAATCAAAGCAAGATAAGATGCATAAAAGATAAACATCACATGCAATCAATATAAGTGATATGATATGGCCATCATCATCTTGTGCTTGTGATCTTCATCTCTGAAGCACCGTCGTGATCACCATCATCACCGGCGTGCCACCTTGATCTCCATCGTAGCATCATTGTCGCCTCGCCAAGCTTGTGCTTCCACGACTATCGCTACCATTTAGTGATAAAGTAAAGCATTACATCGCGATTGCATTGCATACAATAAAGCGACAACCATATGGCTCCTGCCGGTTGCCGATAACTCGGTTACAAAACATGATCATCTCATACAATAAAATTCAGCATCATGTCTTGACCATATCACATCACAACATGCCCTGCAAAAACAAGTTAGACGTCCTCTACTTTGTTGTTGCAAGTTTTACGTCGCTGCTACGGGCTTAAGCAAGAACTAATCTTACCTACGCATCAAAACCAAAACGATAGTTTGTCAAGTTGGTGCTGTTTTAACCTTCGCAAGGACCGGGCGTAGCCACACTTGGTTCAACTAAAGTTGGAGAAACTGTCACCCACAAGCCACCTCTGTGCAAAACACGTCGGGAGAACTGGTCTCGCGTAAGCGTACGCGTAATGTCGGTCTGGGCCGCTTCATCCAACAATACCGCCGAACCAAAGTATGACATGCTGGTAAGCAGTATGACTTATATCGCCCACAACTCACTTGTGTTCTACTCGTGCATATAACATCAACATATAAAACCTAGGCTCGGATGCCACTGTTGGGGAACGTAGTAATTTAGAAAAATTTCCTACGCACACGCAAGAACATGGTGATGCATAGCAACGAGAGGGGAGAGTGTGATCTACATACCTTGTAGATCGACAACGGAAGCGTTTGGTTGATGTAGTCGTACTTCTTCACGGTCCGACCGATCAAGCACCGAAACTACGGCACCTCCGAGTTTTAGCACACGCTCAGCTCGATGACGATCCCCGGACTCCGATCCAGCACAGTGTCGGGGAAGAGTTCCGTCAGCACGACGGCGTGGTGACGATCTTGATGTACTACTGCTGCAGGGCTTCGCCTAAGCACCGCTACAATATTATCGAGGACTATGGTGGCTGGGGGCGCCGCACACGGCTAAGGAATAGATCACGTGGATCAACTTGTTTGTCTCTAGGGTGCCTCTGCCTTAGTATATAAAGGACCAAAGGGGGGGAGGCAGCCGGCCAAGGAAGGCGCGCCAGGAGAGTCCTACTCCCTCTGGGAGTAGGATTCCCCCCCCCCCAATCCTAGTTGGAATAGGATTCGCGGAGGGGGGAAAAGAGAGAGAGAGAGAGGCCGGCCCCCTCTCCTTGTCCTATTCGGAACAAGGGAGGGGAGGGGCGCGCGGCCCATGTAGGGCTGCCTCTTCTCTTTTCCACTAAGGCCCATCATGGCCCATTTAGCTCCCGGGGGGTTCCGGTAACCTCCCGGTACTCCGGTAAAATCCCGATTTCACCCGGAACACTTCCGATATCCAAACATAGGCTTCCAATATATCAATCTTTATGTCTCGACCATTTCGAGACTCCTCGTCATGTCCGTGATCACATCCGGGACTCCAAACAACCTTCGGTACATCAAAATGCATAAACTCATAAATAACTGTAATCGTAACCTTAAGCGTGCGGACCCTATGGGTTCCAGAACAATGTAGACATGACCGAGACACGCCTCTGGTCAATAACCAATAGCGGGACCTGGATGCCCATATTGTCTCCTACATATTCTAAGAAGATATTTATCGGTCAGACCGCATAACAACATACGTTGTTCCCTTTGTCATCGGTATGTTACGTGCCCGAGATTCGATCGTCGGTATTCCAATACCTAGTTCAATCTCGTTACCGGCAAGTCTCTTTACTCGTTCTGTAATACATCATCCTGCAACTAACTCATTAGTTGCAATGCTTGCAAGGCTTTAAGTGATGTGCATTACCGAGAGGGCCCAGAGATACCTCTCCGACAATCGGAGTGACAAATCCTAATCTCGAAATACGCCAACCCAACATTTACCTTTGGAGACACCTGTGGAGCTCCTTTATAATCACCCAGTTACGTTGTGACGTTTGGTAGCACACCAAGTGTTCCTCCGGCAAACGGGAGTTGCATAATCTCATAGTCATAGGAACATGTATAAGTCATGAAGAAAGCAATAGCAACATACTAAACGATCGGGTGCTAAGCTAATGGAATGGGTCATGTCAATCAGATCATTCACTTAATGATGTGATCCCATTAATCAAATAACAACTCATTGTTCATGGTTTGGAAACATAACCATCTTTGATTAACGAGCTAGTCAAGTAGAGGCATACTAGTGACACTTTGTTTGTCTATGTATTCACACATGTATTATGTTTCCAGTTAATACAATTCTAGCATGAATAATAAACATTTATCATGATATAAGGAAATAAATAATAACTTTATTATTGCCTCTAGGGCATATTTCCTTCAGAACCACCTTGGAACATTTTCCTAAGCATATTTCTTCCTCTGAAAAATTCTGAATTTTTTTAGTAACTTCAAAATAAAAGTAAACCAAACTCAATAATATTGATAGCAGCTACTCCTACAAGTGCCTAGAGTCTATATCATGCATCAAAACTACTTTTGACCATATAAATTTGACATGCAAGCTCAAGAACAGGGTCACCTAAGCAGCAAAAATTTGCAATGAATAAAGCACTAGAACAAAAACTAATTGGACCAATGGAGGAGTCACATACCAAGGAACAATCTCCCAAGCAGTTTTGTGAGAGGTGCTTTGAGCAAGGAGATCGAAAATGGCAGCAAGATGAGCTAGAACTCGTGCTTGAGCTGGATATTCGTGTTTGTGGGAGGAAGAAGAAGTGTATGGGTGAAAGAATAAGTGGAGGAGGGCCACCGTGGGCCCACGAGGCAGGGGGCGCGCCCTCCACCTCGTGGGCAGGTGGTTGCCCCCCTGTTGTGTCCTCAGTGCTAAATATTCTCAAATATTCTAGAAAAAAATCATATTTAAATTTCAGGGCATTTGGAGAACTTTTATTTTCGGGGTATTTTTATATTGCACGGATAATCAAATAACAGACAGAAAAATATTTATTTTTATTTTATTTAATGTAAATAACTGAAAGTAAAAGTGGGGTACAGAAGGTTGTGCCTTCTAGTTTCATCCATCTCATGATCATCAAAAGGAATCCACTAACAAGGTTGATCAAGTCTTGTTAACGAACTCATTCCGAATAACATGGAACCAGAGAAATTTCGAATAACACTATGTTACCTCAACGGGGATATGCACATCCCCAATAATAAGAATATCATATTTCTTCTTGACAGTAGGAAGAGGAAATTCAAAACCTCCAAATATAATCGATGGAATTTTTCCAATAGAGTTGATACTACGAACTTGAGGTTGTTTCCTCGGGAAGTGTACCGTGTGCTCATTACCATTAACATGAAAAGTGACATTGCCTTTATTGCAATCAATAACAGCCCCTGCAGTATTCAAAAAGGGTCTTCCAAGAATAATAGACATACTATCATCCTCGGGAATATCAAGAATAACAAAGTCCGTTAAAATAGTAATGTTTGCAACTACAACAGGCACATCCTCACAAATCTCGATAGGTATAGCAGTTGATTTATCAGCCATTTACAAAGATATTTCAGTAGGTGTCAATTTATTCAAATCAAGTCTACGATATAAAGAGAGAGGCATAACACTAACACCGGCTCCAAGATCACATAAAGCAGTTTTAACATAGTTTCCTTTAATGGAGCATGGTATAGTGGGTACACCGGGATCTCCTAGTTTCTTTGGTATTCCACCTTTAAAAGTATAATTAGCCAGCATGGTGGAAATTTCAGCTTCTGGTATCTTTCTTTTATTTGTAATGATATCTTTCATGTACTTAGCATAAGGATTGGTTTTGAGCATATCAGTTAATCGCATATGCAAAAAGATAGGTCTAACCATTTTAGCAAAGTGCTCAAAATCCTCATCATCCTTTTTCTTAGATGGTTTGGGAGTAAAAGGCATGGGTTTCTGAACCCAAGGCTCTCTTTCTTTACCATGTTTCCTAGCAACAAACTCTTTTTTATCATAACGTTGATTCTTTGATTGTGGGTTATCAAGATCAACAACAGGTTCAATTTCTATATCATTATCATTACTAGGTTGAGCATCATTATGAACATTATCATTAACATTACCACTAGTTTCAGGTTCATTACCAGATTATGTTTCAGCATCAGAAATAGAAATATCATTTGGATTCTCAGGTGGTTCAATAAAAGGTTCACTAGAAGCATGCAAAGTCCTATCATTTTTCTTTTTCTTCTTTTTAGAAGGACTAGGTGCATCTATTTTATTTCTCTGAGAATCTTGCTCAATTCTCTTAGGGTGGCCTTTAGGATACAAAGATTCCTAAGTCATTCTACCAGTTCTGGTAGCCACTCTAAGAGCATTATCATTATTCTTATTATTCAATTCATTGAGCAAATCATTTTGAGCTTTAAGTACTTGTTCTACTTGAGTGGTAACCATAGAAGCATGTTTACTAATAAGTTTAAGTTCACCTTTGACATTAGCCATATAATCACCCAAGTGTTCAAGCATATTTGAATTGTATTTCAATTGTCTACCAAAATAAGCATTAAAGTCTTCTTGCTTAGCCATAAATTTATCAAACTCATCTAAGCATGGGCTAGCAAATTTAGTAAATGGGATTTCAGCTTTATCATATCTATAGAGAGAATTTACCTTTACTACCTGTGTCGGGTTATCAAGACCATGCGTTTCTTCAATAGGTAATGGATTAAGATTATATGTTTCTTCAACAGGCGGTAAATTAAGACCATGTATTTCTTCAATAGGAGGTAAATTCTTAACATCTTCAGCTTTAATACCTTTTTCTTTCATAGATTTCTTTGCCTCTTGCATATCTTCAGGATTGAGAAATAGAATACCCTCTTCTTCGGAGTTGGTTTAGGAATAGGCTCAGGAATTGGCTCCGGAGGTGTCCAATTATTTTCATTTGTCAACATATTGTTCAATAAAATTTCAGCTTGATCCGGTGTTCTTTCCCTGAAAACAGAACCAGCACAGCTATCCAGGTAATATCTGGAGGCATCGGTTAGTCCATTATAGAAGATATCAAGTATTTCATTTTTCTTAAGAGGATGATCAGGCAAAGCATTAAGTAATTGGAGAAGCCTCCCCCAAGCTTGTGGGAGACTCTCTTCTTCAATTTGCACAAAATTATATATATCCCTTAAAGCAGCTTGTTTCTTATGAGCAGGGAAATATTTAGCAGAGAAGTAATAAATCATATCCTGGGGACTACGCACACAACCATGATCAAGAGAATTAAACCATATCTTAGCATCACCCTTTAATGAGAACAGAAATATTTTAAGGATGTAAAAGTAGCGAGTTGTCTCATCATTAGTGAATAGGGTGGCTATATCATTCAATTTAGTAAGATGTGCCACAACAGTTTTAGATTCATAACCATGAAAAGGATCAGATTCAACCAAAGTAATTATATCAGGATCAACAGAGAATTCATAATCCTTATCGGTAACACAGATAGGTGAAGTAGCAAAAGGAGGGTCAAGTTTCATTCTAGCACTTAGAGATTGCTTACTCCATTTAGCTAATAACCTTTCTAGTTCATTTCTATTTTTGCAAGCTAAAATAGCAAAAGAAGCTTCTTAATCAAAAACATAACCCTTAGGAATAACAAGTGATTCTTCATCCTCACTTTCATTAGTATCATCAGATTCAATATTTTCAATTTCCCTAGCCCTAGCAAGTTGTTCATCAATAAAATCACTAAGTGGCACAGTAGTATCAGGCATAGAAGTAGTTTCATCATAAGTATCATGCATAGCAGAAGTGGCATCATCAATAACATGTGACATATTAGAACGAATAGCAGAAGCAGGTGTAGGTGTTGCAAGCTTACTTAAAACAGAAGGTGAATCAAGTGCAGTGCTTGATGGCAGTTCCTTACCTCCCCTCGTAGTTGAGAGACAGATCTTGGTTCTTGGATCTCTTAAGTTCTTCATAATGATAAGAAGATATATATCCCAAGTGACTCAAAGAATAGCGCTATGCTCCCCGGCAATGGCGCCAGAAAATAGTCTTGATAACCCACAAGTATAGGGGATCGCAACAGTTTTCGAGGGTAAAGTATTCAACCCAAATTTATTGATTCGACACAAGGGGAGCCAAAGAATACTCTCGGGTATTAGCAGCTGAGTTGTCAATTCAACCACACCTGGAAACTTAATATCTACAGAAAAGTGTTTAGTAGCAAAGTAATATGATAATAGTGATAACGGTAACAAAAGGTAACCGTAGTAAAAGTAATGTTTCTGGTATTTTGTAGTGATGATAGCAATAGCAACGGAAAAGTAAATAAGCGGAGAACAATATATGGAAAGCTCGTAGGCAATGGATCAGTGATGGAGAATTATGCCGGATGCGGTTCATCATGTAACAGTCATAACCTAGGGTGACATAGAACTAGCTCCAGTTCATTGATATAATGTAGGCATGTATTCCGAATATAGTCATACGTGCTTATGGAAAAGAACTTGCATGACTGTAGCGACCCGACCTCAGATGGTCAAGTCTCTGTGCTTCAGTGTCATCCCTGGATCGGTAATGCTGACACACACAGTACTCGAAGGATTTATAACAGAGTAGCAATCACACACTTATTACATCGAATGTCTCCGAAGAGAACTTATTACATGAATATGGCTTAAGGCCATCTAATGCGATAACAGCGGAAGGCTTGGAAGATAAAGTGAGTCCATCAACTCCAACGGCATAGCTGAGCTGCACGGCAATGACCTAACGAACCTTACTCCTCGTCTGAAAAGTCTACAACATAATACGTTGCATCCCGAAAATGGGTCAGCACATGGAATATGCTGGCAATATAACACAGTAGAGCAGAAACAGAATAATGCTATCACTACATGCATATATGGCGGGTGGAAAGCTGTACGGTTATAGTTTTTGCGAAAAGCCAATTTTTCCCTACAACAAAGGAATAGATGTTAATTTAACTATCATGGTGGTTGAAACATCATTAAGAAGGTAACCCCAACTCAATCCCAATTAAAGTGATTAACAACCCAACAATATTAATTAAACATGGTGAGATACATGTGATAACCCAAGTACTAGATACTCAAGAATTGTCCATAACTAGGGACACGGCTAACCATGATTAGGTTGTACACTCTGCAGAGGTTTGTGCACTTTTCCCCACAAGACTCGATCGCCTCCGTTTGATTTCTCGCACTACATGGTGTTTGAGAAACGGATGACCGAGACACAGTCTTTCAGAAACGTTAACTCTCTACTCCGGGTAGACCATACCAAACCTACCAAAAACCCACTACCTGTTGATCTACCTCTTCAAGAGCTTCACGTAACTTACTCAACTATGCTAGAGCCCATAATAGATTTTGGCTGCACCTGGAAGTTTCTAGCATGAATCATCTCAGTTCCCTTTTAGCCTGGGTGGCGGTCCATAGGAAGATCACACGGGTACCCCGGGATTTCCAAAAAAATACAGACAACACTAGGTTCCCCAGGTGCCTCAATCCACCCAGTTGTTTGATTAAGTTGCCACCTTAAGTTGAACCATTAATTAACAATCTCACATCTGTCATGAATTTCACTCAAACCCAAACCACGTCTATGAGCATAGCATAGCAATATAAGCAATACGTAGAAGTAACTCCCAAGGGTTTGAATGTAACAGGGCAATAGGTTCTACCTCAACAACTACTTCCCAACCCACAAGTTAATGACATCCTAATCATGCAATGTTTGAGGATTGGAACTAATGCATAAAAACTGGGTAACAATGGGATATGATCAAAGTGTTACTTGCCTTGCTGACGATCCGCGAATCCTAGAGACTCGTAGTAACACGCTTCGCACTCCCGGGAATTCTATCGCAAGCAAACAATAACATACATAAGTAACAAGCAACGATGCACAAACAAAACTCAAATAAGACAGGTTGACCAAAAAGTTCAATTTAAGAACTCCAGTACGCAAAAAGAATCAAATCAAACGGAGCAACAAAAGTTAAACGGCGAAAGAAAGAAGCTTCGTTTACTAATCTGAAACTAGGCCAAATTTTAAAGTAACAAAAACTTGTTTGAGTTGATTAAACGGAAAGAGGGTTTCGAGACGAAACTCCAGGCGCTTGAATCGCCTGATTCCGATAAACGAGCGAGAAGAAAAACAAAAATTAAGATCGGATCCGAAATCGTGATCAGAAAAATCGCGGAATAAAACCGAGAAAAAGAAAAACGACGAACAGATTAACGAACGAACGTTCGTTATCTGGATCTAAACGAAGAACGCGTTCGTTAAAACGAACACGAATGAGCGAACGCTCGCTAAATAAATAAACGAGAAAAACCGATCTATTTAGAAAAAACAAAAACTAGGGTTTTCTAAAAAAACCAACGGTTTTTCTTTAGAAAACCGGGGGTGCGGCGGCTACCTTGGCTCGGCTCCGGCGGGGCTCCGGTGCGGCGGCGGAGGCGGGGCTGCGGCGGCGGCGGCGGGGCTGCGGCGGCGGCGGCGGGAGGCGGCGGCGGCTGCGGGAGGCGGCGGCGGCTCCTGGCGGCGGCGCGGGCGGCTGCAGGCGGCGGGGCGAGGGGCTGCAGGCGGCGGGGCGAGGGGCTGCGGGCGGCACGACTTGGGCTCCAGGGGGGGGGGCGGCGGTATTTAAAGGGGAGGGGGCGGCGGCTGCTTGGGGGAGGGGGCAAGGCAGCGGCGGCGGCGGGGAGTCCGGGTCGGCGGCGGTGCGCGCGGGGGGGAGGCGGTGGCGGCTCGGGCCGGCCTAGCTCGGCTAGGCCTTAAGCCTAGTCGGGCGTGATACATATATATATATATATATATATAATAATTCCGCCGACAGAAGAAAAATCCTAGAAAAATAAATAAAAATCTAAAAATGCCAAAACAAATTTTCACCGTCTAAATAAAATATTTAGGATGAGTTGAACATTTTCTTGGCCCTAAAATGCAATTTCGAAAACGTGCAATTTTTCTAATGCAAATAAAATCCGAATAAAACCAAATAAAATCCAATAAATGATTTTAATATTTTCCTCCAATATTTCAATTATTTCGGAGAAGTCATATTATCTCCACTCATTTGATTAATATGAAATATTTCGGAGAGAAAAATTATTAAAATCAAAATCCTCGTTTCATTATTTGATAAAAATCAAATATGAAAACAGGAAAATCCCCAACTCTCTCAGTGGGTCCTTGAGTTGCTTAGGATTTTGAGGATTGCGGAACGGAAATGCAATAAATCATGATATGCATGGATGATCTATGTATAACATTCCAAATTGAAAATTTGGGATGTTACAAACCTACCCCCCTTAAGATGAATCTCACCCTCGAGATTCGGGTTGGCTAGAAAATAGGTATGGGTGGTCCTTGCGGAGATCATCCTCTCGTTCCCAGGTGGCTTCATCCTCGGTATGGTGGCTCCACTGAACCTTACAAAACTTGATAACCTTACTGCGGGTGACTTTGCTGGCAAACTCAAGAATCTTAACTGTCTTCTCCTCGTAAGTCAAATCACTGTCCAACTGAATCGCCTCCAGGGGTACTGTATATCTTAATGGTATATCAGCCATCTCAGCATGACACTTCTTCAGCTGTGAAACATGGAACATATCGTGGGCTCCTGACAATCCCTTAGGTAACTCCAACTTGTAGGCAACTTCTCCCATCTGTTCCAAAATGCGATACGGTCCTACAAATCTCGGGGCTAACTTTCCTTTAACTCCAAAACGTTTCACTCCTTGCAAGGGCGATACTCGCAGATATGCTCTATCTCCAATTTCATAGGTTACCTCCTTGCATTTTGAGTCTGCATAACTCTTCTGCCTGGACTGAGCAATCTTCAGTCGTTCTCAGATCAGTTTTACCTTCTCCTTAGGTTCTTTAATCAAGTCTGGTCCAAACAACTGTCGGTCTCCTACCTCATCCCACATCAACGGTGTTCTGCACCTGCGTCCATACAGGGCTTCAAACGATGCCATCTTCAAACTGGCTTGGTAGCTATTGTTGCATGAGAACTCTGCATACGGCAAATTGTCATCCCAACTAGATCCATAATCTAGCGCACAGGCTCTCAACATGTCCTCCAAAATTTGATTGACTCTCTCAGTTTGTCCGTCTGTCTGCGGGTGAAACGATGTACTGAACTCCAATCTCGTTCCCAGAGTCTGGTGTAACTGATGCCAAAACTTTGAAGTAAACTGTGTTCCTCGATCCGATACGATGGTCCTCGGAACTCCATGCAGACATATGATCCTGGACATATTGATCTTGGCCAACTTTGCACTTGTATAGGTGGTTTTCACTGGGATGAAGTGAGCTACTTTGGTCAAACGATCAACTACTACCCATATGGAATCATATAGCGCTTTAGTCCTGGGTAATCCGGTAATAAAGTCCATGCCAAGTTTATCCCACTTCCATTCGGGTACCGGCATAGGCTGTAACAGTCCTGCTGGCTTCTGATGTTCTGCCTTAACTCTCTGACACACATCACATACGGCTACATACTCGGCAATATCCTTCTTCATACCAGTCCACCAGAAACGTTCCTTCAGATCCAAATACACCTTGGTGTTTCCGGGGTGTATCGAGTATGGTGAGTCATGGGCCTCTTGAAGTATTAACTTCCTGATCTCCTGGTTGTTGGGCACATAAATCCGGTCCTCAAACCATAGGGTATCATGCTCATCCTCACGAAAACCTTTGGCCTTTCCTTTGCCCATCTTCTCCTTTATCTCGGCAATCTCTTTATCATCTTTCTGAGCTTCCCAAATCTTGTCCAGCAATGTCGACTGAACCTCCATTGTGGCAATGTACCTTCTAGGTACAATCTCTAATCGAAGTTCCATGATGTCCTTTGCTAATTTCTTCGGCAGTCCTTTACTTTCAAGGATATTAGCATAACTCTTCTGACTCAATGCGTCTGCTATGACATTGGCCTTTCCTGGATGATAGTGTAGCTTCATATCATAATCCTTTATAATCTCCAACCATCTCCTCTGCCTAAGGTTCAGCTCCTTCTGGGTGAAGATGTACTTCAAACTCTTGTGATCCGTGTACACATCACAACGGTTTCCAATAAGGTAATGTCTCCAAGTCTTCAACGCATGCACTACGGCTGCTAGCTCCAAATCATGCGTAGCATAATTCAACTCATGAGGTTTTAGTGTTCGTGAGGCATACGAAACAACTCTTCCGTCCTGCATAAGCACACATCCAAGTCCTAAGCGAGAGGCGTCGCAATACACTTGGAACTCCGTATATATATCTGGCAGTACTAGCACTGGGGCTGTAGTCAAACGTTTCTTCAACTCCTGGAAACTTTCTTCACAATCTTCTGTCCATTTAAACTTGGTATCCTTCTTCAACAGTTCAGTCATTGGTTTTGCAATCTTGGAAAAATTCACAATGAATCTCCGGTAGTATCCTGCGAGTCTAAGAAAACTACGGATCTCGCTAACTAAGGTGGGTGCCAACCATTCAGTGACTGACTGAACCTTGATGGGGTCTACTGCTATACCTTCTCCTGATATAACATGTCCAAGGAATCCGACTTCCTTCAGCCAAAACTCGCATTTGCTAAACTTAGCATACAACTGGTGTTCCCTGAGCTTCTCGAGAACTAAACGCAAATGCTCTTTGTTCTCCTCCTCGTTCTTCGAGTATACCATGATATCATCAATAAACACCACAAGAAACTTGTCCAAATACTCCATGAACACCTTGTTCATCATGCTCATGAAATAGGCAGGGGCGTTAGTCAGTCCAAACGACATGACCGTGTACTCGTATAATCCATATCGCGTTGTGAACGCCGTCTTTCGTATGTCCTTCTCTCATATCTTCAACTGATGATACCCTGATCGTAAATCGATCTTTGAGAACACTTTAGCCCCTTGCAACTGATCAAACAGATCGTTGATCATCGGCAATGGGTACTTGTTCTTTATCGTCACTTCATTCAAGGCTCGATAATCAACAACCATCCTTAGGGATTTATCTTTCTTCTCAACCAAAAGTACTGGGGCTCCCCAAGGTGATGAACTTCTTCAGATGTATCCTTTCTCCAATAACTCCTTGATCTGTTTCTTAATTTCTTCCAGATCATTTGCGGGCATCCGATAGGGTCTCTTGGATATTGGTCCTATACCTGGCAACAGCTCTATCAAAAACTCAATGTCTCTGTCCGGCGGCATGCCTGGTAACTCCTCTAGGAAAACATCCGGGTAATCCTTTACTACCGGCACTTCCTCCTGAAAAACTCCCGTAAGGGCATTCACTTGGCTCCTTTTTGGCACATGCCTAGACACATACTTAATCCTTTTTCCCTCCGGGGTGGTGAGATAAATTGACTTACTCGCACAGTCAATGCTTCCTCCATACTTTGACATCCAGTCCATACCCAATATCACATCCAATCCTTGCGACTCCAAGATAATTAGGTCAGACGGAAACACATGTGTGCCAATGGTTAAGGGTATCTGGTCACACCATCGGCTAGCCATATATTCTGCTCCGGGTGAACTCACTAAAAGAGGGGTCCTAAGGGTTTGGGTTGGTAGTTTAAACTTATCCACGAATCCCCTTGATATGTATGAATGCGATGCACCGGTATCGAAAAGAACAAGAGCGGTAAATGACTTAACCAAAAACTTACCTATTACCGCGTCCGGCTGCTCTTCAACCTCCTCCACGTTAACATGGTTCACTTGTCCTTTGTTGAATGGATTGGGCTTCTTCCCAGCGCTTCCATTTCTGTTTCCATTCCTTCCTTCGGGGCAATCATTGGCATAGTGCCCTATCTTCCCGCACTTAAAACAGGTAACCTGACTCAAGTCTCTTTTGGCGGGAGTGGACGGGTTGGAGCGGTTCTGATTGTTGTTAGCTCCGTTCCCATTCCCATTCTTAGCACCATTGTGGTTATGTGATCCTCCTCTAGTGTTGTTGTGACCTCCATGGTTATGAACCGGTCCTCCCGAGTTCGGGGTTAGGCGAGGCTTCTGCTGAGCTCCTGAGTTATACTTCCCATGTCCATACTTTCTCCTGCGGCTCTCAATCTGCTGCTGTTTCCCTTCAATCATAAGAGCCTTATCTACCAACTCCTGGTAGTTGTTGAAGGTTGCTACCATCAACTGCATGCTCATCTCATCATTCAGCCCTTCCATAAACTTCTCCTGCTTCGCCGCATCTATGGCCACATCATCAGGGGCATAGTGTGATAACTTGCTAAACTCATCCACGTACTGAGCCACAGTATGGTTCCCCTGGCGTAGGTTGCAAAACTCCCGCTTCTTCATCTGCATAGCTCAAGTTGAGACATGGGCGGTGCAGAAAGCTTGCTGAAACTGGTCCCAAGTGACATTGGCTAGAGGAAAAGTGGCTGTGTAATTCTCCCACCATGAGGCTGCTGGTCCGTCCAATTGATGTGCGGCAAAGCGCACCCTCTCAGCATCTGTGCAACCTGCGGTGGTCAACTCCCTTCCAATACGGCATAGCCAATCATCAGCAACTATAGGCTCCGTGCTACTGGAAAATACCGGCGGCTGTAACCTTAGGAAACGGGCTAGGTTGTCCACTGGCAGTGGGTTGTTGTTGTTGTTGCCTTGGTTCTGAACTAGCAATTGCATCAAGGCATTCTGCTGCTGGATCAACTGGGTGAGCTCCGGCGGGAAGGAAAAACCGGTGTCACGTCTCAGAGCCATCTGATGGGTTTAAATGGAAGAGATTTAGAATAGAAAAGGGGTCTAATGAGAAGGCACTACCCATATGCACATGAGACAAACACAATCATTTCACTCAATCAATCAAGCAAGGGATACAAACGGTCTAGAACTATCGCAAAAGTTATCACTACTACTATATACAAGGGGGAAATACTACTAATAGTTGGTGGTCATCTAGAAATTTTGATCGATGGAAGACTCCATGATGTCTGCTCCAGCTTCATCTTCAAAGTCTTCATCACTAGGATCGGAATCGGTGTCGTCGATGATGATGTAGTCCTCGGGGCGTATTTCCTTGGGTTCTTCTTCTTCTTCTTCTTCTATTGGTGCTGGTCCTCCCATAAATACTCCGATCTTCTTGACTAGGTCGTCATTCTTCTCAAGTAGGATTTTGATTTCCTCCTCATATCCATCGCGGGTAAACTTGAGTTCTTCCTCCAGCTCGATGATCCTAGTCTCCGCCTCCTTCAAATCTATCATGTCCGCACACATCTAGTTCTCCTGACGTCGAATGTGCTGGTTTAACTCCTGGATGAAAGCTGCAATGGATCTATCCTTCTTAGTGCTGATTACTTCCCATTGCTCGTCTCGGTGCCCACATATTTGGTAGATAGTGTCCTGGAGATTCCTGTTGTAAACTTCTCCAATGCGTCCCATGGTGATGTGGGCTGCCATACTCTTTCCTAAACTCCAGGTTGGTGCATCGAAGGAAAATTCTATGGGTTTAGAGGTTGGCGAGAACGTCCTTCCTGGAACTTGTACTTGAATCATCCAGCGCTCTTCTTTTGGTAAAGTGGCGTTGTACGTCCCGGTGAAGCTTGGTATTCCAATGTTCAAGTACCTAGTGACTTCCTTCAAGTGGCGTCCAAAAGATGTGTCTTCATCCGGTTGTGCAAACTTGTTCTTCATCTTTGCCATCCTAAAGAGTAGAAAATGAAGAGGAGTCAGAAATGAGAAGAGAAGTGTGACCTAGGGTTTATCTTAGTGGTCGTGTCCTACACTCAGTGTGTGCTCTGATACCATCTTGTAGCGACCCGACCTTAGATGGTCAAGTCTCTGTGCTTCAGTGTCATCCCTGGATCGGTAATGCTGACACACACAGTACTCGAAGGATTTATCACAGAGTAGCAATCACACACTTATTACATCGAATGTCTCTGAAGAGAACTTATTACACGAATATGGCTTAAGGCCATCTAATGCGATAACAGCGGAAGGCTTGGAAGATAAAGTGAGTCCATCAACTCCAACGGCATAGCAATGACCTAACGAACCTTACTCCTCGTTTGAAAAGTCTGCAACATAATACGTTGCAGCCCGAAAACGGGTCAGCACATGGAATATGCTGGCAATATAACACAGTAGAGCAGAAACAGAATAATGCTATCACTACATGCATATATGGCGGGTGGAAAGCTGTATGGTTATAGTTTTTGCGAAAAGCCAATTTTTCCCTACAACAAAGGAATAGATTTTAATTTAACTATCATGGTGGTTGAAACATCATTAAGAAGGTAACCCCAACTCAATCCCAATTGAAGTGATTAACAACCCAACAATATTAATTAAACATGGTGAGATACATGTGATAACCCAAGTACTAGATACTCAAGAATTGTCCATAACCGGGGACATGGCTAACCATGATTAGATTGTACACTCTACAGAGGTTTGTGCACTTTTCCCCACAAGACTCGATCGCCTCTGTTGGATTTCTCGCACTACATTGTGTTTGAGAAACGGATGACCGAGACACAGTCTTTCAGAAAGTTAACTCTCTACTCCGGGTAGACCATACCAAACCTACCAAAAACCCACTACCTGCTGATCTACCTCTTCAAGAGCTTCACGTAACTTACTCAACTATGCTAGAGCCCACAATAGCTTGTGGCTGCAGACGGAAGTTTCTAGCATGAATCATCTCAGTTCCCTTTTAGCCTGGGTGGCGGTCCATAGGAAAATCACACGGGTACCCCGGGATTTCAAAAAAAAATACAGACAACACTGGGTTCCCCAGGTGCCTCAATCCACCCAGTTGTTTGATTAAGTTGCCACCTTAAGTTGAACCATTAATTAACAATCTCATATCTGTCATGAATTTCACTCAAACCCAAACCACGTCTACGAGCATAGCATAGCAATATAAGCAATACGTAGAAGTAACTCCCAAGGGTTTGAATGTAACAGGGCAATAGGTTCTACCTCAACAACTACTTCCCAACCCACAAGTTAATGACATCCTAATCATGCAATGTTTGAGGATTGGAACTAATGCATAAAAACTGGGTAATAATGGGATATGATCAAAGTGTTACTTGCCTTGCTGACGAATCCGCGAATCCTAGAGACTCGTAGTAACACGCTTCGCACTCCGGGAATTCTATCGCAAGCAAACAATAACATACATAAGTAACAAGCAACGATGCACAAGCAAAACTCAAATAAGAGAGGTTGACCAGAAAGTTCAACTTAAGAACTCCGGTACGCAAAAAGAATCAAATCAAACGAGAGCAACGAAAGTCAAACGGCGAAAGAAAGAAGCTTCGTTTACTAATCTGAAACTAGGCCAAATTTTACAGTAACAAAAACTTGTTTGAGTTGATTAAACGGAAAGAGGGTTTCGAGACGAAACTCCAGGCGCTTGAATCGCCTGATTCCGATAAACGAGCGAGAAAAAACAAATTAAGATGATCCAATCGATAAAAAATTGCGGAAAAACAGAAAAAGAAAAGACGAACAGATACACGAACGTGTTATATGGGTCAACGAAGAACGCGTTCGTTAAAACGAATGAATGAGCGAACGCTCGCTAAATAAATAAACCGAAAAACATCTATAGAAAACAAACTGGTTTCTAAAAAAACCACGTTTTCTTGAAAACCGGGGCGGTACGGCGGCTACCTTGGCTCGGCTCGGGCGGGGCTCCGGCAGAGTGGCGGCAGGGTGACGCGGCGGTATGCGGCGGCGGGAGGCAGCGGCGGCGCGGGCGGCTGCAGGCGGCGGGGCGAGGCGCTGCAGGCGGTGGGGTGAGGTGCTGCGGGGGCTGTGGCTTGGGCTCCAAGGAGGGGCGGCGGCGGTATTTAAAGGGGAGGGGGGCAACGGCTACTTGGGGAAGGGGCAAGGAAGCGGCAGCGGCGGGGAGTCCGGCTCGGACTTGGAGTCCGGGTTGGCGGCGGCACGCGCGCGGGGGAGGTGGTGGCGGCTCGGGCCGGCCTGGCTCGGCTGGGCCTTAGGCCCAGTCGGGCGTGAAATAATCTTTTTTTAATAATTCCGCCGACAGAAGAAAAATCCTAGAAAAATAAATAAAAATCTAAAATGCGAAAACAAATTTTCACCGTCTAAATAAAATATTTAGGACGAGTTGAACATTTTCTTGGCCCTAAAATGCAATTTTGAAAACGTGCAATTTTTCTAATGCAAATAAAATCTGAATAAAACCAAATAAAATCCAATAAATGATCTCCAATATTTCAATTATTTCGGAGAAGTCATATTATCTCCACTCATTTGATTAATATGAAATATTTCGGAGAGAAAAATTATTAAAATCAAAATCCTCGTTTCATTATTTGATAAAAATCAAATATGAAAACAGGAAAATCCCCAACTCTCTCCGTGGGTCCTTGAGTTGCTTAGGATTTCGAGGATTGTAGAACGGAAATGCAATAAATCATGATATGCATGGATGATCTATGTATAACATTCCAAATTGAAAATTTGGGATGTTACAGTGACATCTTTTGTCCTACCCTCCCGTGGCAGCGGGGTCCTTACGGAAACTAAGGGATATTAAGGCCTCCTTTTAATAGAGAACCGGAACAAAGCATTAACACATAGTGAATATATGAACTCCTCAAACTACGGTCATCACCGGTAAGTATCCCGATTATTGTCACTTCGGGGTTAACGGATCATAACACATAATAGGTGACTATAGACTTGCAAGATAGGATCAAGAACACTCATATATTGATGAAAACATAATAGGTTTAGATCTGAAATCATGGCACTCGGGCCCTAGTGACAAGTATTAAGCATAGCAAAGTCATAGCAACATCAATCTCAGAACATAGTGGACACTAGGGATCAAACCCTAACAAACTAACTCGATTACATGATAGATCCCATCCAACCCATCATCGTCCAGCAAGCCTACGATGGAATTACTCACGCACGATGGTGAGCATCTTGAAATTGGTGATGGAGGATGGTTGATGATGACGATGGCGACGGATTCCCCTCTCCGGAGCCCCGAACAGACTCCAGATCATCCCTCCCGAGAGGTTTTAGGGCTTGGCGGTGGCTCCGTATCGTAAAACGCGATGATTTCTTCTCCCTGGTTTTTTCCTCCCCGAAACATAATATATAGATTTGGAGTTGGAGTCGGAGAGGCAATAGGGGGCCCACGAGGTGGGGGGGGGGGGCGCCCCCCACCCTCGTGGAGAGGTGGTGGGCCCCCTGGCCTTCATCTTTTGCAGGTATTTTTCATATTTTCTGAAAAGTGGCTCCGTGAAGTTTCAGGTCATTCTGAGAACGTTTGTTCCTGCACATAAATAACACCATGGTAATTCTGCTGAAAACAGCGTCAGTCCGGGTTAGTTCCATTCAAATCATGCAAGTTAGAGTCCAAAGCAAGGGAAAAAGTGTTTGGAAAAGTAGATACGTTGGAGACGTATCAAGGCCCATGATTCGCCATATTTGATTCATCCAAGAAATACCAATATGTATCTGGATTTGAAGGATAGATTCTGGTGGACCGGAATGAAGAAGGATATTGCGGAGTATGTAGCAGTTTGTGATGTATGTCAGAGAGTGAAGGCAGAGCATCAGAAGCCAGCAGGATTTCTACAACCATTGCTGATACCCGAATGGAAGTAGGACAAGCTAGGTATGGATTTTATCACGGGATTGCCCAGGACTCGTTCAGGCTATGACTGGATATGGGTTGTAGTCGATCATTTGACGAAAGTAGCTCATTTCATCCCAATGAAGACCACTTACACCAGTGCTAAGTTAGCAAAGATATACATGACCAGGATCATATGTTTGCATGGAGTTCCGAAGACCATTGTATCAGATAGAGGAACCCAGTTTACCTCAAAGTTTTGGAATCAGTTGCATGAAACTTTGGGAACCAGGCTAGAGTTCAGTACAGCTTTTCACCCGCAGACAGATGGACAGACCGAGAGAGTCAATCAGATTTTGGAGGACATGTTGAGAGCTTGTGTGCTAGACTATGGATCTAGTTGGGACGACAATTTGCCTTACGCAGAGTTCTCTTACAACAACAGCTATCAAGCCAGCTTGAAGATGGCCCCTTTCGAAGCATTGTACGGAAGGAGGTGCAGGACACCGTTGTTGTGGGATGAAGTTGGAGACCGACAGTTGTTTGGACCGGATTTGATTAAAGAGTCTGAGGAGAAGGTTAAGCTGATTCGCGATAGACTCAAGGTAGCCCAGTCCAGGCAGAAGAGTTATGCGGATTCTAAACGCAAGGAGACAGTTTACGAAGTCGGGGACAGAGTGTATCTTCGTGTATCACCACTTCAAGGAGTGAAGCGCTTTGGAGTTAAGGGAAAGTTAGCACCACGTTTTGTGGGACCATACAAAGTTTTGGAACGTATGGGAGAAGTTGCTTACAAGTTGGAATTGCCCAAAGGATTGTCAGGAGTTCATGATGTGTTTCACGTTTCTCAGTTGAAGAAGTGCCACGCAGAGATGGCTAATATCCCTCTGAGAGATACAGTGCCACTGGAAGCGATACAGTTGGACAGCGACTTGACCTACGAGGAGAAGCCAGTCAAGATTCTCGAGTTTGCCAGCCGAGTTACACGCAGCAAAGTTATCAACTTCTGTAAAGTTCAGTGGAGAAACCATACTGAAGATGAAGCCACCTGGGAACGAGAGGAAGACCTATGGAAAGATCACCCTCACCTATTTTCTAGCAAACCAGAATCTCAAGGGCGAGATTCTTCTTAAGGGGGGTAGGTTTGTAACATCCCAAATTTTCAATTTGGAATGTTATACATTAGGTCATCTTTGCATATCATATTTTATTGCATTTTGGCTTGATCCTAGAAATTCTACACAACTCAAGGAACCACGGAGAGAGTTGGGAATTTCGTTATTTTCATATTTGAGTTTTCTCAAATTTTGAAAATAGGATCGTTTGATTTTAATTATTTTCTCTTTGAATATTTATTTTATAAAAATAAAATAGAGAGGATAAAATGACTTCCTCAAAATAAAGAAATGTTGGAAATTTAATATTAAAATCAAATAAGATTTTTTTATTCGGAGTTTTATTGCTATTTTATTTGAATTAGAAAAAATATTTGTTTTTCGAAATTGCATTAGAGTCCCAAATAAATATTCACCTTGTCCGGTAGATTTTTAGAGGACGGGAAAAATTTATTTAAGGATTTTTGGAGTCCGTTTAGTATTTCTTTTATTCATTTTTCTGCGCGGAAAGAGGAACCGACTTCGGGCGTACCCGCCCGGGACTCCGCCCGGGGGGGGGGGGGCTTTATAAGCCGCCGAGGCCGCAACCCCGCCGCCGCCGCCCCGCCGCTGACCCTCCGGAGCCTCGCCACCCCATCGCCGTCGCCAGAGTTCGCCGCCGCCGCCACCGGTTTCCTTTGACCGGTTCGGTTTTTCGGTAAAATCCTAGATGCATTTTTAGATCGTTTTTTTGGTTTATTTATTTAGCGAACGCCCGTTCGTTCATTTGTTTTAACAAACGATTTTCACAGTTTAACCGCAGACAGCGAACGTTTGTTCGTTAACCTGTTCGTTACATTTTCTTTTTCTCGCATTTTTTCGCAATCATTTTCGATCGCGATTTCTGATCCAATTTTTGTTTTACTTTAACTTTTCGCTCGTTTATCGGAATCAGATGATTCAAGCGTCTAGAGTTTCGGCTCGAAGCCCTCTTTCTATTTAATGAACTTACACGAGTTTTTGCTACTGTAAAATTTGACTTTAGTCCATATTAGTAATCGAAGCTTGTTTCTTTCGCAGTTTGAGTTTTGTTGGTTCTTTTGTTTTGATTCTTTTTGCAAACCGGAGTTCTTAAGATGAACTTTCTGGTTAGATCTTCTTATTTGAGTTTTACTCATGCATCTTTTCTTGATTGCTTGTTGTATACTTGTTTGTTTGCGATAGAGTACCTGGAGTGCGAAGCGTGCTACTACGAGTCTCTAGGTTTCACGGATCATCAGCAAGGCAAGTAACACTTTGCGCATACCCCTTTACTACCCAGTTTTATTGCATTAGATCAATTCTCAAACAATTGCATGGTTAGGATCTGAATAAATTATGGGTTGGGAAGTAGATGAGGTAGTACCTATTCACCTGTTTATTATCAAACCTATGGAGTTACTTTTACGTTGCTTATATTGCTATGCTATGCTCGTAGATATGTTTTGGGTTTGAGTGTATCCATGACAGATGTGAGTTGTTAATTATTGGTTAACTTAAGGTGGCAACTTTAATACACATCTGGGTGGATTGAGGCACCTGGGGAACCCAGTGTTGCCTGTATTTTTGGAAATCCCGGGGTAAGGTGTGATTCTCCTATGGACTGCCACTCAGGCTCAAAGGGATCATAAGATTATTCATGCTAGAAACTTCCGTGTGCAGACACATGCCATTATGGGCTCTGGCATAGTTGAGTAAGTTGTGGGAAACCTTTCCATGATGGGCTAGCAGATGTAGGGGGTTGTAGGTGTACGGGCCTATCTATCGGTTAAGGTGACCTCTTTGGAAAGACTGTGTCTCGGTCATCCGTTTCTCAAACATCATGTAGTGCGAGAAATTCAATGGAGGAGATTGAGTCTTGTGGGGAAAAGTGCGCAAACCTCTGCAGAGTGTACAAACTAATCATGGTTAGCCGTGTCCCCGGTTATGGACATCTTGAGTATCTAGTTCTTGGATTATCATGTGGATCTCATCACTCTTAATATAATTTGATTGGGTTTAATGATGATGCTTAATTGGGATTGAGTTGGGTGGACCTTCTCAATGTTTAACAACCACCATGATAGTTAAATAAAATTTATTCCTTTCTTGTAGGGAAAAATTGGCTTTCCGCAGAACATATTAACCATACAGCCTCCACCGGCCTTATATGCATGTAGTGATAGCATTATTCTGTTCATTACTCTCTTGTGTTACATTGCCAGCATATTCCATGTGCTGACCCGTTTCGGGCGGCAACGTATCATGTTGCAGACTTTTCAGACGACGAGTAAGGAGCCTTAGGTCGTGGTCTTTCACTCAGTGATGTCGTTGGAGTTGATGGACTCACTTTATCTTCCAAGCCTTCCGCTGTTATCGTATTAGATGGCCTTAAGCCATATTTATTGTAATAAGTTCTATTTTGAGACATTCGATGTAATAAGTGTTTGATTGCTACTCTGTTATAAATCCTCAAGTACTGTGCATGTCAGCATTACCGATCTAGGGATGGCACTGATCCACAGAGATCAGACTGTTTGAGGTCTGGTTGCTACATTGTAGCAACGAAAAACCAATCGGGAGCCCGTTCCGGCACCCTGCCGGAGGGGAAAATCATCACCGGTGGCCATCTTCATGATCCCGACGGCCACCATGATGAGGAGGGAGTAGTCCACCCTCGGCGTTGAGGGTTTGTACCGGTAGCCATGTGTTTAATCTCTCTCTTTCGTGTTCTTTAGATGGCATGATCTTGATGTATCGCGGGCTTTGTTAATATAGTTGGATCATATGGTGTTTTCCCCTCTCTATCTTGTTGTGATGAATTGAGTTTTCCCTTTGAGATTTCGTTTTATCGGATTGAATACTTTTATGGATTTGAGAGCACTTGATGTATGTCTTGCTATGAATACCCGTGGTGACAATGGGGTATCATATTGATTCACATGATATGTGTTTTGGCACTCAACTCGTGGATTCCCGAGGTGACATTGGGGTAATCTATGCATAGGGGTTCATGCACGTTCTCGTCTTTTGTTTCTCCGGTAGAAATCTTGGGGAACTCTTTGAGGTTCTTTGTGTTGGATTGAGTATTATGAATCTGAATTTGCTTTGGTGTTATTTTAGTATGAAGTCTTGATAGATTGATCTGAAAGAATAACTTAGTGTTATTTTAGTACGCACTCTTGATAGATCGATCGAAAATAATAACTTGGTGTTATTTTAGTACGAACTCTTGGATAGATCGATCGGAAAGAATAGCTACAAACAATTTCTTCTTATGTTCTCCGCTAGATAGGAACTTTGGAGTGATTCTTCATCGCACGTTGAGGGATGGTTATACGATCCAATTATATTAGCATTCTGGAGAGATTGCACTAGCGAAAGTACGGACCCTAGGCCTCATTTTCAAGCATTGCAATACCGTTTGTGCTCACTTTTGCTACTCGTTACCTTGCTGTTTTTTATTGTTACTATTGCAAAAATCAATATCTACTATAATTACTACGCTTGTATCACCATCTCTTCGCCGAACTAGTGCACCTATACAAAATTACCATTGTATTTGGTGTGTTGGGGACACAAGAGACTTTTTATTATTTGGTTGCAGGGTTGTTTGAGAGAGATCATCTTCCTCCTATGCCTCCCACGGATTGACAAACCTTAGGTCATCCACTTGAGGGAAATTTGCTATTGTCCTACAGAACTCTGTGCTTGGAGGACCAACACGAGGCTACAAGAACAAGTTGTGTAGTAGACATCAGTTTTGCTTGGAGCGTCTTGTATGATATGAGTCTTTGCTTGTTTTGCTTTTTATTTTTAGTCATCAATCCTTGCTGGACACACCTATTTGAGAGAGCCAAAATTATTCCATGACTTGTTAGAATTGCTCTCTATGCTTCACTTAGATCTTTTTGAGCTATGGAATTCTTCTAGTGCTTCACTTATCTCTTTTTGAGCATGGTGTGCTTTAGTATTTTTGGAGAAATGCTCTCATTATTCACTTAGATTTATTTGATAGTTAGTAATTTTTTTAAGAAATTCTCTCATTATTCACTTAGATTAATTTGAGAGAAAGAAATATGATGCTCATGTTCTTCACTTATATTTGTTTGAGCTTATTAAAAGCAACATATGAAACTAGTTCCAAAGTGATAGATATCCAAGGAGGATATAATAAAAACTTTCATGAAGATCATTGGACAAAATAAACTTGATTCTTTTTAATAGTTTTGAGATATGATGATAGTGATATGTGAGTCACGTTGATGAATAATTATGCTTTAGTAAGAATATTGGTGTTAAGGTTTGTCATTCCCTATGCAAGCACGAAAGTCAATAGTTATGCAATGAAATTGCATCCTACTTGTGGTGCATTATTCGGTGTTAGTTATGCTTAATGCTAGCTTATGAGATTTTTCGTTTCTTGGTTGGATGCTTCTCAATCTTTTGATAGCCTTCATTTGCACTAAGTATGATCACTACTTGTGCATCCAAAATCCTATAAACCAGTTTTTGCCACATGAGTCCACTATACCTACCTATACGCGGTATTCTTTTGCCATTCTAAGCAAATTTGTATGTGCCATCTCTAATTTTCAAAATAAATTTCTCTTTTGTGTGCTCGTACAGCTCATGAAATGGTAGGGGATGGCTGATATATTTCCATGCTAGATGTGTTATTCTCAAGATGAGTGTTTATTCACTTGTCATTGCACGAGAGTACGGCAAAGGTATTAGGGATGCCCAGTCCCGAAATGAAAAATGAATTTACTTTATGTTGTCAAATAATAAATTCCTTGGAAAGCGTTGGTATGGAAGGCACCCGTGGATACGGTTAGCCATGGAAAGTAAAAGTATGGTGGAAAAAGGAATAAACTTTATTTTCTGTTTGGGAACTGCCTATGATATATCTAGCATGGAAAGTATTGGGAACTACTCGATCGTTTTCGTTGACAGGAAAAGCATGCCACCAAAAATGTTTTATCTCTATCTCTTTCTCTTTGAGCTCTGGCACCTCTACAAATCCCTACTTCCCTCCTCGAAGGGCCTTTCTACTTACTTTATGCAATTTTTATTTTTACTTGAGTCTCCATCTTCTATTATAAAGCACCAACTAAGGGGCACTATGATCGTACTTGAGCATTGGGTATAGCTAATATGCGAGTATGTTTCATGAATGGATCAATGGTTGAGCATAATGGGATAGGGATAACTTGCTTTAGTGTTGATATTTTGAAAGACATGGTTGCTTGTTGATATGCTTGAGTATTGAAGTCCTCAAACTAGACTATTGCTTTGAACCATATAAATGTCCAATTGTCCATGCTATAAATGAAAGAATATGTGATGAACATGTTAGGCAGCATTCCACATCAAAAATTATGTTTTTATCATTTACCTACTCGAGGACGAGCAGGAATTAAGCTTAGGGATGCTGATACGTCTCCAACATATCTATAATTTTTTATTGTTCCATGCTGTTATATTATCATTCTTGGATTTTTACAACCATTTTATATCATTTTTTGGGACTAACCTATTGACATAGTGCCAAGTGCCAGTTGATGTTTTTGCTTGTTTTTTACATCACAGAAAATCAATATCAAACGGAGTCCAAATGCAAACAAAACTTTTTGTGGATTTTTTGGACCAGAAGACACCAAGTGGGCCAGAGAAGAACCTGGGGGTGCCCCGAGCGAGGCACAACCCACCAGGGCGCGCCTGGGCCCCCAGATGTGCCTAGGTCAGTTGTACCCACCTCGGTGGCCTCCCGCGCCACCTCTTTGCTCTATAAATACCACAATATTCCAGAAACCCTAGGGGAGTCGACGAAAATCAATTCCAGCCGCCGCAAGTTCCAGAAATCATAGATCTAATCTAGACACCATCACAGAGGGGTTCATCATCCTCATTGGTGATGTGGCACCCCGGCTCAGAGCAACCGGCTTACCTTGCATTGCCAGCCCAGAGATCTTGTCTTCTGGCAATACACAACATCTTGGTACAGAAAGCAACCGCTTTATTGATACTAGCGGAACATACTTCATATTACAACAAGTTGTGAGACCAAGCGGCATGGTGTGGCTAAACAATATGTACATTATTTAGTGAACATAAAGGGGCCTCGATTAAGACAACTACGCGGCAGCGGAACGATGACGAAGCGGGACTTCATAGTATAGGGACATCGATGTGGACACGACCTAGACTCGGGCATCACCCCTTTCCAACAAGACTTTCCTGAAAGTTGGCATGACACTCTAGGTCAGTACATTGAATGTACTTGCAAGCTCACAACAAGCATAAACATAATGACAAACAATATCATGATAATTAAACCATTTACTCATTAATGCAAAATCATACTTGGTATGCAGCGCTCATGATTTCATGACTTAAGTCCCTCGGACTTGCTTACCAAATGGTGATCCCTCTTGGACCACAATCAGACCAACATCTTGGTCTTTAATCGGGTTACCTCGTAACCAAACCATGATCATACTCGAATCACAAACTGGCCAACAACTTGGCCTCCAGCATCAAGATGCTTTCTCAACCATCCTCTCTCCAACAGTGCAAGGTTATTATCTTAGTGTGCAAAATTATTTAAACGTTGATACATGGTGTGACCTACTGTCGAGCTTGTTTGTAACCATGGACTCGGCTATCGATAGATTTAATACACTCTGCAGAGGTAGCATACTATACCCACACCTCGGAACCCATGGCCTCACACTCCCATTCGGTGGACCAACGACATTCCGACAGAACCCCTCCATTGCCATGACACTCTCCCGGCCACTCCGACTAACTCCCCACTGGGCTAAGTCATGGGTGGCCCCGTGTCTACCAAAGACACCAACGGCCACCGTCGTGGCAAAACATAAACGGTCCCAAATGGGGACAAGGTACCATAACAACAACGAGCACACAAGGTTATATCTGCTTACCGGGCCAGGGTAACGCACGCCCATAACCTTCCCTCGTTGGAGGCACCGACCAGAGGCATGGCAACGGACCGAATAAAGGCCTTCCCACAAAGGCAAATGTGGTTGCACTGGGGAAGATCTCGATTCAGTGGCACCATGACCCGATCAACGATATGTTCAAGTTGAATTATTATCAAGTTCAACTTAAAGTGAAAGTAACCGGTGTCATGATATGCCATGAAAATGCAACACTAATATATATGCACCATAAATGATCGAAAATAACTGATTCAACTTCATCAATTACTAAGCATAGATCTCAACAACACACAACAGTTCTCTGGTTATGTTTAGTTAGCAGTTTAACCATGACAATATCTTAGCATAAGTCCTTTCTTACTCAAGAAAATATTAAACCAATTAATTCCCTTTTCATAAACATATTACTTCTTCATAATCAGAAATTACTTCTAATGACTTAAACTAACTTAGTTAGTTGTAAACTTCTGTATACTAACCATATCAACTTAAACAAGCATCCAGCAGAATATAAATATATACTTTAGTGAATTCAATGCATGGATTAAATCATTTGTTCAAGTTGAAAAATATCACAAACATTGCAATGGCACCATGAAAATGTTGTTGTGGCTTGCCTTAGTGCAGGCGAGGGTCACACTCCTCCTGGTGTTCCTCAAGACAAGCTTCACCTTCTGGAAACAAATATAAACACAAAAAGAAAACATCAAGAACCACTCTGAAATTCACTAGAAAATCTAGACAGCGGAGAAAAATCTCATTTTTTGTGTGCTGCTAGATCTTTTCATAAAGACCACAATGAAAAAAGAATCAGTTCAATTGGACTTGTGGTTAAAAAGTTGTGGCTGTTTGAAGCTCTCTGGAATATTTGAATTTGATTTAAATAAAATAGAACTGGGGGGTGATGTCGAAGGTGTAAACCCCGCGGGGCGCCACCACTCGTACCGCTTCAGGCGCGGCCGGAGTGGCTGACTAGCGGGCCCCGCTAGCCAGGTGAGAGGGAGGGGAAGTGGGCAACAGAGCACGGCGGGGCTCCGCCGGAGCACACGCCGGCGAGGAGGGCGTCTTGGCCCGAGCTAAAGGAATGGATCGAAAGAGAAGATGAAGGCGCACCTGCCCGTACCCGTTGGTTAGCTATGGGTGGTCGGACGGTGTCGGAAACGACCTCTCCAGCGGCGATAAAGAGCGGAGGTCGCCGGAGTTGGAGATGACGGCGACTAGAGGCGGCACCAGAGGCTCCAATCGGGCTAGATGGCACCACCGAAGCACAGTGGAGGCCTTGGAAGGGTCGACCGAGCTTGGGAGGGGCTGGAGCTGCTGAGACGACCCGAGGGGATCGCCGGCGAGCTGGAGCTAGGGGACGGCAGCCCGCGGCCTACCCGGACGGGCTACGGCTACCTACTGGCTTGTGGAGTGTGTGAGAGGAGCGGATGATGCTCAAGAAGGCTGGGGAGCGCTGTATTTATAACCGAGCAGGGTGAGGGGTTCGGGCTCCGCCGGAGGACACCTGGACACAGCGGCTGGGGACGAACAGCGTTAGTGAGAGAGGGAGAAGGCGACGCAGCTCACGAGGGCACTGTGGGCGAGCGGAGACGAGCACAGGAGCGAGGGGGTGGCGACGAACATAGTGCGCAGCGCACTATTGGGTTGGCCAGACCGCACCCGTGCTCGCTGCAGCGAGCTCCGGCGTCAGCGAGCGCCAGGAGGGACTTAAGGGGGTCGGGACGATGATTGTGGCGAAGTTTGGCAAGGCGCGGCGGGCGGGGAAGCGAGCATGCGCTCAACAGCGGCTCGGGCACGTGCAGAGCGCGTCGGCGTATGCCAGCACACCTGGACGAAAGCGGTCACCGCGTGAACTATGACATCAGGCCGCGCTAAGCCTAAACTTCATGTCTGGCGTGTAGTCCTTGGTGGTTTGAGTAGTTACCACACTTTGGGTTGAGCTCAAGTGCAGTAAGGTGGATTTCTACTTCAAGGTAAGTTTCTGGGCAGTAACTTTGAGAGCTTACTGTGGTCAAACTACTAAGAGTTGGAAGCTGAGCTTTGGAGGCTAGCCGTCATCTAGGAGGGTGGTGATTCACAAGAAAATTCAGTAGCATTTGAGCATGTAAAATGGTAGTTGCTGCAAAACTACCATTTCTGTCCAGAACAGAAAATATTTTCTGTAGCAAAAATATTCCAAAAAGTGATGCAATATTTTTGCTTAGGAAGGTGCCCTAGGGTTCAAAGAATATTTGTGAATTTTCTCAGATTTTGTGGGCAAGAAAATTTTGGGTTTCTTTGGAACACAATGGGCTAGTTAGGCTTTTGGGAGGGAAAATGAATATTTTTCATTTAAGAAAAATATTCATAATATTATTTTGAGCTGGATCAGAGGAGAAATGGTGGCTAGGGAGAGAACTGAGTCACTTGGGTGAAAGTCAAGCTGGTACCCAAGTGCTTAAGTCCATCAGAAGTGATTCAAAATTCCAAATTCAAATCCAAATCAAAAGAAAATCAGACAAGGAAGAGAGGGCAAAAGCCAGGCTATCACAAACCTCCCCCACTTAGGATGAATCTCGTCCTCGAGATTTGGTTGCTCGGGAAAACCATTCTGGATAATGTGCCTTTAGAAATTCTTCTCGTTCCTGATACGTCTCCATCATATCTACTTTTCCAAACACATTTCCCCTTGTTTTCGACTCTAACTTGCATGATTTGAATGGAACTAACCCGGACTGACGCTGTTTTTAGCAGAATTGCCATGGTATTATTTTTGTGCAGAAATAAAAGTTCTCAGAATGACCTGAAAATCAACGGAGAATTATTTTGGAATATATAAAAAATACTAGAAGAAAGATCCACGTCAGGGGGCCACCACCTGTCCATGAGGGGGGCGCCCTAGCCCCCTGGGCACGCCCCCTGCCTCATGGGCCCCCTGATGCTCCACCGACGTCAACCTTGACTCCATATATTCACTTTCGCAGAGAAAAAATCAGAGAGAAGGATTCATCGTGTTTTACAATACGGAGCTGGCGCCAAGCCCTAAACTCTCTCGGGAGGGCTGATCTGGAGTCCGTTCGGGGCTCCGAAGAGGGGAATCTGTCGTCATCATCAACCTTCCTCCATCACCAATTTCATGATGCTCACCGCCGTGCGTGAGTAATTTCATCGTAGTCTTGCTGGACGGTGATGTGTTGGATGAGATTTATCATGCAATCGAGTTAGTTTTGTTAGGGTTTGATCCCTAGTATCCACTATGTTCTGAGATTGATGTTGCTATGACTTTGCTATGCTTAATGCTTGTCACTAGGGCCCGAGCATGATTTCAGATATGATCCTATTATGTTTTCATCAATATATGAGAGTTCTTGATCCTATCTTGCAAGTCTATAGTCACCTATTATGTGTTATGATCCGTTAACCCCGAAGTGACAATAATCGGGATACTTACCGGTGATGACCGTAGTTTGAGGCATTCATGTATTCACTATGTGTTATTGCTTTGGCCTCGTACTCTATTAAAAGGAGGCCTTAATATCCCTTAGTTTCCATTAGGACCCCGCTGCCACGGGAGGGTAGGACAAAAGATGTCATGCAAGTTCTTTTCCATAAGCACGTATGACTATATTTGGAATACATGCCTACATTACATTGATGAACTGGAGCTAGTTTTGTGTCACCCTATGTTATGACTGTTGCATGATCGATCGCATCCGGCATAATTCTCCATCACCGATCCAATGCCTACGAGATTTTCTTCGCTTATATACTTTTCCGCTACTACTGTTACCATCACTATAAAACCCCAAAATATTACTTTTGCTACCGTTACCTTTTGCCATCGTTGATAACCCACAAGTATAGGGGATCGCAACAGTTTTCGAGGGTAGAGTATTCAACCCAAATTTATTGATTCGACACAAGGGGAGACAAAGAATATTCTCAAGTATTAGCAGCTGAGTTGTCAATTCAACCACACCTGGAAACTTAATATCTGCAGCAAAGTGTTTAGTAGCAAAGTAATATGATAGTATTGGTAACGGTAGCAAAAGGTAACAGTAGCAAAAGTAATATTTTTGGTATTTTGTAGTGATGACAACAATAGCAACGGAAAAGTAAATAAGCGAAGAACAATATATGGAAAGCTCGTAGGCAATGGATCGGTGATAGAGAATTATGCCGGATGTGGTTCATCATGTAACAGTCATAACATAGGGTGACACAGAACTAGCTCCAATTCATCAATGTAATGTAGGCATGTATTCCGAATATAGTCATACGTGCTTATGGAAAAGAACTTGCATGACATCTTTTGTCCTACCCTCCCGTGGCAGCGGGGTCCTAGTGGAAACTAAGGGATATTAAGGCCTCCTTTTAATAGAGTACCGGACCAAAGCATTAACACATAGTGAATACATGAACTCCTCAAACTACGGTCATTGCTACATCTTGAGCTTGCATTGGTTTTCCCCGAAGAGGAAGGGATGATGCAGCAGAGTAGCATAAGTATTTCCCTTGGTTTTTGAGAACCAAGGTATCAATCCAGTAGGAGCCCACGCTCAAGTCCCTCGTACCTGCACAAAGCGATAGCTACTCGCAACCAACGCGATTAGGGGTTGTCAAGCCCTTCACGATCACTTACGAGAGTGAGATCTGATAGATATAATATTTTTGGTGTTTTTGGTATAAATATGCAAAGTAAAAATTAAAGGCAAAGTAAAAAAGCAAAGCAAGATTAAAGTAATGGAGATTGATATGATGAGAATAGACCCGGGGGCTATAGGTTTCACTAGTGGCTTCTCTCAAGAGCATAAGTATTCTACGGTGGGTGAACAAATTACTATTGAACAATTGACAGAATTGAGCATAGTTATGAGAATATCTAGGCATGATCATGTATATAGGCATCACGTCCGTGACAAGTAGATCGAAACGATTCTGCATCTATGTAACGCCCCGAGACCGATGTGCCAGGTGTCGTCCAGTTATTCGCTGTTGTTGCCTTGTCATTGCTTGCGTGTCATGCATTGCATATCATGTCATCATGTGCATTTCATTTGCATACATGTTCGTCTCATGCATCCGAGCATTTTCTCCATTGTCCGTTTTGCAATCCGGCGCTCCTATGTCACCCGGTGTCCCTTTCTACCTCTTTTTGTGTGCGGGTGTTAAACGTTTTCGGATTGGACCAAGACTTTTCATGCGGCCTTGGTTTACCACCGGTAGACCGCCTGTCAAGTTTCGTGCCATTTGGACTTCGTTTGATACTCCAACGGTTAACCGAGGGACCGTAAAGGCCTCGTGTGTGTTGCAGCACAACACCCTTCCAAAGTGGCTCAAAACCCACCTAAACCTCCTCCATCATCTCGGTCATTTGATCACGATCGCGTGGCCGCAAACCGCACCTCATTTGGACTCTCCTAGCTCCCTCTACCTATATATATGCAATCCCCTCCAAAATTTCCGCGCAGATCAAACCCTAGCCCCGCTCCTCGTGCCGCCGGACAAAAACTCCCCACCGCGCTGGACATGTCCGCCGCCCCGCAGCCACCTCACCCCGGCCAATCAGGGCTTGCCACGTCGCCCCGCCGCCGCTCTCCTCCAATCAGCGCGCGCCACCTCATCCCGCGCCGCCTCCTCTCTCTCCTCCCCGCCGTTGCGGCCCACCGGGCCCAGGGCAGGCCCGCCCGGGCCCGAACCGCTCTGCCGCCTCCACCCGAGTGCGCAGCCCCGCGCGCGCGACGGATCCCGCCGCCACGCCGCCGTGCGCCTCCCGCCGGCGACCTCCGCCGCCTGCCACCGGACCCGTGCGCGCCCGCGACTCCGCCGCCTCGTCACCGGACTTCGTCCGCCGTGCGCCGCCGTCGCCTCTTCGCCTCTCCGCCGCCGCCGCAAGCTTCGCCGGCCGCCGCCTTGCCCTCGTCCGCCGCCTCCTCGGGAGTTGCGCCACCGTTCGTGGGAGTTCCCGCATCGCCGGAGTCTGCGCCTCGCCGGAGAAGAAGGTGGATCAGATCCACCAGGTGCCCGATCCAAACGCCCGCGCCCGTCCCCGGATCCCGCCGTCCCGGATATCCTCATCCCGCGTTGACTTCTCGCGGAGGTAAAATTTCACTAAGTCCCCGAAGTTTCCAGATTCATGTGCCCATGTTCATTATGTCATAACTTTGCATCCGTAGCTCCGTTTTGAGCGTGTAGCATATCAAAATGTTCGCCTCGATGAGTACATCATTTCATTTCATTGCATCATTTTTGTTTTAGCTCATCTTGATGCCCGAAATGCTGTTGGAAGAGGGCTATGTGAGTAACTTGTCAGATCTGTTTCATCAAATAGCTATTTGTCATTTTTGCCATGATTAATATGTGCATGATATGGTCCTGAGCTCTACATGAGTTTTGTTATATGCCATGCCATCTTTACAGAGGTGCTTACCATGTATTTTTGTGATATGTGTGGTGACTATCACAAGCTTGCAAAGTAGCATAATCGGTAATGCTGATTTCAGGGACTTAGTTTTTCACCAAGTCCTTGTCCTGATTTTGTTGATATGCCATATGTTCATGTTGTTTCCTAGTGATCCGTGCCTCTTTTGAGGATGACCAGTAAGGATGATTTGTTAATACTGTGGTGCTCTATCCATCTATGTCTTTGTTTGTATTTATGGAGCACCCTAGCTTGAGTCAATCGAGCTCTAATTTTGCTATATCGTGAATCCTGGCAGATTGTTGACTTATTAGCGATTTTGCCGAGGATGTTGCTATTGATCCGTGTATGCTATGTTGTTGTTCTTGCCATGTCTAGCTTCTATGTCATGTATTCTTGATGGGTGTATGTTTAGTTTGTCATGCCATGCTCTGTAGTGAGTGCATCGAGCTCGTAAACATGCCTACTCGTTAACTGTTTTGCATGCTCCAGTTTTTCACCAAGTCTGAATCTGTTTATGTTTTTGCCATGTTCACATGCTTGCAATTGTATTTTCTGATCCCTTTTGGCTCAAGGTCACTAAAGGACTTTTGTTAAGTGCTTTGAGTAGCTTCATGCCATGCCTTGCTTTGCCATGTTAATTTCCTGTAGCATGTAGTTTTCATGCTCTAAAATGTGCTTCCTGATGATAAATTCCTGATTTGTTGTTATTTCACTAAGCCTGAAACCTGTTATCATTTGCATTTTTGCCATGCTTGTTTGAACCTGTTAATAGGTGAATTAGTCGTAGCTCAGTGTTCATCTTTTGTCAAGCATCTTGAGTGTATCCATGCCATGTATTTTGTTGCCATGTTTGAGTGCTGTAGCATATTCATCGTGATGCATTTAGGTGGCTACTTGCTGTTTATCGTAGACCGGTGCCATATTTGTTTTGCTTGCCATTTCCAAACCGTGCATCCGATTCCGGTGATCTTTATATCGATTTCAACCGAAATCACCTCACCTTTCCAGTGGCACTCTTGGATTTCCAAGTTGAGGCCAGGTTCAATCATTCCTTTTCAAATCATGCATGTGCACCGCATACCGCATCCCGCATATCATACCATGTTCATGTGTTGGTTGTTTACTATGTTGTGTGCTTCTTTCCGGTGTTGCTGCTTTGGGTTGGTTCCGATAACGTCGCGTTTTTGAGGACCCGTTCGACTACTTCCGTTTGTATTCTTCATGGACTCGTTCCTCTTCCTTACGGGATCTCAGGCAAGATGACCATACCCTCGAAATCACTTCTATCTTTGCTTGCTAGTTGCTCCCTCTTTTGCTATGCCTATGCTGCGATACCCACCACTTGCTTATCATGCCTCCCATATTGTTAAACCAAGCCTCTAACCCACCTTGTCCTAGCAAACCGTTGTTTGGCTATGTTACCACTTTGCTCAGCCCCTCTTATAGCGTTGTTAGTTGCAGGTGAAGATTGAAGTTTGTTCCTTGTTGGAACATGGAGATGTTGTTCCTTGTTGGAACATGTTTACTTGTTGCGATATCACAATATCTCTTATCTAATTAATGCATCTATATACTTGGTAAAGGGTGGAAGGCTCGGCCTTATGCCTGGTGTTTTGTTCCACTCTTGCCGCCCTAGTTTCCGTCATATCGGTGTTATGTTCCCGGATTTTGCGTTCCTTACGCGGTTGGGTTATAATGGGAACCCCTTGACAGTTCGCTTTGAATAAAACTCCTCCAGCAAGGCCCAACATTGGTTTTACCATTTGCCACCTAGCCTTTTCTTTCCCTTGGGTAGGCCTGCCCAAGGGTCATCTTTATTAAACCCCCGGGCCAGTGCTCCTCTGAGTGTTGGTCCAACCTGTCAGCTGCCGGTGGCCACCAGGGGCAACTCTGGGCTGGCCTACCGGAACCTTGGACAATCCGATGTGCCCTGAGAAAGAGATATGTGCAGCTCCTATCGGGATTTGTCGGCACATTCGGGTGGCTTTGCTGGTCTTGTTTTACCATTGTCGAAATGTCTTGTAACCGGGATTCCGAGTCTGATCGGGTCTTCCCGCTAGAAGGAATATCCTTCATTGACCGTGAGAGCTTGTGATGGGCTAAGTTGGGACACCCCTGCAGGGATTTGAACTTTCGAAAGTCGTGCCCACGGTTATGGGTAGATGGGAATTTGTTAATGTCCGGTTGTAGAAAACCTGAAGTTGACCTTAATTAAAATGCATCAACCGCGTGTGTAACCGTGATGGTCTCTTTCCGGCGGAGTCCGGGAAGTGAACACGGTGTTGGAGTTATGCGTGACGTAGGTTGTTCTAGGATCACTTCTTGATCATAGTTGTGCGAACGTGCTTTGCCTTCTCTTCTCGCTCTCATTTGCGTATGTTAGCCACCATATATGCTAGTCGCTTGCTGCAGCTCCACATCATACCTTTACCTTACCCATAAGCTTAAATAGTCTTGATCGCGAGGGTGTGAGATTGCTGAGTCCCCGTGACTCACAGATACTTCCAAAACCAGTTTGTAGGTGCTGTTGAACCGTGCAGATGACGCAACCAAGCTCAAGGAGGAGCTCTATGAAGATCTTGTCCTTTATGTTGTTTCGTTCTAATTGATCTGTAGTGGAGCCCAGTCGGGACGATCGGGGATCTGTGTAGCATTTGGGGTAGTCTTCTTGTATTTTGGGTTCCGTAGTCGGACCTTGAGTGTATTTGGATGAATGTAATGCTTTATTCATGTATTGTGTGAAGTGGCGAGTGTAAGCCAGCTATGTATCTCTTTCCCTTATGTATTACATGGGTTGTGTGAAGATTACCTCACTTGCAACATTGCTTTCAATGAGGTTATGCCTCTAAGTCGTGCTTCGACACGTGGGAGATATAGCCGCATGAGGGTGTTACAATCTACTACTATTACTCCACTCATCGACCGCTATCCAGCATGCATCTAGAGTATTAAGTTAAAAACAGAGTAATGCCTTAAGCAAGATGACATGATGTAGAGAGATAAATTAATGCTATATGAAATAAACCCCATCTTGTTATCCTCGATGGCAACGATACAATACGTGCCTTGCTGCCCCTTCTGTCACTGGGTAAGGACACCGCAAGATAGAACCCAAAGCTAAGCACTTCTCCCATGGCAAGAACTACCAATCTAGTTGGCCAAACCAAACGGATAATTCGAAGAGACTTGAAAAGATAACCAATCATACATAAAAGAATTCAGAGAAGATTCAAATATTATTCATAGATAGACTTGATCATAAACCCGCAATTCATCAGTCTCAACAAACACACCGCAAAAAGAAGATTACATCGAATAGATCTCCACAAGAGAGGGGGAGAACTTTGTATTGAGATTCAAAGAGAGAGAAGAAGCCATCTAGCTACTAACTTTGGACCCGAAGGTCTGAGGTAAACTACTCACACTTCATCGGAGAGGCTATGATGATGTAGAAGCCCTCCGTGATGACGGCCCTCTTCCGGCGGAGCTCCGGAACAGGCCCCAAGATGGGATCTCATGGATACAGAAAGTTGCGGCGGTGGAATTAGGTTTTTGGCTCCTGTTCTAATCGTTTGGGGGTACGTGGGTATATATAGGAGGAAGAAGTACACCTGAGGAGCAACGAGGGGCCCACGAGGCAGGGGCGCGCCCTAGGGGGGCGCGCCCCCCACCCTCGTGACCGCCTCTTTTGTTCCTTGGAGCAGGGTCCAAGTCTCCTGGATCACGTTCGGTGAGAAAATCACGTTCCCGAAGATTTTATTCCGTTTGGACTCTGTTTGATATTCCGTTTATCTGAAACACTGAAATAGGCAAAAAACAGCAATTCTGGGTTGGGCCTCCGGTTAATAGGTTAGTCCCAAAAATAATATAAAAGTGGAAAATAAAGCCCAATATAGTCCAAAACATTAGATAATATAGCATGGAGAAATCAAAAATTATAGATACGTTGGAGACGTATCAGTCATCACCGAGAGTGGTCCCGATTATTGTCACTTCAGGGTTGCCGGATCATAACACATAGTAGGTGACTATAGACTTGCAAGATAGGATCAAGAACTCACATATATTTATGAAAACATAATAGGTTCAGATCTGAAATCATGGCACTCGGGCCCTAGTGACAAGCATTAAGCATAGCAAAGTCATAGCAACATCAATCTCAGAACATAGTGGATACTAGGGATGAAACCCTAAAAAAACTAACTTGATTACATGATAAATCTCGTCCAAACCATCACCGTCCAGCAAGCCTACGATGGAATTACTCACGCATGATGGTGAGCATCATGAAATTGGTGATGGAGGAAGGTGGATGATGACGATGGCAACGGATTCCCCTCTCCGGAGCCCCAAACGGACTCCATATCAGCCCTCCCGAGAGAGTTTAGGGCTTGGTGGTGGCTCCGTATCGTAAAACACGATGAATCCTTCTTCCTTATTTTTTTCTCCCCGAACACGAATATATGGAGTCAAGGTTGAGGTCGGTGGAGCTCTAGGGGGGCCACGAGGCAGGGGCGCGCCCCCACCCTCATGGCTAGGGTGTGGGCCCCCTGGCCTTGATTCTTTGCCAGTATTTTTTATTATTTCCAAAAATAATCTCCGTGGAGTTTCAGGTCATTCCGACAACTTTTGTTTCTGCACATAAATAATACCATGGCAATTCTGCTGAAAACAGCATAAGTCCGGGTTAGTTCCATTCAAATCATGCAAGTTAGAGTCCAAAACAAGGGCAAAAGTGTTTGGAAAAGTAGATACAACGGAGACGTATCAAGGCCGCAGATAAAGTAAGCACAAAAGAACTGATACGAGTCTGGCGGATCTTCCTTCCCCTCTGCCAAAACATTGGGCGCTCCATGCCCTTTCGGAACAGGTCTCCCCCATAGATACCCATACCCCACTTGAAGAACTGGGCCGCTCATGTTTGACAGAAGGAAGACGGTGTCTCCCCTCTGTTTCTTGTTCAGCTCCGCCGCACTCTTGCTCCCCTCGGTGGCTACTTCCTTCACCGCGGTCGTCTGCTTTCCTTTCTCTGTTGGCCTTTTCCCCATTTCCGCGGCGGCGGTGCGGATGGGGAAAGGGTTAGGTGGGAAGGGCGGCGCGGATGGGAGAGTGGGAGGGGGAACCGTCGTTTGGCTTGCGGAGGAAGATGATGGGGGCGAGACAAGCAACAAGTGAGCCGTGCCGCTCCGCTTTTCCCGATTATTAAGGAGGGGGGAATGCATAACGGAGGCGCGACGCTTCAGAAAGTTACCATTTTATCTTAACTGCAACAATCCCATGACCCCATGACGTGAAGTAATTGTGCGAATTGGAAGTTGGATTGACCAATCGTCATGGCAAACTGGCATGCGCAGCCCTCTCCTGCCACGTGTTTGTGCACTGTTTGGGGCCTAACCCAACATGCGGCGCCAACACGTGTGGCTTAGGCCCGGGGGCTTATGTCGGGGAAAACAGACAGGAGTGTATATTTTCCCCTGACTAGTGCACGGACAAGCCAAGGCCACGCCAGAATACAAGAAACCAAAGTCTTTGAAGGACCAACATGCAGATCAAGAGGACCAAGATCAACCCAGAGAAGCAAGACACCACCAGGAGGAAAGCCTCCCTTGCTGGGTAGGCGCGAGCTCGGCGAGGGCGGGGTCACCCCCGGAAGAGAGAGTCCTAGATGTCCCCGCAGGGCCTGCTGGGACTCGCGGAGGCAAAACCACCTCGCCCAACTACTCCACCACGACCCACAGCGTCAATCAATGCGGTGTCAAGCCGCAAAGTGACTAAGTGGTAGCCATTAGCCACATGGCGGCCTCTTTCTACAGGATAAGCCTACAAGAGACACCCGTCCTGCGATGTGTCAAGAGAGCAGGTGTGAAGCTGGCAAGATAGCCTGGCAAGGCTTGCCGAGCAAGTGATGATGTGACGTCGGGCGGCACATTTAATGCACCTTGTCAGCCTGCAGAGTTAGGTATGATAGCACTGTTTACTATCTTATTAGTGCATAATGACTACTTTGCCATTGTGGTGACCCCTTAACCTATAAAAGGCGGCCCATCGCAACCGTAGAAAGGGTTAGAGGATTGAATCCCCACACATTCATACGCGTGTAGTCACTGCCGCCCCTAGGCAACCCTGCCGGGAAGGTGTACTACGCTCTCCACATTTCTTCCACCATCAATCCACCAAAGCTGGAGTAGGGTTTTATGCCTCATGGCGGCCCGAACCTATGTAAAATCGCCCGTGTGATCTCTGTCGTGCTGCCCCACTCCCTTCTGCTATTTTTGCAACGTGACATCCCCCCTGCCGAACCAGCAAGGGACCCTTGGTCCCATAGGTGGTCGTGGTTTCCCACGATAGAGAAGGGGAAACAGCACATATGTATTGTTGCTATTAAGGATAACAAGATGGGGTCTATTTCTACATAAATAGATCTTGTCTACATCATGCCATCGTTCTTATTGCGTTACTCTGTTTCTCTATGAACTTAATACACTAGATGCATGATGGAGAGCGGTCGATGTGTGGAGTAATAATAGTAGATGCAGGCAGGAGTCGGTCTACTAATCTTGGACGTGATGCCTATATAATGATCATTTCCTGGATATCGTCATGATTATTTGAAGTTCTATCAATTTCCCAACAGTAATTTGTTTACCCACCGTATGCTATTTTTCTCGCGAGAAGCCACCAGTGAAATCTACGGCCCCCGGGTCTCTTCTTTATTATATTTGCCTTCACAGTTTATTTTTATTTGTTTTTATTTTCAAATCTATTAATCCAAAAATACAAAAATACCTTACTGCAATTTTTATTTATTTATTTTATCTCGCATTCCCGCGAGATCTATTTATCCAATCTACTACAATTTTACCTATCTTTTTACCCGTGAGGGGTTGACAACCCCTCTCTTACATCGGGTTGCAAGTATTTGTTCTTTGTGTGCAGGAGCTATTTATGTGGTGTTATGTGTTTCTCCTACTAGTTCGATAACCTTGTTCTCATCACTAAGGGAAATACCTACCGTAGTCGTGTTTCATCATCCCTTCCTCTTTGGGGAAATACCAACGTAGTTCAAGCCGCATCATTCTATTACTATTACTCCACACATCGACCGCTATCTAGCGTGCATCTAGAGTATTAAGTTCATAAAGAACGGAGTAATGCCTTAAGTAAGATGACATGATGTAGAAGGATAGACTCAAGCAATATGATGAGAACCCCATCTTTTTATCCTTAATGGAAACAATACAAATATGTGTCTCGCTACCCCTTCTGTCACTGGGTGAGGACACCGCAAGATTGAACCCATTACAAAGCACCTCTCCCATTCCCAGAAAAATCAATCTAGTTGGCCAAACCAAATCAATAGATCAGAGAGAAATACAAAGCTATCTTAATCATGCATAAAAGACTTCAGAGAAGACTCAAATAATATTCATAGATAATCTGATCATAAACCCACAATTCATCGGATCTCAACAAACGCACTGCAAAAGAAGATTACATCGAATAGATCTCCAAGAACATCGAGGAGAAGAAGCCATCTAGCTACTAGTTATGGACCCGTAGGTCTGTGGTAAACTACTCACACATGATCGGAAGGGCAGAAAGGTTGATGTAGAGGCCCTCCGTGATTGAATCCCCCTCCAGTGGAGTACCGGCAAAGGTCTCCAGATGGGATCTCACGGGGACAGAAACTTGTGGCGGTGGACATGTATTTTTGGTGTGACCTCTGGTATACGATGAATATTTGGGTATTTATAGAGCTGAGTTTAGGTTTGGAGGAGGCACAGGGGGCCCACAAGCCTGGGGGCCGCGCCTTCCAAGCTTGTCGCCAATCCATTGATCTTCTGCCCTCCGCCTGAAGCTTCCTAGGTGTCTTCTGGTCCAAGAAAAATTGTCAAAAAGTTTCGTTCTGTTTGGACTCCATTTGGTATTTATTTGCTGTAAAAGAAAAAAACAAGGAAAAACCAGCAACTGACACCAGGCACTAGGTTAATAGATTAGTCCCAAAAATGATATAAAATAGCATAATAAAGCATATAAAACATCCAAGATGGATAATATAATAGCGTGGAACAATAAAAAATTATAGATACGTTGGAGAATATCAAGGTACTCCTTCAAGTCTTGGAGTGTGGCCCCCGCTTCAGGGGTCCATTGCATCAAACCTGCCTTTTTCAAGATTTTGAAAAATGGCAAGGCGTGCTCAGCTGACTTGGAGATGAACCTTCTTAGAGCTGCCACGCAACCAGCAAGACGCCCTACGTCCTTGACGTGCTTTGATGCTTCCAACTGCTTAATTGCTTTGATCTTGTTGGGGTTGGCTTCAACTCCACGCTGAGATACAAAGAACCCAAAAGGCTTGCTGAATGGGACGCCAAACACACACTTCTTAGGGTTGAGCTTCAAGTTGATCTTGCGCGAGTTTGCAAATGCCTCTTCTAAATCCCGGATTAGGGAATCCTTGTGCCTGGTTTTGAGCGTTGTATCATCCATGTAGGCTTCCACATTTATATGTAGCTGAGAGGCAAAACCAACTTGCACAGCCCTTGCAAATGTTGCTCCAGCACTCTTTAATCTGAAAAGCATGTGTACAAAGTAGTACGTACCACATGGAGTAATGAATTTCGTCTTCTCCTCATCTTCCTTGGCCATGAAGATCTGATGATAACCAGAGTAGGAATCAAGAAAAGAGAGCAGGTCGCAGCCAGCGGTGGAGTCCACAATCTGATCAATCTGCGACAAGGGAAAGGGGTACTTTGGGCATGCTTTGTTTATATTAGTGAAGTCAATACAAAGCCTCCACTTCCCATTTGCCTTGCAAACGACCACTGGGTTTGCCAACCAAGTTGGATGGAGCACTCCTCTAACCAAACCTACTACATCTAGTTTTTGGATTTCTTAGGCGATGAACTCTTGCCGCTCCAAAGCCCGCTTCCTGGCCTTCTGCTCAACGGGTCTCGCATCAGGACAGATAGCAAGGTGGTTCTTAATAACCTCCCTAGGAACACCGGGGATATCCGATGGTTGCCATGCAAACACATCAATATTCCCCCGCAGGAAGGCAACGAGCGCGCTTTCCTAATTTCCATCAAGGGCGGCACTCGCGGTAAAAGTATGGCCAGTGCCATCCTCCCTTGCGGAGACTTGCTTCGTAGCAGGTGGTGAGGCCTTGGTATTCTTGATCTTGCTGGTGGAGCTCTCCGACATGTCCTCAATGGGCACGCTACACTCCAAAGAGGTGCGCTTCTCAGAGTCCTTGTTAGAGGTCTTGCCGGTCTTCTTCTTCTTTCCTTCCCCTGGAGCTTTGCCGGCAGGAGCAGGTGCATTGACGGCAGATGTTGCCACTGCCTCCTGGTAGAGCTTGTCGGCGCAAATAATTTTGTCCTTCTTGTCGGAGTGGACAGTGATGATGCCCATCGGGCCCAGCATCTTCAAAGTATTATAGGCGTAATGGGATGCCACCATAAACTTTGCCACGGTCGGACGACCAAGAATGCCATTGTAGGGAAACGACATCAAAAGCGACCTTCTCGGTCCTACAGTTCAGTTCAGTACCAAAAGTGACCAGTAAGGTAACCTTGCCGGTGGGCTGGCTCCTCCCCAGATTGATCCATTAAAACGTTCCCATTTCTCGGAGATCTCCATCAGGGATTTGCAGCCTCCTGATCACATCGGGGGAGATCAAGTTCAAGCTGGCCCCACCGTCAACCAGTATTTTCGTCACCTTGAGGTTGTGAATTGTTGGTGAGACTAACAAAGACAAACACCTGACCACAGTGGAGCGGTCAAGGTGGTCCTCAGTTTCGAAAACAATGGGTGTGTCAGACCACTTGAGTGGCTTCTGCGCCTCTACTACTGGTTCGGCTGCGTTGATCTCACACGCCCACTGCTTGAGCTAGCAGTGAGAGGAGTGCAAAGATGCACCTCCGTCAACGCACATGGCTTCCACAACCTTTTGGAACTCCTATTCTCTAGATTCCTCATCATCATCATCCTCACCTTCCTACTTCTCACGGCCGCGAGTAGGATTCTCCTTCTACTGCTGACCCTTGGCGCGACGACCGCCACGGCCACCGTAGTTCTTGTTGCCGGACCCACCAGCACCATCTTGGTCCTTCTCATGGTCATGCTTCTCGTACTCTTGCTTCTACTTCACGGCAAGCTGCTCCACTTGTCGGCAGTCATTGAAGTCGTGGTCCTTGGTGCGGTGGATCTTGCAGTACGACCCCTTGGTTTTGCCAGAGCCATCCACCTTCTCGCTTGCCACAACCTCTCTACAATCAGCGCATCCGGCAAGCTCGTTGTTAGGGCTGTCAGTCTTGGGCTTCTTGGCGGCATCTAAGTTGCCGGAACTCTCAACTACCATCACCACCTTGTCTTTGCACTTGTGACTGCGCTTCCGGCCTATCTTCTTGGGGGTGGACGCGTCGTCATTCTCAGAATCAACCTCGGCCCCGGTGTCCTCCCCGAGAAGTCTTCTCCCCTCCTTAGCACGTGCACACTGATCCGCCAAGGTGTACAATTCATTGATGGTGTTCACCTGACCGAAGTTCAACTCTGCCTGCATCCTGCAATTGCGCACATTCATGTGGAACAATGCAATCGCAGCAGCAGGGTGCACGTTGGGGATGTTGTGATGCACACGGTTGAACCTCCGGACGTACTTGTGAAGGGACTCACTATCCTTCTGTGGAATCAAGTGGATGTCGATGGGCTTTCCTGGAGGCTCGTGGCCCCCGATATAAGTCCGAATGAACACATGACACAAGTCCGACAAAGAAGAAATGGAGGTCTCCAGCAAGTTCATCAGCCAAGATCTCACGATGGACTTGAGCGCCAATGGAAAATAGTTGGCAAGAATCTTGTCGTCTCTGCCACCAGCAGCTTGCACCGCGGTGGTGTGGATTTCAAGAAACTCAGTCCGGTTGAGCTTGCCGTCGTACTTCTCCGAAAAGTTAGGCTTGAAATTTCGGGAGTGGGGCCATTGAACTTGTCGCAGCTCGTAGGTAAACACTAGACAACCCACATCGTAGGGTAGGCACTCAAGGAACCCCGGCGCATGGTCTCTCACCACTGGCCCTTCTCACGCATCTGATTGATGGTGCGCTTACCGGTGTCGCTTGATGGTGGTTCGAGCATCTTCAGCACGCCGGTCCTTGATGACATGGCGTTGGTCTAGGTGGCGACTCCGGAGGCCATGCGGATCAAACGACGCCATGGACATATTGTCATGGGCGTCGACCCGCTGGCTTTGTCATACTTGCCGGGGAGGGGACTGCACCATTGGTGCAGCACCCACAGTTCACCTGTTAGCCCTCCATAATGGCATCGTTGGCTGCCAGTGAGAGGGACCCGCCGGCCGCGCCCCATCGTTGCTGGCGAAATGCACGAGGCTCTGGATGGTGGTAACCCACTCATCCATCTTCTCCTGAGCCAAAGGAAAGTTCAACAATAGCTCCACCTGCGCCAGCACCTCCACCGGTGGCGTGGGCATGACTGGGTGCAAGGATTGAGAGGTGGCTTGACTTCTACGTGAGGCAGAAAGAGCTCCATCTGTCCTACTGACACGGTCGATGCTCGCCAGGAGTTTGACGTGGCGGGCAGGCCATGTGTACCATGAGAATGGTGCACATGCTCCCTACCTGGCCGTTGGCCAGGGTTGACATCGTTGCGGGGAAGCGTCTCGTGTCCATCTTGCGATGGCCTCAGCGCGTCCCGCCACCCGTCCTTCTTGGACCCTGTGGCATCGTCCTTGGATGTAGCCGTAGTGACCTTCTGAACCGTGACACCGCCTCTCGACGTACCAACACGCGGGTTGTGGCTTCCGACGGAGCAAGTACGACTCTTGTCGCTGAAAGGGTGTGGGGAGCGCTCGCCGCCGGTCCTGCCCGCCGGAGGCATCTAGACCGGCAGCTTGGAGCCCGACGGTGCACCCACCGCCAGGCTCTTCTTCTTCGACACCATGGATGAAGAAGATGATGAAACTTGCATGAAGACTGCTAGAGTGGATCCGCACAAGCGATCCCCCTACTTGGCGCGCCAAAGATGTCGGAGTACGACGATCTATGGGACCAGCGAGGATCCATTTGCAGTTCGGCTTAGGAGATCGACGAGCACGGAGAGCAAATCCAAGAGTACACGCACGAGGTTTTCTCAGGTTCGGGCCACCGTGGAGGCGTAAAACCTTACTCCTGTCTTTGGCTGGTTTGCTTGGGGATCAAGTTACAAGCGCAGCTTGCCGAAAATGTGTGAGCCGGGTGCAGCTACTGTGTAAGAGTGAGCAGGGTGTCGACCCATGCCATGGTAGCCATGAGCCTCCTTTTATAGACAAAAGGAGGTCACCACGATGGCAATATGGTCATTACAATGTGAATAGTGGTCTCGATGCTATTCAACCTAATCCTGCGAGACTAGGACAAGGGCATTTAATGAGCCATGAACTGATAGCAATCCTTTGGCAAAAGGTGTCTCTCCTTATGTGCCATTGACGTGAATGATCCTATCTCATCGACACGTCCACTAGACGGGTGTCAATAAAGTTGATGTGCATGTGATGTGCTGACATGCGTCCTGATGATCCTCCCCAAGTCGCTCGCCCGCTTGACACCTAATCTTGACAAGCCACCAGCCGGTCGATAGGGTGGAGCAGTCGAGAAGAGAGAAGGGGGAAGATTTCCGGCAAGGAGCTTGCCGGGTCTTGGCTTGCCGATGCGGGGCCTGCCGGCAACTGGAATCTTGAACTTTAGTACTAACTTAGTACTTCTCGATCACCTGCCTGGAGGTTTTCTTCACGGTTTTGGTGTCCAAGTGATACGTCTCCAACGTATCTATAATTTTTGATTGTTCCATGCTATTATATTATCTATCTTTGATGTTTTATATGCATTTATATGCTATTTTATATGATTTTTGGGACTAACCTATTAACCTAGAGCCCAGTGCCAGTTTCTATTTTTTTCCTTGTTTTCGAGTTTTGCAGAAAAGGAATAACAAACGGAGTCCAATTTACCTGAAAATTTATGGAGAATATTTTTGGAAAATATAAAAAATACTGGAACCAAAAGTTATCGGAGAGGAGTCCCGAGGCCACCACAAGGGTGGAGGGCACCCCCCTAGCACACGCCCCCGTCCTTGTCGTCTCCTCGTGGGGCCCCTGACTTGTTCCCAGCGCCAACACCTCTTATAAATCCGCAAAACCCCAGAACAGAACCTAGATCAGGAGCTCCACCGCCGCAAGCCTCTCTAGCCATGAAAAACAATCGCGAGCCCGTTCCGGCACCCTGCCGGAGGGGAAAACCATCACAAGTGGCCATCTTCATCATCCCGGCGCTCTCCATGACGAGGAGGGAGTAGTTCATCCTCGGGGCTGAGGGTATGTACCAGTAGCTATGTGTTTGATCTCTCTGTCTCTCTCTCTCGTGTTCTTGATTTGGCACGATCCTGATGTACCGCGAGCTTTGCTACTATAGTTGAATCATCTGGAGTTTTTCCCCTCTACCTTCTTGTAATGGATTGAGTTTTCCCTTTGAAATTATCTTATCGGAGTCTTTAAGGATTTGAGAACACTTGATGTATGTCTTGCATGTGCTTATCTGTGGAGACAATGGGATATTCACGTGATCTACTTGATGTATGTTTTGGTGATCAACTTGCGGGTTTTGTGACCTTGTGAACTTATGCATAGGGGTTGGCACACATTTTCGTCTTGACTCTCCGGTAGAAACTTTGGGGCACTCTTTGAAATTATTTGTGTTGGTTTGAATAGATGAATCTGAGATGTGTGATGCATATCGTATAATCAAACCCACGGATACTTGTGGTGACATTGGAGTATCTAGGTGACATTAAGGTTTTGGTTGATTTGTGTCTTAAGGTGTTATTTTAGTACGAACGCTAGGGTTGTTTGTGACACTTATAGGAATAGCCCAATAGAGCGATCAGAAAGAATAACTTTGAGGTGGTGTCGTACCTTACAATAATCTCTTCGTTTATTCTCCGCTATTAGTGACTTTGGAGTGACTTCTTGTTGCACGTTGAGGGATTGTTATATGATCTAATTATGTTATCATTGTTGAGAGAACTTGCACTAGTGAAAGTATGAACCCTAGGCCTTGTTTTTAAGTATTGCAATACCGTTTTGCTCACTTTTGGTACTAGTTACCTTGCTGTTTTGATATTTTCAGATTACAAAAATCTATATCTACCATCCATATTGCACTTGTATCACCATCTCTTTGCCGAACTAGTGCACCTATGCAATTTAGCATTGTATTGGGTGTGTTGGTGACACAAGAGACTCTTTGTTATTTCGTTGCAGGGTTGTTTGAGAGAGACCATCTTCATCCTACGCCTCCCACGGACTGATAAACCTTAGGTCATCCACTTGAGGAAAAATTGCTATTGTCCTACAAAACTCTGCACTTGGAGGCCCAACAACATCTACAAGGATAAAGTTTTGTAGTAGACATCAAGCTCTTTTCTGGCGCCGTTGCCAAGGAGGCTAGGTAAGCGGCACTCACATCCCGTCAACGAAGCTCTTTTCTGGCGTCATTGTTAGGGAGGTGAGTGCTTGAAGGTATATCTTTAGATCTTCCAATCAAATCTTTTAGTTTCTTGTTTTATCACTAGTTTAGTCTATAAAAGAAAACAACCAAAAATGGAATTGAGATTGCCTCATACTCTTAATCTTTTTAATGTCTTTCGTGAAAATAAGGATTCCGATAATTGTGCCAAAGTGTTAGAAGAAGAAGTTAATAAAATGGTTGGTACTAAATCTTTGAATGATGAGCACGATTGCAATGTTGTTAGTATGTTTGCTATGAATATCCATGATGCTAATGATATGCAAAGCCACAAGCTTAGGGATGCTATGTTTGATGAATATAATATTTTTAGTCCCCCAAGTTTTGATGAGCAAATTTATTATGATGATAGCATGCCTCCTATTTATGATGATTATATTGATGAAAGTGGGTTTGGAAAAGTGTCAACTTTAGATAATAATTATCCCACTATTTTGGAGGGTGTTGAATATTATTATTATATTTATGAAAGTGGATTTGGAGAGGTCATGACTTCATTTAGTGATGAATCCACTATTTCGGAGGAGGTTCTAATTGATTATGAGAACAAAGTTGCTATCTATGATGATTATTGTGATGACATGTATGCTATAAATAATAATGATAACCATGAAACTTGTCATCGTGATTTTAATTTTCAATTGGATTATGCCTCACATGGTGGTTATTTTGTTGAGTTTGCTCCCGCTACTATGAATGAGAAGAATTTTGCTTACGTGGAGAGTAGTAAAATTTCTATGCTTGTGGATCATGAAAATAAGGCTTTATGTGATAGTTATATTGTTGAATTCATTCATGATGCTACTGAAATTTTTTATGAGAGAGGAACATGTGCTCTTACATATTGCAATAATATCAAGTTTCCTCTCTACGTGTTGAAAATCTTGAAGTTTTGCTTGCTTTACCTTCCTATGCTAGTTGATTTTTGCTCCCATAATTTGTTTTCTCACAAAATCCCTATGCATAGGAAGTGGGTTAGGCTTAAATGTGCTATTCATATGCTTCATGATGCTCCCATTATGTTTCAATTCTTATCTTCTATGTGAGCATCATTGTCATCATCATGCCTAGCTAGAAAGGCATTAAAGAAAAGCGCTTGTTGGGAGAGAACCCAACACTTATGCCTAATTTTTTTATGTTATCACATGATTATACTATTGTAGTAATCATGTTTTATAGCTTTTGTTTCAGTAATGTGCCAAGTAAGACCTTTGGGATGATCTATGCTGATGGTTGATTTGATCTTGCAGAAAAATAGAAACTTTTGCGCTAAGAAAAACAATTCTCATTTTAACAGAAGCATGATAAAATACTGATTATTTTTGAAGAATATTAATAAAAAAATTGCTCGGGTCGTCCTGATTTTTCAGAATTTTTGAAGTTACATAAGTATTCGAGAGTTATAGATTACTACAGACTGTCCTGTTTTTGGCAGATTCTGTTTTCGATGCATAGTTTGCTTGTTTTCTAGTTTATATGGCTTATATTGTTTAATATAAATTGTAGAAATGATAGGGTATAGTAGGAATCGTGTGAGAGAAATTATGATTCTTGTCTTGACAGTACCTAAGTGGTGATTTGCTTTATTTTACTAACGGAGCTTACGAGTTTTCTGTTAAGTTTTGTGTTGTGAAGTTTTCAAGTTTTGGGTAAAGTTTTGATGGACTACGGAATAAGGAGTGGAAAGAGCCTAAGCTTGGGTATTCCCAAGGCACCCCAAGGTAATATTCAAGGAAAACCAAGAGCCTAAGCTTGGGGATGCCACGGATGGCATTCCCTCTTTCGTCTTCATTTATCCGTAACTTTACTTGGAGCTATATTTTTATTCAACACATGATATGTGTTTTGCTTGGAGCGTCATTTTATTTTATTAAGATTTTCTTTCTATTATTTAGATCAATGTTTTGCATCTTTTATTTCAATAAAAAGGTCAAGTATAACCTTTAGCATGCTTATTTTGCAAGTCCGGTTATTGCTGCTTAAAAACAGAAAGTTTGCTGTTATGTTTTGAATATTTGTGAATAGTCAGAACATGATAAATCTTGAAATTTTTACACAATGAGTAACAAAAAATGTTTTACAGTGTGGTAATTTTTCAGAATTTTTGGAGTTAGGGAAGTATGATTCCTCTACCATTCTTTACAGAATATTCTGTTTAGACAGATTGCTTTTATGTTTGCATTGTTTGCATATGTTTTCTTGTTCAATGATTCTATTTGAGGATAGGACTATTAAATATGCAGAGGCATTTAGTATGCAATGTCAAATAATAATTTTAGTGATTTTTCTACAGTAGAGAATGATAAGGTATATGCTTTGATTTATACTAACTTATCTCACGAGTTCTTGTTGAGTTTTGTGTGGATGAAGTTTTTAAGATTTAGGGAAATCGCGATATGAAAGGAATTAAGGAGACACAAAAGCTCAAGCTTGGGGATGCCCAAGGCATCCCTAGTTAATATTCCAAAAAGTCTCAAGCTTCTAATCTTGGGGATGCCCCAGTAGGCATCCCACCTTTCTTCTTCAACAACTATCGGTCAGTTTTGGTTGAGCCTAAGTTTTTGCTTCTTCACATGATATGTGCTATCCTTGCAATGTCATTTTATTTTGGTTTGCTTGTTGTTTGAATAAAGTACTTAAGATTTGAAATTTTATTTATGAGAAGGAGTCTTCACATAGTTACATAATTATTCGACTACTCATTGGTCTTCACTTATATCTTTTGGAGTAGTTTGTCATTTTCTCTAGTGCTTCTAAAAGTGCGTTATACCGACTAGAGGGGGGTGAATAGGCGATTTTTATGAAAGTCTTCAAAACGTGGAAGTTATGAAGACAAACGATAGAAATAAACCTATTACCCTGCAGCGGAAGGTAGACTACACTAGGCAAGCCATAGTCAAGTATTCAATAGAGTGAAAGCACAATGACTAATAGCAGCAATGTAGTAAGGATCAGGTAGGAAGATATTGTGAAGCCACACAGAACACGCAGTCACTCAGTGAAGACAAAAGATAGTGCGAACATACAATGACTTCACAAGGAGTAACAGTAAGTAAAGGGAAGGGAAGATGAAACCAGTGACTCGCTGAAGACAATGATTTGTTGGACCAGTTCCAGTTGCTGTGACAACTGTACGTCTGGCTAGGGAGGCTAGGTATTTAAACCTTAGGACACACAGTCCCGGACACCCAGTCCTGAACACGCAGCTCAGGACACCTAGTCCTCATCGTATTTCCCTTGAGCTAAGGTCACACAGACCTCGCCCAATCACTCTGGTAAGTCTTCAAGGTAGACTCCCAAACCTTCACAGACTTCGTTCACCGGCAATCCATAATGTCTCTTGGATGCTCAGAACGCGACGCCTAACCGGCTGGAGGATGCACAGTCCTCAAGTGTAATAAGTCTTCAGATCACACAGACAAGAAGACTTAAGTGATGCCTAATTCTCTTTGGCTCTGGATGGTTAGGGCTTTATCCTCGCAAGGAATTCTCTCTCAAAGGCTTCGAGGTGGGTTGCTCTCAAACGACAAAAGTCGTACTCTGAATCTGAGCAGCCAACCGTTTATGGTTGTAGGGGGTGGGCTATTTATAGCCACTTGGCAACCCGACCTGATTTGTCCGAAATGACCCTGGGTCACTAAGGAACTGACACGTGTTCCAACGGTCAGATTTCAAACTCACACGACAACTTTACTTGGGCTTCAAGCAAAGCTGACTTGCCCGACTCTGGACAAGATTCACTCTCAAAGTCTTCACTCGAAGACATAGGTTTTGTTTAAGCATCACTTTAGTCATTCTGACTGGTTCTCTTGGACCCCACTTAACAGTACGGTGGTTCCTATGACTCAACACAGAAGAAAGAGAACTACGAAAGATCTAAGTCTTCGAGCTCCATAGGCTTCATGTGGTGTCTTCTATTGTCATAGTCTTCAATGTGAATATCTTCATATACCACCTTTGACTTCAATGTCTTCATACATTTTTAGGGGTCATCTCTGGTAGGAAAACCGAATCAATGAGGGACTTCTACCTGTGTTATCCTGCAATTCTCACAAACACATTAGTCCCTCAACTAGGTTTGTCTTCAATACTCCAAAACCAACTAGGGGTGGCACTAGATGCACTTACAATCTCCCCCTTTTTGGTGATTGATGACAAACTAGTTGAAGTTTTCAATGGGAATATAATCTGTGAAATTGTAAAGGATAAGGAATTGTCTTCATAAGTTGCAAGGGCTCCCCCTGAAGATGTGCATATAAGTAATTTGCTTTTGGAATGCAAATGCACATGGCAGGTTGTACTTGTGGAGATCCACTTCAACTTATGATGACAATCCACTATGCATGTGAAAGTATATGAAGATAATGACATGCATAATGGAAAATGGACGTCTGCAGAATGATCTAAGTGCGGAATTTATCATCGCAACACAAGGGGGCAGATAAGTATCAGACGACCATCGAGTTTAAGTGTTACAACTCAAAGAACCAAATGTAGCAAAACGAGAGTTGTAAGCACGAAGCAAAATATAAAGCACCCGCCCATATGGACCCGCTTGAAGACTATCAACCTCATATGCTTCTCCCCCTTTTGTCAATAAGGACCAAAAAGGTTTGAAGACATAGAGCATCTACTCGTTCCCATGAGGAGTAGGTGAAGCAGCAGGGTCATTGGTGGTGTTTGGCGGTGCTGAAGAGCTTGGAGCAGAGTCGAAGCGTGCTGAAGGAGGTGGCGGTGAAGTAGAATCGTCTTCATCCTCGATCACTCTGGCATTCACAGTTGTAGCAAAGGAAGAGAACTCAGAGTCTTCAAGGGATGGAGTTCGTCGCAGCACTGCCCTTCGAGGAGGTGTGGAGTCAAACTTGAATCGCTCAGTGAAGCCATCCTCTTGAAGATCATCTTCAGAACACATCAGCGTTAGCCCTTTCCATGTGCGGCGAGAGGTTTCATGGGCAACAAAAGCATTCTTGGTGGCAAGATTGCGAATGCGATTAACATCCACCAAGAGGCTTTGCATCTGACGCTTCAGCCAGTCATGATGCCTATCCTGTTTCTAATGAAGAGCCACAAGAAGCTCTCGGTCGTTGAGAACACGAGTGCGCTTCTTGGGTCGTGGAGCAGTTGTACTATCAGTGGCTTCAGTGAGAGCAGGATGCGGTGCACGTGTAGTGCCAGCCAAAGGATACACACGAGTTATGGCTTCCACGCCTTCAACGTTCTGAGTGAAACTTTGATGCTCTGCATTCTGAAGACTGAGAGGTTCCTTGGCAGGCTCAGGATAGATGGCTTCAATAGACATATCCACATCAGGAAAAAAGATCCGATGGTTGCGGGCCGAGGGCTGATATGAGATAGCGGAGTGAAGTTTGATCAGCCGCATCACCCAAGGGGCATAGAACTTCAAACCAAACAGATCAGAGCCAGATGCAGCAAGTTGGTGAATAAAGAAATCCTATGTATTGAAGCATTTTCCATGAAGAATGTAGAAGACCAAAGTCTTCATTGCACCTTCCAGCTTGGCATGGGGAGAATGTCCTTTGATTGGCCAGAGAGTTCGCCTTATGATGTGATAAATGGTTCTTGGCAGATACTCAAGGTCTTCAATGAAGAACTCCGTGGGATAAGCAGCATCTTGGGGCAATGGCTTCATCATACTGAGCATCTGACTCATATTAGGTTCAGTCTTCTGAAAGGTGCTCTCAATAGCTTCATTATGAAGCTGACAGCCATGCTCGTAGAGATCGCCAAGAGTGGGCAAACCAGTGAGCTCAATGATGTCAAAGGCTTTGGCTTCGTGATGAACGTTTCCTGTCATCCACTCCAGGACCCAAGTCTTCGGATCTCTGCTATACCCGCGGATGTGAAGTGTGGCATAGAATTGGAGCAGCAACTCTTCATTCCAATGCTCTTGGTCAGTAACGAACGGCAGCAATCCAACTTCTTTGAAGCAATCCAGAGCTTCTTCCAGACAGGGCAGACTAGCTATTGCTTCAATGTCAAGGCGCTTGTGTGGGAAGATGCGACCTTGGTTGTAAAGAACGCATGAGTAATAGCTTCGCTGCGGATAACTCCAGAATCGATCAGATGATATTCTTTCCCTGGAGTAGGGGTTCCTGGAGCTGTTGAAGAATGTGTTGTCTCCTCTGAAGCCATTGATATTGAAGGAGCCAGGTGCTGATGCAGGACCTAGGAACCTTGGCAATCTTGGGATTGGCTTCTGTACCTGAGGCCTGTGCTCAACATGACAGTCGAACTGGGGACCGGCAGCAGACTCAGGAACAGAAGTGGCGGGATCAGTGGCTTCGCTGACTTCTGGTGCTTTTGTTGGTGAGAGCTCCACATTAGCTTCAGCCATGACATCGTCAGTGGCTTCAGTGGTGTTGGTGGTGGCAGCTGGATTGTCTTCAGTAGAGACTTGAGGCCTTGGACCTTTGCGAAGCCTGTGCAACGCGGGTGACGCCTGTGGAGTTGCCGTTGGCTGGGCCTCAAAGTCTTCTTCCTCTTGTGGGCGATCCGCCCATGAAGCATCATGTGCAATTGGCGTCAGTGGACGACCAATGCTGATGAGTTCACTGTGCGTGAGCACAGGCGATGATACCTGTTGGTGCTCTAGCTGAGGAAGGGTTGCATCATCTTCAACATGGTCATGGTGACCAATGTCTTCAGCAGCGATGGGATCAGCTGCTGGAAAGTCTTCAGCTTCATGAGCCTCTGTGAAAGCAGGCTCATGGACAGTCAGTTGACGTTCTTGTGGATCGGCGTCGGGGTGAACCATGGAAATGGGTTCAACAATCAAGGGCTCTGTGGGAGCAGCCCGATCTTTCTTGGTATTCCTTTTCTTCTAGGAGGGGGCAATAGGAGAGGCTTCAGGATGTTTTCTCTTCCTGGCTTCAGCCTCAGCAGTCCTCGTCTTATTGAGCTCTGAAGCGGTTGACCGGCTTTTTGGCTTCGAGCCAGTCATTCTAGTTGGGAAGACAATGGGATCTGCTTCCTGCCTTGGTGCGTCGGGTTCAGCCGTAGCGGGCTTCTTCTTCTTCTTTGCGGCCATCCTGGGGTCGATGCCAGGACCGCCCAAGGGCCTTGCGCTTCTCAGCCTCATTGTAGGCTTGCACACATCTGTCAGCCAGAACCTTCATGCGCTCACGCAAACCCTGAGCTTCTGCACGTTTCTTGAGAAAGGCTTCCTTGAGCTCGTGCAGCATAATCTTGAAGTTCTTCACCTCTTGCACGCTGAGCTTGGCCATATGCTTCTTGAACTGAGATTTCTCAAAGTCAATCTTCTGCTTCAGTTCAACAATGCGCTGGGCGATAGCTAGCTCTGAAGCAATGGCGCCATGGAAGGCGACACTGAGGCCAATGGGTAGTTGCAGATCTTCAAAGCTGATGTTTGGCGTGTCAAACCACTCGTCAATGAAGTTGTGGATGATTGTTACATCAAAGAGAGGCAGATCATTGAAGATTTCTGCTTCTTCTTTGCTCTTGATGAGTTGCTCAAAAGCGTCATCTGCAAGATCTTCATCACTTGACAGATCAATGGCATCATTGCGCAGAATGGCAGCAGCTGTTAGCTCTTGGCCGGTGTGTGGCAGAGGCATCTTGACCTTCTGGGGCTTGGAGATGCGTGATAAATCTTTAGACTGCACACTGTCTTCAGGAGGTGCAGTTGCCAGTGGCTTCGCTCGTGAGATTTTTGGTGAAGGGGCAGGCTTTGAAGCTTTAGGCTTCTTCAACTTCTTTGGCTTCGGCGCTGCAGGCGCTTCATCTGATTCAGCGTCAGCTGCAGGCTCATTCACTGCAGTCCCTTGAACCAAGATATGGGTGATGAGGCCTTCAAGGTTGTAGAAAGGACCGACGACATTGGGTTCTGCATCTCGTGTGCCATCAGCCCTTGGAGCTGAGGGACCAGGGTTGAAGTCTAGTCCCAATGTCTTCTTGTTTTGCTTCGCTGAGTTCTGGGCAAACTGAAAGTTGCGCTTGAACAGAATGTCGTCACGACACCATAGTAGTGACGATGTGTGTGCATCAGCAGGCTGTGGCCCATGGACCATGCAGGGATAGAAGCCTTGTTCAATGGCTTCATCTCTGGACCTGGGTTGAAGATTCTTGTATAGGATGTCTCCCCACGGTCTCTTGATGGCATTTTTCTCAGCATATTCCTGGGTTACAAATCGGTATTTGAACCATTGTTCTGCCCAATATCTTTGAATCCATTGGATTCGGGTCTTGCGCTGATTGTAATCCTCTTTAGGATCTGTCTTGTACAGTTCTGAGAGGTCATCTGGCAGATCTCTAGATGTTTCTCCACGACGCTTTCTGCCACCCTTCCTGATTTCTCTGAAGCCATGAACTTTAAACTGAAAGGCTTCAACACATTCAAAGGCTTCAAAGATTTTCGCTTGCTGGACAAACAGGAACTTGCTTCGGGAGAATTTATATGATGTTGTAAGCATTCTGCAAATGAATGCAGACTATGAGAACCAAGGGATTCTCCCACGAACATGTACCTGTGACAGCATTAAGGTGCGAGGGAAGGGGAAGAGGTCATATGCATTCTCAGAAGATTTTGAATATAAATCAGTTTAGAAGACATTGACCTCATCGTGCGAAGACATTCACTCATAGATAAGGAGTTGGTTCCAGATTTGTACGAATCCAGAGATCAGTACAAGTGAGGAATCTAACTACTTTATGAAGCATAAGTGAATATACTAGGCATGTTATGAGATGCAGTATGTGAGAGATCTAACTTGTGTGAATAGAAACTGCTTGTGGTAGAAAGTGACAAAGCCATAGGATCAACAGTGCCGTAAAAAGGAAGTTTTATTTACCACACTAAGAACTGCTAGACAGAGTGGAAGATGAGGCCGAGCAGTTCGATCGTCCGTGCCCTAACTTGGCGACGGAGGACACCTACGGCGACGGCGGAGAGGACGATGTCCACGGTCAGCGTGAAGACGGCATCGGAAAGGTTGCGGCAGCGAAGCGCTTCGTCGCCGGCGTCGTCGAGGGCTAGCGGTGGCGCTAGGGTTCGTGCGAGAGTGGAAGAAGAGATAATGACCGCCGTAAAGTGTGTATTTATAGGTACAGGGGCGGCACTGCGTTATTACACAGGTGGCCCTGGTGATTCGCATCTGAGGAACACGTGGCCATTATGCAGAATTTTGGGGTTTGTTCCACGTCCCACGCACGCCTGGATTATCGGGTGGTCGTTCCTACTTCTCCGGGTTTCATGTGGAGGAATGAGCATTGAAAGTGGACTTAAGGTTTGCCTTTGTATCTTCTGCTGACAAGGACGCAGAGAAGACATTCAACAGTTTCAATAGAATGCATATGATTTGGAGAGATAGAGTTTGAGATAGATAGCATAGAGAGGTTAGGGTCCGATCACATTCACTTAGTTCAAAAGATTCAATAAGAAGACATAGCTATAAGTGAATGCTGTAGAGGACGAACACTAGTATATATACATATAATCAACATAGTGAAGATAATCATGAAGACATGTTGAGATTGAAGCCAAACCAAATGTGAAGACATAGCAAGGTAACGCCATGAGTGAAACACTTCAAAATAGAACATTTGGTGGTGGCGTTACCCACCGTATAGGAAGTATTAGACCCAGACACGGCGCACAATCATCGTGGCGCTCCGAAGTCAAATTCCACATTAATGTATTCACACTTAGAATGTATGTCTTCATTGATTGAAGATATACTTTACTTCGTGTGTTGCACATCTAAGTCATCAATATGCATAAGGGTTAGGATGCGTGCCTGATCACAGGACATTTGAGGATTCCAGGATATTTAGCTCACACCGTAACTTGCAAAATCTCTTCTCATCCAAGGGCTTGGTGAAAATATCTGCCAATTGCTCTTCAGTGTTGACGTGTATGATATCAATATCTTCCTTCACAACATGATCTCTGAGAAAGTGATGACGAATTTCAATGTGCTTTGTCTTCGAGTGCTGAACTAGATTGTTGGCAATCTTGATGGCGCTTTCGTTGTCGCAGTAGAGTGGCACTTGCTTCAGATGAATGCCATAGTATTTGAGCATTTTCTTCATCCATAGAAGCTGAGCGCAGCAAGATCCAGCAGCAATGTATTCAGATTCAGCAGTGGAGAGAGATACACAGTTCTGCTTCTTTGAAGACCAACATACAAGTGATCATCCCAAAAAGTGACATGTGCCTGATGTAGACTTGCGATCAACTTTGTCACCAGCATAATCAGCATCCGAGAATCCAACCAGATCAAACTCTGAGCCCTTTGGATACCATAATCCTAGAGTTGGGGTGTGAGCCAAATATCGAAGAATTCGCTTCACAGCTAAGTGATGCGACTCCTTTGGTGCCGCTTGAAATCGAGCACACATGCAAACACTAAGCATAATATCTGGCCTAGATGCACATAGATAAAGTAAAGAACCAATCATGGAGCGGTATACCTTTTGATCAAACTCTTTACCATTGTCGTCAGGACCCAGATGATGCTTGGCTGGCATTGGCGTCGTGAAGCCTTTGCTGTCTTGCATACCGAACTTCTTCAGGCAATCTTTGAGATACTTCTCTTGAGATATGAAGATGCTGTTGTGTTGCTGTCGTATTTGAAGACCGAGAAAGAACTTTAGCTCTCCCATCATAGACATTTGATATTGCTCTTGCATCATATATCCAAACTCTTCACTGTACTTCAGGCCCGAGGGGCTTGTTTGAGGCCATACAGTGCCTTGTTGAGCTTGTATACCATGTCAGGATGTTTTGGATCTTCAAAGCCAGGAGGTTGTGCAACATACACTTCTTCTTCAATCTTGCCATTGAGGAAGGCGCTCTTCACATCCATTTGATAAAGAAGTATGTTGTGATGATTTGCATAGGCCAGCAGTATGCGTATGGCTTCAAGTCTAGCCACAGGAGAAAATGTTTCATCGAATTCAATGCCTTCCACTTGAGTATATCCTTGAGCAACGAGACGAGCTTTGTTTCTGACAACTTGACCATGCTCATCTTGCTTGTTGCGGTATATCCATTTGGTGCCTATTATGTTGTGCTTCTGAGGATCAGGACGCTTGACCAGTTCCCATACATTATTCAGCTCAAACTGTTGAAGCTCGTCTTGCATAGCTTGAATCCATTCAGGTTCCATGAAGGCTTCTTCAACTTTCTTGGGTTCTGTTATTGAGACGAATGTGAAGTGCCCACAGAAATTTGCTAGCTGAGTTGCCCTTGAACGAGTGAGTGGACCGGGTGCATTGATGCTATCAATTATTCTTTCAATCTACACTTCATTGGCAACGCGAGGATGCACAGGGCGAAGATTTTGCTCTTGCTGATCATTGTCGTTGTTAGAAGGAATGTCTTCAGGCTGAGCATTGTCTTCATGTTGATCAGGTGCTGAGATGATAAGTTCTTCTTCAGGATGAGCTTCAGAAGGTATAATTTCTCCAGTTCCCATTAGCTTGATTGATTCACTGGATGGAACTTCATCTAGCACATTTGACAGTTGCTCTCTTTGTGAACCGTTGGTCTCATCGAACCGCACATCCACTGTTTCAACCACTTTGTAATGAAAGAGATTGAAGACTCTATAGGAGTGTGAATCCTTTCCATATCCAAGCATAAAACCCTCATGTGCTTTTGGTGCAAACTTTGAGGTGTGATGTGGGTCCTTGATCCAGCACCTGGCGCCAAATACTCTGAAGTAACTGACATTTGGCTTCTTGCCAGTAAGGAGCTCATAAGATGTCTTGTTCAGAAGCTTGTGAAGATAAACACGATTGATTGTATGGCATGCAGTATCAATGGCTTCAGGCCAGGATTTTCTTGAAGTCTTGTATTCATCTAGCATCGTTCTGGCCATCTCAATGAGTGTTCTGTTCTTGCGTTCGACGACCCCATTCTACTGTGGCGTGTACGGGGCTGAGAATTCACGTGTGATGCCCAAGGTATCAAGATATGTATCAAGGCCAGTGTTCTTGAATTCAGTGCCATTTTCACTTCTGATATGCTTTATCTTGGCGCCATAGTTGTTCGTTGCTCGATTGGCGAAGCGTCTGAAGACATCCTGCACTTCGGTCTTGTAAAGGATTATGTGCACCCAAGTATATCTAGAATAATCATCAACAATGACAAAGCCATAGAGACAAGCAGTAGTAGTAAGAGTTGAGTAATGAGTGGGACCGAAAAGATCCATGTGAAGCAGTTCGAAGGGTCGAGTAGTGGTCATGATTGTCTTCGAGGGATGTTTGGCCCTCGTCATCTTTCCTGCCTCACAGGCACCACATAAGTGATCTTTCTTAAACTTGACGCCCTCGATGCCTATGACATGCTTCTTCTTTGCCATGGTGTGGAGGTTCCTCATGCCAGCATGCCCAAGCCTCCGATGCCAGAGCCAGCATTCTTAAGCTTTTTGCTAGAAGACATACGGCAAGCTGTGGTCCTGCTGAGAAATCTACCACGTACAAATCATCTTTTCGATACCCTTCAAATACTAGAGACTTGTCAGATTCCATTAGAACAAGGCAACGATATTTTTCAAATATTACGATCATGTTTAAATCGCAAAGCATTGAGACAGACATTAAGTTGAAGCCAAGGGATTCAACAAGCATGACTTTATCCATGTGTTGATCCCTTGAGATTGCAACTCTACCTAGACCCAATACCTTACTTTTACCAGTGTCAGCAAATGTGATGTGGCTCTTGTCAGATGGACGTAAGGTTGAGTCCATAAGAAGGCTTCTTTTGCTAGTCATGTGATTTGTACACCCACTATCAATAATCCATTCTGAAGACGCTGGTGTCGTACCCTACAGTGCAGTTAGGGGGATAGGCTTCACGAAGAGCATTGTGAAGCAAAAACATTTGACGAGCCAGTGGGTTATGAAAGCTTAGATCCAGATTATGACTAATAGGGAGAGTAGCAAGCGATTCAGGAACGAAGTACATAGTAAGACCATTCGGGCATTTGATCTTGCGCCCTACAAGATGATTAAGGTCCCCAGTAATAGCATCAGACGATTTGGTTTTCTGCTGGAGACCTTTCCCTGCAAAAGAGAGTTAAGCTTTCTTAGCCACCCACATCTTCAAGGGTGGCTTAGAAGCAATAAGTCTAAGTGCAGCATATGAGAAATTTGGCTTTGGAGCCCTAACAAACAGTCTTGCAGGCGGACAATAGTACTCATAAGAATAAGCAGAATAGTTCTTGGTCTTATGAACATGGCGGTTTGATGAACCGCTCTCATATTCATATGCCTGAATATGGTTTCCCTGCAAAACATTTGCGTTAGTGCGACTCAGGTGAGTCCTCTTTCTGTATGAAGCCTTTGGACCGTATGAAGCCTTTGGTCTGAGGTTTGTCTTCTTCATGTGAGGTGTCATGATGACATTCACAGGAAGATTCTCCAGACACCTTTTCGGAACCTAGATCTTCTTCATAGGCGGTCCATTCCTACAGTTAGTACCAATGTACCTGGCAAACACTTCACCATTCTGATTCTTAAATAGTTTATAGTTTGCATCAAGGGATTCATCAATGATAATGGGGTTAGCACAAGTGAAGCCAGATAGATTGGATGGATCTGCTGAAGGTTCCTTTGCAGCAACCCACGTGGTTTTGGGGTACTGCTCAGGTTTCCAGTAAGAGCCATCAGCATTCATTTTCCTTACGAACCCAACACCCTCTTTCCTCGGGTTTCGGTTCAGAATCTGCTTTTTGAGGACATCACATAGTGTCTGATGCCCTTTAAGACTTTTGTACATCCCTGTTTCAAGCAATGTCTTCAACCTAGCATTCTCATCAGCAATAGCAGTGGTATCCTCAGCAGAGGGGTTAGTTACCACATCAACAGTTGAAGATATTGCAACAGTAGTAGCAGTAGAACATTCAGCAACAGAAGTAGCATTATCACGCTCAATGCATTTAAGACATGGTGGTTCAAATCCTTCCTGAGCGGAACTGATCTGTTTGGCGCGAAGTGACTCGTTTTCCTTTTGAAGATCTTCATGAGCCGCTCTCAATTTCTCAAGATCTTGCTTTCTTTGAAGATAATCATAGGAAAGCTTTTCATGAGTTGTTGAGAGAGTTTCATGACGACTTTCAAGTTCCTCATACTTAACATGAAGATTTTTTATGTCTTCAATTAAGGATTCAGATCGAGTCATTTCAGCACCTAATAGATCATCGCTTCTGTCTAACAGTTTTTGAATATGTTCCATAGCTCTCTGTTGTTCAGTTGCAATTTTAGCAAGTGTTTTGTAGCTGAGTTTTGATCCACAATCAGAGTCATCGTCACTAGATGTTTGATAGTGAGTAGTGCGTGTGTTTACCTTGGCACTGCGTGCCATGAAGCAGTAGGTAGAAGCGGAGTAGTCCTTGTTATTTGCATCGGTGTCGGTGATGAAGTCATTGTCTTCAGTGTTGAAGATGGACTTGGCAACGTATGCTATAGCCAGACTTGCGACGCCTGAATCGGACTCCTCCTCAGACTCCACCTCCGCCTCCTTAGAAGCAGACTCCTCCTCTGAATCCATTTCCTTGCCAACAAACGCACGTGCCTTGCCAGATGAGCTCTTCTTGTGTGATGAAGACTTTGAGGAAGACTTGGAAGAAGACTTTGATTATTTCTTCTTCTTGTCGTCAGAGTCATATTCCTTGCTCTTCTTCTTCTTTTTGTTCTCATTGTCCCACTGTGGACACTCAGAGATGAAGTGGCCAGGTTTCTTGCACTTTTGACATGTTTTCTTCTTGTAGTCGTGAGCAGAAGCTTCATCATTCCTTGAGCTTGATCGGGAAGACTTTCTGAAACCTTTCTTCTTGGTGAATTTTTGGAACTTCTTCACAAGCATAGCAAGTTCCCTTCCAATGTCTTCAGGATCATCCGAACTGCTGTCAGATTCTTCTTCAGATGAGGAGACAGCTTTTGCCTTCAAGGCACGAGTTCGCCCATAGTTTGGACCGTAGATATCTCTTTTATCAGAAAGCTAAAACTCATGTGTGTTGAGCCTCTCAAGTATGTCAGACGGATCGAGTGTCTTGAAATCAGGACGTTCTTGAATCATCAGGGCTAGGGTGTCAAACGAACTATCAAGTGATCTCAGTAGTGTCTTGACGACTTCATGTTTGGTGATCTCAGTAGCGCCGAGGGCTTGAAGCTCATTTGTGATGTCAGTGAGTCGGTCAAATGTGAGCTAGACATTCTCATTGTCATTTCGCTTGAAGCGGTTGAAGAGGTTGCGAAGGACACTGATTCTCTGATCTCTCTGGGTTGAGACGCCTTCATTGACCTTGGAGAGCCAGTCCCAGATCAGCTTAGATGTTTCCAAAGCACTCACACGGCCATACTGTTCTTTGGTCAGATGACCACAGATGATATTCTTGGCAGTGGAGTCCAGTTGAACGAACTTCTTGACATCAGCAGCAGTGACACCTTCTCCAGCCTTGGGAACGCCGTTCTTGATGACATACCATAGGTCGACGTCAATGGCTTCAAGATGCATGCGCATCTTATTCTTCCAGTAGGGATATTCAGTTCCATCGAAGACGGGGCACGCAGCGGAGACTTTAATTATCCCTGCAGTCGACATAGCTAAAACTCCAGGTGGTTAAACCGAATCACACAAAACAAGGGAGCACCTTGCTCTGATACCAATTGAAAGTGCGTTATATCGACTAGAGGGGGGGTGAATAGGCGATTTTTATGAAAGTCTTCAAAACATGGAAGTTCTGAAGACAAATAATAGAAATAAACCTATTGCCCTGCAGCAGAAGGTAGACTACACTAGGCAAGCCATAGTCAAGTATTCAATAGAGTGAAAGCACAATGACTAATAGCAGCAATGTAGTAAAGATCAGGTAGGAAGATATTGTGAAGCCACACAGAACATGCAGTCACTCAGTGAAGACAAAAGATAGTGCGAACATACAATGACTTCACAAGGAGTAACAGTAAGTAAAGGGAAGGGAAGATGAAACCAGTGACTCGCTGAAAACAATGAGTTGTTGGACCAGTTCCAGTTGCTGTGACAATTGTATGTCTGGTTAGGGCGGCTAGGTATTTAAACCTTAGGACACACAGTCCCGGACACCCAGTCCTGAACACGCAGCTCAGGACACCTAGTCCTCACCGTATTCCCCTTGAGCTAAGGTCACACAGACCTCGCCCAATCACTCTGGTAAGTCTTCAAGGTAGACTCCCAAACCTTCACAGACTTCGTTTACCGGCAATCCACAATGTCTCTTGGATGCTCAGAATGCGACGCCTAACCGGCTGGAGGATGCACAGTCCTCAAGTGTAATAAGTCTTCAGATCACACAGACAAGAAGACTTAAGTGATGCCTAATTCTCTTTGGCTCTGGGTGGTTAGGGCTTTATCCTCGCAAGGAATTCTCTCTCAAAGGCTTCGAGGTGGGTTGCTCTCAAACGACAAAAGCCGTACTCTGAATCTGAGCAGCCAACCGTTTATGGTTGTAGGGGGTGGGCTATTTATAGCCACTTGGCAACCCGACCTGATTTGTCTGAAATGACCCTGGGTCACTAAGGAACTGACACGTGTTCTAACGGTCAGATTTCAAACTCACATGGCAGCTTTACTTGGGCTTCAAGCAAAGCTGACTTGCCCGACTCTGGACAAGATTCGCTCTCAAAGTCTTCACTCGAAGACATAGGTTTTGTTTAAGCATCACTTCAGTCATTCTGACTGGTTCTCTTGGACCCCACTTAACAGTACGATGGTTCCTATGACTCAACACAGAAGAAAGAGAACTACGAAAGATCTAAGTCTTCGAGCTCCATAGGCTTCATGTGGTGTCTTCTCTTGTCATAGTCTTCAATGTGAATATCTTCATATACCACCTTTGACTTCAATGTCTTCATACATTTTTAGGGGTCATCTCTGGTAGGAAAACCGAATCAATGAGGAACTTCTACCTGTGTTATCCTGCAATTCTCACAAACACATTAGTCCCTCAACTAGTTTTGCCGTCAATACTCCAAAACCAACTAGGGGTGGCACTAGATGCACTTACAGCTTCACTTATATCTTTTTAGAGCACATCGGTAGTTTTATTTTGAAGAAATTGTTGAACTCTCATGCTTCACTTATATTATTTTGAGAGTCTCTAAACAGCATGGTAATTTTCTTAGGTTATGAATTTAGTCGTAATATGATGGGCATCCAAGAGGGATATAATAAAACTTTCATATAAAGTGCATTGAATACTATGAGAAGTTTGATTCCTTATGATTGTTTTGAGATATAATTATGGTGATATTAGAGTCATGCTAGTGAGTAATTGTGAATTTGAGAAATACTTGTGTTAAAGTTTGTGATTCCCGTAGCATGCACGTATGATGAACCGTTATGTAATGAAGTCAGAGCATGATTTATTTATTTATTGTATTCTTTATGAGTGGCGGTTGGGGACAAGCAATGGTCTTTTCCTACCAATCTATCCCCCTAGGAGCATGCGCGTAGTACTTTGTTTCGATGACTAATAGATTTTTGCAATAAGTATGTGAGTTCTTTATGACTAATGTTGAGTCCATGGATTATACGCACTCTCACCCTTCCACCATTGCTAGCCTCTCTAGTACCGTGCAACTTTCGCCGGTACCATACACCCACCATATACCTTCCTCAAAACAGCCACGATACCTACCTATTATGGCATTTCCATAGCCATTCCGAGATCTATTGCCAAGCAACTTCCACCGTTCCGTTTATTATGACATGTTCCATCATTATCATATTACTTTGCATGATCATGTAATTGACATCGTATTTGTGGCAAAGCCACCGTTCATAATTCTTTCATACATGTCACTCTTGATTCATTGCACATCCTAGTACAACGGCGGAGGCATTCATATAGAGCCATAATTTTGTTTTATTATGGCATTTCCATAGCCATTCCGAGATCTATTGCCAAGCAACTTCCACCGTTATGTTTATTATGACACGTTCCATCATTATCATATTACTTTGCATGATCATGTAATTGACGTCGTATTTGTGGCAAAGCCACCGTTCATAATTATTTCATACATGTCACTCTTGATTCATTGCACATCCCGGTACACCGGCGGAGGCATTCATATAGAGTCATAATTTTGTTCTAGTATCGAATTGTAATTCTTTAGTTGTAAAGTAAATAAAAGTGTGATGATCATCATTATTAGAGCATTGTCCCGGTGAGGAAGGGATGATGGAGACTATGATTCCCCCACAAGTCGGGATGAGACTGTGGAGTAAAAATAAAAATAAAATAAAAAGGCAAAAAAATAGAGCCCAAAAAATTAGAGAAAAAGAGAGAAGGGGCAATGCTACTATCCTTTTACCACACTTGTGCTTCAAAGTAGCACCATGATCTTCATGATAGAGAATCTCCTATGTTTTCACTTTCATATACTAGTGGGAAATTTTCGCTATAGAACTTGACTTGTATATTCCAATGATGGGCTTCATCAAATTGCCCTAAGTCTTCATGAGCAAGCAAGTTGGATGCACACCCACTTAGTTTTCTTTTTGAGTTTTCATAAACTTATAGCTCTAGTGCATCCGTTGCATGGCAATCCCTACTCACTCACATTGATATCTATTGATGGGCATCTCCATAGCTCGTTGATACGCCTAGTTGATGTGAGACTATCTCCTTCTTCTTGTCTTCTCCACAACCACCTTCTATTCCACCTATAGTGTTATGTCCATGGCTCACGCTCATGCATTGCGTGAAAATTGAAAAGGTTTGAGAACATCAAAAGTATGAAACAATTGCTTGGCTTGTCATCGGGGTTGTGCATGGTTTGAATATTTTGTGTGATGAAGATGGAGCATAGCCAGACTATATGATTTTATAGGGATAACTTTCTTTGGCTTGTTATTTTGAGAAGACATAATTGCCTTGTTAGTATGCTTGAAGTATTATTGTTTTTATGTTAATATTAAACTTTTGTTTCGAATTTTATGGATCTGAACATTCATGCCACAATAAATAATATTGCATTGATAAATATGTTAGGTAGCATTCCACATCAAAAATTCTGTTTTTATCATTTACCTACTTGAGGATGAGCAGGAATTAAGCTTGGGGGATGCTTGATACGTCTCCAACGTATCTATAATTTTTTATTGTTCCATGTTATTATATTATCTATCTTGGATGTTTTATATGCATTTATATGCTATTTTATATGATTTTGGGACTAACCTATTAACCTAGAGCCCAGTGCCAATTTCTGTTTTTTCCTTGTTTTTAAGTTTCGCAGAAAAGGGGTATCAAATGGAGTCCAATTGACCTGAAAATTTACGAAGAATATTTTTGGAAAATATAAAAATACTGGAACCAAAAGTTATCGGAGAGGAGTCCCGAGGCCACCACAAGGGTGGAGGGCACCCCCCTAGCACACGCCCCCGTCCTTGTCGTCTCCTCGTGGGGCCCCTGACTTGTTCCCAGCGCCAACACCTCTTATAAATCCCAAACACCCTAGAACAGAACCTAGATCGGGAGTTCCATCGCCGCAAGCCTCTATAGCCACGAAAAACCAATCGGGAGCCCGTTCTGGCCACCTGCCGGAGGGGGAAACCATCACCGGTGGCCATCTTCATCATCCCGACGCTCTCCATGACGAGGAGGGAGTAGTTCACCCTCGGAGCTGAGAGTATGTACCAGTAGCTATGTATTTGATCTCTCTCTCTCTCGTGTTCTTGATTTGGCACGATCTTGATGTACCACGAACTTTGCTACTATAGTTGAATCATATGGTGTTTTCCCCTCTACCTTCTTGTATTGGATTGAGTTTTCTCTTTAAAGTTATCTTATCGGATTGAGTCTTTAAGGATTTGAGAACACTTGATGTATGTCTTGCATGTGCTTCTCTATGGTGACAATGGGATGTTCACGTGATCTACTTGATGTATGTTTTCGTGATCAACTTGCGGGTTCTGTGACCTTGTGAACTTATGCATACGGGTTGGCACACGTTTTCGTCTTGACTCTCCGGTAGAAACTTTGGGGCACTCTTTAAAGTTCTTTGTGTTGGTTTGAATAGATGAATCTGAGATTGTGTGATGCATATCGTATAATCAAACCCGCGGATACTTGTGGTGACATTAGAGTATCTACGTGACATTAGAGTTTTGGTTGATGCGTGTGTTAAGTGTTATTTTAGTACGAACTCTAGTGTTATTTGTGACACCTATAGGAATAGACCAATAGATCGATCAGAAAGAATAACTTTGAGGTGGTTTCGTACCCTACAATAATCTCTTTGTTTATTCTCCGCTATTAGTGACTTTGGAGTGACTCTTTGTTGCACATTGAGGGATTGTTATATGATCTAATTATGTTATCATTGTTGAGAGAATTCGCATTAGTGAAAGTATAAATCCTAGGCCTTGTTTTTAAGCATTGCAATGCCCTTTTTGCTCACTTTTGTTACTAGTTACCTAGGCCTTGTTTTTAAGCATTGCAATACCCTTTTTGCTCACTTTTGTTACTAGTTACCTTGCCGTTTTTATATTTTTAGATCACAAAAATCTATATCTACCATCCACATTGCACTTATATCACCATCTCTTCGCCGAACTAGTTTATCCATACAATTTACCATTGTATTGAGTGTGTTGAGGACACAAGAGACTCTTTGTTATTTGGTTGCAGGGTTGTTTGAGAGAGACCATTTTCATCCTACGTCTCCCACAGATTCATAAATCTTAGGTCATCCACTTGAGGGAAATTTGCTACTGTCTTACAAAACTTTACACTTTGAGGCCCAATCACGTCTACAAGAATAAAGTTGTGTATGAGACATCACCAAGCGTTAAGAGCATCTCCAACAGGCGCCCAAAAAAAAGCTCCGCGCACTAAAATTTTGTTTTTCTGGGCGCCGCACAGCTCCAGCAGATGTTGTAGCGCTAAAAGTTTTTGGGCGCGCGCTGAAAAACGCTATCGCGCGCAGCATATTTTGGGCTTCGGATTACACGCGCTTCATAATTTACACGGTGTGCTTTTTGTGCACGCGTTTTTGAGCGTCTGCAAAAGCGATGTTGGTCCCAACGCACTAAAAATGCTAAAGTCACGCGCTATAATTTTTATTGAGCGCTAAATTTTTATGCGGCCGTTGGAGATGCTCTAAGGCTTGGGTCAAGTTATCCTCCGGCAAGGCCTTGCCGTCCGGAGGGCTGCAATTGACTGCACAAATCTGAGGTACTAAGTGACTCCTAATTTAGTACAGCGACACTAGACTAAATATACATGTTACTTGGCATTTTGTAATGGACCCTAAGGAGACTAACAACCCTTAGTATTTTGTTTTTAGGCTCTAGGGAACTTCACAAGCCCTGGGGCTCTTTGCAGATTTATCACCAAAAAAAAAGTACTACCATAGAAAATAATTGGTGAAGTAGACAAAGTAAGGTAAAGTTAGATTGTGTCATCGTCCTGATCGAAAGGAACAAAACGACCTTCCACACCTCGATGTATTTTTATTATACTCAGGGACGTTTGTACTGCTGGTTTGATCAATAGAATTGATGCATTTTCGTAAAAAAAAAAAGGAGAGTATTTGCCAGAAAAAAAATTGGCTTCCCCGGCATGGCACGATCTGTCTTCGTCACATAAGCAGAGCCTAACACGAATTGGTAAAGTACTGGCCATACATTCTCGAACAGCGGCTTAGATTTGACATGATCCCTTCAGGAATAAAATTTCTCCAAGATCTCGACAAATGCAAAATGGATGGATGATTGCCTCCTGTTAATATTTGAAGAAACAACAAGAAAACAAAAGGTGGCGACTGGAATCACTTTAGCTTATGGAGTAGAAACATGTAGTCGACAGGAATTTCTCCAAAAGCGTTAGAACAGGAACTCTCTAATATGAAGCACTTGCTCTGGTTGAGATGTCTTTGTTTTCTCTTCGTATTTAGCTCTAGATATTAATGGAGTACAAGATTTGCTCATATATTTCCCACTACAGTTCAGAGGACGGAGTTTATACGTTGAGATGTCTTCGTTTTCTCTTCGTATTTAGCTCTAGATATTAATAGAGTACAAAGATTTTCTCATATATTTTTGACTCCAGTCTAGAGGACGGAGTTTATACGTTTTTCTTTCTTTTTGACGAAAATGATTAAATTTATTATAAAGATTCATTGAAAGTATAAAACACATCAAACATAAAAGAAATTATATCGAGATCCATGGACCACCGAGCGACTATTTCCGCCGTCAGAACGAGCCGCAGACGTGCCATTGTCGCTGCTTTCATACCAGAGCTGGACTGGCCTTGTCAATGACAGTTGGGAAGTCTTCGTGCACGCGCCCCGGAGCCACAGTCATCGCCTTTGAATCCTTGAATAGATCTGAAGAAACTAACACCAAATATCGTCATTGTGTACGCATGATGAGAAATCCTAACCTCGCTGTCCCAAGGAGCAGGCAGGAATCTACGCCGAAGCTCCGTCTAATTCGTCCCAACGAACGAATTTGAGAAGGATCAGAGTCCGGAAGACTGATTCGAAGAGGAAGCGCCGCCATCCGTCCAAACGCCGTCTCTGTGAGGACTAAAGCTCTACTTATCTACTAGTCAGATTCGAGGCATCAAAAATCCTCTTCCCGCCATCGACCGCCGAAGCGGCAAGCGAAGAGAAGGCGAATCCATACTCGCCGGTGAAGATTGAGGGGAGGAGCGCATTCCTCCCTAGTCGATTCGCGAACGAAGTTTATACGTTACAAGTAGCCTAACACCGGTGACGTTATTATGCCGTAAGCAAACAACAACTACATAGTACCAGGAAACATTAATCCCGAAGAAAGAAAGGGAAACAATTGCTTCCATGCACAGGGCAGAGCATTAGGGCATCTCCAGCCGTTGGCCCCTCACGGGGCGTCTAAAAGCGTCGTCTGGGGGTGAGCCGGCGCAAAAAATGGCCCTGGGGGCGGGTCGGTCTTCAGCCGTCGGCCTCCATGGCCGCCCCTACACGCGTATTAAAATAGAAAAAAGAAGGATCGTTCGGCGAAGTTATGATAAAAACTAGTTAAATTTCGGCCAAACATGGCAAATTTCGGTGAAATTCGCGCATTTTCATTACATTAACCTAATCTAAAAAAGAAAAGGGCTGAACTCGTCGCCGCCATCATCGTCGTCAGTCTTCTCCTCCTTGACGCGGGCGCCCCTGCTGGACCCCTGCCCGGCGTCGCCATGGCGGACTGGCGGCGGCGTGTCATCGTCGTCGTCGTCACTGTCGCATAAGACGACGACCCCGTCTTCATCGCGGCCGCGTCGGCGCTCCTCGAAGCGGCGCAGGGCGGCGCGCTGGCGCTCCTTCTCTTTCTCCCGGCGCGCCTTCTCCATCGCAATGGAGTCCTGGCGCGCCCATTCTAGGGCCGCGCCGTCGTCGTCGAACTCCGCCTTCACCGGCGCCAGCCCCGGCTCCGTCTTCACCGGCGCTAGCCCCGGCTCCGTCTTTGGCTTGACGAAGCGCGGAGGAGCCGACGAGGAGGAGGCGCGCCGGCCGCCCTCGTTGATGACGATGCCGACGCTGCGAGTGCGCCGACCGATTGGCGTCTCCGCCGCGGGCTCGGCCTTGACGCCGAGAAGCGCCGGAGAACCGGAGGAGTGGGAAGATGAGCGAGAGGAGGAAGACGAGGAGGAGGCGAACCTCCTTGGCGCCCATGTGCGTCGGTGTTGCAACGGGGCGGCCCCCGTCGCAGGATAGGTCAACGACGGGTTGTTGCCGCCGTCGAGGTACGCCAGCACGCCATCCAGCGTGCGGCCGGGGACGCCCCGCCACAGGCGGCGCCCCTCGCTGTTCTTCGCGCCGCCGACCACCGGCGCGTCGTTGGGGGAGGCCAGGCGCTGCTGCTGGCGGCGCTGGAAGTACGCCGCCCAAGCCGCGTGATTGCCGGCGGCGTACTGGGGGAGGGAGCGCTCATCGTCGGTCAGGGAGGCGCGCGCGACCTCGACCTCCTCGGCGAAGTACCTGGGCTTCGCCATGACGTCGGGTAACGGGGGAACGGGCACTCCCCCGTCGCTGAGCCGCCACCCCGTCGGCCCGGCGCGCATGTCCGGCGGCGCCGGGATGTTCGCCTGGAACAGGATTCAGGACTCCTGTTCGCGGAGCGAACGGCGGCCGAAGTCGTTCGCCGCCGCCGCGTCTCCGGGGAAGCGCTCTGCCATGGCGATGGGCTCGGCGGTGGTAGAGAGGGGCTGCCGGTGGCGTTCGGGAGAGGAAGACGGAGAGGGAGGGAGAGGGGCTGGGCGGCGGCGAGGGGCGAGTTTGGTGTGGGCACAGGCGAGAGACCGCCGGCTTTTATAGCCGCTCCGCGCTCGTGTGTACGCGTGTGAGGGAGGGGAGGCGTCGGCGCGCCGTCCCGTGACGCGCCGCCCGTGAGGAATCAACGGCAAGGCTGACCGGCGGCAGCCTTGCCATTGATTCCCCGCGTGAACCGAGGCAGTTGGGGGAAGACGAGCCGCCGTGTCCCTGACGCGGCTGGCCCGCGGCTTTTTCGTGGCAAAACAGTTCGCCCCGGCGCCCCCGGACGCCCCTCAGCGTGCCGGGTTCGGCCTGGGTCCGTCGGCGCTGTTTTCGGCCCAGGCCGGCGAAAATCGGACTCCTGAAGACGTGACTGGGCTGTTTTTTCGCCGCCGGTGCAAAAAAAACGCCTGATGAGACCTTCTGAAGACAGGCACGGCTAGAGATGCCCTTAGTTTGGGTTTGGCTTGCGTCTCCCCGTCACAGTCACACACGGTGAAGGAAAGAAACAAGCACCACCACCACCACAGAGGCGCACAGCGGAATCCCACCCCACTAGTACGTGCCGTTGAGTGCTCCCCTCTCCCCACCACCATCATCTTCTTCCGCCTGTCTCCTCTTCCTCCCTCCATATAAACCACCGTGATCCCTGCGTGCTTCCACCATCCCCCAGCTCCGCTCCCTTCTAGTTCCGTCGGACCAGCGCGCATATATACCATACCTGTGATCTGCCACACCCCCCACCGAGATGCTGTGTGTGTGGACGACGCAGCTGGTGGCTCCAAGCACGGGAGGATCCATGGGCGTGGTGCGAGCCGTGTGATCGACAAGAGTGTGCGTGCACGTAAGCATGTGCTTCGGCTGCCGTGTCCCCGCCAAGCTCTGGTGGTGAGAGTTCGAGGAGAGGCCGCGCGCGTACGTACGTGTGATCAGTCCATTCCATACTGCTGTGCCGCCCGTGTCTAGCTTCTTGCCGGCGGTCTTCATGTGGGGCGACGTGGTGGCGCTCGTCCGGCAGGGCCTGCGGTGGCGGCGGCGCAGGGGGAGGAGGTCTACGGCGCGGGTGGTGGACGAGAGCGCGCTCGGCCTCGGCGCCCACGGCGATGCCGGCGCCGCCGCGGCGGTGGCGCCGAGCGTGGGCGGCGCCATGGCCAGGGCGCTCCTGGCACTGGCGTGCGCCGTCCGCTTTGACGGCGAGGACCTGCCGACGGAGGAAGCCTGGGCGGCGAGCGTATGGCGGCCACGGGCCGACGAGGTCAGCCACCTCATGGTGCGTGAGAGCATGCGCTATGCCATCTACGCGTAGGATTGTGTAAGTACAACGTCTGTACGTACGTACGATTGGGGTTACGCGTATAACTAGCTGTGTATGGTGTGTAACTAGTAGAGTATTAGAGTGATGTACTTCCTTTGGATGTACGTAAAGGTCACCACCACCACCACTACTAGAGATGCCATGGCGATTGGCTTCTCTTAGTCTATGTTATGTACTAGCATATCTGAACTTCTGAAGGTTCATCTCTACATGTCAACAAAGATTCATCTCTTCTCTTCCTCTATCTCTATCTCTCTTTTACCCTTCGGTTTCGTTCTTCATCCTTTTGACGCTCCGATTTTATCTTAATTGCTTCTAGAACTTTTAAGGGAAATAAACATTTGTCCCTATCTTATCTTTCTTTTTTCTTTTTTCTGATGAAGGGTGAGCAGTGCAAATGTCTAGACTTGTTAGAATAAATCCGAGGCATACCGTTGATCATCCGAGGACCAAGCAATCACACGAGGCACGACACCGATATGGCTACATCCCCGTGACACTGTCACAATACCGCACCCGGTCGCCCTGGACACCGGCACATGCCGCCGGCTTTCCCTGCGTTCCGGTGCTATTATGTTGGCATAAGTTACATCGTGTGTCTAGCACCGCTATATGTGAGAGGCCTAGGATACAAATGTCCTACTTGGACACGACTCCATATCCTATCTAAACACAATACAACTATAAGTTCAACTGTAACCTACCTTGTACACTATATTCGACACAACTCCAACAAACTCCACCTTGACGAATATTCTCCACCATCCTGAATTTGTCCATGCGTCAAACTTCTATGTACATTGAACTTGAGCTTATCACATGAGTATCGCTGCTACTCCAAAGACTCCATGTGACTCCACCTACAACTTATAGTCCCTTCTTTTTTTGACCACTGTCAACACTCGAGCAAAATTAAATTCCTCTTTACTCTAGTGTATGCTCCCAACTTCCAGAGCTCCGTTCAACGCATCACACACTGATCACTGACCTGCGTGAAAATGAACAACTCACATATTGGGTGTCACACATAAGAGTTATCTAAACTCAACATTATTGCTTCTTTCTTGACCGTCTGTCTGAAACTTGAAGAAATTTCACCGTTGCTTGTAGTCATCCTGAGTCAAATTCGCAGTTGTCTCACCACATGTATGACCACCAGAGCCCTGGCCCGTCTCCATGTCCCGTGCTAACTGCACGCCTCGCCGCTATTACCGCGTCGAGCCTCCACTGTCCCGGTCGAGTCTCAAGGGTCGTGAACCACACCACTCAACCCCCACTGCAGAGTACCACCGATCATCACCGACCGATGACGAGTTTCACGTTTCCATCAGACCACTGGGCTCCAGTCTGAACTACGTGCCTCTCGCTTTTTTCCCCTTTGCTGAATAGGCTTCGATTCCCTGAATCCTTACACCGTAGCCCCTCAATCCAGCTCCACCTTCGACATGACTCCATGGTAGATGATCAGTCCACCCTCGCGCCCCGTCAACTTCAAGCTCCGTGTGCACCGTCTTGAATCAACCTCGCGCCATAGTCTTGTTGAAGCCACACAAGCCCTTGGGCCTGTGCCACGTGTTTCCACGCCTCAGAAGTCGGTCACTATCAGCATCACGCACCTATGTCGTCATCGCCGACTTCACCACCGTCTTCGGTACCAACCGACTTACGTCGATCCGTCAGACTGTTCAGTCTGACCCAACCGAACATATCCGACTGCAATCATACTCCATCCTGCATCACAACTGCGTGCACATCTGTGCATGTCTTGGACGCCCTATGTTTACATGATCCTGCTCAGCACGCTCCGGACTCCTCAAATCCTCAAGTGCAACTGCCATCCATACACAAACTGTGTACCAAACAAAAGAGACCAAAAATAAAGTCTCATGTAGCCTTCCTGTATGCACGTACCAGAGGAGACCAATGACGCTAGTCAAACTCCACTCCACATACAATCACACATAGCTTTTGGACTTATCTTTCTTTCCTTTCTAAGTAGCAATCACGGTCTGATTCTTGAGCCTTGTGCCAACTCTTTTTGTCAAAACAAATCTCTCGTGTCTTTGCCCAACCTTCTCCAGATCGATTAGTTCGCAGCTTCCGCTTCGCACGCGTCTAGCCTGGGGACTCCAGCAGCGTGATTTGCACTTGCACCCGCCGGCCTACTTGGACCCGCACCCGGACGAGGCCATCGCCTCGTGCTGATTGGGTCGTGTATGCTCTAGCCCTGCCGCCGCCACGCACCTGCTGCCCCAATCGCCGTCAAGCCGCGTGTGCACGCCGCTTCCATCGATCTGCTGCGCCGTTTCGATCGCTTTTTTTCAATCTTGTCAAGAACCACACCACATCCGGCTGCATCTCAACTCGATACTTTCTCCAGATCAACAACAACCGTGACCTCCTTTGAACCTTGCTTATGATACCACTCGTTAGAATAAGTCCGAGGCTTACCATTGATCATTCGAGGACCAAACAATCACACGAGGCACGACACTGATATGACTACATCCCCGGGGTCTGACTACGGGCGCTCCTCCCCGTGACACCGTCACAATACCGCACCCGGTCGTCCTGGACACCGGCACATGCCACCGGCTTCCCCTGCGTTCCGGTGCTATTATGTTGGCATAAATTACATCGTGTGTCTAGCCCTGCTATATATGAGAGGCCTAGGATACAAGTGTCCTAATTGAACACGACTCCATATCCTATCTAAACACAATACAATTACAAGTCCAACTATAACCTATCTTGTACACTATATTCGACACAACTCAAACAAGACTCACGTTGTTCTGTCAGAGTCAGACCAGTTGTATGACCAACTCTTTATGGGGAACCACTGCAGCGAATCTCTAGTTCTGAAAGGATAAATTCGGTTAACTCTAAATTTGATGTACACCGGGCTGGTGAATTCAGCACAGCAACACAAGGCTTCAGGTGGCTACTGCCCACTGATCGGATCGAAACAATCACAGACCTTGGCAGGCCACCTCTTCCTCACTGAACATAACCACTAGCAAGCACTTGAGCATGTAGTAGGCGCAAATGACACCTGACCACACGACGTTTAAGAGGCACGCTGTGGTGTCCGTACATTTAGAAAGCCATTGTGACATCACAATCATGGTACAAAGAGCTGACCATGGAGAGAAATGAGTGGGTGTGACAAAAAGCAGGATTTCAGTTATACGAGATCAAATTCGGGCCTCAGGGCTGATACTTGAGATCCCAGCCTGAATATATGGCCTGTGACCATGATCATGATGGCCAGTGAAGGTGAGGATCATGTATGCATAGTGGTATCCAGATATCCAATATCGTGCCACTTCACGACAACCTGCCAACAACCCCGCTTCGGATACGCGACAATGACCGTAATAGCGTGTTTCGTCAAATTTCCACGCGATGCGAATCTAAATATGACACTGAAAAGAGCTTGTCTGAATCTCCTAGCTTAGTGGTTGTGTTTTCACAAGTGGCTAAGCTAGTCATGAGTAGTTTCTAGGCTCTAGAGGCATAGATGGAGATGTTCTTGAGTAGTACTTCCTCCGTCTGGAATTACTTGTCGCAAAAATAAATGTATCTAGACGTATTTTAGTCCAGATACATTCATTTTCGCGATAAGTAATTCTGAACGGAGAAAGTATAATACTAGGAGGACGAGGAGATATGGAAATCATTTATACAAAACAAAATGGATGGTCAGCATGTCTTCTCCAAGCAAACAAAAAATGAGCACATAAGTACATTAGGATGAATTAATACTGCACAACCATGATTAATCTATATTCAAGCACAAGTCAAAGTAGCGCTAGCTTAATTAGATTGTGCAGCTGAAAGATTACCGAAAAGATGCTGGAATTCTGCAGCTGGCTACAGACAGAAAGTAAAAGCACGGTGCAGATTAGGTTTCGGTATTTCGGTGGCCAGCTAATTACACACTGGGGTCTGCCTCCACTGTTGTAGGCAGGAACAACGCTAATCGATTGCCTGCGCAGGGCTTGAGTTGCTACCTTGTTGATAAGGTGCAGTCCCAGGGTAGGTAGGGGCACCGCACATCCATCCATCCATCCATCATGGATGAAATGTCCCAGCAGATCACCTTGTCTTGTTAGGTTGGTGAGTTGTGACCTCCGATTTGACGAGATCTCGATAAGCCTCCTGTTGTCAGACTTGAGAGAAAGAAGAATGGAGATAGTCAGCCCCCAGATACATTCCTTTTGTCTCTGTCATCATGTCCAAACTAGTCGGCAAACGCCAATCAGCATTTCAGTGCTACTAGTTGTTTCTTGAAACTGAAGGTGGGGCCAGAGCCCAATGGTGGACAGCCAACGATGGCACTTGCTCATCATGTCCTGAGACACCAACTTGCCATTGTTTGGAAGGCATTGGGTGTTAGGGTCAGCAGGTAGATGCACAAAAAGCTTGAGCTTTCATTGTCGTGGGTGATGTTGTATAGTTGCCACTTCTAATGGAGAAGAATATAAGAAATTGCACCCTGTGTTTCTAAATGTAAGCCGTTTTTGCAGCTTAAATCAGTTCAATTGAAACTGCAAAAACGTCTCTCATTTAGGAACACATTTCGAAAACAGAATCCAGAAGAAATTTGTGTTTGTTTGCTGAAGCCATATGATATAATCCAAGTGCTACTGGATATTGCTTCCTCCATTTTGTTAGTAAACATTTTGCTTCAATTACTACTGATAGCAAATTAATATGTGTAAAAGAACTACTGACAGCAAATTACCAGATACTCAGCAACCAGCACCTGGTTACATTGATTAGTTTTTCTACTTTTGCTTCAAGCTCCAGCCGAGGAATTCCTCAAAGTGCATTTCTTATTTATGCCACACCTTTGTCCGAGAAGGCTGATGCGTTTCATTAGTAGTTGCAGGCAGTACGTTTTCTTGGTCTAGGATTAGAAGAATTCACAGATGAGCATGAGCAGTCGGAATCCTCATATATCTGCAAAGTGGAACGGCAACTTATTTCTCCTTAAAGAAATTGCAACTTATCTCTGGAAAACAGTAACACAAGAACCATGATGAGCTCCGTCGGACAAGCAACAGAAGAGTGAATCAACCTAACCTAATCATCCAAGCCTGTCTCTTTCAACCATATGGCACCATTGACGCATATGTATACATAATAAAAATTACTAACACATGACGAATATTTCGAGACGATGTCTGGAGCAAGATTCAGTAAACAACGCTAGTGCAACAGAAAGAAGGAAAGGTAGAAGAAAGCAGTCCGGCCCACCCCACGATGGCGCGGCCTCATTGGCGGCCTGCTGATCTCAGCGAGTCGAGGACGCGTTTTTGTCCTGTCAAGACTTCCACCAGCCCTTGCGAAGGAGATCATGCGCGCACACACACAGAGAAAGAAAAGATTGAGATGATGAAAAGAAGAGATGGCAGCAATGTTGTGTAAGTAAAGCGGCAATTGTGGCTGCCAACCGTTGGTGTAGTCTCGGCAGTCGTGGTTCCCGACGACCAGGTCGGTCGGCCATCGCTCGCTGAACCTCTCGGCGGCGTCGGCGGCGCCGCCGTCGCTGAGGCCGACGAACCAGCTCCTCCTGTCAGGGATCCGCCGCAGCGTTCTCCTCCGAACCACCCCTGTCCGCCCGTCGTCGCAGACAAGATGAATCACTAAAGAATTCTGCTTCCGTTTCTTGGCAAAGAAAAAGAAAATTCCAAGCAAGCAGGCAGAGAGGCCGACGCCGGCGGCTTAGCTACCCGGTATTTTGCTCCGCGAGAGCACGGAGAAGGCGGCGAGAGCATCCTCCGGGTCGAGAGGCTGGAAATCGAACACCAACGACGGCTCCGGCTCCTGCTCCTGCAAGCCAGCCAAGCCAAACGCCCTCTGAACATCTTGCGGAGTCGAAAAGGACGGATGGATTTCCTTCCCTCACCTGGGTTCGGGTTCGGGCAGGGTCGGGCCGGAGGAGCACCATGAAGTGCTGAAGGTCCCACAGACCCAGCGAGTAGGCCGAAGACATCAGGGCCTGGGCCGGACCCTGAGGGGCCCTCAGCGGCACGGCCGCGACGTACACGGCGTACCTCCCGGCCGGCCGCGCCACGGCCGTGGGCGTGGGCGTAGAGGCAGACGACATTCGAGATTGGATCATTGGAGACAAACCAAAACGGCTGTGGCCGTGGCGACACAAGCAACCGGCGGCCATAGGCGCAATAAGAGCATCTCGCCGTCAGATGTCAATCTGACGGCCGTCCGATCTGGTACTCTCTCTGAGTTCCCACATCAAAATCTGGTCTGGGACCGCAACTCTAGACTCTTGGGAGCTGAATGCATCACTTCTCCTCTTTAACAATCATAGTGGTATTTACCAGAATGTTGTTTTAACTAGGGACATAAGTAAGTGCCACCATCCAGGCATGAATCATCATTTAACCTCAACATCCACCACCCCAAATGAGACCCAAAGCAAAAGGAAAAACGAATCGCTCGCTACATAGAATAGAACGGGTGGCATTAAAAGAATGACTTAGTGGTCCTCAGATAAGCAGAGAAGCGCATAGCACTAGCACCGCCACAGTGATCGGGATCGAGACGGAGACATCGACGGCGGCGTGGGAGGGCGCTGGAGCTGTGGTGTTGCTCACAGGAGGAAGGGGCGGCTCCGCCACGTCGGAGACAGTCAACACCGGCTCTGGGGCCATTGCTGGTGGCAATGCTGCTTTATCCTGTATGACCCCAAGGAGGCCGCCGCGCTGGGGAGGCAGCATGTAGTAGGGCGTCTTGTCCCCCATGTTCCTGCACGAGTTCACTGCGCAAACACAAGAAGAACTCACTCACAAGATAACACTACATGCATGGTGAACTGGATGAAAAATGTTGGGCACGCACATTTGTATCTGTGAGCCGTCCCGGGGAAATCGGTGATGAGTCCATCCACTCCGCCTCCCTCTCCCCCTTTGTGCACAAGGGCGTTGATCTGTGACGTGGCGTCTGAGAAGAAGTCGTACGGTTGAGAAAAGAACTCGTTCCTCAGCAGATACACATAGACTGGAAGACCAGCAGACTGCAGGGACTTGACGAGAGGGTTCGTCTGGTTTATCAGGAAATTGCTCGACTCTGGGTAAACGGACTTGGTGCTGACAGAAACAGCGTCCGCAAACTTTTTGATGTCTGCGAGGGAGGAAGGCGCGGCGTCTTTCACGACTTCGTCGATCTTGTACACAAGGTTATACTTGGCCAGCTGCTTGAACTTCACCAGAGTTGAGCTGTTTGTTGACTGGATCATCACTTTCTTGGCGGTCTGTTTGCTGTAACCGGAGTCATCGACAGCTTTGATCACTGCATCTACCACACCAAACCCAAGTTTCTCTGCCATGAATGAAGCATGCTGCAAAAAATCCAATCAATCGCTCAGTATTAGTATCATTTTTTCCAACTAACAACCATCTTTTTGCTAGCCGACTCAACGAGAGATGCAGGAAATGGGAAGAGTACATCACACAATTATGGGTTTGCAGCATATTTAAATGCATGCTTACCTCCACAGTAATCATGATTCCTGACAAATCTTCTCCTTTTGCAAAAGCCAAGAAGTCTGATAATCTCATGAATTTTCCGGCGTTCCTGTTTCTGGGATTTCTTGATAGGCTAATCTGGCCAAATGGGTTTGATATCATAGCTGTGAACACGGAAATGTCAGTATTCGAGTAAGTGATCCACGAGTGCAAGTAACTCCATAGATGGACAATCAATTCTTCACCAGACGATTGATTTTTTGTTTTGTTTTGTACAACAATGAAATGGCATGGCATGGCATGATCGTGCATAACTTACTATTGTTTTTAGTTAATGGAAGGAAACGGAATTACACACATAACTTACTGTCTAATAAACTGTTTCTTATCTGCAAAGGAATACGGCTATTACCACTTTTTGCAGGTTATCTTCAGGGCCACGGCGTTCATCCGTATGTGGTTGCTACTCACTCCGACGGAGGCCAGGGAGCGTTTGGTTACTGCGTCTACCCGATGGGAGATGGTAGCGCGGGATATTTTCAACCAGTTTGGATGGCGGTCATGTAATAGGATAGGCATGTAGTGCTCCTATTGTGTTTGCCAGCCGGTTGTGGTTTTGGGCTGTAGCTCTTTCGAGCCTTTTGTTTATTTTCGCACCTCGATACTTGGCGACTTTGCTACTGGATTATGCTTTTAATAATATGAGCCGTATGCATGGTTCTGATGCAGAGGCTGGGGTAAACCCCTTTTCGAAAAAAAAAACCAAAGTCCTGGGATGTCCACTAATTTTGCATGTGTTGTGTTTTTTCATTTCTCAGTTCCCTCCCTATTCCCAGCCTCCCTTGCAATGAAATGATGCGCAAGGCTCTTGCCTCTTGCGTTTTCTCAAGAGAGAAAAATACTGCAATCAGATTTACTAATAGAGTTCAGACTGACTTACGCTTCAGGTTGTTGGCAATGTCCTCCCAAGTGAGGTTGAAGGTATAGACTCCAGCAACAGCCTTAATGTCACTTATGACACCCGCTTGAGAAGCAAATTGTGAGGATGCAACAGTAGTGACATCCATTAGGTCAATGGAACTCATGCATATTGGTATGCCATCTTTTGTCACTTGAACGTCACAGTCAATGACATCTGCACCATCAACAACTGCCTTTTGATAAGCTAGGTCAGTGCAGTCAGGGTAGTCACCACTAGCACCATTGTGGGAGATAACTAGAGGTGCCCCTGCAATGTAAATGTGAAATCCGGAGGTCAATAACAGTACTAAATTGAGGAGTTAAGAATGGATAAAGAAAGGAAGGAGGCATACCATGATCTGCCTTGGTGTTGTTCAGGTTACTGAAGCAGCCTGCAGCAACAAAACATAGAACAAATCAATAGTCAAGATCAGACAAGCCATGATCCAAACTAATATTCCAACTTGTTCAAATATACAAATACCAAAAGTTGAAAGTGGATTATTTCATGATTAGAACAGAGTCAATAAAAGATGAAAGATTGTCCTGACAAAGTGGCCGCTTGGGTGTGTGAGCTTCTTGAAGGAACATTTATAGCATTGTGAAGAGATCATATAATGTGGACTCACCGATGGCCTCTAACGGAGTGATAGGGAAATCAGTCAAGAGACCATCAACACAGAAGGCACCATTGTCGATGAAGCGAAGATATTCTGCTAACGGATCATAGCTGTAGTTGTAGCTGAGTGCAAAGTCGTTGGCAAAATCAGCAGCATAAATTTCTAAGCCTGCCTTATGAGCATCATCCACGACTGAAGTAGAGGGTTGCAGATAATTATCTGCCGTAACAGGCCAGATATAGTGTTTGGGAACAAGTATTCCAGAAGCAAAAGTCTTGATGGATGATAGATTTTTCAGCATTGAGCCATATGTCTGATTTGTAGATGGCTCGACAAGGCCTTCATCAAGAAAACGGAACACAAGCTTTGTCTTCCTGCCAACTCTTCCAACTAGACTTTTGAGGAAACTCACTTCAGGGGATGAGATGTAGTCAACCGTGTATTGCTTTGACATAGACAGGATATAGCTTCTCATGCTCAGATTAAACTGGCTGTAGAAACTGTCATGCTGAGTTTTGCACAAACAAGACAGACTATAAGAGAAGATCACTTCAATTGTAGTGCACTGAAAGTAATCAAAGTTTGATGTACCTGAACATTCAACCAAGCAGGGGCCTTATATTGCGACAGTGCAACTTCAACTTGAACTAGCGTGAAGCTTCCATCAAACCTATTTGTACGAGACAAGATTGCTCGCAGCACTGTAACAAATAGTAAGTTTGGGTTAGACAAGGAAAGGCAACAATGCTAATCAAGCAAGAGAAAGATGCAATGAAGATGCTCAAAACATTAGAACTGCAAGCTGCATTTGCACTTACAAGTTACATTGGTCAGGTCAATGCTGTTATAGTCCACAGAGAACCACCCCGTCGTGGACACACCGTTGACACGGTAGGTCTTCTTTCCCTTTGGGAAAAGATCGGATATGGTTGTGCAGTTATCCATTTTTATGTCTGGAAGGCAGATGCCAACGCCATCCTTGGTTAACCGAACATCGCACCACTGGGCTGAATCCTGATTGCTGGCAGCAAACAAATAAGCAGGGTCACTGGAGTCGGGAAATAGGCCGGAGAAACCACCCTTAGCTATGACTGCTGGAGCATCGCCTGAAACAATGAGGTGAGTGTTAGGCTTGAGAACAGCCAGGAGGAACAATGGATGGATCATAGCTTCATAGATGTAACTTTTTGTCCGACTAATACTTCATAAATGTATTGCCACAGCAGAAACTCCGTAAAAAAACTATACCAGGGTGGTGGTATAAATCTACTGTATTTTTACATGCATGGCCAATTAAATGATCGACCACTGTAATTGATGCATCAAGAAGGAAATCAATCCTTGAAATTGACATCTACCGAACTGGGCAAACAATCCCCTGCTCCATAAGCAGTCGATGAACAGTAAACGCCAGCAGCTAGTGATCTAACCTAACCCAAGAACAGCCGATGAACATTCACGCGGTAAGAAGCGTTGACTACGTCATCTGAATTAGTAACAAAGATGTTGCTGCCGTATCCTAACCAAATGGCATTCGGCAGAAGAGGCTACCCTACCGCCCACGGCTGTGCCAAAATTTCATATTATATGCAAATAATTTAAAAGGAGGCATCATGGCCGGCCCCCAAGCTTCCAATCAGAAATCTCGAGCCCTGAAACTTTCGGCAAGGCCATGCTCTTGAAGAAACAGCAGAAGGTTGAGCAAGACCGGGCAGTCGCCCCGTCTTAATCCTAAAGATCCAACCCATACATCGAAGCCGAATCAAAAATCGCAAGCAAGATGCGAGCTTATGAACTAAGAATCGCAGAAATAGTCAACCCAGATCAGAATCAGATCGCAGACGCACAGACTAAGCAAACAAACGGGGAACACAGGCAAGTGCAGCTTGTATACCACTCAGCGTCTTCCAGGCCGAGCCCTTCTGCGCAGCGGCTGGGCCCGGCAGCAGCAGCAGCAGCAGCAGCAGCGATCCAAGAACGGAGCAGGCATGGCCGCTCCTCCCCATTGCAGACCTCCACCGGCAGCAGCTCCAAGAACACTGCTAGGCTAGCTACAGTCCCCCTCCAAGAACGCCCCGGCAAGAGAGAAGGAGAAGAATCGAAGCGAGCCAGCGACTGCTCGGAAGGAAGGAGGCAATGCGCGTACGGCGGCCGCGTTTTAACACCGAGAGAGAGAGAGAGAGAGAGAGAGAGAGAGAGGGCAAAAGAAATGGAGACGGAGGAGGGGCTGGGCTGCTGCTGAGCTGTGGGATGAGGCCAACAGGAGAAGGTGGCATCGGGGGCGAAGGTGGTAAAAAAGTGTGATCCCCTTCCTACACCACCTCCAACAGATATGAAAAAACATGAGTATTTAGCACAAAAAAAAACTACCGCAACGACCACTTTTAACTGGTGATAAAAAAAAGCCTACCACTTTTATCATATTTTTTCCATAAAACTACCACGTGCTGCTAATAACTGATCAGGGCTGGAGTGGTACAAAAGTCAACTCCGACTGTTAAATTGACCTTCAACTTTCAAAAAAGAATTGACCTGCAACTCTCTTCCCATCAAAACATTTTATCTGTGGAACATTTCCTCAATCATCTTGTATGTGTGCCGGAGCACGAGTTGCTCGTCGGCGGCTGCCGGCCGCCAGTTTACTAGATCCATACTGAGAGGTGGGCGCAGGCGCCGGCCATGGTCGCGAACCCTGCATTACGGGTTACGTTACGCGGAGTATCTGCTTCCAAGCTCAAATACTCACTAATGAACAGTAAAATCGAAAAATAGTAAAAGAAATCAAAAGAACTCTGAAATTATTTTGTGATAAATTTTGACAAATGTTTTTATGTTCTTGAAAAAATTATCTTCAAATAACATTCGTGGAAGTCATGAAAAAAAATTGATGCTTCTGTAATGCAATTTTTTTACATTTTAGAGTTATGGTTTTATTTCATTTCATTGCCATGACAAAGCATTTTGGAGTGCTGGTTCTTTCCATGACTTTCACGAATGTCATTAGTGCTAAAATTTGTCAAGCACACAAAATATTTGTTAAAGTTTGCCAAAAAAAATGAGGATTTTTTTGGGGGATTTTACTGTTCATCCCGGGCTCATTTGAGCTCAGGAGCAGAAGAAGACTAACCCCCCGTGCAGCGCCATGACCGTCGCACAAGCTCCATTGGTTGTCGTCGCGTTGTGTCGAGGCTGCCGTCGTCACGCGATCCTTGTTGGCCGCCACGGTCACTAGCCCCGTCGCCTATTCCACATGTGCCCCGACCTACCAACCTCCGCCATGGTCGCTCATGTTTGCCGACCGATACGCCATGCTCCTCATGACCGTGGGCTCCGCAGTTGTCGACACCGACATATGCTGGGTGGCGGCTGAGCGTGGCCACCGGGCAGCCTGGCAAGGCCCTTGAAGCCGGTGGCGGAGGGACAGTGGGAGTGAGGCAGGACGGCGGATTAGCTCTGGCGGGAGGCCTCCATGGGGAATTTTAAGGAAGAAGATAGAACTGACATGTGGGACCCACATATCATAATGTCTAGCGTATCGGTCAGACAAACGGTGTTGACTTTCATTGCCACATGGACCTGACTGGTGGACTATTTCTCTCATAATCACTATTAGTTTTGAGAAAAGATGTTGCGAAGTGGTAGTTTGTTGCAAAAATAGAGCAAATATGGTAGTTCTTTTACCATCGATTAAAAGTGGTAAATCCGAGGGGGGCACAAACCTGTAATCTGGGCGGATATGGGGAGTGGCTTTTTGCTAAATACTCTAAAAGTGTGGCCACGCCAAAAATTTGTCGTGTACGGCAACCTATATACCTAAGGGCATCTACAACTGGGCAACCCATATCCGCCTCAAATGCCTAGGTGACCTGCCTGGCAATGCCCGAATAGAAGAAACAAACACCCAATCGGCAGCCCCAAAGGCAACCCAAATGTCCAGACTGACCGGCAACCCCCATACCCGGCCCATATGTGGGGCGGATATTGGGACGCCTGGACACATCCGTCACGTTGGAACAACATGCGGCGGTGCTCCTGGCTGGGCATAAAACCCGATACGCGAAGCTCAAACCTCAAACCCGCACTACCCAAACCCGAAAAACATGAGAGCCTGTTTGGGTGGTAACTCTAGAAACCTGAATTTTATTTGGGAAATTGGGGTTTGTACCCCTGACACCCGATCAACCCAATTTTTTTAATTAAATTGGAGATATTATCCCAACCCAACAAATTAAGGTCATGCACATCCCAGCCCAAAAACTAACCATTGCAAGTTGCACTGTGATATACCGCAAGCCCATGAAGGAATATGCCCTAGAGGCAATAATAAAGTTGATATTTTATATTTCCTTATATCATGATAAATGTTTATTATTCATGCTAGAATTGTATTAACCGGAAACTTGATACATGTGTGGATACATAGACAAAACACCGTGTCCCTAGTAAGCCTCTACTAGACTAACTCGTTAATCAAAGCTGGTTAAGTTTCCTAACCATAGACATGTGTTGTCATTTGATAACGAGATCACATCATTAGGAGAATGATGTGATGGACAAGACCCATCTGTTAGCTTAGCATGTTGATCGTTCAGTTTTATAGCTATTGCTTTCTTCATGTCAAATACATATTCCTTCGACTATGAGATTATGCAACTCCCGAATACCGGAGGAATATCTTGTGTGCTATCAAATGTCACAACGTATTTGGTGACTATAAAGATGCTCTACAGGTATCTCCGAAGGTGTTTGTTGGGTTGGCATAGATCAAGATTAGGATTTTTCACTCCGAATATCGGAGAGGTATCTCTGGGCCCTCTCGGTAATGCACATCATAATAAGCCTTGCAAGCAATGTGACTAATGAGTTAGTTATGAGATGATGTATTACAGAATGAGTAAAGAGACTTGCCGGTAACGATATTGAACTAGGTATGAAGATACCGATGATCGAATCTCGAGCAAGTAACATACCGATGACAAAGGGAATAACTTATGTTGTCATTACAGTACGACCGATAAAGATCTTCGTAGAATATGTGGGAACCAATATGAGAATCCAGGTTCCGCTGTTGGTTATTGACTGGAGAGGTGTCTCGGTCATGTCTACACAGTTCTCGAACCCGTAGGGTCCGCACGCTTAATGTTCGATGACGATTTAGTGTTATATGATTTATGTGATTTGGTGACTGAATGTTATTCGGAGTCCCGGATGAGATCGCAGACATGACGAGGAGTCTCGAAATGGTCGAGAGGTAAATACTGATATATAGGACGATGGTATTCGGACATCGGAAATGTTCCGAGGGTACCGGGTACATATCGGGTCACCGGAAAGGAGTTCCGGGCACCCCCTGACAAAGATATGGGCGTAATGGGCCAAGAGGGGAAATGCAGTAGCCAGCATGGGCTGTTGCGCCCCCATATAGGCCGAACCTAGAGGGGAAGGAAAGAGGGAGAGAGAGAAAGGAAGGGGGGATTCGGCCTCCCCCTTCCTTCCCTCCTCCCTCCTCCTTCCTCCCCCCCCGGAAGTTATGGTAAGGAGGAGGGGCGAATTGCACTAGGGCGCCAAGTAGGATTCCTCCTACTTGGGCGCCCCCTTGGCTGCTCCCTCTCCCTCCCACCTATATATATATATGTGAGGGGGGAGGCGCCTAGTACACACAACAACATCTGTTAGCCGTGTGCGGTGCCTCCCTCCATAGATTACACCTCTGGTCATATCTTCGTAGTGCTTAGGCGAAGCCCTACGCGGATCACTTCACCATCACCGTCACAACGCCGTTGTGCTGACAGAACTCTCCCTCGACACTTTGCTGGATCAAGATTTCAAGGAACGTCATCGAGCTAAACGTGTGTAGAACTCGCAGGTCCCGTACGTCCAGTGCTTGATCGGTCGGAACGAGAAGAAGTTCGACTACATCAACCGCGTTGTCAAATGCTTCCGCTTTCGGTCTACGAGGGTACGTAGACACGCTCTCCCCCTCTCGTTGCTATGAATCTCCTACATAGATCTTGTGTGAGCGTAGGAAATCTTTTGAAATTGCATGCTACGTTTCCCAACAGTGGCATCAAGAGCCAGGTCTATGCGTAGATGATATGCACGAGTAGAACACAAAGTGTTGTGGGCGGTGATCGTCATACTGCTTACCACGAATGTCTTATTTTGATTCGGCAGTATTGTTGGATGAAGCGGTCCGGACCAACCTTACATGACCACGTTCATGAGATCGGTTCCACCGACAGACATGCAACTAGTTTTGCATAAAGTGGCTGGCGGGTGTCTGTTTCTCCTACTTTAGTTGAATCGAATTTGACTGCAGTCGGTCCTTGTTGAAGGTTAAAACATCAAACTTGATAAACACCGTTGTGGTTTTGATGCATAGGTAAGAACGGTTCTTGCTAGAAGCCCGTGGCAGCCACGTAAAACTTGCAACAACAAAGTAGAGGACGTCTAACTTGTTTTTGCAGGGCATGTTGTGATGTGATATGGGCAAGACATGATGTGATATACGTTATTATATGAGATGATCATGTTTTGTAGAAGTTATCGACAACTCGTAGGAGCCTTATGGTTGTCGCTTTATTGTATGAAATGCAAACGCCATGTAATTGCTCTACTTTATCACTATGCGTTAGCAATAGTTGTATAAGCAATAGTTGGCGAGACGACCACGGTGCTACGATGGAGATCAAGGTGTCAAGCCGGTGACGATGGATATCATGACGGTGCTTAGGAGATGGAGATCAAAGGAACAAGATGATGATGGCCATATCATGCCACATATTTTGATTGCATGTGATGTTTATCTTTTATGCATCTTATTTTGCTTAGTACGGCGGTAGCATTATAAGATGATCCCTCACTAAAATTTCAAGGTATAAGTGTTCTCCCTAAGTATGCACCGTTGCGACAGTTCGTCGTGCTGAGACACCACGTGATGATCAGGTGTGATAGGCTCTACGTTCACATACAACGGGTGCAAGACAGTTTTGCACATGCGGAATACTCGGGTTAAACTTGACGAGCCTAGCATGTACAGATATGGCCTCAGAACATTGGAGACCGAAAGCTCGAACGTGAATCATATAGTAGATATGATCAACATAGAGATGTTCAGCATTGATGACTACTCCATCTCACATGATGATCGGACATGGTTTAGTTGATTTGGATCACGTAATCATTTAGATGACTCGAGGGATGTCTATCTATGTGGGAGTTCTTAAGTAATATGATTAATTGAACTTAATTTATCATGAACTTAGTACCTGATAGTTTTTTGCTTGTCTATGTTGATTGTAGATAGATGGCTCGTGTTGTTGTTCCATTGAATTTTAATGCGTTCCTTGAGAAATCTAAGTTGAAAGATGATGGTAGCAACTACACGTACTGGGTCAGTAACTTGAGGATTATCCTCATTATTGCACAGAAGAATTATATCCTTGATGCACCGTTAGGTGTACCACCCCCTCCAGCAACTACAGACTCTGTAAACACCTGACATTCGTGTGTTGATGACTACTCGATAGTTCAGTGTGCCATGCTTTACGGCTTAGAATTGGGACTTCAAAGATGTTTCGAACATCATGGACCATATGATATGTTCTAGGAATTAAAGTTAATATTTCAAGAAAATGCCCGAGTTGAGAGATATGAAGTCTCCAACAAGTTTTATAGCTGCAAGATGGAGGAGAACAGTTCCATCAGTGAACACATACTCAAAATGTCTGGGTATCATAAGGCCAACTCCACCGCGCGACCCCAAATGGACGTCCGGTTTGGCCGGATTTTGTCTCTTTGGGGCGGCGATGCGTTCGCCCATGTCCGCGTTTGTCCGTTGGGTCGTGGGTGCGCCCAGCGCGCGGTCGCACCTCAAATCATGTCCGGGGTGGACGTGATTAAAAAACAAAAAACTTAAATAAAATGCCTAAAAAGTAAATAAACGCACTTAAAAAAACTTAAAACATATATAACAGTCACAGCCACAAAACTGCCCAGTTTCATGCCGCACTTAAACGACCCAGTTCCATAATTAACATAAAACAAAATAAAAAATGCCGCCCGCGCGCTGTTGCCGCCCGTCCATGCCCTGGCCGTCGCCGTCGCCGTCTTTAGTGGCCGCCGGTGTCGTCGTCGTCGCTGCAGAGGTCGACGTAGTTCGGCGGCGTCCAGAGATGGGCCGGCGGTCTGCGGTGCACGGGGGCGGTGGGCTGGAAGGTGGCCGGTGCCTGCACCACCTCCTCCCGAGGCGAGGCATCGCTCTCCGGCGACCGCGGCGGCATGGGGCACTAGTTGCCCCTCACGGCGACCGCCATCTGCTCCGCCGTGCACGACCAGCTCCACCCCTGGCCCACCAGGCCCGGGTGGAAATCGGCCATCGGTGGCTCCTCGTCCCCTCCTCCTTTGGCACCATCTACATCTCGGGGATAGCAATGCCGCCGGCCGTAGAGAGGGCCATCGTCTCCTCGAGGCCCGACCATTGGCGCTCACCGTGCGTGTGCATGGAGTCCTCCATGACACGCGCCATGAGCTGGCCCTCCTCCTCCACTGTCATGCGAGGAGGTGGAGGTGGCGACGGAGATGGGGAAGCCGACGGCGTGGGCGTCAGGCCGCACACCCGCGTACGCCCGCACACCTCCCGACGTGGCCGCCGCGGCCCCGACATTGTGCCGGCAAAGTACGACGCATGCCGCACGTCGTGCTCGTCCTGGAGCCAAGTGTCCCACAGGACGGAGTCAGGGGCGTACCTCTCGTCGTCGAATAGGTCGTCGGGGAGGCGGCGGCGGCGCTCGATCTCATCGTGCGGGCACGGCCGCTCGCTGGCACCGGCGGGATGGGGACCTGGTCCGCGGAGAGGTGCCAGTTTTTGGGGAGGTGCACGTCGCTCCACGGGACCGGTGTCCTCGTCTCCCAGTACCGCCAGCAGACATCCATGTCCAGGTACCGTCGTTCACGCTCGCCGGCGGCCGTAGGCACGATAGTGAAGGGGGCAGGCGCGGGGGCTCGAATGGAGGTGCGCGGCGGTGATGCGGGCTCCTTCTTCTTGACGGAGCCGCATCGGCGTCCCGAGGAGGAGCCGGCCTCGCGGTCGTGCTTCCCCTTGCGGTCGTGCTTCCAAAGGCCCATGGCTGCGGCCGACCGGCGAGGTCGACGACGGGGAGCGGCTAGGGTTTTGAGGGTGTTGGGTTTCGAGGGGGCAAAGAGGGGCTGGAGTGGGAACTGTGGACGACGACCGGTCCACGGCTTCCCATTTAAGAAGGACGGTGACCCTTCGCTGCGCGGATGATAGGTGGGGCCACCCGCCCGTGCACATTTATGTTGGCAGGTGGGAGGTAGGTGGCCGCTTGCCACGCGGCCCTGACGCGGACGTTCGAATCGTCTGTTCGCTGTCCGCCGCGACCCAAACCCGACGCAAGTTTGTGCTCGAAATGGGTCGGCCCGGACACAAAACAGACCAGATGGGTCCGGGCCGTCGCGCGCTGGGCCGCCTCGTTTGTCCGTTTTACCCCAAACGGACGGGGCCGGACAAAATGGGGTCGTGCGGTGGAGTTAGCCTAATCACTTGACTCAGGTGGGAGTTAATCTTCCAGATGATAGTGTTATTGATAGAGTTCTTCAATCACTGCCACCAAGCTACAAAGGCTTCATGATGAACTATAATATGCAAGGGATGGAGAAGACAATTCCTGAGCTCTTCACTATGCTAAAAGCTGCAGAGGTAGAAATAAAGAAGGAGCATCAAGTATTGATGGTTAACAAGACCACTAGTTTCAAGAAAAAGGGCAAGGGAAGGAAGGGGAACTTCAAGAAGAATGGCAAGCAAGTTGCCACTCTCGGTAAGAAGCCCAAATCTGGACCTAAGTCTGAAACTGAGTGCTTCTACTGCAAAGGGACTGGTCACTGGAAGCAGAACTGCCCCAAGTATTTGGAGGATAAGAAGGATGAAGGAAATATGCCCTAGAGGCAATAATAAATTTATTATTTATTTCCTTATATCATGATAAATGTTTATTATTCATGCTAGAATTGTATTAACCAGAAACTTAGTACATGTGTTTATTATTTATTTCCTTATATCATGATAAATGTTTATTATTCATGCTAGAATTGTATTAACCAGAAACTTAGTACATGTGTGAATACATAGACAAACAGATTGTCACTAGTATGCCTCTACTTGACTAGCTCGTTGAATCAATGATGGTTATGTTTCCTAACCATAGACATGAGTTGTCATTTGATTAACGGGATCACATCATTAGAGAATGATGTGATTGACTTGACCCATTACGTTAGCTTAGCACTTGATCGTTTAGTATGTTGCTATTGCTTTCTTCATGACTTATACATGTTCCTATGACTATGAGATTATGCAACTCCCATTTACCGGAGGAACACTTTGTGTGCTACCAAACATCACAACGTAACTGGGTGATTATAAAGGTGCTCTACAGGTGTCTCCGAAGGTACTTGTTGAGTTGGCGTATTTTGAGATTAGGATTTGTCACTCCAATTGTCGAAGAGGTATCTCTGGGCCCATTCGGTAATGCACATCACAATAAGCCTTGCAAGCATTGTAACTAATGAGTTAATAGCGGGATGATGTATTACAGAGCGAGTAAAGAGACTTGCCGGTAACGAGATTGAACTAGGTATTGAGATACCGACGATCGAATCTCGGGCAAGTAACATACCGATGACAAAGGGAACAACGTATGTTGTTATGCGGTTTGACTGATAAAGATCTTCGTAGAATATGTGGGAGCCAATATGAGCATCCAGGTTCTGGTATTGGTTATTGACCAGAGACATGTCTCGGTCATGTCTACATAGTTCTCGAACCCGTAGGGTCCGCACGCTTAAAGTTCGGTGACGATCGGTATTATGAGTTTTTCTGTTTTGATGTACCGAAGGTAGTTCAGAGTCCCAGATATGATCACAGACATGACGAGGAGTCTCAAAATGGTCGAGACGTAAAGATCGATATATTGGACGACTATGTTAGGACACCGGAAAGGTCCCAGAAGGTTTCGGACATATACCGGAGTACCGGGGGGTTACCGGAACCCCCCAGGGGGCTTAATGGGCCTACATGGGCCTTAGTGGAAAAAGAGGGCAGCAAGGGGAGTGTGGGGCGTGCCCCCCCAAGGCCCAAAGCAAATTGGTTTAGGGCAAGGGGGGCCGGCCCCCTCTTTCCTTCTCCTCCTCTCCCTTTCCTTCCCCCTTTCCTACTCCTACTTGGAAAAGGAGGAGTCCTACTCCTAGTGGGAGTAGGACTCCCCCTCTTGGCGCACCTCTCCCTGGCCGTCCGCCTCCTCCCCCTTGCTTCTTTATATACGGGGGCAGGGGGCACCCCAGAGACACAACAATTGATCATTGATCTCTTAGCCGTGTGCGGTGCCCCCCTCCACCATAATCCACCCCGATCATATCGTAGCGGTGCTTAGGCGAAGCCCTGCGTTGGTAGCATCATCATCACCATCACCACGCCGTCGTGCTGACGAAACTCTCCTGTGAAGCTTTGCTGGATTGGAGCTCACGAGACGTCATCGAGTTGAACGTGTGCAGAACTCGGAGGTCCAGTGCGTTCGGTACTTCGATCGGTCGGATCATGAAGACGTACGACTACATCAACCGCGTTGTGCTAACGCTTCCGCATTCGGTCTACGAGGGTACGTGGACACACTCTCCCCTCTCGTTGCTATGCATCACCATGATCTTGCGTGTGCATAGGATTTTTTTTGAAATTACTACGTTCCCCAACAGTGGCATCCGAGCCAGGTTTATGCGTAGATGTTATATGCATGAGTAGAACACAAGTGAGTTGTGGGCGATACAAGTCATACTTCTTACCAGCACGTCATACTTTGGTTCGGCGGTATTGTTGGATGAAGCGGCCCGGACCGACATTACGCGTACGCTTACGCGAGACTGGTTATACCGACGTGCTTTGCACACAGGTGGCTGGTGGGTGCCAGTTTCTCCAACTTTAGTTGAAACGAGTGTGGCTACGCCTGGTCCTTGAGAAGGTTAAAACAGCACTAACTTGACAAACTATCATTGTTGTTTTGATGCGTAGGTAATAACACTTCTTGCTCAGCCCGTAGCAGCCACGTAAAACTTGCAACAACAAAGTAGAGGACGTCTAACTTGTTTTTGCAGGGCTTGTTGTGATGTGATATGGTCAAGACATGATGATATATAAATTGTTGTATGAGATTATCATGTTTTGTTGAAGTTATCGGCAACTGGCAGAAGCCTTATGGTTGTCTCTTTATTGCATAAGATGCAAGCGCCAAATAATTGCTCTACTTTATGGCTATGCGATAGCAATAGTTGCAAGAGCAATAATTGGCAAGACGACCATGTGATGACACGTTGATAGAGATCAAGATAATGGATATCATGGTGTCATGTCGGTGACGATAGAGATCATGACAGTACTTTGGAGATGGAGATCAAAGGCGCAAGATGATCATGGCCATATCATGTCACATATATTGATTGCATGTGATGTTCATCTTTTATGCATCTTATTCTGTTTTGATTGACGGTAGCATTATAAGATGATCTCTCACTAAATTTCAAGGTACAAGTGTTCTCCCTGAGTATGCACCATTGCCAAAGTTTGTCGTGCCGAGACACCACGTGATGATCGGGTGTGATAAGCTCAACGTTCATCTACAACGGGTGTAAGACAGTTTTGCACACGCAGAATACTCGGGTTAAACTTGACGAGCCTAGCATATGTAGATATGGCCTCAAAACACTGGAGACCGAAATGTCGAGCGTGAATCATATAGTAGATATGATCAACACAATGATGTTCACCATTGAAAACTACTCCATCTCACGTGATGATCGGACATGGTTTAGTTGATTTGGATCACGTGATCATTTAGGTGACTAGAGGGATGTCTATCTAAGTGGGAGTTCTTAAGTAATATGATTAATTGAACTTAAATTTATCATGAACTTAGTCCTGATAGTATTTGCATATCTATGTTGTAGATCAATAGCTCACACATAGCTTCCCCGTTTATTTTTGATATGTTCCTAGAGAAAAATAAATTGAAAGATGTTAGTAGCAATGATGCGGATTGGATCCGTGATCTGAGGATTATCCTCATTGCTGCACAGAAGAATTATGTCCTTGATGCACCGCTAGGTGACGGACCTATTGCAGGAGCATATGCAGACGTTATGAACGTTTGGCAAAGCTCGGTATGATGACTACTTGATAGTTTAGTGCACCATGCTTTACGGCTTAGAACCTGGTCTTCAAAAATGTTTTGAACGCCACGGAGCATATAAGATGTTCCAAGAGTTGAAATTAGTATTTCAGACTTATGCCCATGTCGAAAGGTATGAGACCTTTGACAAGTATTTTGCCTACAAAATGGAGGAGAATAGCTCAGCTAGTGAGCATGTGCTCAAAATGTCTGAGGGCTACAATCACTTGAATAAAGTGGGAGTTAATCTTCCAGATAAGATAGTGATTGACAAAATTCTCTAGTCACTATCACCAAATTACTAGAACTTCGTGATGAGCTATAATATGCAAGGGATAACGGAAACGATTCCTAAGCTCTTCATGATACGGAAATCGACGAAGGTAGAAATCAAGAAAAGCATCAAGTGTTAATGGTTGACAAGACCACTAGTTTCAAGAAAAAGGGCAAGGGAAGAAGGGGAACTTCAATAAGAATGACAAGCAAGTTGCTGCTTAAGTGAAGAAGCCCAAGTCTAGACCTAAGCTTGAGACTAAGTGCTTCTACTGCAAAGTGCTGGTCACTGGAAGCAGAATTACCCCAAGTATTTGGCGGATAAGAAGGATGGCAAAGTGAACAAAGGTATATTTGATATACATGTTATTGATGTGTACTTTACTAGTGTTTATAGCAACCCCTCAGTATTTGATACTAGTTAAGTTGCTGAGATTAGTAACTCGAAACGGGAGTTGCAGAATGAACAGAGGCTAGTTAAGGGTGAAGTGACGATGTGTGTTGGAAGTGGTTCCAAGATTGATATGATCATCATCACAGACTCCCTATACTTTCGGGATTAGTGTTGAACCTAAATAAATGTTGTTTGGTGTTTGCGTTAAGCATGAATATGATTTGATCATGTTTATTGCAATACGATTATTCATTTAAAGTCAAAGAATAATTGTTGTTTTGTTTACATGAATAAAACCTTCAATGGTCATACTGTTGGGGACGTAGTAATTTCAAAAAAATTCCTACGCACACGCAAGATCATGGTGATGCATAGCAACGAGAGGGGAGAGTGTGTCTACGTACCCTCGTAGACCGAAAGCGGAAGCGTTAGCACAACGCGGTTGATGTAGTCGCACGTCTTCACGATCCGACCGATCAAGCACCAAACTCATGGCACCTCCGAGTTCTGCACAAGTTCAACTCGATGACGTCCCTCGAACTCCGATCCAGCCGAGCTTTGAGGGAGAGTTCCGTCAGCACGACGGCATGGTGACGACGATGATGTTCCACCGATGCAGGGCTTCGCCTAAGCACCACTACGATATGACCAAGGTGGATTATGGTGGAGGGGGGCACCGCACACGGCTAAAAGATCCAAGAGATCAATTGTTGTCTCTAGGGGGTGCCTCCCTCCCCGTATATAAAGGAATAGAGGAGGGGGAGGGGGCCGGCCACCCTTGGTGCGCCCCATGAGGAGTTCTACTCCCACCGGGAGTAGGACTCCCCCCTTTCCATGTTGGAGTAGGAGAGGAGAGGGAAGGAGAAAGAGGGAGAAATGAAAGGGGGGGGTGTCGTGGTTCTAAGACTGACAGTAGAATGGGGGTAGGTATGAGGAGGCAAGATCCTAGCTATGGAGTAGTTGTACACACGAGTTTACAAGTTTAGGCCCTTCTCGTAGGAAGTAACAGCCCTACATCTTGATGCCCTGAGGCGGTCGACTGGATTATATGCGTGTATGTGTTTACAAAAGATGCGAACCCCTGTCCCGAAGGAGGGGGTGGCTTATATAGAGTGCGCCAGGACCCCAGCTCCCCTCCGTTATGCGGGGTTCAATGTACATAAAGGTGGAGCGTTATAGGTAACGTGCGTATTAAAGTGTTATAAATGGTAGTTAAGGCTATGAGTAAACGCCCGACCGTTGCTGTGTAGAGTGGCTTCAGATCTTCTGTTTGTCGAGTGACTTCTGTGACGGTCGAGTGACATTGATTCTTCCGAGTGGAATGTCTCTGGTCAAGTGGATGATGGTACCCTTTGAATGTTGCTGGCTTTAGGGTGAAGTCCTTGGGGAGGTAGTCTAGGTCAGGCCTATGACCCTACCCTGGGTACATAGCTTCATCATTAGCCCCCGAATGGTTCGGGGCTTGAGTGGAGAAGGAGTTGAGAATTTCTCCGATTCAATTTTTGTGCTCTGGTAGTGACTTATCGTGACCAAGCGAACAACCATAAGGATATCAACTCCTTTCCAGTCGCCTTGATCCATTCTTGAATCTACCGAGTGAACTTTACTGTGATGTCTTGAGTGCTGGTATGGAGAAGATATTCCGTCTGACAGATTGCCCTGCTGCACGCAGATATCGTGGGATTTGGATTTTGGGGAAGCGCGCGAGATGGGGGAGGCCGTAGTAATCGAAAGGGATTAGGTGCAGCCGCCTCGATCACTGCGCCACCTTTTTCTCCACGTACCTCACGCGCGACTGTTGCGGGATTTGATTGGGTTGTCCGGACCCACAGGTCAGCCACTCAGAAGTGGCCCCATATAAGGCGTCGGGCCGGGGTTTTCTTTGAACAGTTCGTCTTCGTTCTTCTCTTTCCCTCTTAGTTTTCTCCGCTGCATCTGCTCCTGCTCTAGCGCTGCCGCCCCGTTCGAGCTCTGCTCGCCACGATGGGGAAAGAGAAGACGGTGGAATTGGAGCACGCGAATAAGGCGACGGCGAAGGCGAAGGGGAAGAAGTCTGGCCGGGGCGGATCTTCTTTGAGGGCCGGCCTGCCGCCGGGCTGGATCCAGGGAGACTGGATCCGCTCGACAATCCGTCAGGACAACATCGACGACCTGGTCGAGGGGGGATTGATCCCCCATGAATCGGCACGACTCCCGGGGGACGAGACCGAGCCGCAGCCACATGAGGGTGAGCGCGTTCTCCTCGCTACTCACGTCGACCGCAGGTTCTCCTTGCCTCCCCAGCCTTTCTTTAGAGGTTTTTTGAACTTCTTCGGGGCGCAACTTCACCACTTTACTGCGAATACCATCGTATACCTTGCTGCTTTTGTGTCCAAGTGTGAGAGCTTCCTGGGCTGTCGGCCACACTGGGGGCTCTTCAAGCACATATTCACATGCCGTTCTCGGTCGGTCAAGAAGGCCAACCCGAGTGATGAGAGGACGCAAGTGATTCAGATGTGCGGGGGTCTTGGGATTCAGATGAGGAGTAAAAGTACTTTCCCAGCCATGATCCTTCCTGAGTCGGTCCAAGGGTGGCAGTCGACCTGGTTCTACTGCAAGGACCAGCCGACTCCCGGTCAGTCGACTGGACTTCCCCCCTTTTTCATGGCCCGAGTGGAGAAGCCCTCTTCCTTGAAAGTGATCCCAGAGGAGAAGACGCAAGTGAAAGTGCTGGTTGAGTGAGTAGTTCAGCTTGTCCGTGACGGGGTAACCAGTATGGATCTGTTGGAGGTCTTCCTCAGGCGACGCATCCAACCCCTTCAAGCTCGTGACCATCCGATGTGGATGTATTCGGGCACTGACGACACCACTCGGATCCATCCAGAGGAAGTCGATGATGCCACGTTAGAAGGGTGGCTGAAGAGCATCACTGGCAACAAGGACAACCCCAGGGGATCTCGAGGATTCCTCCGCTCAACAACTCGTATGAAACCGACAAGGTATGACTCCGAGTGGTCGAGTGCCTTCTTGATTTATCAATTAGCTATTTGGTGTTATCCAACTGTCTCCTATCTTGGTTGTTGTCTTCTAGGCCCTGACTGAGATGTACTCGATGCCAAACGGAGAGCAGGAGCAGGACCTAGAGGGGGAGGCGAGTGGAGGTGAAAGCGGTGAGTGGCACTCTGACGTCGAAGAGGACGAGGACAGCGACGACCCGAGTGAAGAAGAAGAAGAGGTCGACTCTCCTCCTCGTAGGGAAAAACGATCCAAGCTTTCTCACGATCCCGCAAGTGCCCGCGGGAAGGCGACCGTGCCAACTGGGCAGTCATCGAAGCGCCCTCGAACGTCTTCTCCGGCGCCGACTGAAAAGGCGTCGAAGCAACTGAAAGCTACGTCGTACAAACCGCCAAAGGCCTTGCCAAAGATCAAAGTGCTCATCCCCATTACTTCCGGGTATTAGTTGGACTTGATTTCTTGTTTTAGTACAAGTCTAGATTTGAGTCGACTTATTTCGCCAAACATGACCGACTGAATTCTGAAATTTGTAGTGCTGCTACTTCTAGGACTTCCACCCGCCAGTATGAAGATGAGGACATGGAAGATGCGGTCACCTCCAACCCGGGTACAATCCTCGTGATCTTGTTCTCTATTGTATAGTTGGTTGAATTCTGGTGACTCATTTAGGGTCGACTGATTTCTTTGCATCCCCTCCCAATGTCATCGAGCTTCCGGATGATGAAGAGGACGTGCCGCTAAGGCCCAGGAAGAAGAAGGCAATAGCTAGCAAGACATCCCAGTCGGAGCCGACGATGGAGCGAGCAGTTCAACGGCCCAAAGATGTGAGTAAGGTTTCTGTAACCTTTGCTGACCCAGTGTCGAGTGTGCGTCCCGCATCGTCGACTGCTCTAGAGCTTGCTTCAACCATCCAACCTCATGCCTCGGATCTCCAAGCCGCTATGTCTGGACCGTCCGTCCCCTTCTTTGCTACCTATCATGTTCCAGAAAGCCAGTCGGACACCGCTGCAGAGGCTATTCATCAGGCTGGCATAATGATGGAGCAGGTGAAGGCAGTGCACGAAAGCAGTCAGGCTGCTTATCACGCCAGCGCGGCTCTTCAAGCCAATGTCCAGGTAAATCAACTTCCGACTAAATTTGTTCTTTTATGATATGTTATCCGAATGTTTTCCTTCGCGCAATCTTTCACTGTCTTGCACTTCGAGATTATACACCCACTGGGCGGACCGGCCGAGTGGAATCCTAACTAGTGGGGGCACGCTTAGTGCACCCACCAGGTGTAGTCCCCGAGACCGCAGTCGACTGCTAGCAGTCGGTTGGGGTCTGAGTAGTCTTGAAGTTTTATTCATTCGGAAATAAATAATCTTTGATCTTGTTGATTGATATCTCTTTTTCTCACTGTAGAAATCCTGTACGCTTATCTCCAAGTTCGCCGAATTTGAGGAAAAGCAAAGGCAACTCAACCTTGACCTGGAGTTGGCTCATTAGAACTTGAAGAAGGCTCAATATGAAGTCGCTGGTACGGAAGGTAACAACCCGTCGACTGCTTATCTTGACCATCCCTCAAGTTATCTCTTCATTCTTCTGCTTGATCTAAATGTGTATTTTGCAGAGAAAATGAGGTTGGCCCTGGAGAAGAAGGATCTGGACCTTGCAGCTACGCAGAAGGAGGCTCGGGAGAAGACTGCCCTTGTTGACCAGAAACTGGCTTCGGTCGGAGCACTGGAGGAAGAAATCAACAAGCTGAAGTCGTCTCTCACTGAATCCAATCGAGAGGCGACTCGTCTGGAAAAAAGATAAAGTGGCTCTGACCGACCAGCTGGAGAGCATGAATCGCAGGAGGAACGATTTGGAGGCTTATCTGAAAGCTCTTGCCAAGAAACTCTTTCTTATGCTCAAAGGTACCTCTTTTTTACTCGACTGTTTTACTGTTTGCAAGTTGGACCCGACCAGTCGACTCATTAACTCTTTGACTCTGCAGAATTCTGCCAAACTTTGAAGAGGAGACTGGACGGGTCGAGACAGGCTTGGACCCTATCCTTTCTCCAGTCGGCGACGAGGCTGCCATGAATGTGCTTCGACTGGAATCTCGCGTCGCCAGTGTTACAAGTTATCTTGCCCATCTGAAGGTTGCAGTTTCACGCATCGACTCATCGCTCTGGCCAAGGGCAACGCTTCAGAATGATCTCGAGTCTCTGATGGCTCGACTCAACGAGATCCCTGGCCGAGTGCAGGAATGGAAGAAGTCCTCTGCCCGATGTGGCGCTGACGTGGCTCTCTCACTGGTCAGAGTCCATTGCCGAGAAGCTCGAGAGGAGAAGTTGGCGGCGATCAAGGTTGCTAACACAAAAAGGCACGACTTCCAGTCCTTCATGGAGACTTTTATTGCTGCTGCCACTCGGATCGCGGATGGGATTGATTTGGATGAGTGCGTCGAGCCTGCAAGTCCTCCTCCTGCTGAGTGAACAAACTTGATACTTAAACTTGCTTTAAATTTGCCTCGGAATGCCGAGTGGTTTTTGTAACCGTTAAACTCCTTCGGGCCTGATGCCCGAGTACTTTTATCTTTGTTCTGAAACTCTTGAGATTTTATCTGATCTTGGTTTATCTTCTGCATGTGCTTGCGTTTTCCTTCAAGTGGAACTTAATCTTCACTCGGAATATTTTTTGAGATGCAACTCTGAGGGAGATATCTCAGTCGACCTACACCTCGTCGTCCTTGCGTATAGGGATGGAACAGACATTGTACTTGTGGCACAGCTCCATGGAGACGATTGCAGTCGACCTGCACCTCGTCGTCCTTGCGGATAGGGATGGAGCATACATTGTACTTGTGGCGTAGCTCTGTGGAGAGGATTGCAGTCAACCTGCACCTCGTCGTCCTTGCGGATAGGGATGGAACGGACATTGTACTTGTGGCGCAGCTCCATGGAGAGGATTGCAGTCGACCTGCACCTCGTCGTCCTTGCGGATAGGGATGGAGTGGACATTGTACTTGTGGCGCAGCTCCGTGGATAGGATTGCAGTCGACTTGCACCTCGTCGTCCTTGCGGGTAGGGATGTTTTTTTTAACTTAGGCGAGTACTAGACTGCAGCTAAGCCCCCGGGCGTGAGGTTTGCTCATCACTCGGTAGAATTTTTGAAACTTAGGCGAGCACTGGGCTGCAGCTAAGCCCCCGAATGTGAGGTTTGCTCATCACTCGGTAGGATTTTTGAAACTTAGGCGAGCACTGGGCTGCAGCTAAGCCCCCGAGTGTGAGGTTTGCTCATCGCTCGGTAGGATTTTTGAAACTTAGGCGGGCATTGGGCTGAAGCTAAGCCCCCGAGCATGAGGTTTGCTCATCGCTCGGTAGGATTTTTGAAACTTAGGCGAGCATTGGGCTGCAGCTAAGCCCCCGAGTGTGAGGTTTTCTCATCACTCGGTAGGATTTTTGAAACTTAGGCGAGCATTGGGCTGCAGCTAAGCCCCCGAGTGTGAGGTTTGCTCATCACTCGGTAGGATTTTTGAAACTTAGGCGAGCATTGGGCTGCAGCTAAGCCCCCGAGTGTGAGGTTTGCTCATCACTCGGTAGGATTTTTGAAACTTAGGCGAGCATTGGGCTGCAGCTAAGCCCCCGAGTGTGAGGTTTGCTCATCACTCGGTAGGATTTTTGAAACTTAGGCGAGCATTGGGCTGCAGCTAACTCCCCGAGTGTGAGGTTTGCTCATCACTCGGTAGGATTTTTGAAACTTAGGCGAGCATTGGGCTGCAGCTAAGCCCCTGAGTGTGAGGTTTGCTCATCACTCGGTAGGATTTTTGAAACTTAGGCGAGCACTGGGCTGCAGCTAAGCCCCCGAGTGTGAGGTTTTTTCATCAATCAGTAGGATTTTTTCAACTTAGGCGAGTACTGGACTGCAGCTAAGCCCCTGAGTGAGAGACTTTCTCATCACTCGGTAGGATTTTTTCAACTTAGGCGAGTACTGGATTGCAGCTAAGCCTCCGAGTGAGAGACTTGCTCATCACTCGGTAGGATTTTTTCAACTTAGGCGAGTACTGGACTGCAGCTAAGCCCCCGAGTGAGAGACTTGCTCATCACTCGGTAGGATTTTTTCAACTTAGGCGAGTACTGGACTGCAGCTAAGCCCCTGAGTGAGAGACTTGCTCATAACTCGGTAGGATTTTTTCAACTTAGGCGAGTACTGGACTGCAGCTGAGCCCCCGAATGAGAGACTTGCTCATCACTCGATAGGATTTTTCCAACTTAGGTGAGTACTGGACTGGAGCTAAGCCCCCGAGTGAGAGACTTGCTCATCACTCGGTTGGACTTTTTCAACTTAGGCGAAATGGATTCGCAGCTAAGCCACCCATTGGGGGATTTCAGAAACAAACGTAAGCAATAGACAATCATTTTCAGAAGACTATAAAAACTCTTGTCTTTGATAAACAAACTACAAAGGTGCTTCTTATTACATCTGAACAGACTGAGTGTTGAAGTATAAAAGGGGCGGAGCAGCTCCGCATTCCAAGCGCGCGGCTCGTCTTTCTTGTGCTCGATGGCGTAGAGGTGGTACGCTCCATTGTGGAGCACTCTGGTGACAACGAAGGGGCCTTCCCAAGAGGGAGCAAGTTTGTGTGGTTTCTGCTGATCCACTCGGAGAAGCAAGTCTTCCTCTTGAAATGCTCGACCCCTCACGTTTCTGGCATGGAATCGACGCAGGTCTTGTTGATAGATGGTTGATCGTATCAAGGCCATCTCTCTTTCTTCTTCCAAGAGATCAACTGCATCTTGTTGTGCTTGTTCTGCTTCTTCCTATGAGAAAAGCTCGAATCGGGGTGCATTGTGGAGCAAGTCACTCGAAAGTACATCTTCGGCTCCATAAACTAAGAAAAATGGGGTTCTGCTAGTCGACCGATTGGGAGTTGTCCTTAATCCCCACAATACTGATGGAAGTTCGTCGACCTAGGCTCCTGCTACGTGTTTGAGGTCACGCATCAGTCGGGGTTTCAGTCCTTTGAGAATCAATCCATTTGCTCTTTCAGCTTGTCCATTCGACTGGGATGGGCGATTGAGGCATAGTCGACTCGAGTACCTTGTGAAGCAAAAAAAGTTCTGAACTCATCAGAGTTGAAGTTTGATCCGTTGTCAGTGATGATGCTGTGTGGAACACCATATCTGAATGTTATCTCTCTGATGAAGCTGGCAACAGTGCTGGCATCAAGGTTCTTGATAGGCTTGGCCTCAATCCACTTGGTGAACTTGTCGACTGCTACAAGCACATGAGTGAATCCACTCCTACCAGTCCTCAGAGGTCCAACCATGTCTAATCCCCAAACAGCAAAGGGCCAGATGAGTGGAATGGTCTTCAGGGCCGACGCAGGCTTGTGAGACATGTTGGAGTAAAACTGGAAACCTTCACATTTGTCGACTATTTCTTGTGCCATCTCATTTGCTCGTGGCCAGTAAAATCCCGCTCGGTATGCTTTGGCCACAATGGTCCGAGAGGATGCATGATTACCACAGGTCCCCGAGTGGATTTCATTGAGGATCACTCGACCTTCTTCAGGCATTATGCATTTCTGGCAAACTCCAGTCACACTTTCTCTGAACAACTGTCCTCTTATCACAGTAAAGGCTTTAGATCGACGGACGATTTGTCGAGCCTCTTCTTCATCTTCTGGGAGTTCCCTTCTAAGAATGTATGCGATATATGGTACTGTACAATTGGGGGTGATGACCAAAACCTCCATAATCAAATCGACTACGGCTGGAATCTCGATTTCAGTCGGATCGATGGCACTCTTCGGCTATGGGGGCTCTTCAGTGAAGGGATCTTCTTGAACTGAAGGTGTATGAATGTGCTCCAAGAACACATTGCTGGGGATGGCTTCTCTCGGAGCTTATCTTTGCCAGATCATCGGCCGCTTGATTTTTCAGTCGAGGGATGTGATGGAGCTCCAATCCCTCGAATCTCTTTTCTAGCTTTCTCACTGCATTGCAATAACCAGTCATAGCTGGGCTTCTGACATCCTACTCCTTAATTACTTGATTGACCACCAAATATGAGTCGCCATAGACCATGAGGCGACAGACGCCGAGTGAAATGGCCATACGCAACACGTACAGAAGTGCCTCATATTCGGCTTCATTGTTGGAGGAGTCAAAGTGAATCTGGAGAACATAGCTGAGTTTGTCACCGCAGGGGGATACCAACACCACCCCAGCACCGGAACCATTCAGCATCTTGGACCCATCGAAGAACATGGTCCAATGCTCCGAGTGGATTTGGGTCGGAAGTTGTTGTTTGATCCACTCGGCGAGGAAATCAGCTATTGCTTGGGACTTGATGGCCTTCTTCGCTTCAAACTTGATGTCGAGGGGAAGGAGTTCAATCGCCCACTTTGCCACTCGACCAGTTGCGTCTCTATTGTTCAGAATCTCTGATAATGGAGCATCGTTGACGACTGTAATGGAATGATCAGAGAAGTAGTGTGCAACTTTCTTCGTGGTCATGTAAATCCCATAAACAAGCTTATGATAATGTGGATATATTTGCTTCGACCGAGTCAGAACTTCAGAAACATAATATACTGGGCGCTGAACTTTATAGGCTTTTCCTTCTTCCTCCCGCTCGACCGTGAGTACTGTACTGACAACTTGTCCAATGGCTGCAATATAAAGCAGTAAAGGCTCTTTGCTGATTGGCGCAACAAGCACCGACTGGGTGGAAAGCAGGGCTTTGAGCTCTGCAAATGCTGCCTCAGCTTCGGGAGTCCACTTGAACTTATTATACTTCTTCATCAGTCAGTAAAGAGGAAATGCCTTTTCACCGAGGCGAGAAATGAATCGACTCAAGGCGGCCAAACAACCAGTAAGCTTCTGGATATCGTGCACATGCACAGGGTGTTTCATCCGAAGTATAGCACCAACTTTCTTTGGGTTAGCGTCGATCCCTCGTTCGGAAATGAGGAAACCGAGTAACTTTCCACCAGGAACTCCGAATGTGCACTTTGATGGATTAAGCTTGATATCATATCTTCTGAGATTGGCAAAGGTTTTAGCAAGGTCAGTCGACAGGTCAGAACCTTTACGTGACTTGACCACAATGTCATCCATGTATGCTTCCACATTCCGACTGATTTGAGTGAGCAGACACTTCTAGATCATCCTCATGAATGTGGCCCTGGCATTCTTCAAGCCGAATGGCATAGTGACATAACAGAAGCATCCGAATGGAGTGATGAAAGCCGTTTTTATCTCATCGGGACCATACAGTCGGATCTGATGGTACCCGGAATATGCGTCCAAAAAGGACAAACGCTCACACCCCACAGTTGAGTCGATGATTTGGTCGATGCGGGGGAGAGGAAAATGATCTTTCGGGCAGGACCGATTGATATGCTTGAAGTCAATGCACATGCGAAGTGAGTCGTCCTTCTTAGGGACCATGACAACATTGGCGAGCCACTCGGAGTGGTAGATTTCACGGATGAACTCAGCTGCCAGGAGCTGAGCCAATTCCTCGCCGATTGCCTTTCTCTTCTGGACGGTGGACCGTCGGAGATGTTCCTTGACTAGTTTTACTTTCGGGTCGTCTCGCAAACGATACTCAGCCAGTCCCCTGGGCACACCTGGCATGTCAGAAGGTTTCCATGCAAAGATGTCCCAGTTCTCATGGAGGAACTGGATGAGCGCTTCTTCCTATTTGCTGTCAAGTGTTGTTGAGATATGGGTCGGAGTGACACTGGAATCAGTCGGGTGAATATGAATCGGCTTCGTTTCACCGGACAACTAAAATGCAGAATCTGTGGCAGGCTTCTTGGCTCGCAGCAAATCACTCGGATCTGCATTCTTCTGATACTCTTGCAGTTCTACTGCTACCATCCGTGCATCGTCAATTTTTGAGCCCTTTTGGAAGCACTCTTCCGCCTTCTGCCGATTGCCTGTGACAGTGATTACTCCTTTAGGACCAGGCATCTTCAATTTGAGATACACGTAACATGGTCGAGCCATAAAACATGCATAAGCGGGCCTACCCAGAATATCATGGTAAGCACTCTTGAAATCCACTACCTCAAATGTCAACTTTTCCTTGCGGTAATTCTTGGAATCACCAAAAAACACATCAAGGGAGATCTGGCCAAGTGAATGAGCTTTCTTGCCAGGAATAACGCCATGGAAACTCATGTTGCTTTCACTAAGCTTGGACATCGGAATGCCCATTCCCTTCAAGGTTTCAGCATAACGGATGTTCAGGCCACTGCCACCATCCATCAGCACTTTAGTCAGTCGAGTGCCTTCAACTACTGGGTCGACCACCAGTGCTTGCCTCCCAGGGGTGGCTATATGAGCTGGATGGTCTAACTGGTCAAATGTGATGGCAGTCTAGGACCACTTCAGATAATTGGGTGTTGCAGGAGCAACCATGTTTACTTCCCTGTTAGTAACTTTCAACCCACTTCTGCTTTCAACATCAGCAAAAATCATTAGTGTAGAATTGACATTGGGAAAACCATCATCATCTTCTTCCCTATCCTCACCTCCGTCCGACTCCTTTTCCTTCTCCCTGGGCTGTTTCTCTCGGAACTACTGGATAAGGAAACGACATTGTCGAGTGGTGTGTTTAGGGTAAATGATGTTCCCCTCTTCGTCTTTTTTGGTATGAATATGGCATGGTAAATCCAACACATCATTCCCATCTTTATCCCTAACTTTTTTGGGAGTCCAGGGCCCCTTGGGCTTTCCTTTGAACTTTCCTTGGGCAATAGATAAAGCTTCGCCAGGAGCAGCTGGTTCAGCCTTTCGCTTCTATTTCCAACTGGAATTCCCTCCTCCGGTTTCTTGGGCGACTGTTTTGTGCTTGCCACTCCGGAGTCGGTCTTCCTCTTCACCATTGGCATATTTGGTGGCAATCTCCATCATCCGAGTCAGAGTCATATCTCCTGTCCGACCGAATTTCAGATTCAACTCCCGATACTTAACACCTTCCTTGAAGGCACAAATTGCTTGGTGATCTGATACATTCTCCACTGTATGGTGCAACGTGATCCATCCCTGGATATAATCCCTCAAGGTTTCATTCGGTTTCTGGACACAACACTGCAATTCTGTCAACCCTGCCAGCCTTTGCAAGTTCCTTCAAAGGTCCTAACAAACACTCGAGCAAGTTCCTCCCAACTAAATATACTGCCAGGAGCCAACTGATTCAACCACGCTCTGGCTGAGCCCTCCAACATCAAGGGGAGGTGCTTCATAGCCACATCATCATTGCCGCCACCAATCTGCACAGCCACTCGGTAGTCCTCAAGCCAAGTGTCTGGCTTGGACTCGCCGGTGAACTTGCTGACTCCAGTCGCCAACCTGAAGTTGGGAGGAATCACTGCTGCTCTGATGGCTCTGCTGAAACACTCGGGTCCTGAAACATGCACCCTACTTCCAGTCAGATGATCTCTATCGTGGCCTTCTTTGTGAGCCCTGTTCCTATCAACCAGACCTTGAATGAGGATAGATCTTCCATCAAAGCCTGGCTCTCTAGGGTCAACTGGAATTCTTTGTTCGCCGCTGTGGGGGCGCCTGTCATCTTGCCGCCGAGGCACGTATGACCCACTCCTCGGAGGAGGCGTGGGCACTCGAAGACGGTCATCGTGGTCGAGTCGATGATCATACTGCTCACGGTTCCTGTACTGATCTTGCCGATGCCTACGTTCCTCACCCCGCGGAGGCGATCTTGGGCTGTGAGCAGATTGGACAGTATCTGCCACCACAGATCTGCTATGAATCCTATTCCGCGACTGAGATACTGCTGTATTCTGCTCTCCCGCTGCCTGAGCAAAGCCCGAATCTGCATCAGACCTCGGCCAGCTTCTGACTGGGAAGGTTGAATTGACTCTGCTATTCGAGCTGCAGCTGTGAGATTCTGGATCGGAGTTCGGTATACCTGAGTCGGAGGCGGAAAAGTTGTCGTCGACTGGATTCATGAATCCACTGCCGGGCACGCTCGTCGAGGGCGCGCTGGAGGTTCTCCAGTCGAGTGCGCTTAGCCAAGTTGGCCAGGCGCACCTCCTCCAAGGCCTGGGCCTCGGGGGTTTCTCCAACGATAGGAGTGTGAAGCGCATCCACGTTATGGCGGCAAAGCTCTTACCTCCGCTGCGAAGAGAGGGGTTTAGGGCGGTACTCCTCATGGGCATGTGATGGGTCGCCGACGCCATCGCCACCGTCTTCACGGGTGAAGCCAGGAGGACTGCGTGGTCCATTGACCATCAAAACTTCCGCCGCGGGGTCGCTGATGTCGCACTCGGATGCAGTCTCAACGGAGCCAGTCGACAGATCGAACAGGCCGTAGAGAATTTCACTAGGCTTGATCGCTGCGATTTGTGGGGTGGCCGATTGACGGGCCACCACATGCCTCACCCACCACTGAAGCCGCGATCGACCGGATCACTGGTGCCGGCGAGCAACAGAAAGAGAGGTCGCCATAGGAGCCGACTGATACTGAGTCGACGGCTGCCGAAGAAGGACGCCACGGACGCATGCGCGGAAGTGCGTCGCCCCGCGGACGGGGAGCACCTCGACGTCAAGTGGAGCCTCGTGGAGCCAAGCGGAGTCATCGACGATGAAGATAAGCGCGCCGAGACGGATCTCGCGGCCTTCAGCCAATCCTCCGCCGGAAACCATGATGACGGGAATCGAAAAAATCGCAACTTCTCCAACAAACTGCTAAGACACCTGCCCCACGGTGGGCGCCAACTGTCGTGGTTCTAAGACTGACAGTAGAATGGGGGGTAGGTATGAGGAGGCAAGATCCTAGCTATGGAGTAGTTGTACACACGAGTTTACGTGTTCAGGCCCTTCTTGGAGGAAGTAACAACCCTACGTCTCGATGCCCTGAGGCGGTCGACTGGATTATATGCGTGTGTGTGTTTACAAAAGATGCGAACCCCTGTCCTGGAGGAGGGGGGTGGCTTATATAGAGTGCGCCAGGACCCCAGCTCCCCTCCGTTATGCAGGGTTCAATGTTGATACGTCTCCAACGTATCTATAATTTTTGATTGCTCCATGCTATATTATCTACTGTTTTGGACTATATTGGGCTTTATTTTCCACTTTTATATTATTTTCGGGACTAACCTATTAACCGGAGGCCCAGCCCAGAATTGTTGTTTTTGCCTATTTCAGTGTTTCGGAGAAACATAATATCAAACAGAGTCCAAATGGAATGAAACCTTCGAAAACGTGATTTTATCATCAGATAAGATCCAAGAGACTTGGACCCTCCATCAAGAAAGCCACGAGGGTGGAGGGCGCCCCCCGTAGGGCGCGCCCCCTGCCTCGTGGGCCCCTCGAAGCTCCACCGACGTACTTCTTCCTCCCATATATATCCATGTACCCCCAAACGACCAGGGAGGAGCCAAAAACCTAATTCCACCGCCGCAACTTTCTGTATCCACGAGATCCCATCTTGGGGCCTGTTCCGGAGCTCCGCCGGAGGGGGCATCGATCACGGAGGGCTTCTACATCATCATCCAAGCCCCCCGATGAAGTGTGAGTAGTTTACTTCAGACCTACGGGTCCATAGTTAGTAGCTAGATGGCTTCTTCTCTCTTTTTGGATCTCAATACAATATTCTCCCCCTCTCTTGTGGAGATCTATTCGATGTAATCTTCTTTTTTGCGGTGTGTTTGTTGAGACCGATGAATTGTTGGTTTATGATCCAGTCTATCTATGAATAATATTTGAATCTTCTCTGAAATCTTTTATGTATGATTGGTTATCTTTGCAAGTCTCTTCAAATTATCAGTTTGGTTTGGCCTACTAGATTGGTTGTTCTTGCCATGGGAGAAGTGCTTAGCTTTGGGTTCGATCTTGCGGTGTCCTTTCCCAGTGATAGAAGGGGCAGCAAGGCACGTATTGTATCGTTGCCATCAAGGATAACAAGATGGGGTTTTTATCACATTGCATGAAACTATCCCTCTATATCATGTCATCTTGCTTAAGGCGTTACTTTGTTTTTAACTTAATACTCTAGATGCATGCTGGATAGCGGTCGATGAGTGGAGTAATAGTAGTAGATGCAGAATCGTTTCGGTCTACTTGTCTTGGACGTGATGCCTATATACATGATCATACCTAGATATTCTCATAACTATGCTCAATTCTGTCAATTGCTCAACAGTAATTTGTTCACCCACCGTAGAATACTTATGCTCTTGAGAGAAGCCACTAGTGAAACCTATGGCCCCCAGGTCTCTTTCTCATCATATCAATCTCCATTACTTTATTATTGCTTTGCTTTTACTTTTTACTTTGCATCTCTATACCAAAAATACCAAAAATATTATTTATCATCTCTATCAGATCTCACTTTCGTAAGTGACCGTGAAGGGATTGACAACTCCTAAGCGCGTTGGTTGCATTGAGCTATTGTTTTCTGTGTAGGTACGAGGGACTCGCGCGTAGCCTCCTACTGGATTGATACCTTGGTTCTCAAAAACTAAGGGAAATACTTACGCTACTTTGCTGCATCATCCTCTCCTCTTCGGGGAAATCCAACACAGTGCTCAAGAGGTAGCAAGAAGAATTTCTGGCGCCGTTGCTGGGGAGTCTGCACAAAAGTCAACATACCAAGTACCCATCACAATCCCTATATCCCGCATTACATTATTTGCCATTTGCCTCTCATTTTCCTCTCCCCCACTTCACCCTTGCCGTTTTATTCGCCCTCTCTCTCTCTATCCTCCCTCTCTCTCTCTTTTTGCCTCTTTTGCCCGTTTGCTTTTTGTTTGCTTGTTTGTTAGTTTGCTTGCTTGTCGTTATGTCAAGTCCTTTACCTTTTGCCTCTATGTCTGAAATTGGGGAAATTATTGTCGATATGGACAATAATAATATCATGAAAAATTCTGATGCTCCTGCTAAAGAACCTACCATCTTTCATACAAAAAAAATTCCGTGTTGGTAGTGGTAATATTATTGGAAAAGGAGTTATTCAAGATTTCTTTACTTGTGCCGGTGCTTTACCTTCTATGGGTAGTTCTATCCTTCACATAACTAGTAGTCTTGCGGACGCTATTGCCATGCTTGTAGTTGAACTTGAAAGACAATTCATGCACATGCATCCTTCCATACAAAGGATTTTTCTAATATTGAGCATTCTTCTGTTAAGCGTGCCACTACTATCTTTTTGGCTCATGAGTTTAAATTCATAATAAAATAAGCCAAAGAAATCTTTGCGCATTATAGGGTGGACGCTTGCCGTCCTCCCATAGAGGCTATCCTCTTTGATCAAGAAGAAATAATGCGTTTTCAATCTCTAGACTATGTTGCTTTCAATGAAAATCTTAGAAAAAGGGTTCCTACCAATGTTTTAATTGATAGAATTTCTGAACTTAATGATGATTTGGCTATTCTAAATAATGAACTAGGATATTCTCTTGAGTATAGGCTCACAAAGTTTTGTCAAAAGGATGCTTATAATGATGAATTGGTTGTGCATTATGAAGGACCAAAGGAGGAACCTATACCTCCCAAGGTTGATCTTGGGGACTTTTGTCCCGTTAAATTTAGTCCTTTTGATTACTTTTACTTGCCTCAAAGAAAACTTGCTGCCGAACGTAGAGAATATGAAATGAGTTTTAATAATTTATCTTACTATTATGGCAATACCTAGATCTATTCTTGCTTGTTATGCCTAGCTAGGGGCGTTAAACGGTAGCGCTTGTTGGGAGGCAACCCAATTTTATTTTTATTCCTTGCTTTTCGCTCCTGTTTAGTAATAAATAAATTATTTAGCCTCTGTTTTGGTTGTGTTTTTTGTGTTTAATTAGTGTTTGTGCCAAGTAGAACCGTTGGGAAGACTTGGGGAAAGTCTTGTTGAACTTGCTGTAAAAAACAGAAACTTTAGCGCTCACGAGAACTGCTGTCATTTTTATTTGGAGAGTGCTATTTAGTTAATTATTTTTGCATATGATTAATAGATAAATTCCTCACGTCCATCAATTTATTTTAGAATTTTTGGGGTTCCAGATCTTGCGCTAGCTACAGATTACTACAGACTGTTCTGTTTTTGACAGATTCTGTTTTTCGTGTGTTGTTTGCTTATTTTGATGAATCTATGGCTAGTAAAATAGTTTATAATCCATAGAGAAGTTGGAATACAGTAGGTTTAACACCAATATAAATAAATAATGAGTTCATTACAGTACCTTGAAGTGGTCTTTTGTTTTATTTTGCTAACAGAGCTCATGAGTTTTCTACTTTAAGTTTTGTGTTGTGAAGTTTTCAATTTTTGGGTAAAGAGTTGATGGATTATGGATCAAGGAGTGGAAAGAGCCTAAGCTTGGGGATTCCCATGGCACCCCCAAGATAATCTAAGGACACATAAAAGCCAAAGCTTGGGGATGCCCCGGAAGGCATCCCCTCTTTCGTCTACTTCTATCGGTAACTTTACTTGGAGCTATATTTTTATTCACCACATGATATGTGTTTTGCTTGGAGCGTCTTTTTTGAGTCTTTTCTTGTTAGTTTACCACAATCATCCTTGCTGTACACACCTTTTGAGAGAGCCATACATGATTTGTAATTTGATAGAATACTCTATGTGCTTCACTTATATCTTTTGTGTTTTATAGTTTTGCTCTAGTGCTTCACTTATATCTTTTAGAGCACGGTGGTGGATTTGTTTTATAGAAACTATTGATATCTCATGCTTCACTTAGATTATTTTGAGAGTCTTATTAGCATGGTAATTTGCTTAAAATCCTAATATGCTTGGTATGCAAGATTAATAATAAAACTTTCATATGATTGTGTTGAATACTAAGAAAAGTTTGATGCTTGATGATTGTTTTGAGATATGGAGGTAATAATATCAAAGTCATGCTAGTTGAGTAGTTGTGAAATTGAGAAATACTTGTGTTGAGGTTTGCAAGTCCCGTAGCATGCACGTATGGTAAACGTTATGCAACAAATTTGAAACATGAGGTGTTATTTGATTGTCTTCCTTATGAGTGGCGGTCGGGGACGAGCGATGGTCTTTTCCTACCAATCTATCCCCCTAGGAGCATGCGCGTAGTGCCGAGGTTTCTGATGACTTGTAGATTTTTGCAATAAGTATGTGAGTTCTTTATGACTAATGTTGAGTCCATGGATTATACGCACTCTCACCCTTCCATCCTTGCTAGCCTCCTTGGTACCGTGCATTGCCCTTTCTCACATTGAGAGTTGGCGCAAACTCGCCGGTGCATCCAAACCCCGTGATATGATACGCTCTTTCACACATAAACCTCCTTATATCTTCCTCAAAACAGCCACCATACCTACCTATTATGGCATTTCCATAGCCATTCCGAGATATATTGCCATGCAACTTTCCATCATTCCATTCATCATGACACATTCATCATTGTCATATTGCTTAGCATGATCATGTAGTTGACATAGTATTTGTGGCAAAGCCACCGTTCATAATTCTTTCATACATCTCTTGGTTCATTGCATATCCCGGTACACTGCCGGAGGCATTCATATAGAGTCACCTTTGTTCTAGTATCGAGTTGTAATCATTGAGTTGTAAATAAATAGAAGTGTGATGATCATCATTATTAGAGCATTGTCCCAAGAGAGGAATATATTAAAAAGAGAGAGGAAGGCCATAAAAAAAGAGAGGGCCCCCAAAAAAGAGAAAGGCCATAAAAAGGGAAAAGGCCCAACAAAAAATGAGAGAAAAAGAGAGAAGGGACAATGTTACTATCCTTTTACCACACTTGTGCTTCAAAGTAGCACCATGATCTTCATAGTAGAGAGTCTATCATGTTATCACTTTCATATACTAGTGGGAATTTTTTCATTATAGAACTTGGCTTGTATATTACAACAATGGGCCTCCTCAAGTGCCCTAGGTCTTTGTGAGCAAGCAAGTTGGATGTACACCCACTAGTTTCTTTTGTTGAACTTTCATATATTTATAGCTCTAGTGCATCCGTTGCATGGCAATCCCTACTCCTTGCATTAACATCAATCGGTGGGCATCTCCATAGCCCATTGATTAGCCTCATTGATGTGATACTTTCTCCTTTTTTGTCTTCTCCACATAACCCCCCTCATTATATTCTATTCCACCTATAGTTCTATGTCCATGGCTCGCGCTCATATATTGCGTGAAAGTTTATAGGTTTGAGATTACTAAAGTATGAAACAATTGCTTGGCTTGTCATCGGGGTTGTGCATGATGAGAGCATTCTTGTGTGACGAAAATGAAACATGACTAAACATATGATTTTGTAGGGATGAACTTTCTTTGGCCATGTTATTTTGAGAAGACATAATTGCTTAGTTAGTATGCTTGAAGTATTATCATTTTTATGTCAATATGAACTTTTGTCTTGGATCTTTCGGATCTGAATATTCATACCACAATTAAGAAGAATTACATTGAAATCATGTCAAGTAGCACTTCGCATCAAAAATTCTGTTTTTATCATTTACCTACTCGAGGACGAGCAGGAATTAAGCTTGGGGATGCTTGATACGTCTCCAACGTATCTATAATTTTTGATTTCTCCATGCTATATTATCTACTGTTTTGGACTATATTGGGCTTTATTTTCCACTTTTATATTATTTTTGGGACTAACCTATTAACCGGAGGCCCAGCCCAGAATTGCTGTTTTTTGCCTATTTCAGTGTTTCGGAGAAACATAATATCAAACGGAGTCCGAACGGAATGAAACCTTCGGAAACGTGATTTTCTGATCAGATAAGATCCATGAGATTTGGACCCTCCGCCAAGAAAGCCATGAGGCGGCCACGAGGGTGGAGGGCGCGCCCCCCTAGGGCACGCCCCCTGCCTTGTGGGCCCCTCGAAGCTCCACCGACGTACTTCTTCCTCCCATATATATCCTCGTACCCCCAAACGATCAGGGAGGAGCCAAAAACCTAATTCCACCGCCGCAACTTTCTGTATCCACGAGATCCCATCTTGGGGCCTGTTCTGGAGCTCCGCCGGAGGGGGCATCGATCACGGAGGGCTTCTACATCATCATCCAAGCCCCTCCGATGAGGTGTGAGTAGTTTACTTCAGACCTACGGGTCCATAGTTAGTAGCTAGATGGCTTCTTATCTCTTTTTGGATCTCAATACAATGTTCTCCCCCTCTCTTGTGGAGATCTATTCGATGTAATCTTCTTTTTTGCGGTGTGTTTGTTGAGACCGATCAATTGTGGGTTTATGATCCAGTCTATCTATGAATAATATTCGAATCTTCTCTGAATTCTTTTATGTATGATTGGTTATCTTTGCAAGTCTCTTCAAATTATCAGTTTGGTTTGGCCTACTAGATTGGTGGTTCTTGCCACGGGAGAAGTGCTTAGCTTTGGGTTCGATCTTGCGGTGTCCTTTCCCAGTGACAGAAGGGGCAGCAAGGCACGTATTGTATCGTTGCCATCGAGGATAACAAGATGGGTTTTTTATCATATTGCATGAAACTATCCCTCTACATCATGTCATCTTGCTTAAGGCGTTACTCTGTTTTTAACTTAATACTTTAGATGCATGCTGGATAGCGGTCGTTGAGTGGAGTAATAGTAGTAGATGCAGAATCGTTTCGGTCTACTTGTCTCGGACGTGATGCCTATATACATGATCTTACCTAGATATTCTCATAACTATGCTCAATTCTGTCAATTGCTCAACAGTAATTTGTTCACCCACCGTAGAATACTTATGCTCTTGAGAGAAGCCACTAGTGAAACCTATGGCCCCCGGGTCTCTTCCTCATCATATCAATCTCCATTACTTTATTATTGCTTTGCTTTTACTTTTTACTTTGCATCTCTATACCAAAAATACCAAAAATATTATTTATCATCTCTATCAGATCTCACTTTCATAAGTGACCGTGAAGGGATTGACAACCCCCTAAGCGCGTTGGTTGCGTTGAGCTATTGTTTTTGTGTAGGTACGAGGGACTCGCGCATAGCCTCCTACTGGATTGATACCTTGGTTCTCAAAAACTGAGGAAAATACTTACGCTACTTTGCTGCATCATCCTCTCCTCTTCGGGGAAATCCAACGCAGTGCTCAAGAGGTAGCAAATGTACATAAAGGTGGAGCATTACAGGTAACGTCCGTATTAAAGTGCTATAAATGGTAGTTAGGGCTATGAGTAAACGCCCGATCGTTGCTGTGTAGAGTGGCTTCGGATCTTCTGTTTGTCGAGTGACTTCTGTGACGGTCGAGTGACATTGATTCTTCCGATTGGAATGTCTCTGGTTGAGTGGATTATGGTACCCTTTGAATGCTGCTGGCTTTAGGGTGAAGTCCTTGGGGAGGTAGTCTAGGTCAGGCCTATGACCCTACCCTAGGTACATAGCTTCATTAGGGGGTGCCGCCCCCCTTCCTAGTCCAATTCGGACTTGGGAGGGGAGGGGCGCGCGGCTGCCCCTTGGCCGCCTCTCCTCTTCCACCAATTGGGCCCATGAGGCCCATTAACCTCTGGGGGGGGGGTCCGGTAACCCCCCGGTACTCCGGTATATATCCGATAATCCCGGGAACCATTCCGGTGTCCGAATATAGTCGTCCAATATATCAATCTTCATGTCTCCACCATTTCGAGACTCCTCATCATATCTGTGATCACATCCGGGACTCTGAACTACCTTTGGTACATCAAAACACATAAACTCATAATATAACCATCATCTAACTTTAAGCGTGCGGACCCTACGGGTTCGAGAATTATGTAGACATGATCGAGACATGTCTCCGGTCAATAGCCAATAGCGGAACCTGGATGCTCATATTGGCTCCTACATATTCTACGAAGATCTTTATTGGTCAAACTGCATAACAACATACGTTGTCCCCTTTGTCATTGATATGTTACTTGCCCGAGATTCGATCGTCGGTATCTCAATACCTAGTTAAATCTCGTTACCGACAAGTCTCTTTACTCGTTCCGTAATAGATCATCCGGCAACTAACTCATTAGTTGCAATGCTTAAGTGATGTGTATTACCGAGTGGGCCCAGAGATACCTCTCCGACAATCGGAGTGACAAATCCTAATCTCGAAATACGCCAACCCAACAAGTACTTTTGGCGACACCTGTAGAACACCTTTATAATCACCCAGTTACGGTGTGACGTTTGGTAGAACACAAAGTGTTCCTCCAATAAACGGGAGTTGCATAATCTCATAGTCATAGGAACATGTATAAGTCATGAAGAAAGCAATAGCAACAAACTAAACGATCAAGTGCTAAGCTAACGAAATGGGTCAAGTCAATCACATCATTCTCCTAATGATGTGTCCCATCAATCAAATGACAACTCATGTCTATGGCTAGGAAACATAACCATCTTTGATTAACGAGCTAGTCTAGTAGAGGCATACTAGTGACACTTTGTTTGTCTATGTATTCACACATGTATCATGTTTCTGGTTAATACAATTCTAGCATGAATAATAAACATTTATCATGATATAAGGAAATAAATAATAAATTTATTATTGCCTCTAGGGCATATTTCCTTCACATACACCCAAGGTCAATGGTTTATTGAATCTCGATCATAGTGATACACATATTCATAATATTGAAGCCAAAAGATTCAAAGTTAATAATGATAGTGCAACTTATTTGTGGCACTGCTGTTTAGGTCATATTGGTGTCAAGCACATGAAGAAAATCCATGCCGATGGGCTTTTGGAATCACTTGATGCTTGCGAACCATGCCTCATGGGCAATATGACTAAGACTCCGTTCTCCGGAACCATGGAGCGAGCAACAGATTTGTTGGAAATAATACATACTGATGTATGCAGTCCGATGACTGTTGAGGCTCGCGGCAGGTATCGTTATTTTCTGACCTTCACAGATGATTTGAGTAAGATATGGGTATATCTTCTTGATGAAACATAAATCTGAAACATTTGAAAAGTTCAAATAATTTCAGAGTGAAGTGGAAAATCATCGTAACAAGAAAATAAGGTTTCGACGATCTGATCGTGGAGGAGAATATTTGAGTTACGAGTTTGGTCTTCCTTTGAAACAATGCGGAATAGTTTCGCAACTCACGCCACCTGGAACACCATAGCGTAATAGTGTGTCCGAACATCGTAACCGTACTTTATTAGATATGGTGCAATCTATGATGTCTCTTACCGATTTACCACTATCATTTTGGGGTTATGCATTAGAGACAACTACATTCACGTTAAATAGGGCACCATCTAAATCCGTTGAGACGACGCCATATGAACTGTGGTTTGGCAAGAAACCAAAGTTGTCGTTTCTTAAAGTTTGGGGTTGCAATGCTTATGTGAAAAAGTTTCATCCTGATAAGCTCAAACCCAAATCAGAGAAATGTGTCTTCATAGGATACCCAAAGGAGACAATTGGGTACACCTTCTATCACAGATCCCAAGGCAAGACATTCGTTGCTAAGGATGGATCCTTTCTAGATAAGGAGTTTCTCTCGAAAGAAGTGAGTGGGAGGAAAGTAGAACTTGATGAGGTAACTGTACCTGCTCCCTTATTGGAAAGTAGTTCATCACAGAAATATGTTCGTGACTCCTACACCAATTAGTGAGGAAGATAATGATGATGATCATGTAACTTTAGATCAAGTTACTACCGAACCTCGTAGGTCAAACAGAGCGAGATCCGCACTAGAGTGGTATGGTAATCCTGTTCTAGATGTCATGTTACTTGACCATGACGAACCTACGAACTATGAGGAAGCGATGATGAGCCTAGATTCCGCGAAATGGCTTGAGGCCATGAAAACTGAGATGGGATCCATGTATGAGAACAAAGTATGGACTTTGATTGACTTTCCCGATGATCGGTGAGTCATTAAGAATAAATGGATCGTCAAGATGAAGACGGGCGCTGATAGTAGTGTTACTATCTACAAAGCTCGAATTGTCGCAAAATGTTTTCGACAAGTTCAAGGTGTTGACTACGATGAGATTTTCTCACTCGTATCGATGCTTAAAAGTCTGTCCGAATCATGTTAGCAGTTGTCGCATTTTATGAAATCTGGCAAATGGATGTCAAAACTGTATTCCTTCATGGATTTCTTAAAGAAGAGTTGTATATGATGCAACCAGAAGGTTTTGTCGATCCTAAAAGGTGCTAACAAAGTGAGCAAGCTCCAGCGATCCATCTATGGACTGGTGCAAGCATCTCGGAGTTGGAATATATGCTTTGATAAAGTGATCAAAGCATATGGTTTTATACATACTTGCGGTGAAGCCTGTATTTACAAGAAAGTGAGTGGGAGCACTACGACATTTCTGATAAATATATGTGAATGACATATTGTTGATCGGAAATAATGTAGAATTTTCTGGAAAGCATAAAGGAGTGTTTGAAAAGAGTTTTTCAAAGAAAGTCCTCGATAAAGCTGCTTACACATTGAGCATCAAGATCTACAGAGATAGATCAAGACGCTTGATAATTTCTTTTTTTTCAATGAGTACATACCTTGACAATATTTTGAAGTAGTTCAAAATAGAACAGTCAAAGAAGGAGTTCTTGCCTGTGTTGCAAGGTGTGAAGTTGAGTAAAGACTCAAAACCCGACCATAGCAGAAAATAGAAAGAGAATGAAAAGTCATTCCCTATGCCTCAGTCAAGGGTTCTATAAAGTATGCTATGCTGTTTACCAGTCCTATTGTATACCTTAGCATCATTCTGGCAAGGGAGTACAATAGTGATCTAGGACTAGATCACCGGACAACAGTCAAAATTATCCTTAGAGGACTAAGGAAATATTTCTCGGTTATGGAGGTGATAAAAGAGTTCGCCTAAAGAGTTACGTCGATGCAAGCTTTTTACATCGATCTAGATGACTCTAAGTCTCGATCTGGATACATATTTAAAGTGGGAGCAATTAGCTAGAGTAGCTCCGTGTAGAGCATTGTAGACATAGAAATTTGCAAAATACATACGGATTTGAATGTTGCAGACCCGTAGACTAAACTTCTCTCAAAAGAAAAACATGATAACTCTTTGGGTGTTAATCACATAGCGATGTGAACTATATTATTGACTCTAGTAAACCCTTTGGGTATTAGTCACATGGAGATGTGAACTAATCACATAAAGATGTGAACTAGATTATTGACTCTAGTGCAAGTGGGAGACTGAAGGAAATATGCCCTAGAGGCAATAATAAAGTTATTATTTATTTCCTTATATCATGATAAATGTTTATTATTCATGCTAGAATTGTATTAACCGGAAACTTAGTACATGTGTGAATACATAGACAAACAGATTGCCACTAGTATGCCTCTACTTGACTAGCTCGTTGAATCAATGATGGTTATGTTTCCTAACCATAGACATGAGTTGTCATTTTATTAACGGGATCACATCATTAGAAAATGATGTGATTGACTTGACCCATTACGTTAGCTTAGAACTTGATCATTTAGTATGTTGCTATTGCTTTCTTCATGACTTATACATGTTCCTATGACTACGAGATTATGCAACTCCCGTTTACCGGATGAACACTTTGTGTGCTACCAAACGTCACAATGTAACTGGGTGATTGTAAAGGTGCTCTACAGGTGTCTCCAAAGGTACTTGTTGAGTTGGCGTATTTCGAGATTAGGATTTGTCACTCCAATTGTCGGAGAGGTATCTCTAGGCCCACTCGGTAATGCACATCACTATAAGCCTTGCAAGCATTGTAACTAATGAATTAGTTGCAGGATGATGTATTACAGAACGAGTAAAGAGACTTGCCGGTAACGAGATTGAACTAGGTATTGAGATACCGACAATCGAATCTCGGGCAAGTAACATACCGATGACAAAGGGAACAACATATGTTGTTATGCGGTTTGACCGATAAAGATCTTCGTAGAATATGTGGGAGCCAATATGAGCATCCAGGTTTTGCTATTGGTTATTGACCGGAGATGTGTCTCGGTCATGTCTACATAGTTCTCAAACTCATAGGGTTCGCACGCTTAAAGTTCGGTGATGATCGATATTATGAGTTTTTGTGTTTTGATGTACCGAAGGTAGTTCGGAGTCCCGGATATGATCAGGGACATGACGAGGAGTCTCTAAATGGTCAAGACGTAAAGATCGATATATTGGACGACTATGTTAGGGCACCGGAAAGGTTTCGGAAGGTTTCGGACATATACCGGAGTACCGGGGGGTTACCGGAACCCCCCGGGGGGCTTAATGGGCCTACATGGGCCTTAGTGGAAATAGAGGGCAGCAAGGGGAGTGTGGGGCGCGCCCCCCAAGGCCCAAACCGAATTGGTTTAGGGCAAGGGGGGCCGGCCCCCTTTTTCCTTCTCCTCCTCTCCCTTTCCTTCCCCCTTTCCTACTCCTACTAGGAAAAGGAGGAGTCCTACTCCTAGTGGGAGTAGGACTCCCCCTCTTGCCGCGCCTCTCCCTGGCCGGCCGCCTCCTCCCCCTTGCTCCTTTATATATGGGGGAATGGGGGCACCCCAGAGACACAACAATTGATCATTGATCTCTTAGCCGTGTGCGGTGCCCTCTCCACCATAATCCACCTTGATCATATCATAGCGGTGCTTAGGCGAAGCCCTGCGTCAGCAGCATCATCATCGCCGTCACCACGCCATCGTGCTGACAAAACTCTTCTGTGAAGCTTTGCTGGATCGGAGCTCATAGGATGTCATCGAGTTGAACGTGTGCAGAACTCGGAGGTGCCGTGCGTTCGGTACTTGGATCGGTCGGATCGTGAAGACGTACGACTACATCAACCGCGTTGTGCTAACGCTTCTGCATCCGGTCTACGAGGGTACGTGGACACTCTCCCCTCTTGTTGCTATGCATCACCATGATCTTGCATGTGCGTAGGAATTTTTTTGAAATTACTATGTTCCCCAACAAAGGATTGCAAAGTGAACAAAGGTATATGTGATATACATGTTATTGATGTGTACCTTATGAATGCTTGTAGTAGTGCCTAGGTATTTTATACTGGTTCAGTTGCTCATATTTGTAACTCGAAATAGGGGCTACACATTAAACGAAGATTGGCTAAGGACGAGGTGATGATGCGCGTCAGGAATGGTTCCAAGGTCGATGTGATCGCCGTCGGCACGCTACGTCTACATCTACCTCCGGGATTAGTTTTAGACCTGAATAATTGCTATTGGGTGCCAGTGTTGAGCATGAACATTATATCTGGATCTTGTTTGATGCAAGACAGTTATTCATTTAAATCGGAGAATAATGGTCGTTCTATTTATATGAGTAATATCTTTTATGGTCATGCACCCTTGAAGAGTGGTCTATTTTTATTGAATCTCGATTGTGGTGATACACTGATACGTTTCCGTTGTATCTACTTTTCCAAACACTTTTGCCCTTGTTTTGGACTCTAACTTGCATGATTTGAATAGAACTAACCTGGACTGATGTTGTTTTCAGCAGAATTGCCATGGTGTTATTTTTGTGCAGAAATAAAAGTTCTTGGAATGACCTGAAAATCAATGGAGAATTATTTTGGAATATATAAAAAATACTGGAAGGAAGATCCACGTCAGGGGGGCCTCCACCTGTCCATGAGGGTGGGGGGCGCGCCCTACCCCCCTAGGCGCGCCCCCTACCTCGTGGGCCCCCTGACGCTCCACCGACCTCAACCCTGATTCCCTATATTCACTTTCGGGGAGAAAAAAATCAGGAAGAAAGATTCATTGCGTTTTACGATATGGAGCCGCCGCCAAGCCCTAAACTCTCTCGGGAGGGCTGATCTAGAGTCCGTTCGGGGCTCCGGAGAGGGGAATCCGTCGCCATCGTCATAATCAACCATCCTCCATCACCAATTTCATGATGCTCACCGCCGTGTGTGAGTAATTCCATCATAGGCTTGCTGGACGGTGATGGGTTGGATGAGATTTATCATGTAATCGAGTTAGTTTTGTTAGGGTTTGATCCCTAGTATCCACTATGTTCTGAGATTGATATTGCTATGACTTTGCTATGCTTAATGCTTGTCACTAGGGCCCGAGTGCCATGATTTCAGATCTGAACCTATTATGTTTTCATGAATATATGAGAGTTCTTGATCCTATCTTGCAAGTCTATAGTCACCTACTATGTGTTATGATCCGGCAACCCCGAAGTGACAATAATCGGGACCATTCCCGATGATGACCGTAGTTTGAGGAGTTCATGTATTCACTATGTGTTAATGCTTTGGTCCGGTACTCTATTAAAAGGAGGCCTTAATATCCCTTAGTTTCCGCTAGGACCCCGCTGCCACGGGAGGGTAGAACAAAAGATGTCATGCAAGTTCTTTTCCATAAGCACGTATGACTATATTCAGAATACATGCCTACATTACATTAATGAACTGGAGCTAGTTCTATGTCACCCTAGGTTATGACTGTTACATGATGAACCGCATCCGGCATAATTCTCTATCACTGATCCATTGCCTACGAGCTTTCCATATATTGTTCTTCGCTTATTTACTTTTCTGTTGCTATTGTTACCATCACTACAAAACACCAAAAATATTACTTTTTTTGTTACCGTTACCTTTTACTACCATTACCACTACTATCATATTACTTTGCTACTGCTGCAGATATTAAGTTTCCAGGTGTGGCTGAATTGACAACTCAGCTGCTAATACTTGAGAATATTCTTTGGCTCCCCTTGTGTCAAATCTATAAATTTGGGTTGAATACTCTACCCTCGAAAACTGTGCGATCCCCTATACTTGTGGGTTATCAAGACTATTTTCTGGCGCCGTTGCCGGGGAGCATTGTAACGCCCTCGATGCGGCTATATCTCCCACGTGTCGAAGCACGACTTAGAGGCATAACCGCACTGAAAGCAATGTCGCAAGTGAGGTAATCTTCACACAACCCATGTGATACATAAGGGAAAGGGATACATAGTTGGCTTACAATCGCCACTTCACACAATACATGAATAAAGCATTACATCAACCAGATACATTCAAGGTCCGACTACGGAACCAAAATAAAAGGAAGACTACCCCAAATGCTACAGAACCCCGATCGACCCCAACTGGGCTCCACTACTGATCAACTGGAAACGGAAACGACATAACAACACGATCTTCATCGAGCTCCTCCTTGAGCTTGGTTGCGTCACCTGCACGATATCATCGGCACCTGCAAACTGGTTTTGGAAGTATTTGTGAGTCACGGGGACTCAGCAATCTCACACCCTCGCGATCAAGACTATTTAAGCTTATAGGTAGGGTAAAAGGTATGAGGTGGAGCTGCAGCAAGCAACTAGCATATATGGTGGCTAACATACGCAAATGAGAGGGAGAAGAGAAGGCAAAGCATGTTCGAGAAACTATGATCAAGAAGTGATCCTAGAACAACCTACGTCAAGCATAACTCCAACACTGTGTTCACTTCGTGGACCCCGCCGAGAAGAGACCATCACGGCTACACACGCGGTTGATGCATTTTAATTAAGTTAAGTTTCAGGTTTTCTACAACCGAGCATTAACAAATTCCCATCTGCCCATAACCACGGGCACGGCTTTCGAAAGTTCAAATCCCTGCAGGGGTGACCCAACTTAGCCCATCACAAGCTCTCACGCTCAACGAAGGATATTCCTTCTCCCAAGACAATCTGATCAGATTCGGCATCCTAGTTACAAGACATCTCGACAATGGTAAAACAAGTCCAGCAACACCGCCCGAATGTGCCAACAAATCCCGATAGGAGCTGCACATATCTCGTTCTCAGGGCACACTCAAATGGGACTAGCTATGAGTAAAACCAACCCTCAAGTTTCCCCGAGGTGGCCCCGCAGACAGCTCAGTTTGGACCAACACTCAGAGGAGCACTGGCCCGGGGGGGGGGGGTTAAATAAAGATGACCCTTGAGTCCGCGGAACCCAAGGGAAAAAGAGGCTAGGTGGAAAATGGTAAAACCAATGTTGGGCATTGCTGGAGGAGTTTTATTCAAGGTGGACTGTCAAGGGATTCCCATTATAACCCAACCGTGTAAGGAACACAAAATCCGGGAACATAACACCGATATGACGGAAACTAGGGCGGCAAGAGTGGAACAAAACACCAAGCATAAGGCCGAGCCTTCCACCCTTTACCAAGTATATAGGTGCATTAATTAAATAAGAGATATTGTGATATCCCAACAAAAATATCCATGTTCCAACAAGGAACAAACTCCAATCTTCACCTGCAACTAACAACGCTATAAGAGGGGCTAAGCAAAGCGGTAACATAGCCAAACAACGGTTTGCTAGGACAAGGTGGGTTAGAGGCTTGGCTTAGCAACATGGGAGGCATGATATATCAAGTGGTAGGTATCGCAACATAGGCATAGCAAAAGAGCAAGCATCTAGCAAGCAAAGATAGAAGTGATTTCGAGGGTATGGTCATCTTGCCTGAGATCCCGCTAGGAAGAAGAATGAGTCCATGAAGAAGACAAACAGACGTAGTCGAACGGATCCTCATAAACGTGATGTTAACGGTACTAACCCGAAGAAGCATCACCGGAAAGAAGCAAACAACATAGTAAACAACCACGACATAAGCATGGCATGATGCACAACCAAGTATGATGCATGTCCGGTTTAATGAAGCATGGCATGGCAAAGTGCACAAGCAATCCTACAAATTAAGTGGAGCTCAATATGCAACAAGTTGCATATTGACGGAACACCCCATGACTTATTTAGTTCTCTCTTATTTATGTACCCAACAATATTAAATGTTGTTAAACATGGCAAGATGGTGAAGCAAGGTAAAACTACCTATCTAGGCAAGTTTAAATGAGGCCGGAAGCAACGAACAACAATTCCGGTAAATCCCCATATGCATATATTAGGTTTGGTACTGTTCTTCCCTAAACCATATTTTATAGTTGTTAAACATGCAAAGTGATGCCACCATGTTAAACTAGGCATTTTTCCACCCCATTTACATATAAAGTTTGTTACAAACCGAGTTACGGTTAAATAGTTATGAATTAAAACATTTTAACATGGCATAGGGGCAGATTTAACCAAACAGTATTTTAAACATAGATGAAAGTTGGATATTATTAAACTAGACAAAATTCTAAGCAACTTTCATATTAAGTTTGTTTTAATCCGATGCACGGTTATTAAGTTATTATATGCATGAAGTTTAGGGACCTTTCTGTAAAACAGCAGTTTTCTGGATAATAGGAAAAAACGTTATACGGAAAAAAAACATGAAACATGCCGTTTCTGTTGGCCCAACAGAGCACAGAGGGTTTGGGGGAGGCTGCTCACATGGGCCGCGGCGCCTGTGCTGGGCCGGCCTTGGTGGATCGAACGAGGAGATGGTGGGGGTGCGGTCAACGCAGGCGTTGGGCTTGCTCCTGGTCGTCTCCTCGTATGGAGGTAGAGCAACGGCGACAGAGGGGTGGAAGCAGAGGCGCGACGACAGGGGACTTGGCGCACAGTGGAGCGACGGACTTGACGCGCAGAGGAGGCCAGCGGGAGGAAGAGCAGCTCGGCGCGGGACTTGGCGGGGCTCCATGAAGAAGATGGTGGCGGAGGCCACTGGATGAGGGGAGATGGATCCCGGTGAGGGATCTCTGGCGGCCCGATTTGAGGAGGCAGGGCATAATGCGGATGCAGGAGAGAGGGAAGCCCAGTGGCGAGTTGCAGCAGAACGGGGCGGGACTTAGAGCTCCATGAGCGGCCCCCATGACGGCGATGAAAAGGGACTTGACATCCAGGGCTTGAAGCTTGAAATGGCGGCGCCATGGCAGGGCGTCCTTGGCGGCAGACCTCGTCGGCAGGGTCAAGGGGTCGTGCTCGCGCATCGGGCGCGCGAGGAGGCAGCTGCCTCGGCCGTGGCTTGCGGGGGCGCGGACCCAGGCATGGGGACTTCGGCAGGACGGCAGGGCTGGAGTGGACGCAGGGGGTCAACACAGACGGTCCGGGCGGGCGCTGCTCCTGTCGGCGCGCCATGGCTCCTATCATGTGAAGGCAACCGAGAGTGGTGAGGCACGGGAAGAAGAAGATAGGAAGAGAAAGGGCATGGGCGCGAGGGAGGAGGAAGGGCCTTGATCCAATCGGGATTTGGGCATCTGGCTGGTTGCGGGTTCGTCCGGTGTTGACAACGAGCTGGAGCGGTGGTTGGTTCGATTGGATGGAGGAGAAGACCGAGGAGAAGGGGATCAGGGAGGATCCCGATGTGATTTGAGTGTGGCGGCGGCAAGGAGGAAATGATGGGACATCTCTCCTAGTTTTTAGGGTTTGGTCTGACATATATATATATATAGCAAAAGGGTTTTTGGTAGGGACTAATCCGTCCCTCCGATCGTAATCGGACGGTCGGGAAAAATAGGCTAGGGAGCCCAAATAAGAAAACAGAGACGTTTTGTAGATGTTTGGGGTCCATCCGGATCCAATGGTGACGACTGTCCGGGTCGAGTTCGGGACAGCTTCGGACACACGCGAGGAGTCGAAGCACTGTGCAGATAGGTGTTATGCAAACGAGGTTAAGTGTGGACTGTGGAGAGCAGTTTGGTCTGAGAGAAGAGGGGCGAGATGCAGCCCGACACGGTTTCCGGAGACCAAAAACGTCTGACGTTAGGCTATAATGCCGCTATAGTTTAATGGTTGGGCTATCAAACGAACTCCGAATGCGATGAAACTTGACAGGCGGTCTATCTACACTATAATAAGACGCACGCCAACTTTCAACCCAATCCGAGAACATTTTTCTGGCCACTTATAAAATACTATTTCGGACGTGCCGCGGGCGCGTGCGAGTGTGGTAGGGCTCAGAATGGACAACGGACGGAACTGGGGGAACCCGGACGAATGCAAGTTTTGGAAACATGAAGACGCAATGCACATGATGACATGATATGAGATGCATGACACGCAAGCAAATGACAAGGCAACAACAACGAATAACTAGAAGACACCTGGCACATCGGTCTTGGGGCGTCACAACACTCCACCACTACGAGAGGATCTCGTCCCGAGATCTAGAATTGCACCGGAGGGAAAAGGAAAAGGAAGATAGGAGGTAAAACTAAGTTTCTCCTTTGACAAACGAGTGAAACCAAAGAACCTTGAAAAGGTTAAGCCATTTCGAGAAAAGAATACAACGGAGATGAACGAAGTTGAAAACACTCCGTTAGACAAGAGGAACAAGGAAAAACAACTTCGGGCAGCACTCCGATTGAAAAGAAAAGGAATTGAATAAGAACTTGGTAAGATGAGAAGATACTTGAAAAGAGGACACGACACTCCGATTAAAAGGATAAGCACGAAAAAAACACAATCCTCACCATCCGAGATGATGAGTGAAAAGAACAACATCACAATGCCTCCGGAGCGAAAGAATAGAAGTTGGATTGTTTGAAAGGAAAGAGTTGGGAAGAAAATGACATCTTCTACCAAAATAGAATTTGAAAAGCATCCTTAAAAAGAAGGATTGAACGGAGTTGTTGGAAATCAACAACAAAAGAAAAGATTTCCAATGGTCTTAAGGAAAACATCCCCAAATTATGAGGTAGAGACCAGCCACTAACGGAATCAATTAATTGGATTGAGATCAACAAGGAGACTAGAAACTTATATCACCGGGAGAATAAATGAAGAACTTGGCTCATTTATAAGCACCACAATTAACAACCAACCTTAGGGAAAGCTTTAGGTGAAATATAACCCAAGATAACTCCAATGAAGAGATTGATGGGTTAGAAGAGCTCATGCTCGAAGAAATTGATGGGTTTAATTATCTCATACTTGACAACTTGCGAATCACGAAACACGAAGGGAAATTGTCAAGAATGACATAACACCATCCCAAAAGATAAGGTAGAAAGAATTGCACTTTGGAATGCAAGATGAAGAATACTTGAGCTCCTTTGAAAAGAATCTCGATGAATACCTCGAGAAGGAATTAAATCCTTGATGGACCAACATGTAGAGCATCCATGAAGAACTCTAGTAACAAAAGGATAACGAAAAGAAAGAGAAGTTGAAAACACAAGGTGAAGCCTTGCGATGATTTAGATGGAGCTTCGCGACGAGATAATGTGGAAGAAACTTGGAACTCCGGAAAGAAAGATGAACAAAAGAAAATCAAGAATTTATTCATCATGAACAAACTCCGAAGGAAGGAATTTATCGCTTGGATGAAACAAGAATAAGAATTACATTATGCTTATCCTTCACCAATTTAAATTGATGACAAACAACAGATTTTGCATACTACTTATTCTCGTAGAAAGGATTAAGATAGATATAGCGCAAACTTGAGAAGGTCTTCAACGATCCACCGGTAGGATTGGAACAACGAATAAATTGATATGATAGCAACGAAAGAGAATCCTGGAAGAACCACCGTAAGAATTGAAAAAAAAACGGATGAAGTAAAGGGATGAATCACCGGTAAGAAATATAGAATGAATGAAGATACTTGAGGGAATTTAGATACAAGTGAATGAAGAAATCACGAGCTGATTAGAGAATACTTGATTTAAGCACCGGTAAGATTTGGAGAATGAGAGCTGAAAGATTGAATGAATAATTCTGAGATGATGGGCTCCGGAGAATCAAACTGAAAAGACTCCTGAACTGCTCCGGATGGGTGAAAAGAATTCTCACAATCGAAAACAATTATGAGAGGATGGCAACAAGCTAGAATCATGAATCTTTGAGAGAACGGATAAGATTTTGAGGAAAAACTCTACTTCGGTCTTCAAAATCTGAGAATTATGACGAGAAACACCATCATGAATCGTTGAGTCACTCCGGAATAATGAAGAATATAAAGGCTGAAACAAGAATGAAAAGAATTTGAAAAATCTTGGAGAAAGACATTTGACTGATGATAACTCATTCTTACGTCAAACTTCAAAAAGAATTTGAGAAGCTCCGGGAAAATTAGGAGAGTCAGGTAAGATCCTGGGAAAGATTTGTGGGTTAGGGCCCACTCAAAAGAAACACCATTGAAATGATTTAAAAGAGAGGTTGCACCGGTTGCTTTAAATGGCTTGAATGAGATAACAATGTCGAAGTAGCTTGAATGGATTAAGAATGGAAAACACGAATCTTTGGGATATCTTGAGCACTCCGGAACAATTGAATAGCAAGCGGGGAATGATTATGAGGTGCACCAGCATAAGGAAAGCATTGGGCAAAAAGAAAAGGCTATGCTCAATACCAAAGCTTGAATTGAATCCACCGGAGAAGAAAAAGAACGAAGAATGATGAACTCGTAGGTTCCTTAGCATCTTCCTGAGAATCACCGGATAAGAACATTGACGGAAAAGGAATGGAGAGGCTTCCCACCAATAAAAGGATACTTGAATAAGAAATCCGAGTCCTTGAAGAAAAAGGGTGTAAGGGCGGGAAAACAAAGGCAATTTGGGATGGAAGAAAACAAACACCGTTGAGAATACTGAGATTGAATCTTGCGGATGTTGAGAATGAATGGATCCGCTTGAAGAGAAAACACACCGGTTGAAAAGGATTGACATGACAAACTCGATGTTCAAGAAGGATTAGCATTCACATAGATATATGAGAACACCACTTAGGAAAGGTATGCAATCAACATTTGACTTCGAAGCAACTCGAATACCACAACTGAAAACAAAAACAAAGGATTGGCTTGCAGAATAAGCCGGAACAAACATATGATAGAGATTTCGTCCGAAGTTTTCGTGGTGGGGCCTACACGGGCTCGATCGTACAACACCATCATGTACAAGGCAGTGCACATGACATACGAAGCGTCCCCGATTCAGCATAGCCAAGGACTCTTTAAGACACAACGAGACCACTGTAAAACCAACCGTGGATAGGCGGACCACTAGACTTCGAACCCCAATTTCGTATCATACATCTGTCGGAAAGATATCCTAGGAGCTACTTGAATTCCCACTTATAAACTCCCAAAACTTTCTAGTTATGCAATCAGGTGTTGGGGATACAGGGGAAGCATAATATCTCACCCAAACTAGCAAATCCTACATCCAGCTGTATCCATCCTTCAACACATAACCAAGAAACCTTCAGAAATCATTTACCTCAACCTTCGAAAAGCATCCGTTATACGAGTTATGGCAATACTCCCGAATTCCCACCCCAGTACTAGGTGGCGTCGAGGTTATCTCACCAACAACTGCATAAAAGAGATTTTCGATGTCGGCGAAGCTCAGGTATTCCAGAACTGCAACGATAAAATTGTGACGACAACACCTTGGAGCTCAACTCCCCGGGACACTGCCACAACCCCTAAATGTCAGGAGGCACCAAGAAAAATATTCTCGTCACAAAACCATCGGAATGATTCCAAGATACCCGCGTGATCCTAAATTTTTTTAGTGAAATTTGAGAAGAGAAGAGTCAAAACTCTACGTCAGGATGCCTCACCAGAGTGATGAAGTGACCGAGGAGTAAAAAGAAGTCCTACTCTCCAATATATATAATTCCTAAATGACTCAAAACATTTTTCTAGACTCAACAATGCCAACGATTCGATCAAGCAGGGGGCTCCTAAGGTCGGGGAAGGCTCTGATACCAACTTGTAACGCCCTCGATGCGGCTATATCTCCCACGTGTTGAAGCACGACTTAGAGGCATAACCGCATTGAAAGCAATGTCGCAAGTGAGGTAATCTTCACAACAACCCATGTAATGAATAAGGGGAAAAGAGGTACATTGTTGGCTTACAATCGCCACTTCACACAAAGCATGAATAAAACATTACATCATCCAGATACAATCAAGGTCCGACTACGGAACCAAAGTAAAAGAAGACTACCCCAAAAGCTACACAGATCCCCGATCGTCCCATCTGGGCTCCACTACTGATCAACTAAAACGAAACAACACAACGAACACGATCTTAATCGAGCTCCTCCTTGAGCTCGGTTGCATCACCTGCACGGTATCATCGGCACCTGCAAACTGGTTTTGGAAGTATCTGCGAGTCACTTTTGGGGTAGTCTTCTTTTATTTTGGTTCCGTAGTCGGGCCTTGATTGTATCTGGATGATGTAATGCTTTATTCATGCTTTGTGTGAAGTGGCGATTGTAAGCCAACTATGTACCTCTCTTTCCCTTTTTCATTACATGGGTTGTTGTGAAGATTACCTCATTTGCGACATTGCTTTCAATGCGGTTATGCCTCTAAGTTGTGCTTCGACACATGGGAGATATAGCCGCATCGAGGGCGTTACAAGCGTAGCTCTATTCTTCGAGTCACTTGGGATTTATATCTGCTTATCATTATGAAGAACTTGAAAGATCCAAGAACCAAGATTTATCCCTCAACTACGAGGGGAGGTAAGGAACTGCCATCTAGCTCTGCACTTGATTCACCTTCTGTTTTGAGTAAGCTTGCGACACCTAAACCTGCTTCTACTATTAATTATGATATGTCGCATGTTATTGATGATGCCACTTCTGCTATGCATGATACTTATGATGAAACTACTTCTATGCTTGATACTACTGTGCCACTTAGTGAATTTCTTGATGAACAACTTGCTAGGGCTAGAGAGAATGAAATTATTGAAACTGATAATATTTGATGAAAGTGATGATGAAGACTCCCCCCTAGATATGAATTACCTGTTGTGCCTGAGGGCTATGTTATGGATGAAGAAACTGCTAGAGATTTTCTTGCTTGCAATGATAGGAGTGATCTTAAGAAATTATTAGCTAAGCTGAAACAAAAAACTCTGAATGCTAGAATGAAATATGATCCTGCTTATGCTACTTCACCTATCTTTGTTACTGATAAGGATTATGAATTCTCTGTCGACCCTGATATAATTACTTTAGTTGAATCTGATCCTTTCTATGGCTATGAATCTGAAACTGTTGTGGCACATCTTACTAAATTAAATGATATAGCCACCCCATTCACTAATGATGAGAAAACTCGCTAGTATTATATCCTTAAGATATTTCCGCTCTCATTAAAGGGTGATGCTAAGATATGGTTTAATTCTCTTGATCCTGGTTGTGTGCGTAGTCCCTAGGATATGATTTATCACTTCTCTGCTAAATATTTCCCCGCTCATAAGAAACAAGCTGCTTTAAGGGAAATATATAATTTTGTGCAAATTTAAGAAGAGAGTCTCCCACAAGCTTGGGGGAGGCTTCTCCAATTAATTAATGCTTTGCCTGATCATCCTCTTAAGAAAAATGAAATACTTGATATCTTCTATAATGGACTAACCGATGCCTCTAGAGATTACCTGGACATCTGTGCTGGTTCTGTTTTCAGGGAAAGAACACCAGATGAAGCTGGAATTTTATTGAACAATATGTTGATAAATGAAAATAATTGGACACCTCTGGAGCCAATTCCTAAACCAACTCCGAAGAAGAGGGTATTCTATTTCTCAGTCCTGAAGATATGCAAGAGGCAAAGAAATCTATGAAAGAAAAAGGTATTAAAGCTGAAGATGTTAAGAATTTACCTCCTATTGAAGAAATACATGGTCTTAATTTACTGCCTGTTGAACAAGTACATGGTCTTGATAACCCGACACAGGTAGTAAAGGTAAATTCTCTCTATAGATATGACTGTAACACCCACAATGCGGCTATATCTCCCACGTGTCGGGGCACGACTTAGAGGCATAGCCGCATGGTAGGTTTGTCGCAAGAGGGGTAATCTTCACACAATCCCATGTACTGTTAGAATCACCACTTCACACAAATACAAGTTAAACATACATCAACCAGAGTACAACCAAGGTCCGACTACGGAATCAAATAAAATAAGACAATCCCAAATGCTAGATCCTCGATCGTCCCAACTGGGCTCCACTACTGATCAAGAGGAAATGAAACAACACAACGAACAAGATCTTCATCGAGCTCCCACTTGAGCTTGGTTGTGTCACCTGCACTGGTATCATCGGCACCTGCAACTATTTGGAAGTATCTATGAGTCACGAGGACTCAGCAATCTCACACCCGAGAGATCAAGACTATTTAAGATTATGGGTAGGGTAAGGTAATGAGGTGGAGCTACAGCAAGCACTAAGCATATATGGTGGCTAACATATGCAAAAGAGGGCGAGAAGAGAAGCAACGCACGGTCGAGAATCTAGAAGTGATCAAGAAGTGATCCTGAAACTACTTACGTTCAAACATAACACAAGACCGTGTTCACTTCCCGGACTCCCCCGGAAAGAGACCATCATGGCTACACACGCGGTTGATGCATTTTAGTTAAGTCAAGTGTCAAGTTCTCTACAACCGGACATTAACAAATTCCCTTCTGCCACATAACCGCGGGCACAACTTTCGAAAGTTCAAACCCTACAGGGGTGTCCCAACTTAGCCCATCACAAGCTCTCACGGTCAACGAAGGATATTCCTTCTCCCGGGAAGACCCGATTAGTCTTAGAATCCCGGTTACAAGAAATTTCGACAATGGTAAAACAAGACCAGCAAGACCGCCCGATGTGCCGACATCCCGATAGGAGCTGCACATATCTCGTTCTCAGGGCAACACCGGATGAACACTACATACAACTAAAACCAGCCCACAAGTTTTCCCCGAGGTGGCGCCGAAAGTGGATCTGGTTTGGACCAACACTTAGAGAAGCACTGGCCGGGGGGGTGGGGGGGTTAAAATAAAGATGACCCTCGAGAGGGTGACTCCCAAGGGAAAAGTAGGTGGTGGTGAGGCAAATGGTAAAACCAAGGTTGGGCCTTGCTGGAGGAGTTCTATTCAAAGCGAACTGTCAAGGGGTTCCCATAACACCCAACCGCGTTAGGAACGCAAAATCAAGGAACATAACACCGGTATGACGGAAACTAGGGCGGCAAGAGTGGAAGAAAACACCAGGCATAAGGCCGAGCCTTCCACCCTTTACCAAGTATATAGATGCATTAATTAAATAAGAGATATTGTGATATCCCAACATATCCATGTTCCAAACATGGAACAAACTTCATCTTCACCTGCAACTAGCAACACTATAAGAGGGGCTGAGCAAAAGCGGTAACATAGCCAAACAACGGTTTGCTAGGAAAGGTGGGTTAGAGGCTTGACATGGCAATATGGGAGGCATGATATAACAAGTGGTAGGTAGCGTGACATAGCAATAGAGCGGACAACTAGGAAGCAAAGATAGAAGTGATTTTGAGGGTATGGTCATCTTGCCTGAGATCTCGCAAGGAAGAAGAACGAGCCCATGAAGAAGACCAATGAACGTAGTCGAACGAATCCTCACAACTCCGGAACGGAACCGAAGCTAATGAGAGAAGCAAACCGGAAAGAAGCAAGCAACATAGTAAACAACCATCACATAAGCATGGCATGATGCACAACCAAGTATGATGCATGTTCGGTTAAATGAGGCATGTCATGACAAAGTGCACAAACAATACTACAAATTAAGTGGAGCTCAATATGCAATGAGTTGCATATTGACAAAACACCACATTCCATTATTTAGTTCACTCCCGATTAGGTACTCAACAAAATTAAATGTTGGTTAACATGGCAAGAGGTGAAACATGAGTAAAATACACAGCTAGGCATTTTAAATGAGGCCGGAAACATCAAACAACAATTCTGGTAAATCCTCATGTGCATTAGCAATTTAATGCAACAACAATTTGAACTTTTTAAAAGCTATTATCATGATGCGGATGACATGTGCAAGTTTTATGCAAGTTTTAGGAAAATGTTGACAAGCATATTATGAAGCATTTTGTCACCATGGCGGAAAGAAAGGGGTGCCACGGCAACGACAACGGAAATGGTGCCATGCCGACGATAACGAAAACAGTGCCACGGCAATGTTCCGGTTCCGGTAACTCGATTGAGATGCCGGTGAAAAAGACAGGGCATGAGCGAGTTGAGCAAGATGGTGGGGTGCTCCTGACCACTGGGTTACCGCGGGTTAGTGGCATGGAAACGAGTGACAATTCGGACATGGTGCAAACATAGGATGCATCTCATACAACACATGCATACGGTCCACGAGCGGTCGTCTCGGTGGTTATACCTTCGAAGAGAGCAAACGGGACGATTCTCGTTCGGTGAAAAGTAGAGGAAGTAGACGTTCTCGCCACGTTCATAGTGGAGGTAGTCGTTCATGTCCAGGAAGCATTAGAGGTACGGGTCTTCGACAACGGTCGTCGTTCATGCTCCGAGGTCGTCGGTAGAGGTTCTCGCAATCTCGGCGACGGTAGTGGAACATGTTTTCGTAGGTGTTCGAGTCATCGGTAGCGGTACTTGATGAAACCTAAAACGGTCTTAGGCGTCTTCGCACGTAGGGGTACTTGGCGTTTCCGTGTCATTGGTCTTGCCGGTCCCGGTCTCGGCAACGTAGTTGTACAAGAGCATCATCGGACTTGTCGAATCCGAAGTCTTCGAGGGTTGTCGTGTTACTTGGCGCTTGCGGTCTTGATAGCTCGAAGGGGTGCTTGGCGTTCTCGGTCATGTGGGTCGTGATACTTGGCGTGGAGGTAAACCTCAGGCTGCCATTCATTGGAAACGAGCTGCACCAGGGAAGTTTAAGGCAGCGGCGATAGCAACCGGGTTGACCGAAGGGGACGACTCAGACAAGAGCTTCTCTGCCCGGGGAGGAGGCACAAGCGATGCAGAGCTGCAGGAGGAGCTTCGCCATGAGTAGAGGCAGACGGTCTTGGCATGGAGATGGAGCCGGGGTAGGGGTCCGACGAGGTAGGTGTGCAGAGGTGGCGCGACAACGTTGCAGCACAAGGATAACAGCGAGCTTGCCGGTGTCTGGGACGAGGGCGGCTCCTCAGGGCTTCCTGTTACAGAGACGAGAGTGGGAGCGATTTGAGTCAGGAGAGAGAGAGAGTCAAAGAGAAAGGGAACCAGGGGAGGAAAGGAGAGGTGCAGCAGGGGCGTCCTGGTCCGCTGGGATGCTCCAACAAGGTGGAACTCCGGTGCAGCACCCGAAGGCGATGGTGGTGGAGGAAACATAGGCGGGGACGGGGCCCTGCTGGCGGGATCTAGCCGGGAATGGGCAGGGGCGGCGGAGGCCGGCTGGATTGGGTGGTGGAGACGAGGAACTCCGGCAGGGGCGGCGTTGGGGAATCGGGCAGGAGGCACTGCTACACTCTCTCTCTGGCGGCGCTACGGGAGGGAGAGGGAGACGAGTGAGGAAGAGATGGGATCGGGGAGGGAGATGGATCGGGCTAGGTTTAAGGTGTGGCTGGACTAGGAGAGGGACGGGCCTTGTTGGAGTTGGCCTAGGGAGGCCCAGTTGGGCTGCTGCACTACTCCTCTCCCTCTCTCTTAAATTCTCTTTATTTGCCAAAAACAACAAATACCAAAGAAAGAAAATGAGACAAAGAAAAGGTTGGAGAGGGAATTTGGGCACGGGGATAATTTTCCCAGACTCACAAAAATGTGCTTGTTCCGAGAAAATAGAAAAGGTCATGATTGAAATATTAAATTCAAATTCCTTTGAATTTAATTCAAAAGGTTTGAACTAGGACAGGTTTTTCGAAGTGCCCAAAAATGTTGAGAATTTAGGTGGAGCTCCAGAAAATGACGAAAGGATATATGGCAAAGTTAGATGCCAAGAGTTGTGATAACAAAGGCATTGGGATTTTTGCAAGTGTGTTATGGTGAATTTCAAATTAAAGAAATATTTAATATTGCTCCCTACTATCGGGAGGATATGTTATAAAGAGAAGTCACCCTTCCCTCGATTTAAATAGATCAAAGATCTATGCATTTTATTTAGTTGAGTTTTACAAAATTAAAAGACATGATGACATGATGCAATGAGAATGATGCAATGATGAATGCAACAAACCAACAACTCACACGACGAAACTCGGAAAACATGGAAGGCGTCTGAAGCTCCGGTCTTGGGGCGTCACAATGATAAAGCTGAAATCCCATTTACTAAGTTTGCTAGCCCATGCTTGGATGAGTTTGATGACTTTATGGTCAAACAAGAAAACTTCAATGCTTATTTTGGTAGGGAATTAAAATGCAATGCTGATATGCTTGAACACTTGGGTGATTATATGGCTAATATTATAGGTGAACTTAAACTTATTAGTAAACATGCTTCTATGGTTACCACTCAAGTAGAACAAGTACTTAAAGCTCAGAATGATTTGCTCAATAAATTGAATAGTAAGAAAAATGATAATGCTGTTAGATTTATGACTAGAGGTGGTAAAATGACTCAGGAACCCTTGCATCCTGAGGGCCATCCTAAGAGAATTGAGCAAGATTCTCAGAGAAATAATATTGATGCACCTAGTCCTTCTAGGAGGTGATTTTGCCGCATGGATGGCGGGGGGGGGGGGGTTTCTTATTTTTAGAGGACATTGGCCTGACGGTTTGCTAACATGCGGTCCCATGTGTCAGTGCTTTACAAAGCCGATCTACGTCCCACATGAGGCAGAACAACGGCAGAAGCAACACGTGGTTAACTTGAAGAAGATGAGGGAGAAGTGGATTCAGCAACGAGTGAAATTATGGTTGCTTCGTCCCTCCAACTTCTTTTTTTGCTACCATTATTATTACTTCGTCCCTCCAACTTAACTGCAGGAAAGGTGCAACTTTGTGATTTGACGCCTCATTGCTCATTACTACGCCAGCGCCATGACTGGGGTGCTTCACCCCTGCTGCTCTGCACTGTATTTCGGTATGGCACGTGGACCCGGTAGCTTGATGTCCCACATGTCGGCGAAAGGGACTAGAACATTTATGAAAGCAAGCGCTCTACTCTTACGATGGAGGAGTACATGACACGGGGGCCCAATGAACTATCACTTGTACTGTATAGTACTATAGTTTTCCTGTTTCGCACGATCCGTCGATACAAACCCGATTAAACAGGAAAGGGCGGGATTTTTCCTGCGCGGTAGATGATACTGGCCATACATTTCAAAGTCTATTTTAATGTATGAAAATTGAATAATTAAGTAACAATATGATATCTAGTAAAACTAAAAAAACAGATGATTTATTGTGTTAGAGTGTAGTAGTAGTGCTGTATTGCATAGTTGTTACATGTAACATGCAAGAACGTGTAGAGATGTAGTTTTGGAGGGCCTACAGAGAGAAAGCATAATACAGTCACTGAACTTCAGAATATGCTCATTACAGTCACTATATACGTTTTGCGGTGATTATACGGCCACTTGCTCACCGTTCAGCATCGGATTGCACTTTGTTGACCGGCCAAATAGTCTGCGTGGCACCGTGTTGACTAGTTACATTGACCATGTTCCTTATGGGTCCCACCTATCAGTTCAGATAGGAAAAAGGTCGGATAAACACAAATTTATTCAGGCGCGACAAGACTCCAACCCGTGCACGAGTATCACCTGGTTGTGTATGTGTCTGTCAGGGCCTGATGTGTGCGCATGCACGTGTAGGTTGAGCACTTAGTGTGAGAGTGTGTGTTGATCGTGTGGTGTGTGCATGCATGCGTGCGTGTGTGCGTGTTGCATGCGTGCGTGGCTGCGTGTGTACGTGTGAGTGTTGCGTGTGTGCATGGCTGCATGTGTTCATGTGAGTGTTGCATGCATGCAGTTTGTGTGCACGCGTGCGTGTGTGTATAATCACCACACCAGCTCCTGTGTGTTAAAACAGACGGCTGAGCATACCAATACAAGGCCACCTTGTCCGTTGTGCCCGCGATCATGACTTCGAACCACTACCCAATATTTTTTTGTCGTTTGTTTTCATTCTTACTAGCAAGATGCCCGTTCGTTGCATGTAACATCAAGATGCATTTGTATGACTACTTTATCTTGTGAGAGAAAAGGATGAACGAGGGAAGGCCTTATTTGCAAATGTGGAGAGGTGTGTGGGTACCTTTTTGCAAAATTGCCATAGTTTCCTTCCTATCCGTCAGATATAAATCGGACGACCTATATTGCAGGATGGCAGGCACACCATCATCACCAACTCTATTTTTTTATAAGAGTGTAGTATAGTTATAAGAGTGTAGATGTAGAGTAGATACAAGCCGACAGGTGGGCCCAATGGTAGTGAGATAATGCGATGCAACACTAGAGGTGCCACGTGGAGCATTTAACTGGTCAACTAGTCATGTCTTGAGCAAATATAGAGCTGTACGGTGAGCCCATGACTGTATAATAACCACAAAACTTAAATGGTGATCGTAATGAGTGGATTCTGAACTCCAATGTATGTATCGTGCTTTTGCTTCAAATACAATAATCGTCACTGTATATATCGCGAGAGAAAGATGAAACATGCATGAATGTGCTGGGGGCTTACTTTTAGAGGACCTGGAGATAGTTTGTGTGCATACGTGAAAGGGGCGTAGAGGGGGTGTATGCGATGGAGAGAGAGATGCTCTTCGTTTCTCTTTATTATGACTAACTTTGTATATAGTATAAAAATATAAAAATTCACAGTGCGAAATAAATATCATTGTGGGCACCATGCAATGCAAATTAACGTTCATACTCCTCCATATAACTTTGTAATGTTGTATATATTCCGAAATTCTAAAAAAATTGGCCACACTTTATTCAAAAGGAATGTTGTATGTGAAATAAACGTGAAGAGAGGGCTTTTTAGATCAATGGAGTACGCGATGTAACATGTGTGAATGTGTAGTTGATGTATTTGGCAGGGCCTAGAGAGGTATGTGTGTGTATTATGTTTTCGAGAGAGGCATGGATAGAGGGGCCAGCAGGGGAAGGGGGGCATGGGAGAGATAGCACGAGAAATGAGAGAGGTCTAGAGAGAGAGAGAGAGGAATATGATGTCACGGCGAGGGATTCCCTTGAGTGTGTATATGCAACTAGGGAGGGGATAGAGGCATGAGGAGGATTTTTTTGTGTGGTGTCTGTGCTGGTATGTGTGGGTGTGAGAAGATAACAAGACCTGGGGGCACAGGGTGTGTCACCGTGTGAGGTCCGGTGGGTCGAGGTGAGGCCCTTGGTTCGGTTCCGTCCTGCGCCACATTGGTCGGCCCGTGACGCATTTAGGGAGACCCATGGATGACTAGTCGTACAAGACAAAGATAGCAGAATTGTGAAGGACTTTGCGTGTCCACTGACAAAGCCGACTAGGATTTGTAACCCTAGGTTCTCGGACTAAGGTAGCCCCTTATCTCTGATATTACTATTCATCCAACCTAACTTTAAGGGGCATCCTACAGAATGCTCTACTAGAATCATACTCGTCGATTAGGAAGAGAGGTGTGAGACAATGCGTGAGAGACAAGCCTAAAGATAATGTGCGTCCAGGAGACACGTAGGCAGGTCTATGTATATAGAAAGGGTCGATGGGGATTGTGCATGTGTATGCTTGTGAGAGGAAGAGTGCTTATGGTAAAGGTTAGTGAAAATAGTCATAAATGGTTACGAGAGGGAGGGAGGGTTATATCGAGAGCATGTCCACGAGAAAGACACCTCGGGAGAGAGTGTGTGAGCATGTGTGAGAGACCACCGATGGACAGTGAAACTACACGTAAAAGACTGATGCACACATTGATTAAAGATATAAATTGTATCCAAATATTAGAATGGGATCATGATATTTGCAATTCGCGTAAGGAATGATCATTGATCCATCATACATCTAGATTCTATCGAATTTGAGCATGTCTATGTTATTATTCGACATAATTGATCCACATAGTTAATATTTTGAACTCCAGACAATGCATCGCTTTAGCAATCGAATATAAACATGAGTATAGTTCATGTGTGTGTAAAGCACATTATACATACAAAAGTTACACAATGAACATTATAAATAGATAGCTATGAACTAGCATACATTTGAATTCAACTTAAGGTGGTTTAAAAAAATCGAATCCAACATGAAGTCCATTCAATTATTTGAAATTCGATATCATGGCATTTGTAAATCATACCTAAATTATGGGAGCACCAATCTTTGCTCTGATTTTGTACATAATAGCATATATAGTCGTGTACAAAATAGATTCAAATTTAGCTCCTCCATTCCAAAATAATCGTAGTTATAGGATTTTCAAGTGTCAAAATTTCAAAAAAAGTGGATAATTTAATGAGGTTTTCAAACAAACAAGGTCAAATTTGACGTTGTCTATTTAGGTCAATCCATAAAGTTCAAGAGTACTCTAAACGTGAATGCTTCTGTTTCAAAATTTCGAACGAAGCACCAAAAGAGCCTCTACTCGCCCGAAACCGCGTGAGACCAATGTTTGGTAGTAGAAGGAAATTACTTTTCTAACTCCGACCCGTGAAACCTACCGGCCCGACGTCCAAAGGTCTAAACCGGGGTAGGTTTGTAGCTTCATCTAGACGTCACACAACCGCCTCTGAAAAACATTCATACACAATGGCCGCCTAAGCACACATGCGCGCGACCGAAATCGCTCCTGCCCACTATTTGGGACACCTGGTATTACCATCCTACCCCCGACCCACAGTAGGTCCAAAATTTAAGAGGGGGGCAAAGTTTGTACTTTCCCCAAATTTCAAACAAGCACGTCCCATCTGTTCAAAAAAGCCAAAAACAAGCGCGTCCCAGACCGAAACATGGTTCTCCCTTAGCTCCCCCCGCCCCCCGTCCGATTCCCCATTCGTACTCCGTGAGCGCTAAAACTACATCTCCACCAGCCGAGAAACCCTGGCGCCCTCCGTCCGCCACCCCATCCCACCCATCAACCGCCGCCCTCCTCCATCACGCCGGAGCCGATACCCCGACGTCGTCATCCACCGCAACCTCAACTACAATGCTCTCCAAGGCTAGTAGTTGAAGCCGAGGCCGAGCCATCCGTACCCGAGCCAGTTCAACCACGCCGTCCTGCGCCTCACCGTTGCCGCTCCAACTTCGCCACCGTCCACCACACCAGAGCTGTTCCTACTACGCCGTCCTTCGCCGCCTCGGATCTGCTCCCCCTCCGCCGACATACGGCCATGGCAACACAGTCAACAATTTGGCCATGGGTTTGTCCAAGCCTGCACCCTCCTCCAAAACATCGTTTTCCTCGGCGAAAAGAAGAAGATTGGCGCGACATATGGAGGCGACCACACTAGCAACCGAAAATGGTACTCCTCTTCCTTTATTCGTGTCTGCTTGCACGGTATTCTTCCCACATAAGACACTAGTTGACTGCTTCTCCTTGATACTAGATGTTCCTAGTAACTCGCTGTCGGTGTCAAAACTGACGAATCTCGGGTAGGGGTCCCGAACTGTGCGTCTAAGGTCGATGGTAACAGGAGGCAGGGGACACGATGTTTTACCCAGGTTTGGGCCCTCTTGATGGAGGTAATACCCTACGTCCTGCTTGATTGATATTGATGAGTATGAGGATTACAAGAGTTGATCTACCACGAGATCGTAATGGCTAAACCCTAGATGTCTAGCCTGTATGATTGTGATTTCCTCTACAAACTACACCCTCTTGTTTATATAGACACCGGAGGGGCCTAGGGTTGTATAGAGTTGGTTTACAAAGGAAGGAATCTACATATCTGAGCACCAAGATTGCCATCCACGCAAAGGAGAGTCCCATCCGGACATGGGAAGAAGTCTTCTGTCTTGTATCTTCGTAGCCCATTAGTCCCGCCGATGTTGCATAGTCCGGATGCCCGAGGACCCCTTAATCCAGGACTCCCACAGTAGCCCCTGAACCAGGATTCAATGACGATGTGTCCGACGCGCAGATTGTCTTTGGCATTGCAAGGCGGGTTCCTCCTCCGAATACTCCAAAACAGCCTTCGAACACAGAAAACGTGTCCGGCTCTGCAAAACGAGTACCACACACACACACACACACACACACACGCAGAGAGTATAATATTTTATGAGTCCAATCCACTGACAACTTTTGTAGCATGACATCACGTCATTGCCTGTTCATTAATTCAAACCGTTTTTAGCCTCCCGCTCCATGTTTCAAGATGTGGTTTCATTGGCACGTCTTGTCGAAGCAGAGATTGTGTTCCCTTATTGTGGGATTCTCATCAATACGGGCGTGGGTAATCCAACCACGCCGTCTGCACGACCCTTGGGGAATAGGCGAGTTTTAAGGCGAGTGGGGAGGTGCTTGATATTCGCAGCCTTTATAAAGGGATAAGGATTTCACCTTTTCACCCACACCCTCTTCCTCTCTGCTCATCCATTCTTGAGCTCCAGCGCCCGAGCTTCCACCTCAAAAAAGCACCCTAGCCATGTCCGGATCTGGAGTGCAGGGCAAGTGGATGGTTTCCTCCATCAAGGAGAAGGACATCACCAAGCTCCGGGAGGCTGGGTTCTTAGCCCAGGAAATCGCCCACCGGCTTCCAGCAAAGGAGCAAATCATCCCCACCCCGGAGCCCCATGGGAGGGTGCTATTCATCCCCCACTTCCTCTGCGGATTGGGATTCCCTCTCCACCCATTCGTCTGCGGACTCCTGTTCTACTACGGGCTGGATTTCCATGATCTGCCCCCAACTCCTTCCTCAACTTCTCGGCATTGATTGTCGTGTGCAAGGCCTTCCTTCACATCCCACCCCACTTCGGATTGTGGTTAAAGATATTCAATGTGAAGCCGAAGGTGGTGGGTGGTCAACATGTAGAGTGCGGAGGCGCCATGGTGAGCAAGATGCCCAATGTCTCATGGCCCAAGGGTACCTTTGTGGAGACCGTCAAGGGGTGGCAACATCAATGGTTCTACGCCACAGAGCCTCGCGACGCCACCTAGGCCGCGGCTCCTGAATTCCAGTCTGGCGCCCCGATGTGGCTCACCTCCTGGCTAGAGAAGGGCCTGGACCGGTCTTCGTCGGATGAACTTACAGCGCTTCAGACGCGCATCAGGAGCATGGTGGACAAGAACATCAAGCTTGTCAATGTGATCCAGGTGATGCTTGCTCGCCGGATCCTTCGGTGCCAAAGCCAGACTTGCCATTTGTGGGAGTTTGACTCGGCCAAGCACCAGACCTTGCAACAGTTTTTTGGGACTACGCACGAACACATCTGGAAGGTACTCTTTAAGGCCAACGAGACGTGGCCGGCGATGACCGAGGACCGCGGGCATGACCTGGCCCATCCCGCCAGTTCGGTAAGTTTTTCGCATTTCAAGGTGTATCCTTTACTTGCATACTCAAGGAAGCCGCCTAAGCTTCCCCATTTATTTTTATCAGGGCAGGACAAAGAAGGCGGAGCAAATCCAGTGTCCGGCTCCGCTGCCCGAAAACCCAGCAATCCCTCTTCTGACAAAGATGCTGGTTCCGGCGCCCTACCAAGCGCCGGAGAAGAAGGCCAAGAAGAAGGCCAAGGAGACCAGGAGTGGCCTCCGCCGTAAGGGCACTTCGAACGTGACGTCCGAAGACGCCGAGACCCACTCCTCCCACACCGAGGACGACGAGGAGGAGGAGGAAAGCAACTCTCCCCCGGAAGGGGGGGGGAGAGGAAGAAAAGGGTGGCCCCCACGCATCTGGAGGCAGAGGCGTCCAAGAAGGGGAAGGTCTCCACCGTGGATAACTGCGCGTGGGACATTGATAGCAGCTTCGAGTCGCACCCTAGGGATAAGCCCCTAGCCGAATCGTTAGTACTCAAAGACGCACACATATATCCAGCTTCTTTACTTCATGGTTTTAACATGTTGAATTATGCACTGCAGTCCGGCTTGTTCCGACCTCCAGCGATCCTCATCTTCGGGGAATTCGCTGGATCCGACGATGATGGACATCGGGTCCCTTCCGGCGGCCTCTTCTCCCAAGGCCATGGATGACACCGAGGTGCTGTCTCGAAAGACCTCCCCTGGCCAGGGAGAGACGCAGGAGGCCGTCAGGGTGGCGCCAGAGGGTGAACCCTCGACCGCTGGACACATGGGGGAGCAAATCCCCATGGAGACTAGCGATGGGGGCCGTATCCAATCCGCCCCCCAGCCGAATACAATTCCGGAGACCTATATGGCTCCGGAATCCGGCAAGCAGCCTCCTTCGAAAGAAGGAGGTGCACCAATTCCACCGGTGACCTCTGTCCATCCAGAGGCACTGAATACTCTACTGGAAGCGTTGCGAAGAGCTTCCATTGTTGAGGAACACCGTACCCTCATGGGTACGGTGGTTGAGAGGATTAAGTCCGCAAAGAGCAGACTGACCGAAGCCTGCACAAGCCTTCTAACAGGCTTTGAGGTATGAATTCGCAATTTATGCAAAAGAAATGTCATAGTATAGACAGTAGCCCCTGAGACACTGTCCTGTGTTCGAAAAGAAAATTCGGACATAGGATGAACTAATTTTCGCAGGAGACTAACCATACCTGTCTATGTGAATAAGCAGGCGTCTTTGTTGGCTGCGACCTCTCATGCTGCTGAGGTCTCCGGACTGATGCAGAGTCAGGAGCGGACCGAGGAAGAGCTCGGCCGCGTGAAAAAACAACTAGAGGACCATCAAGGTATGCCATGACCTTGTGTAGATTCAGAAAGGACGAATGATTTGTGTTGACCATGGTGCTATGATATTTTGTAGGAGCGGGGACCGAGGTGGAGACCCTCAAGAAGGTGTTGGCCAAAGCCTAGGAGAGAGCGGCAAAAGAACAAGCCGCTTGCGAAAAATACGAGGCCAGGGTTGGTGAGGTCCAGCAGGAGCTCTAGGACGCCGTGAAGAAATGTGAGTCCCTGGAGAGCAATATTGCGGACCAAGAGTCCGAACTTGACAAGACTCGCGAAAGCGCACACGATGTCCGGGTTGAAGCCCAGGCGCCCTCCAGGAAATCTGGGAGGCCAGAAAAATTGAGGCGGGTAAGGCCTTTATTATGCAGATTAAGTATGTGAAGAAAAGGTTCCTCTTACTGACCTGGATTTGGAGTTCTCCAGGGGCATTTGCGTATCTGCCGCGCAGTGTTGCCAACGTTGCAGAATTCTTCCGAGCTGAAGAGGGGAGCTCAACGGAGAAGCTGTTCTGGTCGCAATACCTTGTGCTAGAGCATCCGGTGCCCTTTAGCGATCATCTGAAACAGCTGACTGAACTGCATAGGGTGGCCGAACTGGCCATGAAGGATTTAATAATCCGTCTATAGCCTGCCGAAACCATACCCATCAGCTACTTCGGGCTCGTGAAGCGGCTGGTCAATGCCTGCCCTCGGCTTGACGCCATCAAGCGGTCGGTCTGCCTTCAAGGTGCACGGATGGCCTTCGCCCGTGTCAAGGTGTAGTGGGAAAAGATGGACGCCGTCAAGCTCGTGACCGAGGGACCGCCCGCGGGCTAGGAGCACTGCACGCCCGAGCGGTATTTTGATGATGTCCTGAAGGGATCCCGCATTGTAGAGGGCCAGTGTTGAAAAGACATTATCTTTGAATGAAGTCATTCATGTTATCCCTTCCTCTATTATGAAACAAAGCCGTTATGTAATATAATGTTTGTTGTTTGAAAATTTTACCTCCTGTGTGGCCGTTTTGTTAAAACTGAGAGATGGCCAGTCGTCGGTTTCAGCCCCCGCGTAGGTAGTACAGGGGTGTTCTGGATGGAATCTAAACACTCTTGATCCAAGAGTTTGGTCCTTGAAGGATGTGTTTAGCGCAACTAACTAGGCAATCGGACTATGTGGCTTTATCACCCTCACTTAGCCATAGGAGTTTGACAATAGAAAAGTAGGCGCACCCCCTAGTTAGTATTTAAACCAGACTAGGGTGATGTAGACACCTGATCGGGTAAAGGCCGATTCGTCGCATTATGCAGAAAAAGTCGCAAATGATTTGTAACCTCCGAATAGCTGACCAGCTCTCGCCGTATCATGACAATCAATTTTCGGCTTTCTCTACTGAGGTGTTTGCTCGGATAAACCAGAAACACAATCGCAGTAGTTCTCCCTTTACTACCCTAGTCGATAGGACGGAACGTAAGGTAGCAAGCACAGGAGCCGGGCAACCCAGCTATTGACCAGAGACATGATTCGGAGCCAATGCATATAATGCTAAAATTCGGGGTGCCGAACTGTACTGTAAAAAGTGTTCGGACTTTGTTGCCGTAGTACAGGGCACAATGAAGCCGCCGACGAATCAAAGCATACCAAAGTGTACGGGTGCAATCGATAAGAATAATAAAATGAAGTAGTAAGCTAGGGCCACGTAAGTTGGGCCACAAACGGTTTCCATTATAATTCGATTGATATGTCAAAGAGTATTTGTACAAATTGTGTGATAAGCAACATGGCTATTTGACATGCCAGGACCAAGGGGGAGCTGCGTGCGGGTCCTGAAAACATGTAGAATGATCGCTAAGAAGAACATCTAGAGATTCCCCCACACGTATGTGCTGCTTGCCGCCTTGGTATATCCGTCCTTCAAAAGGATCGATGATCAGGCCATCGAGAGGGGCCTGTAGAGAAGAGACCAAAGAATGGTAAAAATGGAGAGGAAAAGTATGTGTGGGAGCCGCATGATGGACCACAATCAAGTTACGCCTCCGTCTATGCCCATGGTATTTTGAGTGCGTAGTTATGTACGCGCGGTACGTACGCTGCCATTTGGTCGGGACTGAGACGGAGGCCGAATTACTAGTCGAGCTCCTGACGAGCTGGACTGTCCTGTTGCAGAGTAGTCCGGACTCTCTTGACAGTGTACAGGGGCTTGGCCGCCGAATTAAGGTTCTGCTTGGTAAGGCCGCTCTATACTTCTGCTGCCACGGCCGCGGTGTGCTCCTCAGTACGGAGGGAGTGCTCCGTATTTCCATTGACTGTTATGACACCGCGTGGTCCGGGCATCTTAAGTTTGAGATACGCATAGTGTGCCACCGCATAGAATCGAGCAAATGCAGTTCGTCCGAGCAGTGCGTGATAGCCGCTGCAGAAGGGGACGATGTCAAAGATCAATTCATCACTTCGGAAGTTGTTCGGGGATCCGAAGATAACTTACAATGTGATTGAACCCATGCAACGGGCCTCTACACTTGGTATTACTCCTTTAAAGGTAGTTTTTGTGGCCTTGATCCTTGATGGATCGATGCCCATTTTGCAGACTGTATCCTGATAGAGCAGGTTGAGGCTGCTTCCACCATCCATGAGGACTCGTGTGAGGTGGAATCCATCAATAATTGGGTCAAGGACCAGTGCGGCTGAACCACCGTGACGGATACTGATCGGATGGTCCCTTCGATCGAAGGTGATCGGGCAGGACGACCATGGGTTGAATTTTGGGGCGACTGGCTCTATTGCATAGACGAACCTGAGCGCACGTTTGCACTCCCTCTTAGGTATATGGGTAGCGTATATCATGTTCACCGTTTTAACCTTGGGGGGAAACTTGTAACGCCCACAATGCGGCTATATCTCCCACGTGACGGGGCACGACTTAGAGGCATAGCCGCATGGTGGTTTTGTCTCAAGAGGGGTAATCTTCACACAATCCCATGTACTGAATAAGAAAGGATAAAGAGTTGGCTTACAATCGCCACTTCACACAATACATAAATAATTCATACATCATTCAAATACACTCATAGACTGACTACAACCGAATAAAAGGAAGATAAACCCCAAATGCTAGATCCCCGATCGTCCCAACTGGGCTCCACTACTGATCATCAGGAAACGAAACATAGTAACGACCGAGGTCCTCGTCGAACTCCCACTTGAGTTCGGTAGCATCGCTTGCACTGGTATCATCGGCACCTGCAACTGTTTGGAAGTATCTGTGAGTAATGAGGACTCAGCAATCTCACACCCGCGAGATCAAGACTATTTATGCTTGTGGTTAGGATGAGGTAGTGAGGTGGAGCTGCAGCAAGCACTAAGCAAGTATGGTGGCTAAGTACACAAATAAGAGTAAGATGAGAAGCTACGCAACGGTCGGGAAGCTATATGTGATCAAGAAGTGATCCTAAAACTACTTATGTTCAAGCATAACACAAGACCGTGTTCAGTTCCCGGACTCCGCCGAAAAGATACCATCACGGCTACACATGCAGTTGATTCATTTTAATTAAGTCAAGTGTCAAGTTCTCTACAACTGGATATTAACAAATTCCCATCTGCCACATAACCACGGGCACGACTCTCGAAAGTTTATACCCTGCAGGGGTGTCCCAACTTATCCCATCACAAGCTCTCATGGTCAATGAAGGATATTCCTTCTCCCGAAAAGACCCGATCAGTCTCGGAATCCCGGTTACAAGAAATTTTGACAATGGTAAAACAAGACCAGCAAAGTTGCCCGAATGTGCCTACAAATCCGATAGGAGCTGCACATATCTCGTTCTCAGGGAACATCGGATGAGACATCCTACGAGTAAAACCAACCCTCAAGTTTCCCCGAGGTGGCCCCGCAGTCTACTCGGTTCGGACCAACACTCAGAGGAGCACTGCCCCCCCCCCCCCGGGGGGGGGTTAAAATAAAGATGACCCTTGGGTCTACAGAACCCAAGGAAAAAGACTTAGGTAGGAAAATGTTAAACCAAGGTTGGGCCTTGCTGGAGGAGCTTTATTCAAAGCGAACTATCAAGGACGTCCCACAGCCCTAACCGCGTAAGGAACGCAAAATCAAGGAACATAACACCGGTATGACGGAAACTAGGGCGGCAAGAGTGGAACAAAACACCAAGCCTAAGGACGAGCCTTCCACCCTTTACCAAGTATATAGATGCATTAATTAAAATAAGAGATATTGTGATATCCCAACATATCCATGTTCCACCATGGAACAAACTTCAACTTCACCTGCAACTAGCAACGCTATAAGAGGGGCTGAGCAAAAGTGGTAACATAGCCAAAGAACGGTTTGCTAGGAAGGTGGGTTAGAGGCTTGACATGGCAATATGGGAGGCATGATATAACAAGTGGTAGGTAGCGCGACATAGTGATAGAACGAACAACTAGCAAGCAAAGATAGAAGCGATATCGAGGGTATGGTCATCTTGCCTGCAATGTTCTCAGAGTTGTCGAAAGCTTGATCCTCGTTAGCGTACTCAATAGGTTCCTCGTTCACGTACTCATCTCCTGGCTCTACCCAAAGCAAGAACATAAGCAATGGAACAACAATCAATCACGGTGCAATGCACAAGCAACATGATGCAATACGTGGCATGATATGCAATGCATATGCGTGCTCCGGAAGGGAAATGATGATCAAGGCATCAACTTGGCAAACTAAGTATCCGTTGGAAAGATGATGTGATTTCGGTCAAAATCGATATAAGGATCACCGGAAACGGATGCATGGTTTGCAAATGACAAGCAAAACAAGAATGACGCAAATCTGTGATTAACAGCATGATAACACTTAGAATGCAACAAGAAACTAAGCTACTGCACTCCAACATAGCAACAAAAGCATATGGCAGTGAGGTACAAGATATGCTTAACAAAACATGAACAATGAGCTATGGCTAAATCACACTAGAACAGGTTCAAACAAGCATGGCAAAAGTACAACAGATATCAGCTTCACAGACTTTGTGAAAATACTAGCATGTCAAAAACAACATCTGGAAGCAATGTTTAGAGCAAGCAAACGACATGCTACAAGAACATATCATAGTAAACAAAGGCACGACATGTTTCTACTAAATGCACAGAACAAAACTCCCTTACTGATCATGAGCCAAAAAGGAACAGAAAATATGATGGCACCCATGTAAACATAGCAAGTTATATTAACAGTTTCAGACTTTGTGAAATTCACGACATGGCAGAAGACAGATTCATGATAGCAACTTTGCAAGCTCATGCCACTCACCACAAAACATTACATGAAAAAACAAGCATACCAACAGTAAGAAGACATGTCCATGAAGTGAAACATGGCAATATCAAGTTCATAGGATGCATGGATCACTAGCAAAGCACATGACAATATGGATTAACATGTTAACAATCTGCCAGGAACATTATTTAGCAAAAATAGAGAAAGAAAATGACATGCTAGAGCACTCCATAATTTCAACCAGAGGCATTAATGGATATAGCATAACCACATGTTCAAAACATCCTTAGTTAAGTATCTCAAAATAAGCATGGATCTCATGATGGCAACAAGTTTACATGGCATCAAAATAACAGCAGGAAAAGGACTTGGCAAAATCCTAAGTGCCTGAAAACAGAAACATCACGGAGCCTACTTTGCATGCTTGTGCTAGTCACCACATAGATCACGAAAATACAAGACTTGCACCCCTGTAAAGATGGCATGATGTAGTTCAAAACACATGTAGACCTCATGCTCATAGCATGTAAACACAAAATGCAACAAAAATTACAAATCACCACGTTTTGTCAAGAACCAGCAGTTAATATTTATAGCACTGTTGCAATGATGAAAATGGCATCATAATGGACAGTAACATGCATTTAAATGCTACTACCATGAAGAGCTTAACGAGGCAAACATTTCGACATATCATATGCAAGATTTGGAGCACCGAGCACAAAGATGTAGCATGATGAAGATGGCATAAAAACAATAGGATTTGAGGACTTAGAGAAAACGGGGTCAACCTAGGGTTTCAGTGGCACACTTCTCAAGGTCGGATCGGACTCGCTGGAGACAAGGAGGACGCCGGCCGAAGACGAGGGAAGAAGTCCCGAGCTCGAGGGAGGCTGGAGCGGGGCCGGCCAGACTCCGGTGGCCGGAGCCCCGTGGAGGATGGCGCGGACGGCGACGAGGGGCTCCACGGGCGGCGGAGGGCGGCAGGACGGCGAGGCGAAGGAGCGCGGCGGCGCAAGCGGCAGGGTCTGGTGCGCGGGCGCGCTAGGGATTTCGCGGGGCGGCGTCGACCGGTGGATGGGCCGGGCGGGCCCGCCTCGGGCTCGCCGGGCCGCGGCGGTGGCGGACACGGAGAGTGCCACGTGCCAAGCCCGGCTGGCTGCGGGCGGCGGCGGAAGCTTGTATGGCGAGATCCGGACGTGTCCGGCGGCGGAGAAGGGAAAAACTAGGGTTTTAATTCGGGGAGAGGTGCAAATATATAGGTAGAGGGAGCTAGGAGAGTCCAAATGAGGTGCGGTTTTCGCCCACACGATCATGATCCAACGAGAGAGGGGGTTTAGATGGGTTATTGGGCTGTTTTGGAGGGGTGTTGTGCTGCAACACAAATAGGCTTTTGCGGTTACCCGGTTAACCATTAGGGCATCAAACGACCTCCAAATGAAACGAAATTTGACACGCGGTCTACCGGTGATGTACCAGGGCCACTTGACAAATCTCGGCCCATTCCGAGAACGTTTTTCTCCCGCTCACGAAAAGAGACAAGAGGGGTGCGCCGGGTGCATATGGGAGTGTCGGATTGCAAAACGGACAACGGGGAAAATGATCGGATGCATGAGACGAACATGAATGCAAATGCGATGCACATGAGGACATGATATGAAATGCATGACATGAAAATAATGCAAAACGAAAGACAAAGCCCAACCACGAAGGGAATATCATAACACATAGCCAAAAATGGCAAGAGTCAGAGTTACAAGTATGGAAAGTTACATCCGGGGTGATACAACACTCAACCACTACAAGAGGATCTCGTCCGAGATCTAGGACTGAAAGGACTCCGGATATTCGGAACGAAGGTGATCCTCGCACTCCCAGGTGGCTTCTCGGTCAGAATGGTGTGACCACTTCACTTTCAGGAATTTGATTGACTTGTTGCGAGTCTTGCACTCGGTTTCTTCAAGAATAGCAACGGGATGCTCATGATGAGACAAATATTCTTGAAGATCAATCTCTTCGAGGTTGATAGTGCGCTCGGGGGTCTGGAAGCACTTGCGAAGCTGTGACACGTGAAACACATCGTCCAAATTTGCGAAGTTGGACGGAAGCTCAAGTTAATAGGCAGGGTCGCCTATTTTTCCAATGATCTTGAAAGGACCCACATATCTCGGGGCAAGCTTCCCTTTGATACAGAAGCATCAAGTACCTTTCATTGGAGAGACGTGGAGGTAGACATGGTCTCCGATGTCGAAAGCCAAGTCACGGTGCTTGCTAACATAGTAACTCTTCTGGCGCTATTGCGCGGCTTTGAGATTTTCACGAATGACTTTACACATTTCTTCAGCTTCTGTGATCAAGTCGTTGCCAAGAAGTTGGCTTTCACCAGTATCTGACCAATTGAGAGGAGTACGTGACTTCCTGCCATAGAGAATTTCGAATGGGGCCTTGCCCGAACTCGCTTGGAAGCTGTTGCTGTAGGAGAACTCGGCATATGGGAGACAATCTTCCCACTTCATACCGAAAGAGATGACACAAGCCCTGAGCATATCTTCAAGAATTTGATTGACTCGCTCGACTTGGCCACTAGTTTGAGGATGGAAAGCTGTGCTGAAGCGAATGTTGGTGCCCATGGCCTTCTGGAAGGAGTCCCGAAACTTAGAAGTGAAAATGCTTCCCTGGTCTGAAGAGATCAATTGCGGAATGCCGTGCAAGGAGACAATCCTGGAGGTGTATAGCTCTGCCAACTGAGCTGCTGTCATATATTCTTTGATTGGAAGGAAATGAGCCACTTTTGTAAGCTTGTCAATGACAATGAAGATAGCATCATTCCCACGCTTGGACTTAGGAAATCCAGTAACGAAGTCCATCTCGATATGGTTAAACTTCCATTCTGGAATAGCAAGAGGTTGGAGGAGGCCAGCTGGTCGTTGGTGTTCTGCTTTAACCCTTCGGCAGACGTCACATTCATTCACGAATTGAGCAATCTCTCGCTTCATTCGAGTCCACCAATACGACTGCTTGAGGTCACGGTACATCTTCGTACTTCCAGGATGAATGGATAGAAGAGAATTGTGCACCTTTCCTTAGATCACCTTTAGAAACCACAATCTGGTCCTCAAAGAATAAAGTGTCTTTGTCATCAATGCGATAGCACTTGTATTTGGGTTGGCTCTTAGCAATACCATGTTTCACTCTCTTCATCATGGTATCAAGGAGTTGTGACTCACGTATTTGATCTTCCAAAGTAGGAGTGACTTGAAGGTTGGCAAGAAAGCCTTGAGGAACAACTTGGAGATTGAGCTTGCGGAAAGCTTCACAAAGGTCCGGTTGGAACTGCTTGAAGATTAAGCTGTTGCAGTAAGCCTTCTTGCTCAAAGCATCTGCAATCACATTGGCCTTGCCTAGAGTATATTCAATACTCGGATTGTACTCTTGAATCATTTTGACCCATCGAGTTTGCCTGAGGTTGAGGTTGGGTTGAGTGAAGATATACTTGAGGCTCTTATGATCTATGAAAATGTCCACTTGCCTTCCCAAGAAGAGATGTCTCCATGTTATTAATGCATGGACAATTGCCGCCAACTCAAGATCGTGAGTGGGGTAGTTCCTTTTGTTGGGCTTCATCTGACGAGAGGTATAAGCCACAACTTTCTTCTCTTGCATTAACACAACGCCTAGACCTTGCAAAGAGGCATCACAGAAAACTTCGAATGGCTTGGATTCATCAAGAGGTGTCAAGACAGGAGCTGAGACTAGCTTCTCTTTGAGGGTGTTGAAAGCAATGTCACACTCAGGCGTCCAGACATACTTGACATGCTTCTGGAGGAGGTTGGAAAGAGGCTTTGCAATCTTAGAGAAATTCTCAACGAATCATCGACAATAGCTTGCAAGTCCAAGAAAACTTCGGAGCTGCTTGACATTCTGAGGAGGTTCCCAGTTCACAATTGCAGACACCTTCTCGAGATTAACAGCGATGCCCTTGGCGGAGATGATATGACCAAGGTAAATAACTTCATCAAGCCAAAACTTACACTAGGAAAACTTTTCATAGAATTGATGCTCTCTGAACTTGTCGAGCACCAATCTCAAATGCTTGGCATGATCCTTTTTATTCTTGGAGAAGACCAAGATATCATCGAGATACACTAGGACGAAATCATTTGTGTAGGGGTTGAAGATGAAGTTCATCATGCGAGAGAACGTTGGAGGAGCATTGACAAGGCTGAAAGACTTGACAATATATTCATAAGAACCATAACTTGTTCTGAATGCTGTCTTGGGGATATCTTCTCCACGAATCCGAATCTGATGATAACCCATACGGAGGTCAAGCTTGGAGAATACTTTGGCACCTTTAAATTCCTCGAATAGCTCATTGATGTTGGGAAGTGGATACTTGTTCTTAATTGTCTTCTTGTTCAATGGACGGTAGTCGATGTAGAGTCGGCCTGTTCCATCCTTCTTCTGTACAAAAAGAACACCACAACCCCATGGAGATGAACTCGGTCTGATCAGACCCAGACGCTCTTGTTCATCGAGTTGTTTCTTCAATTCCTTCAACTCCTCTGGTCCAATCTTGTAAGGACGCTTGCAAACGGGTTCCATGCCAGGCTCAAGATCGATAATGAATTCAACTGGCCGGTGAGGAGGCATTCCCGTAAGCTCTTCTGGAAAGACGTCTTGGTATTCACAAACGACTGGAATCTGAGAGATGGCATTCAACTCGCCCTTCTCATTTAGAGAAAACAATCGAATGGTTTCATCCCGAGCGGCATAGATGATCACATCATTAGAAGAGTGTGTCAATTGAATTTCCCTGGCAACACAATCAAGCTGAGCCTTGTGCTTAGAAAGCCAGTCCATGCCAAGAATTAGATCAATATCCGAGTCACCAAGAACAATTGGAGAAGATAGAAATTTATGGTTGCCCAACTAGATAGAGACATCGGGAGCAACCAAACTAGAAGTCATAAGCTCTCCCGAAGAAACAACTTGCATAACTTTGGACAAAATTTCTGTGTCAACATTGGGCTCCGATGCAAATGTGTATGACATGAAAGAAAGCGATGCACCAGTATCAAAAAAGACTTTATCAGGAATGGAGTTAACTGAAAGGTTACCCATGATCACATCTGAAGAATCCTCTGCCTGAGCTGAGTTCATCAAGTTCACCTTTTTTTGACAGAAAGACTTTAAGGGAACCCCGTACAGTATAGTTGGTGCAACTAACCCAAATTGCAAGTACCATGCCTTGAACCTGGGTGGGTGGGGAGGCATCAGCCCATTCCCACCACTAGGCTATGCCTTAGTCTGCAAAAATCTGGAGAAGAGAGTATCGATCCCCACAACATCAAGTTCACCTTTGGATGCTTGACCATTGCATTGCTTGAAGATCTCACAGGAGGAGGAGGCGGAAGGCGCCTTTGGTTGAAACACTTGTTTGCATAGTGCCCTTTTTGCTGACACTTGTTGCAAGTCACCTTTGAGAGCGGACGATGATAAGGAGCACTTGACCTTGAAGCTTGAGACTGAGATTTGTTCTGATAGCCTAGGTTGGGTGGGTGGGAAGATCCATGGCCACCTTTGCTCTTCTACTGGTAGGGCTGACGAAACGGAGGAGGAGGCGGAAGCCAGAACTTCTGTTGCTTAGCTGCCACTTGTGAGGAAGAAGAAGACTGAACTGCATCCCTGACTCTCTTCTTAGAAGCCTCACACTTGAGCTGAGCAGCTTCTTGCTTGAGTGCCATGTTATAGAATTGATCGAATTCAGTCGGCTCAAGAAGTACGAGAGCTAACTGCAGATCTTCTCTGAGTATCATACTCTTTTCGTCAGGAACATCTTGTTTAGCGAAGCGAGCAAGCTTCTGAAACTAGATATTGTATTGGTACACGGACATGCTGCCTTGCTTGAGATTGCGGAACTCCTCAAGCTTGCTCTTGTAGGGGAACGCAACAGAAAACAAAAATTTCGGTATAGCGAGCACACCCAGGACGACTATGGAGACTACATACAAGGTTTGATCTGATCCATACCGACTCGTAGTGTAGCGAAAGAAGAGTCGGTGGAGATCGTCGGTGCAGATCCCCACAGCTAGGATTTACGATCTCTCAACCACGAGGATGTACTCCCTCTTCGGGCAGCCCTTCGGGAGGCGGTCGGACAGTCCCCCGGACGATGTCGTGGACAACCCTTTGAGAGGACCCTCGAAACTCGGTCGGCAACTCGGACAGCCCTTCGGGAGGACACTCGAACAGCCCCTCGGGCAAAACATCGAAACTACAACCTCTCTATGGGGTTGCACACATACGGTGTTAGCTATCCGGTAGGGCTTTACCGTCCAGAACTAGTTCCTACCGGAACCCAGACAACCTTTCTGCTCTATGAAACTATTTCGCTAGGAGGGAGATAGAAGCCAGACAAGTCATGGCATGTGTATTAGAGCAAGGGATGATCCTTTAGGCAGCCCCCTCCACCCCTATTTATAGGCCAAGACCAAGGGTGGCTTCTCCAAGAAGCCAAGGGGGGAAATACCAAAAAGGCCCTCAAGGTGGCTTCTCCAAGAAGCCACCCAAAAATCACTTTCACTATTCATGATGACATTTTTCAGCGTTCGTTCGAACCGAAAATATTTATGTGGGCCTAGAACATTTCCAGTACCCACTTAAAATAATTTTCAACGCGTTCCGGAACAATTCTAGATTAGTGATTTTCATCTGCGAAAAGCAAACAAGAATGCATTTTCACTATTCATGACAACATTTTCCAGCGATCATAAATTCCGAAAATATTTCTGTGGGTCTTAGAATAATTCCAGTACCCACTAAAATGATTTTGGATTCGTTCCGAAACAATTCCGGATTAGTGAATTTTTATCAGACTCCCTGTCTAGTATTCGGCAGATAGATGACCCTTAAGCGTGTGACCCTATAGGTTCGGTGAAGTATAAACATGACCGGAACACCTTCCGATCAATGATCAACACCGGACCCGTGGACACCCATATTGATCCCTATACCCACACGAAGAAATATTCAAGTGAACCTCCAGTTTCCGTGTGCTACTCCTGTTGATTCACGATATGTTACAAATACCCGAGGTGATATTTATCTGCATCCCCGTGGATCAACAACTTGTCCACTATGCAAGTTACCTCATTATCGGTTTGTTCTCTTTTCTTGTTTTTGTGTTCCGGCATCCCTGTGATCAAATAACATTGTGTCCGGCCAGACGATGATGGATACCGTGACACCGAGAGGGCCCTAGAATATCTCTCCATCGCCGGAGGAGCAATTCCCAATTTTGAGCTATTTGGTTTCTAGTCATACTTTTTCGTGAACCCGTAAGCCGCCATATAGCCACCCATTTACGGATGATGTTTAACAAACCCCAAAGTTCACGAAGCAAGCACGAAGGAACTCGATACTCTCATGGTCTAAGGAATTATGCAAACATTAACTTCACTGTGTTATTAACCATTAACTTGTGACGAATGTATCTCATAGCATAACATCATTTGGGTCGATCCAACACAAGTGTTCTACTAACATCGTTCCCTCAAAATTGCCAGCATAGACATGCCCATGATCAGGAAAACAGGATCATCATGCAATACTTGAGCCCGTCTTAGAGGCAAGACTAGGAATACATTTTACCGTTTATTATACCACACGTGCATATGAGTTTCCCTCCGAGCCTCGTGTTATTGCAGACTCTGGAATCATAGCAGTTATAGCATGGAACATAAACATTCACTACAAACTTGGAGATACAAAATAACTGTTATTACTGCCTCTAGGGCATATCTCCTACAGACTCCCACTTGTACTAGAGTCATAATCCAGTTACATAGCTTCCCTTACACCAATGGCTATCCGGTGCTGCTCATGCTTTGCTCGTGGCAGAGGCTTTGTCATTGGGGTTGACACATTCAGATCCGTGTGAACTTTGCGTACTTTCACTAAATCCTCTTCGACATGATGTCAAATGAGTTTATATTTGCGTTGAATATGTCTTGTCTTATGGTGCAAACTTGGCTCCCTTGCCTGGGCCACGGCGCCACTATTATCACAATAGATCTCCACCGGGTCCTAGGCACTAGGAACCACACCAAGGTCTTCAAGAAATTGCTTTATCCATACCGCCTCCTTGGAGGCTTCTGAAGCAGCAACATATTCCGCCTCCGTCGTAGAATCCGCCACAGTCTTTTGTTTGGAACTTTTCCAATCTACTGCGCCACCGTTCAATATGAAAACATAGCCTGATTGAGATTTGAAGTCATCTGGGTCAGTCATGAAGCCTGCATTAGTGTAACCACTTACAATGAGCTCTTCATCACCTCCGTACACAAGGAGTAAATCCTTGGTCCTTCTGGGGTACTTAAGAATACCCTTGACTACGGCCCAGTGTTCCAATCCTGGATCACTTTGGTACCGGTTGCTAACACTTAGCACATAGGAAACATCCGGTCTTGTACATAGCATGGCATACATAATAGAACTAACTGTCGAGGCATATGGAACATCATTCATTTGTACTCTCTCATCGAGAGTCCGATGACACTGATTCTTTCAAAGCACTGTGCCAGGTGACATGGGGAGAAGGCCCTTCTTGGAGTTTTCCATGTTGAACCTTTTCAACACCTTCTCAATGTACGTGCTTTGGCTAAGCACTATCAGGCGTTTTGATCTATCTCTATAGATTCTGATGCCCAATACATATGTCGCTCCGCCTAAGTCTTTCATTGAAAAACTCTTCTTCAATGAGTCTTTTATTTCGCTAAGAAAATTCACGTCATTTTCAATCAACAACATGTCATCCACATACAAGATTAGAAATGCTTTTGCGCTCCCACTAAACTTCTTGTAAACACAAGATTCCTCGTCATTCCTGATGAAGCCAAACTCTTTGACCACTTCATCAAAACGAACGTTCCAGCTCCTCGATGCTTGCTTCAATCCATAAATGGCTTTCTGTAGTTTGCATACCTTTCCAGCATCCTTATGAATGACAAAACCTTCTGGTTGTATCATGTATACATCCTCTTTGAGGTTTCCATTTAGGAAAGCTGTTTTGACATCCATCTACCATATTTCATAGTTGAAATAAGCAGCAATTGCTAGCAATATCCGAATAGACCTAAGCATAGCTAATGGCGAGAAAGTCTCGTCGTAGTCCACTCCTGGAACTTGTGTGAATCCTTTCGCGACAAGTCTAGCTTTGTGGATAGTAATGTTACCATCCGCGTCCGTCTTTCTTTTGAAAATCCATTTACAACCAATGGATTTTACGCCTTCTGGAAGTTCTTCCATGTTCCAAACTTGGTTTTCGTACATGGATTCCATCTCGGATTTCATGGCCTTGTGCCATTCCCTTGAGCTAGGCCCCGCCATAGCTTCCTTGTAGTGCACTGGTTCATCGTCTTCAAGAATGAAGATTTCATTATGAAACCACTCAGGTGGCTGGATAGCCCTACCTGATCTACGCGGTTCAGTTACAACATTGTCTGAGGTTTCCGCATCACATGCGACAACTTCCGGATCCGTTGTAGGGATAATTAGCGGAATTTCTTCCGGTTCCTTACCAATATCAATGGTTGCCGAAGATTGAATAATCTCATTAAGTTGTACTGTCCTCCCACTTAATTCTTTTGCAAGAAACTCTTTCTCGAGAAAGACTCTGTTTTTAGCGACAAACACTTTGCACTCGGAGGGTTGGTAGAAGAAATACCCAACAGTTTCCTTGGGCTAACCTACAAAGTTACATTTGTCTGATCTGGGATCGAGTTTGCTTGGTTGTAAATGTTTTACATAAGCTTCACAACCCCAAACTTTGAGATGCGACAAACTGGGTTTCTTCCCATGCCATAACTCGTATGGTGTCGTCTCAATAGATTTAGACGGTGCCCTGTTTAATGTGTGAGCGGAAGTTTCTAGTGCGTGACCCCAAAAAGATATCGGAAGATCCGTAAGAGACATAATTGACCTTACCATGTCCAACAAGGTTCGGTTACATCGTTCCGATACTCCATTTCTCTGTGGAGTTCCGGGAGGCGTAAGCTGTGAAATGATTCCACAGTCACTCAGATGTTGGCCAAACTCATGACTAAGATATTCGCCTCCGCGATCAGACCGCAGAAACTTAATCTTTTTGTCACGATGAGTTTCTACCTCATTCTGAAATTCTTTGAACTTTTCAAAGGTTTCCGACTTATGCTTCATTAACTAGATATAGCCATACTGACTTAAATCATCAGTAAAAGTAACGAAGTAAAAATACCCACCCCGTGCGGCCGTGTTCATTGGACCACATACATCACTATGTATTATTTCCAATAATTCACCCGCCCGTTCAGGATGACCCGTGAACGGCGTCTTGGTCATTTTCCCCATCAGACAAGCTTCACATGTGTTGAATGATTCAAAATCAAAGGACGGCAAAACTCCATTTGGCTGGAGTTTTTGCATGCGTTTCTTTCCGATGTGACCAAGTCCATAGTGCCACAAGTAAGTGGTCGTGGTATCAGCCTTCTTAAGGTGTTTAGCATTCACGTTAAAGACATCATTTCCACATTCATGATTTAGTATGAAAAGGCCCCCAACAATGGGTGCAAATCCATAAAACATATCCTTCCAATAACGTGAACAACCATTGTTCTCAGACTTGTACGAATACCCATCGTGCACTAAACATGATCCGGAGATAATGTTTCTACACAATGCTGGAAGAAGATAACAGTTAGTAAGTTCCAAAATAAATCCCGAAGGGAGACGTAGAGGCATAATGCCGATGGCTTGAGCGGCGATCCCAGCGCCATTCCTGACCCGCATCACGAGCTCATTCTTTGCCAGCCTGCGCACCTTCTGAAGTCCCTGTATCGAGTTGCAAATGTGAGAAACCGATCTGGTATCAAATACCCAAGACTTAGAATTTTCGCTAGCAAGCAAAATGTCAATGACATTAACTTGTATAACAATTATACCTTTTCCGGTTTTCCTGGACTTCTTATCTTCCAAATACTTCTTGAAGTTTCTCTTCCAGTGTCCTGTGCCCTTGCAGTAGAAGCACTCAGTTTCATTCTTGGCTCCGCCTTTAGAGTTGCTTTGGGAGCCGGTCTTACCGGCGCCCTTGCCCTTCTTTGGCTTGCCTTTCTTCTTTTTGAAACTGGCAGTTTTATTCACAAGCAACACTTGCTTGCAATTTTTCTACAGTCCTCCTTCTGTAGTTTTCAGCACGGCGAGCACCTCTTCCGGTGTCTTCTCCATCCCAGTCATGTTGTAGTTCAAGACAAAACCGTCGTAAGACGAGGGGAGTGAAGAAAGCAACATGTCCATCATATGGCCAGGTGGAAGTGGAAATTCCAAGACTTTAAGCCTTTCAGCATAGCCAATCATTTTGACCATGTGTTTGCCAACTGAACTACCCTCAGCCATCTTGCATTCCATCAAAGCCTTCATGATATTAAATTGTTCAGAATTTGCGGTTTCCTTGTACAGAGCATCCAATTCCTGGAGCATACCAAGGAGTTTATGGAATTCATAACGTTTTTGAAGATCTAGACTCATGCAAGCTAGCATGAGGCACTGCACTAAGTTGTGATCATCATCCTTAGTGGCCCAGACATTTTGTACATCTTCCGGGGCCTCTGCTGCGGGTTTAGCTGGAAGATCATACTCTAGCACATACAATTTCTTAGCGCTCCTGAGGACAATCGTCAGGTTGCGGACCCAGTCCACATAGTTGTTTCCAACCACAACTAACTTCTCTTTCTCTAACATCGGGCCTAAGTTGAACGCGGTGTTGCAAGCCATTTGATCTACAACGGAAAACACAAGTTTCATTTAGACTTTGTTTATAATGAAAATGCACTAGTGAATAAACAACTTTATTCTAAAGTGCGCTCCCACTCAAATCAATATCTCTCAAAATTGATTATGAGTGATACAAGACCCACATTTCGATTCAATGCCATTGATGTGGACATCACTGATGACGAGAATTTCAATTGGTAGGCAAACTTGCCGATCACATCTCCATGTGACTCTTGTTCATCTTTCGATGGGTGTGTTCCGAGCTCAGGACGATTCTGCCTGAACGTCAAAGACAACCAAGTGATCTTGCTGTGAGGTCTGACCTCAAACGCCTCATTCCTCTCGATTCGTTCGTACCCATGTGGACATGGCGCACCCCGAAAAGATACGAATTACAAACGGTGCTACACTTGGGTGAACACTAACTACTTTGATATTTTGAAGTGAGAGATCACCTAATAAAAGGCGACTACCACACAATCAAGAAGGGTGCATCAAGAGGGATAAACATCTCAGGCAATTCATAAATAGCATGGTATGGTAGAGCCCCTTCTGACGGAGAAGTCTTTCATTTCTTCGTCTTCGGCATTCGCGTCAGTGTTCACCTTCGCAAAGATTGCCACCACCTTGTCGACGCACCAGATAATATTGCTATCTCCATAGCATATAAAATTAATGCATTACTTAAGGTTGACACGTAGGTCATTAAAGTGCAATCATATGGCTCTAGCCATCATGCCGAATCATGACACGCAGATCATGTTAATTTACATCATATAGTCATCTCATACAAAATAAAATTGAATATGAGCTTGCTATACCACATCACATGCAAAACATCCTGCAAAACCAAGTTAGACGCCTCTAATCGGTTTATGCAAAATTTTATTTTACGTGGCTTCTAAGGTTTTGACTTAAACCACAGCTACCAACGTTTATCATCAAGTATGATTATTCAAGTCGCTAGATTAACTTTGCGGGGTGTATGAAGCACGAGATAATAAATTCTCGAACCCCATACTAAACTTCTTCATACGCATGACCCCCGTGCAGATCATATCTGCATTGCCCTTTTGTCTGCGCAATTCCATCTTTCTCTCAACTATGGTGGAACCCAAAGAACTGATAGCACTTCGTTGATCAATCAGGATTGCGGATTGCCAAAACTTTGTGAAATTCCATCATGCTGTTTCAAGATCAGAAATATGCAAATTCTAGGGAAGTAACAAGAACATCGGGTAACAAATTTCATCTGCCACCCGCATAAATAATTTTCAGCAATAGATCTCATTTACTCCAAAATTATATTATGCAATACCCATACATCTCCATGTATTCTAGATCGTAACCTGCATCTACGCATGGCACAACTCTGGATGCCACTGTAGGGGAACACAATAAAAAACAAAAATTTCGGCATAGCGGGCACACCCAGGACCACTATGGGGACTGCATACAAGGATTGATCTGATCCGTACCGACTCGTAGCGCAGCGGAAGAAGAGTCGGTGCAGATTGTCAATGCAGATCCCCGTAGCTAGGATTTACAACCTCCCAACTGCGAGGACGTACTCCCTCTCCGGATGCCCTTCGGGAGGACCCTCGAAACTCGGTCCGTAACCCGGACAACCCTTTGGGAGGACACTCGAACAGCTCCTCGAGCAAAAGATCGAAAATACAATCTCTCTATGGGGTTGCACACATACGGTCTGAGCTATCTGGCAGGGCTTCGCCATCCAGAACTAGTTCATGCGGGAACCCAGACAGCCTTTCGGCTCTACGAAACTATTTCGCTGGGAGGGAGAGAGAATCCAGACAAGTCATGGCATGTGTATGTGTGACGCCCCGAGACCGTTGCGCCAGGTGTCTTCCGGTGTTTCGTTGTTGTTGCCTTGTCATTTGCTTGCGTGTTGCATCTTGCCATGTCATCATGTGCATTGCATCATCATGTTTTCAAAACTTGCATCCATCCGGGTTCCCCCAGTTCCGTCCATTGTCCGTTCAGAGCCCAGACACACTTGCACGCGCCAGCGGCATGTCCGAAATATTATTTTATAAGTGGCCAGAAAATGTTCTCGGAATGGGTTGAAAGTTGGCATGTGGTGTTGTTATGTTGTAGGTAGGCCGCCTGCCAAGTTTCATCGCATTCGGAGATCGTTTGACACCCAAACGATTTACTATAGCGACAATATAGTCGGTCAAACGTCGGACGTTTTCGGTCTCCGGAAACAGTCGTCGGGTCTCTCTCTCTTTTCTCTTCTCTCAGTCTGAGGCCTTCTGCACAGCCCACTACCCACTCACTGTCAGGCCCTACCTAAACTCACTTGTTAGCCCGTGCCCTCCTCGTGCGCGTCCGAAATTGTCCCGGACCCGACCCGGGCAGTCGTCACCGTCGAATCCGGATCATCCCCAAACGTCTACAAAACGTCACCGTTTTCTTATTTGGACTTCCTAGCTATTTTATTCGCGATCGTTCGATTGCGATCGGAGGGACGATATACCCGTAAGTCAACCCACCTACTATATATATAGTCTATCCCTAGTCCATTTTGGACAACCCTAATTTTTAGGGATCCTCCCAGCCGCCGCCGCCGCACTCATTTCCCACCTCGGGATCCTCTCATTCCCCCTGCACCAACCATCTACCACACCCAGATCCAATCCATCCATCCCATCGATCCATCTCGAGTGAACGACCGCCGACGCTCAAATCCCGCAGGAGCCCGAGCTCCACCTCCTCGCCCACCATCCCCGTCTCATGGATCCCAGCGCGCCCGAGCTCTCTGCTACTCCTTGCGCCAACCACCACCGGAGCGCAGCCACCCTTCCGCCGCCGTCGAGCGCCGGCCGTGCCCGACCTCGACCTCCAGGCCAGCCCCGCGCCCTGCCTCTCTCCTTTCCTTCCTTAGTTTCTTCCTCTCTAACCTCTCTCCCTCTCTGCCATGGATGACCTCAGGAGATCCCTCCGATGCCTTGGCTCCTGGACCTCAAGCCTTCGCCGGAATCTAACTGGGAATGGATGGACTAATCCATCCCCGACCTCCGGCCGTCCCCTGCCTCGCAGGAGGGGCTCCACGCCATGACTTCCTGAACCTGAAGCTCCATAGTCGCCGGGACCAAGTCTTTCTGCCCCATGGAGCGACCCCGCAGGACCTCCTCCTCGCCGCTCGTCGTCTTCGTTCACGCCAGCACCGAGCCCCGCTCCCCTCTGTCCTCCACCTTCCCTCCATCGCGCCGCCCGTGGCCGAGTCCTTTGCCGTTGCGTGCTCTGCTTTCCTGCATCGAGCAGCAGGAGCGAGCGCCGCCGCGCGTTGACCCACGCCTGGGCTGCGACCAGCGCGTCCAGGGCCCAGCGGGCCTCCTCAGCCAGACGGCCTACCCGGTCTCCTCCCCACTAGTTGAGTTGAAGCCCATGGTGAGACTGCCCAGCGCCCAACAGATTCAGCCCATGTCGTTTTTTTTCCTGAGCAAATTTGTCTAATATCCAGTGTAAAACAGTTTTGCCTGTTCTTCATGCATTTAATAACTTCACAACTGTGCATCGGATTTAAAATGTATTTATATATGAATGCTCAGAATTTTGTCTGTTTAATAATATGTCATTTTCATCCATGTTTAAAATGTTAAAAATGTTGTTTGTGTAAATTTGCTCCTATGCCATGTTAAAATGCTTTAATTCATAACTAAATAACCGTCATCCGAATTTATAAACTTTATATGTAAATTGGGTGGAATTTTGCCTAGTTTTAACATGGTGGCATCATCTTGCATGTTTAACAACTCTAAAATAATGTTTAGGGCAGAACAGTACCTAACCTAATATATGCACATGAGGAGTTTCCGGATTTGTTGTTCGTTGCTTCCGGCCTCATTTAACCTTGACTAGTTAGGTAGTTTTACTTTGCTTCACCCTCTTGCCATGTTTGACAACATTTAATATTGTTGGGTACATAAACGAGATCGAACTAAAATAACTTGTAATGTGGTGTTTCCGTCAATATGCAACCCGTTGCACCACTTAATTTGTAGGATTGTTTGTGCACTTTGCCATGCCATGCCTCTTTAAACCGGACATGCATCATAATTGTTTGTGCATCATGCCATGTCTATGTGGTGGTTGTTTACTATGTTGTTTGATTCTTTCCGGTGTTGCTTCTTCGGGTTGGTTCCGATAACGTCGTGATTGTGAGGAACCGTTCGTCTACGTCCATTTGTCATCTTCATGGACTCGTTCTTCTTCCTTGCGGGATTTCAGGCAAGATGACCATACCCTCGAAATCACTTCTATCTTTGCTTGCTTAGATGCTCTCTCTTTTGCTATGCCTATGCTGCGATACCTACCACTTGCTTATCATGCCTCCCATATTGTTGAACCAAGCCTCTAACCCACCTTGTCCTAGAAAACCGTTGTTTGGCCATGTTACCGCTTTGCTCAGCCCCTCTTATAGCGTTGTTAGTTGCAGGTGAAGATTGAAGTTTGTTCCTTGTTGGAACATGGAGATGTTGTTCCTGGTTCGAACATGTTACTTGTTGGGACATCACAATATATTTATTTAATTAATGCATCTATATACTTGGTAAAGGGTGGAGGCTCGGCCTTATGCCTGGTGTTTTGTTCCACTCTTGCCGCCCTAGTTTCCGTCATATCGGTGTTATGTTCCCGGATTTTGCGTTCCTTACGCGGTTTTGTAATAATGGGAACCCCTTGACAGTTCGGCTTAAGTAAAGCTCTTCCAGCAATGCCCAACATTGGTTTTACCATTTGCCACCTAGCCTTTTCTTTTCCCTTGGGAGTCACGCTCCTGAGGGTCATCATTATTTTACCCCCCCGGGCCAGTGCTCCTCTGAGTGTTGGTCCAACTGAGCGATGTCCGGGGCTACCAGGGGCAACTCTGGGCTGGCCTACCCGACGTCTGGCTCATCTGAGTGTGCCCTGAGAAAGAGATATGTGCAGCTCCTATCGGGATTTGTCGGCACATTCGGGCGGTGTTGCTGGTTTAGTTTTACCCTGTCAAAATGTCTTGTTGTACCGGGATACCGAGTCTGATCGGAATGTCTTGGGAGGAGGTCTATTCCTTCGTTGACCGTGAGAGCTTGTGATGGGCTAAGTTGGGACACCCCTGCTGGGATTTGAATTTTCGAAAGCCGTGCCCGCGGTTATGGGCAGATGGGAATTTGTTAATGTCCGGTTGTAGATAACTTGAACCTTAACTTAATTAAAATGAGTCAACTGCGTGTGTAACCGTGATGGTCTCTTTCCGGCGGTGTCCGGGAAGTGAACACGGTGTTGGAGTTATGCTTGACGTAGGTTGTTTAGGATCACTTCTTGATCATACTTTCTCGAACGTGCTTTGCCTTCTCTTCTCGCTCTCATTTGCGTATGTTAGCCACCATATATGCTAGTCGCTTGCTGCAGCTCCACCTCATACCTTTACCTTACCCATAAGCTTGATCGCGAGGGTGCAAGATTGCTGAGTCCCTATGGCTCACAGATACTTCCAAAACCAGCTTGCAGGTGCCGATGAGTCTGTGCAGATGACGCAACCAAGCTCAGGAGGAGCTCGTTGAAGATCTTTTCCTTTGTGTTGTTTCGTTCTAGTTGGTCAGTAGTGGAGCCCAGTTGGTGTCGATCGGGGACCTTTGTCGCATTTGGGGTTCTTCTTTTATTTTGGTTCCGTAGTCGGACCTTGATTGTATTTGGTTGATGTAATGCTTTATTCATGTAATTGTGTGAAGTGGCGATTGTAAGCCAACTATGTATCTTTCCCTTATGTATTACATGGGTTGTGTGAAGATTACCTCACTTGCGACATTGCTTTCAATGCGGTTATGCCTCTAAGTCGTGCTTCGACACGTGGGAGATATAGCCGCATCGAGGGCGTTAGAAGTTGGTATCAGAGCCTTCCCCGACCTTAGGAGCCCCATTGCTTGATCGTTTTTAGCGGCCGAGTTTGAGTCTAGAAAAAATGTTTTGAGTCATTTAGGAATTATATATCGAAGAGTTTAGGAATTCTTTTTACTTCCCAGTCTCCTCATTGCTCTGGTAAGGCATCCTGACGTAGAGTTTTGACTCTTCTCTTCTCAAATTTCACTAAATTTTTTTTAGGATCACGCGGGTATCTTGGAATCGTTCCGATGGTTTTATGATGAGAACATTGTCTTGGTGCCTCCTATCAGGGGTTTTGTGGAAGTGTCCTGGGGAGTTGAGCTCTGAGGTGTTGTCGTCATAATTTTATCGTTGCAGTTCTGGAATACCTAAGTTTAGTTCGCCGACATCGAAAATCTCTTTTATGCAGTTGTTGGTGAGATAACCTCGACACCACCCAGTACTGGGGCGGGAGTTCGGGAGTATTGCCATAACTTGTATAACGGATGCTTTTCGAAGGTTGAGGTAGATGATTTCCGAAGGTTTCTTGGTTATGTGTTGAAGGATGGATACAGCTGGATGTAGGTTTTGTTAGTTTTGGGTGAGATATTATGCTTCCCCTGTATCCCCAACACCTGATTGCATAACCAGAAAGGTTCGGGAGTTTCATAGGTGGGAATTCAAGTAGCTCTTAGGATATATTTCCGACAGATGTATGATTTGAAATTGGGGTTCAACGTCTAGTGGTCCGCCTATTCACGGTCGGTTTTACAGTGGTCTCGTTGTGTCTTAAAGAGTCCTTGGCTATGCCGACTCGGAGACGCTTCATATGTCATGTGCACTGCCTTGTACATGATGGTGCTGTACGATCGAGCCCGTGTAGGCCCCACCACGAAAACTTCGAATGAAATCTCTATCATATGTTTGTTCCGGCTTATTCTGCAAGCCAATCCTTTTGTTTTGTTTTGAGTTGTGGTATTCGGGTTGCTTCGAAGTCAAGTGTTGATTCCATACCTTTCCCAAATGGTGTTCTCATACTTCGATGTGAATACTAATCCTTCTCGATCATCAAGTTTGTCATTTCAATTTCTTCTCAACCGGCGTGTTTCTCTTCAAGTGGATCTGATCATTTCAATTTCCGCAAGATCAATTATCACTTCTTCTCAACGGTGTTTGTTTCATCCGTCCCCAAGTTGCCTTTGTTTTCCCGCCCTCCCAACCCTTTTCTTCAAGGACTCAGATCTCTTAATCAAGTATCCTTTTATTCATGAGAATTCTCTCCATTCTTTTTTTCCTTCATGTTTTACCCAGTGTTTCTCATGAAGATGCTCTACAAGTTCATCATTATTCATTCTCTTTCTTGTCCGGTGGAACTAATTCAAGCTTTATTGATCATATCCTTCCCTTGTTTCAAATGCCTTCTCATACCGGTGCTCCTCACGTTCATTCTTTTCTCGCTATTCAATTGTTCCGGAGTGCTCATAATATCTAGAAGAATCGTGTTTCCACTCTGCTTTCATTCAAGCTCTTTCGAGGATGTTATCTCTTTTGAGCCATGTAATTCAACCGGTGCAATCTATCTTTAATCATTTCAATGGTGTTTCTTTTGAGTGGGCCCTAACCCACAGGTCTTTTCCCAGGATCTTACCTGACTCTTCTTATTTTCCCGGAGCTATCCTCAAATTTCTTTTCGAAGTTTGACGTAAGAATGATTTATCATCAGCCAAATGCTTTTCTCCAAGATCTTTCAATTTCTTTTCATCGTTGGTTCAACCTCTTCATTTTTTTGGGATTCTTCCGGAGTGCCTCAATAATTCATGGTGGTGTTTCTCATCGTCATTCTTAGATTTTGGAAGACCGAAGAAGAGATTTTCCTCTAAATCTTGCTCCTTTCTCTTCAAGATTTATGACTCTAGCTTCGTGCCATCCTCTCTTAATTGGTTTGATTGTGAAAATTCTTTTCACCTATCCGGAGCAATTCAGGAGCCTTTTCAGTTTGTTCATCCGGAGCCCATCATCTAAGATTTATTCATTCTCGGCTTTCAGCTATGGTTCTCCAAATCTTACCGGTGCATCATTCAAGTATTTCTCCAATCAGCTCATGATCTCTTCGTTTTCATATATTTATTTTACCTCAAGTATCTTCATTCGTTCTCCAATTCTTTCCGGTGAATTGTGCCTTTGTTACTTTCATTTTCAACCCTTACGGTGGTTCGCTCAAGATCTCTTCCTTAGTTGTCATACAAATTCTTTCGTTGTTTTCTATCCTACCGGTGACTTGTTGAAGACTTTCTCAAGTTGGCGCTATATCTATCATAATCCTTTCTGCGAGAATAAGTAGTATGCCAAATCCGTTGCTTGTCAGCAATTAAATAGTTGAAGGATACGCATAACATAATTCTTATTCTTGTTCCATCCAAGTGATTAATTCCTTTTTCCGGAGTTTTTCATCATATCATATTCTCAGTTTGAGATGCTTTATCTTTTCTTTCCCGGAGTTCCAAGCTCTAATTATCATGGAGATCCATCTAAATCATCGCAAGGCTTCACCTTGTGTTTTTCAACTTCTCTTTTTTCTCGTTATCCTTTTGTTACCGGAGTTCTTCATGAAGGTTCTACTTGATGGATTCATCAAGGATTTAATTCCTTCTCGAAGTGTTCATCGACAGTCTTTGCTAAGAAGCTCAAGTTTTCTTCTTCTTGCTATCCGGAGTGCAAATCTTTCTACCGTATCATTGGAGGTGGTATTATGTCATTCTTGATAATTTGAGCTCATGTTTCATGATTCACATATTGTTAACAATGAGGTATTTTAATTCCATCAACCTATTCGTTGGAATTATCTTGGGTTATATTTCACCTAAAGCCTTCCCTAAGGATTGTTGCTATTATAGTGCTCATAAATGACCCAAGTTCTTCATCTATCATACCGGTGTAATAGTTTTTATCGTCTCCTTGTTCATATCAATCCAATTCTTCTTCCCGTGAGTGGCTGGTTGTCACCTCATAATTTGGGATGTATTCCATAAGACCATATCAAGTTTATCCTTTTCGTTGTTGGTTTTTTCCAACAATTCCATTCTAGCTTTTGGTGTCAGCGTGCTCCCTCAAGATCGTGCTTCCCTTTGTTCACTCCATTCCATTCTTACTTTTGTTCCGGAGGCATTGTGATGTTGCTCTTTTCTATCATCATCTCGAATTGTGAAGATCATGTTCTTTTCGTGCATTCCATTTAACCGGAGTGTGTGCCCGCTGCTCAAGTTCTTTCATTTTATCAAGCCTTTCATCTCTTTTCAACCGGAGTGCTGTCTGAGATCCTTCTTGCCCCTTGTTCCATTCATTCAATAGTTCCGGAGGCAGTGTGTTGTGATTTCATCAAATATCTTCTCATCTTACCAAGTTCTTATTCAATTCCTTTTCTTTTCAACCGGAGTGCTGTCCGAATCGGTTCTTTCTTATTCCTCTTTCTTAACGGAGTGCTTTCAACTTCGTTTATCCCCGTTGCATTCTTTCTTTCAATTTGCTCAATTTTTTTTCAAGGTTCGTGGTTTCACTCGTTTGTCAAAGAAGCAACTTAGTTTTACCTCTTCTCTTTCTTTTCCGTTTTCCCTCCGGTGCCATTCTAGATCTCGGGACGAGATCCTCTCGTAGTGGTGGAGTGTTGTGACGCCCCGAGACCGTTGCGCCAGGTGTCTTCCGGTGTTTCTTTGTTGTTGCCTTGTCATTTGCTTGCGTGTTGCATCTTGCCATGTCATCATGTGCATTGCATCATCATGTTTTCAAAACTTGCATCCGTCCGGGTTCCCCCAGTTCCGTCCGTTGTCCGTTCTGAGCCCAGACACACTTGCACGCGCCCGGGGCACGTCCGAAATATTATTTTATAAGTGGCCAGAAAATGTTCTCGGAATGGGTTGAAAGTTGGCATGTGGTGTTGTTATGTTGTAGGTAGGCTGCCTGCCAAGTTTCATCGCATTCGGAGATCGTTTGACGCCCAAACGATTTACTATAGCGACAATATAGTCGGTCAAACATCGGACGTTTTCGGTCTCCGGAAACAGTCGTCGGGTCTCTCTCTCTTTTCTCTTCTCTCAGTCTGAGGCCTTCTGCACAGCCCACTACCCACTCACCGTCAGGCCCTACCTAAACTCTCTTGTCAGCCCGCGCCCTCCTCATGCGCGTCCGAAATTGTCCCGGACCCGACCCGGGCAGTCATCACCGTCGGATCCGGATCATCCCCAAACGTCTATAAAACGTCACCGTTTTCTTATTTGGACTTCCTAGCTATTTTATTCACGATCGTTCGATTGCGATTGGAGGGACGATATACCCCTAAGTCAACCCACCTACTATATATATAGTCTATCCCTAGTCCATTTTGGACAACCCTAATTTTTAGGGATCCTCCCAGCCGCCGCCGCCGCACTCATTTCCCACCTCGGGATCCTCTCATTCCCCCTGCACCAACCATCAGCCACACCCAGATCCAATCCATCCATCCCATCGATCCATCTCGAGTGAACGACCGCCGACGCTCAAATCCCGCAGGAGCCCGAGCTTAAAATAATTTTCGACGCGTTCTGAAACAATTCCAGATTAGTGATTTTCATCTACGAAAAGCAAACAAGAATGCGTTTTCACTATTCATGACGACATTTTCCAGCGATCATAAATTCTGAAAATATTTCTGTGGCTCTTAGAATAATTCTAGTACCCACTAAAATGATTATGGATTCTTTCCGAAACAATTCCGGATTAGTGAATTTCTCTCAGACTCCCTGTCTAGTATTCAGCAAATAGATGACCCTTAAGCGTGTGACCCTATTGGTTCGGTGAAGTATAGACATCACCGGAACACCTTCCGATCAAAGATCAACATCGGAGCTGTGGACGCCCATATTGATCCCTATACCCACACGAAGAAATATTCAAGTGAACCTCTAGTTTTCGTGTGCTATTCCCGTTGCTTCACGGTATGTTACAAATACCCGAGGTGATATTTATCTGCATCCCCGTGGATCAACAACATGTCCACTATGCAAGTTACCTCGTTGCCGGTTTTGTTCTCTTTTCTCGTTTTCGTGTTCCGGCATCCCTGTGATCAAATAACATTGTGTATGGCCAGACGATGATGGATACCGTGACACTGAGAGGGCCCGAGAATATATCTCCATCGCTAGAGGAGCAATTCCCAATCTTGAGCTATCTGGTTTCTAGTTATACTTTTCGGTGAACCCGTAAGCCGCCGTAATAGCCACCCATTTACAGATGACGTTTAACAAACCCCAAAGTTCACGAAGCAAGCACGAAGGAACTCAATACTCTCATGGTCTAAGGAATTATGCAAACATTAACTTCACTGTGTTATTAACCATTAACTTGTGATGAATGTATCTCATAGCATAACATCATTTGGGTCGATCCAACACAAGTGTTCTACTAACATCGTGCCCTCAAAATTGCCTGCATATACATGCCCATGATCAGGAAAATAGGATCATCATGCAATACTTGAGCCCGTCTTAGAGGCAAGACTAGGAATACGTTTTACCGTTTATTATACCACACATGCATATGAGTTTCCCTCTGAGCCTCATGTTATTGCAGACTCAGGAATCATAGCAGTTATAGCATGGAGCATAAACATTCACTACAAACGTGGAGATACAAAATAATTGTTATTACTGCCTCTAGGGAATATCTCCTATAGCTCTCAGCAACACTTGTTGGAATATGATGAGCTTTGAAGTCTTGGCGGAAATCATCGCAGGTAATCACACGACCTCCTCTGGAATCTTTGTATTGTTAATACCAATTAGTAGCTTGGTCCTTGAGTTGAAACGAAACAAACTTGACAAAGTCCTCAAGCCTGACATTGCTACATTCAAAATGCTTGCAGATGTCCACGAGCCAATCATCAGCGTCTGTGGCCTCGACACAATTGCTGAAAGACTTCGACTGGTTTGCAAGGAACTGGTTGAGGGTAGCAAACTGAGGCTGATTATTGAAATTCCCTTGGCCTTGATATCCTTGGTTGACTTGACCTTGGTTGCACTCTTGCAAGAGTTGCAAAAGCATCTGGGTGTTGGCGTTGGTGGCTACCATGACAGCTTGCCATGCCTCCAGAGGTGGAGGTGGTGGCGGAGGGTTCGCCTGACTCCCATCATTGCGTTCCGGATTCAGACGCGTTGGAGGAGCCATCCTGAAGAGGGTGACATCCGTTAGAATCTTGATAGACAGATAGACAAGTTGAATCAACGGATAGAAATTGCAACATACAGTCTTCACAATAAACATTTGAACAAGGATGAATGAATGAATTCCAAAGTAAATCATCACATGTCCATTAAGGTGATAAGCCACTTAGATAAAGGTAGATGAGTAAAGAAACAAGGTGTGAATATGAACAAATAAGTGGTAAGGATTACCCAATCACAAACCAAATATCTGCGGGAAGAAATACTAGAGCTACTTGAATTCCCACCTATAAAACTCCTGAAACTTTCTGGTTATGCAATCAGGTGTTGGGGATACAGGGGAAGCATAATATCTCACCCAAACTAACAATCCCTACATCCAGCTGTATCCATCCTTCAACACATAACCAAGAAACCTTCGGAAATCATGTACCTCAACCTTCGAAAAGCATCTGTTATATGAGTTATGGCAATACTCCCAAACTCCCGCCCCAGTACTGGGTGGTGTCGAGGTTATCTCACCAATAACTTCATAAAAGATATTTTCGATGTTGGCGAACGCAGGTATTCCAGAACTGCAACAATAAAATTGTGATGACAACACCTGGGAGCTCAACCCCCCGGGACACTGCCACAACCCCTAAATGTCAGGAGGCAGCAAGAACAATGTTCTCGTCATAAGAATATCGGAACGATTCCAAGATACCCGTGTGATCCTAATTTTTTTTTTCCTGAAATTTGAGGAGAGGAAAGTCAAAACTTCTATGTCAGGAGGCCTCACGAGAGCGACGAAGGGACTAAGGAGTAAAAAGAATCCTACTCTTCGATATATATAATCCTAAGACTCAAAATATTTTGTTCTAGAATCAACAACGTCAGCCATTCGATCAAGCAGTGGGCTCCTAAGTCGGGGATGGCTTTGATACCAACTTGTAACACCCACAATGCCGCTATATCTCCGACGTGTCGGGGCACGACTTAGAGGATAGCCGCATGGTGGTTTTGTCGCAAGAGGGGTAATGTTCACACAATCCCATGTACTGAATAAGAAAGGGATAAAGAGTTGGCTTACAATCGCCACTTCACACAATACATAAATAATTCATACATCATTCAAATACATTCATAGACCGACTATGGTCAAAAACCAAATAAAAGGAAGATAAACCCCAAATGCTAGATCCTCGATCGTCCCAACTGGGCTCCACTACTGATCATCAGGAACCGAAACATAGTAACGTCGGAGGTCCTCGTCGAACTCCCACTTGAGTTCGGTAGCATCGCCTGCACTGGTATCATCGGCACCTGCAACTGTTTGGAAGTATCCGTGAGTCACAAGGACTCAGCAATCTCACACCCGCGAGATCAAGACTATTTAAGCTTACGGGTAGGATGAGGTAGTTAGGTGGAGCTGCAGCAAGCACTAAGAAAGTATGGTGGCTAACATACGCAAATAAGAGTAAGATGAGAAGCTACGCAATGGTCGGGAAGTTATAGGTGATCAAGAAGTGATCCTAAAAGTACTTACGTTCAAGCATAACACAAGACCGTGTTCACTTCCCGGACTCCGCTGAAAAGAGACCATCACGGCTACACACGTGGTTGATTCATTTTAATTAAGTCAAGTGTCAAGTTCTCTACAATCGGACATTAACAAATTCCCATCAGCCACATAACCGCGGGCACGGCTCCCGAAAGTTTATGCCCTGCCTATCCCAACTTAGCCCATCACAAGCTCTCACGGTCAACGAAGGATATTCCTTCTCCCGGATAGACCCGATCAGTCTCAGAATCCCGGTTACAAGACATTTTGACAATGGTAAAACAAGACCAGCAAAGCCGCCCGAATGTGCCGATAAATCCCGATAGGAGCTGCACATATCTCGTTCTCAGGGCACACCGGATGAGACATCCTACAAGTAAAATCATACCTCAAGTTTCCCCGAGGTGGCCCTGCAGTCTACTCGGTTCGGACCAACACTCAGAGGAGCACTGGCCCGGGGGGGTGTTAAAATAAAGATGACCCTCGAGATTGTAGAACCCAAGGTTAAAGGCTTAGGTAGCTGAATGTAAAACAAAGGTTGGGCCTTGCTGATGGAGCTTTATTCAAAGCGAACTGTCAAGGGGGTCCCGTAACCCCAACCGCGTAAGAAATGCAAAATCAAGGAACATAACACCAGTATGACGGAAACTTGGGCGAAACACCAGGCATAAGGACGAGCCTTCCACCCTTTACCAAGTATATAGATGCATTAATTAAAATAAGAGATATTGTGATATCCCAACATATCCATGTTCCAACATGGAACAAACTTCAACTTCACATGCAACTAGCAACACTATAAGAGGGGTTGAGAAAAAGCGGTAACATAGCCAAACAACGGTTTGCTAGGAAGGTGGGTTAGAGGCTTGACATGGCAATATGGGAGGCATGATATAACAAGTGGTAGGCAGCGCAACATAGCGATAGAATGAACAACTAGCAAGCAAAGATAGAAGTTATATCGAGGGTATGGTCATCTTGCCTGCAATGTTCTCAGAGTTGTCGAAAGCTTGATCCTCGTTAGCATACTCAATAGGTTCCTCATTCACGTACTCGTCTCCTGGCTCTACGCAAAGCAAGAACACAAGCAATGGAACAACAATCAATCACAGTGCAATGCACAAGCAACATGATGTAATACGTGGCATGATATGCAAGATATCATATGCAATGCATATGCGTGCTCCAGAAGGGAAAGGATGATCAAGGCATCAACTTGGCAAACCAAGTATGCCGCCGGAAAGATGAGGTGATTTCGGTCGAAATCGATATAAGGATCACCAGAAATGGATGCACGGTTTGCAAATGACAAGCAAAACATGAATGACGCAAATCTGTGATTAACAACATGATAGCACTTATAATGCAACAAGAAAGTAAACTACTGCACTCCAACATAGCAACAAAAGCATATGGCAGTGAGGTACAAGAGATGCTTGACAAAACATGAACACTGAGCTATGGCTAAATCACACTAGAACAGGTTCAATCAAACATGGCAAAAGTATGAAAGATATCAGCTTCACCGACTTAGTGAAAATACTAGCATGTCAAAACAACATCAGGAAACAATGTTTAGAGCAAGCAAACAACATACTACAAGAACATATCATAGCAAACAAAGGCATGGCATGTTTTTACTAAATTCATAGAACAAAAATCCCTTACTGATCATGAGCTAAAAAGGCACAAAAAATATGATGGCACCCATGTAAACATAGCAAGTTATATTAACAGTTTCAGACTTGGTGAAATTCACGACATGGCAGAAAACATATTCATGATAGCAACTTTGCAAACTCATGCGACTCACTACAAAGCATTACATGACAACACAAGCATACCAACAGTAATAAGAGATGTTCATGGAGCTAAACATCGCAATATCAAGTTCATAGGATGCATGGATCACTAGAAAAGCACATGGCTATATGGATTAACATGTTAACAATCTGCCAGGAACATTATTTAGCAAAAGTAGAGCAAGAAAATGACATGCTAGAGCACTCCATAATTTCAACCAGAGGCATTAATGGATATAGCATAACCACATGTTGAAAACATCCTTACTTAAGTATCTCAAAATAAGCATGGATCTCATGGTGGCAACAAGTTTACATGGCATCAAAATAACAGCAGGAAAAGGACTAGCAAAATCCTAAGTGCCTGCAAACAGTAACATCACGGAGCCTAATTTGCATGCATATGCTAGTCACAACATAGATCACAAAAATACAAGACTTGCACCCCTGTAAATATGGCATGATCTAGTTCAAAACACATGTAGACCTCATGCTCATAGGATGCACACACCAAATGCAACAAAAATGACAAATCACCATGTTCTGTCAAGAACCAGCAGTTAACATTTTATAGCACTCTTGCAACGACGAAAATGGCATTATAATGGTGTGACGCCCTCGATTCAACCGTACACTAATCTTACACGCAAATGTGTACGATCAAGATCAAGGACTCACGGGAAGATATCACAACACAACTCCAGACACAAATTAAAATAATACAAGCTTTATATTACGAGCCAGGGGCCTCAAGGGCTCGAATACATAAGCTCGAATACACAAGAGTCAGCGGAAGCAACAATATCTGAGTACAGACATGAGTTAAACAAGTTTGCCTTAAGAAGGCTAGCATAAAAGCAACATCGATCGAAAAGGCAAGGCCTCCTGCCTGGGAGCCTCCTAACTACTCCAGGTCGTCAGTGGTCGTCACGTAGTAGTAGGCACCCTCGGGGTAGTAGTAATCATCAGTGGTGTCGTCTGGCTCCTAGGATTTGTCATCTGGTCGCAACAATTGGGTATGGGGGAAAAGAGGTAGCAAAGCAAACGTGAGTACTCATCCAAAGTACTCGCAAGACTTACATCAGATTTAAACTAAGTATGCATCAGTATCAAAGGAAATGGGTTGTATCTGTGGACTAAACTACAGAATGCCAGAAGAGAAGGGGAAAGCCTAGCCTATCGAAGACTAGCATCTTCAAGCATCTTGCAGCATATAGAAGAGTACATATCGACATAATGTAAAGTACTAATAGTGTTATCAACCTCGTCCAGAGATCCTTTCTCGACTCCCTGCGAGAAAGCAATCCTAGAGCCATACTATCCATTTTTCATATCCATTCATTTCTCATCACAAGTATCCAGTTCTAGTTGTATCGATCGGGATACAACTCCAAGTGTCCGTTACCGTGGGACAGGCTATCGATAGATGTTTTCCTCCCTCCAGGGGTGCACCAACTTACCCACCATGCTCAATTAACTCCGGCCAGACACACTTTCCTGGGTCATGCCCGGCCTCGGGCAAACAATACGCCGCAACCCGACCTAGGCTTAATAGAGAGGCCAGCACGCCGGACTAAACCTATGACCCCAGGGGTCATGGGCCATTGCCCCGGGAACTCGTGCAAGTTGCGTGGGCGGCCGGTGAGCAGACCTAGCTACCTCCTTCAAAAAGGCAGGTGCTTACGCAGTCCAACCTGGTGCACGCCGCTCAGTCGCTGACGTCTATTAAGCTTCGGCTAATGTATACGACGCAGAACGCCCATACTATGCCCACGTGATGGTTAGTACTATCAGGCCAGAGGCCCCTCGGATCAAATATCCAAATCGTAGTGGATTAGGAATGCGTGGTAACAAGTAGAGACTCATGAAATATGTGACCCTGTCGCCCCGTCTTGAGTACTTGCGGCAAGGGCTAAGAATGCCCGGCCACGCCTCGTAAGTATCTCACAGGCACCTTCCAGGTCAACCCGACTCCATATCACTCGCTATTAAGCTCGCGCGGGTACCCCTCAGGGCCGACCTGTCTTTAGTAACATGGCTCAGTGCAAAGTCATAGTAACCATAGTAACTTTGTGTCTAACACTAAGGGGAAAACCCGAGGGATCACCCCCGGTGAATTCCACTCGATGTTATCATCAAGGTGAACGTAAGAGGATCCACCCTCGAGGTTCACACTTGAGGGGTTGCACGACAGAGCCGTAATGGAAGTGGCTAAGGAGGAGAATCACCCTCAATGACCTCGACCGTATAGCTACACTACAGAGATCTCATCAGGAGTGATGTAAGAGGTTCCACCCTCGGCACTCGATGGTAACTCTGCAGAGTCGTACAACTAGGGGGGTGATGTGCGGTGTCGGGGCCTGGACGTCGATCACGTTGATCGAGTCATCGAACATAAAGCGGGGCAACTGGGACAAGGTGGGGGTCACTGATGGATCTCTAACCAACCTATACTAAGCAGTTTAGGATAAGCAGGTAAGGTATGAAAGCAGGTAACAAAAACAGGCTATGTATCAAGGTAGGATCATACATAAAGCAGTAGCAGTTCTAATGCAAGCATGAAAGGGAAAGAAATGGGGGATATCAGATTGCTCAAGGGGGGGGTTGCTTGCCTGGAAGCTTTGTTGAAAAGGAAGAAGTGTCGTCGTCGACGTAGTCGATCACAGGGGCATCAGCAGTGGTCTCGGGGTCTACCGGAGAGGAGAGGGGGAAGAAACAGTAAATATAAAGCAAACATAGCATCACAAAGCATGAGAAGACGATAAGCAGAACTAGGGTCGACCTAACGTGGGGCTACATGATATAGGTGAAGGGGGGATTCAACCGGGAATGTTTTCCTGGTTCCAGACCTGTGTTAGACAGATGACCAGAGGGGGAAAGTTCCATGTTCAACATGCTAGGGGCATGTGACAGATGAATGGACCGCGTATTCGGATTCGTCTTGTTTTTCTGAGAAACTTTCATGTAGAAAACATTATCATCGGAGCTACGGTTTAATTTCTATGATTTATCAAAGTTTTAAACATTTTTTTTGGAATTAATTAAATTAACAGAAGAAAAATGACATCAGCATGACATCACTAGGACGTCAACAGTCAACAGGACGGCTGACCAGGTCAAACTGACCACTGGGTCCTACATGTCATAGACAGAGGGCTAACAGTGGGTTATTTTAATTAAACAAGGTTAATTAGCAGCTGGGCCCCACATGTTAGTGACTATTTAGGTTAACTAGTTATTTTTAGTTATAAAAACATTTCAATTAACTTAATTGTTCGGTGGGGCCCGCTTGTCAGTGAAACTGGGGGCTGCCCAGTCAGCTCAGTTGACTGGGTCGTCCCAGTCAACTGGGGCTAGGGGACCCACTGGCAACGACCCAGGTGGGCCCCAGTGACCGGCCACATCAGCGGCGGCACCGGAGGGAGCTCCGGCGAGCCACTTATGCGGTGGCGTGGCTCGACATCCACCGGAAAACATCGACAGGGGGTCTCCGGGCCCGGGGGTTGGCTCGTTCGAACATGGGCGCAAAGCCGCGCTCGATGGTAGCGTCGGCGTGGCCGGAGACGGCCTAAATCGGCAACGGCGAGCTCCGTGGCGGTCACCGGAGTACGGGCACGATCGGATCCGGTGAAAGAGGGGCCGGGAGGATGAGCGGAGGGCACGGGCGGCTTCGGCGTGACGGCCTGAGCACGTTCCCGTGCTCGGCCAGGCACAAAACCGCCGGCAGCGATGACAGCTAGTGTGGCGGCGACGAGGAGCTTCGGCCATGGAGGAAACAACGCAGGGAGCGAGCTACAGGCGCGGAGAGGGGCAGGGAAGAGAGGGGAGAGGTGACGACCGCTCACAGCGTTGCAGGGAAGGCTTGGGGGTGCCGGGGACGGTCGGAGACGGCAGATCGATGCGGCGGCCGAGGCAAACGCCGACGAAGGGGAACGGGCGTGGGTGGCAGCTTTGCGGCGCCCTGGTCTCGATCCGGTGGTGGAGGCGGGAGGAGAAGGCCATGGCGGATCTCCTGGACTTCCAGGCAATGCTCGGGGTGGCCGGTGGCCGCGGCAACGACGACAAGACGGCGTCTGCCGCGGGCGGACGAGCTCGGGAACAAGAGAGAGAGGGCGTAGGGGGCGCGAGGGGGGAAGGGGGCAGTCTAGGGTTTGGCAGGGGGCTCCACCGACGACCTTATCTACGCGGGATGGCAGCGGATGGTCGGCGTGTGGCCACCCGCGGCCACGGACGGCGCACGGGCATCCACTACGCCCTGTACGAACAGGGAAGGAGAGGGATCCGGTGATGGGCTGGGCCGGCTCCGGTAGCGAGGAGGCCTAAGTGCACAGTGCACTTAGGCCTTTTCTCTTTTCTTTTATATTCTTTTCTATTTCCCCCTATTTGTTTACTACTCTCCATTTTAATTGAGCGACCAAATGAATTTAGTCAAATGTGAAACTTCACACAAAAATTCAGGGCAATATTGTTGAGCCACACACAAGTCTGTAGAATATTTTGAAAAGGATAATTATTTTTAGAATTCGAAATGGCCGGGTTATGTGCTATTGCACCACTTATTAATTTGTTAAGGTCATTTTAATAATTCAAATGAGGTTGGTTAATTCATCACAATTTCTTATTGAATACTAGCAAAAAGGCCCGTGCGTTGCAACGGGAGAAAAAAAATCGTCTCATATTGCTTGCTGGGTCAGTTGGACAAAATGTGTGTCACCGGTTGGCAGGTTATGAGATCGAACCCTCCCATTGGTAATTTTATTTTTTGCTAGCTCTCCAGACCTGGGCCACAGTACGCAGCCAGGTGGGCTTCCTCCGCTGGGCCAAAACGGATGGCAAGTAACGAAACCAAATAGCGTACATGAAATTAATGGAAGCGGGACCAAATGAAGGGGACGAAACCAAGAATATCACCTCCCTTTAATACTAGTCTAGCACAAAATGCCCGTGCATTGCAACAGGAAAGAAAATTGACGTGTGTCCATGAAATTGTCCACCTGAGCAGTACAACGGCATCAGTATAGTGCCACCTAACAGCGACAAACATGTGTACACCGAGATTTTGAAGAAAAGCATTAATTCAACCGTGCATTAGTCATGAAAGAATCCTAAACACCAATGATAAGGAACACTTCTTCATAATTCTAAAATTATTATGAAAAAATTATTGCATGAGTAACTATCCATGCACTTGTTAATTTATCAATCTCGTTTAATCAGGTATTCCTCCTTCATATGTTTTGTTTATCTCATGCAGCCAGAACCCACAATTCCATTTAAATCGTGTCTTTTTTTCTTGGTATGTTTTCCCTTTTCTCATGAAGCACACAATCCCATTTAATTTATAGCGAACCAACAAAATAGCGTGCATGTCCTCTTTTATTTATCTCATGCAGCCTCGTTGACACCTAGAATAAAACAAAATCCATCATGTTTGTTTGTTGATTCTGAAGCCGGCTCATTTACGCAGTTAACTCGCGCACGTATGCAAGTTTACCAGCTTTTGTGTAAAAATGAGGGCATTATTTAATTGGTAACATGTAAAAAAACAGCTGCGGAAGTGTTTTGCCAATATCCATGGCGTGTGCTTAGATTTGATTTCATGTGGCATGCATTGTACCTCATCCTTATTATTTGGCCATGCAGGGCCTCTTTTTCCTTGCTTGGTCTCTCTTTCCTTATTCCTAGACATCTTCTTAACACCAAGAAAAGTCAAAGACCTATATAAATTGGATGTATTACATCTATAGGGGCGATGTGGGACTATTTAACAACAAAATTAACCTTTATATAACAAGCAACATCACGTAGCTCTGTTGGTGGGGGCACAAGTGTTCAAAAGTTGCGGTCGCTGGTTCGATTTCACAACATCGCATATTTTTGCTTCGGCCTGCCTCGTCCGGATTGATGGGCCCGATTGGTTGGGCCACCGGCCTCAGCACACAGGAGGGTTTCGAGTGCCAGAAAACATAGCGTGCCTTGCGTTGAGTTTTTTTCTTCTCTTGATGAAAGGACGCTCGGTTTGGTTTTCAGACCGATAAGGAAACCAAACGTACGAAGTTTTGAGCGGACGTACCAAGGAACAGACGAAAATTTTGGTGGTAAGAAGCAATAGCCCTTTTATTAGTAGGTATAGATTTGCAACACAACGGGCATTTTTGTTTTACTGTTTGGAGAAATAATTTATTTGACTTTATTTTAAAATTGAATTTGAATTGGTTTTGAATCAAAGTGAGTTTAGCAACAGTAATAGTGATGATTTGGCATCATTAGTAGGGGATTACTATAGCTTGACACTGGGGTTTTTACAAATGGACAATAACATGCATGCAAATGCTACTACCATGAAGAGCTTAATGAGACAAACATTTTGACATATCATATTTAAGATTTGGCGCATCGAGCACGGAGATGTAGCATTATGAAGATGGCATAAAAACAACAGGATTTGACGACCTAGAGAAAATGGGGTCAACCTAGGGTTTTGGTGGCACGCTTCATGAGGTCGGATCGGACTCGCCGGAGACGACGAGGACGCCGGCCGGAGACGAGAGAAGAAGGCCGGAGCTCGAGGGAGGCCGGAGCGGGGCCGGTCTAACTCCGGTGGCCGGAGTGCCGTAGAGGATGGCGCGGACGGCGCCGAGGGGCTCCGCGGGCAGTAGACGGCGAGGCGAAGGAGCACGACGGTGCAGTCGGTGGGGTTGGGCGCGCGGGCGCGCTATGGTTTTCGCTGGGCGGCGGCGGCCGATGGATGGGCCGGGCAGGCCCGCCTCGGGCTCGCCGGGCCGCGGCGGCGGCGGACACGGAGAGTGCCATGTGGCAAGCCCCGGTTGGCTGCGGGCGGCGGAAGAAGCTTGTGCTGCGAGATCCGGACGTGGCCGACGACGGAGAGGGGAAAAACTAGGGTTTCAATTCGGGGGGAGGTGCAAATATATAGGTAGAGGGAGCTAGGAGAGTCCAAATGAGGTGCGGTTTTCGCCCACATGATGGTGATCTAACGACGGAGATCATGGAGGGGGTTTAGATGGGTAATTGGGCTGTTTTGGAGGGGTGTTGGGCAGCAACACAAATAGGCTTTTGCGGTTACCCGGTTAACCGCTGGGGCATCAAACGACTTCTAAATGGAACGAAATTTGACAGGTGGTCTACCGGTGATGTACCAAGGCCACTTGACAAATCTCGGCCCATTCGGAGTATGTTTTTCTCCCGCTCACGAAAAGAGACAAGATGGGTGTGCCGGGTGCATGTGGGAGTGTCGGATTGCAAAACGGACAACGGGGAAAATGATCGGATGCATGAGACGAACATGAATGCAAATGTGATGCACATGATGACATGATATGAAATGCATGACATGAATAAAATGCAAAACAAAAGACAAAGCCCAACCACGAAGGGAATATCATAACACATAGCAGAAAATGGCAAGAGTCGGAGTTACAAATATGGCAAGTTACATCCGGGGTGTTACAAAACTTCTTATGTCCCCCAGTGCTCGGCGGACGGGGCTCCTCGTCGTCATTCTCACTGTGCGACCCCTTCTCATTGTCTTTGGCATTTAAGTTGCCGGCCTGTTTAAAGACCCAACATCTCCGGTGGGTATGATTGGCTGGTTTATCAAGGGTGTCGTGGATCTGACATGGACGATCTTGTATGCGGTCCAAGCTGGAAGAGCCCGAATTGTTCCTTTTATATGTCTTCTTCCGCTGACTGGACTTGGAGCCATTGAATCTGGCGTTGACCGCCGTGTCATCAGTATTGTCACCATTGTTTTGACGCTTATGCCTGTTGTGTCGGGGCTTGCCGTTGCTATTCTTGGCTTCAGAGGTGCCAGGTTCGCTTGCATTATGATTGCTACGGGCTAGCCAACTATCTTCGCCCACACAAAAGTGGGTCATAAGTGCCGTGAGGGCCGCCATGGACCTTGACTTTTCTTGGCCGAGGTGTCGGGTGAGCCATTCATCGCGGATGCTATGCTTAAAGGTCGCTAGGGCTTCGGCATCCGGGCAGTCGACGATTTGGTTCATTTTAGTTAAGAACCTTGTCCAGAATTTCCTGGCTGACTCTCTAGGCTGTTGAACTATGTGACTTAAGTCGTCAGCATCTGGGGGTCGGACGTATGTGCCTTGGAAGTTGTCGCGGAAGGCGTCTTCCAAGTCCTCCCAGCTGCCAATGGAGTTTTTGGGCAGGCTGTTCAACCAGTGCCGAGCTGGTCCCTTGAGTTTTAGCCGGAGGTATTTGATGGCATGAAGATGATCACTGCGGGCCATGTGAATATGGAGAAGAAAGTCCTCAATCCATACTGCGGGATCTGTTGTTCCATCATATGATTTGATATTTACGGGTTTAAACCCTTCTGGGAATTCATACTCCATTACTTCATCAGTGAAGCAGAGGGGGTGTGCGGCACCTCTATATCGGGCCAGGTCACGACGTAGTTCGGATGGAGTCCATTTGCGGCTTTCGGCCCGGGCGTGATTATGCTTGTCATGTTTGGCTTGATAGCCATCATCGCGCGTCGAGGCACGCCCCCACGATTCGTAGATCGACCTGGCCGGACCTGCTTTATTCTTCAGGTCCTATCGCAGGTCATGTGTATCCCCGAGCCATTGTGTCTCTACCTTTACGGCGAGATAGTATGAGCTAGTGATCGACTTGAGTTGTCGTTTTGTCCCGGCGACGTGGTGGTCAGTGAGCTGCATTACATGTTGCTGGTACGGGCTCAAGTGCCTCGTCATCGAATTGAGGTAGCAGTTTACGCTTCGGGTAACTTTTGGTTGGGCGCACGAGGCCGTATTCCTCGGCTGCCAGGACATTAGTCCATCTGTCGTTGAGTAGATCTTGATCAGCTTGAAGTTGCTGCTGTTTCTTTTTCAGACTCCTTGAAATGGCTATTAGCCATTGCTTAAAGCACTCCTGCTCGAGAGGTTCCTCAAGCATGATAAAGTCTTCGTCGCCGAGGCTCACCTCATCCTCGGAGAGTGTAAGGTAATTACTGTCCTCCGAGTCTTTGTTTGCGGCCTGTTCATCACGACTAACTTGCCCATCCTCCCGATCGTCTTGTTCAGAGTTTTGCTCAACGGGGTTTCCTTGGTCTTCGGCATCGCTTGGAGTATTGTTGTCTCTCGTGCCGGTATTGCTGTCTTTGCTGCGGCGTGATTTAGAGCGACGCCGTCGGCGTTTTGGGTGTATCTCGGGAGGTTTGTCCTCTACTGGATTTTTCTCATTATCGCCGCAACCCTCCTTGGGTGTATCCAACATGTACACGTCATACGAAGAGGTGTCCATCCAGCGTCCGGTAAACGACGGGTTTTGGGCCTGTTCTTCTCCAACATCGTCATCCATACCGTTGATGTCTTCGGAGCCGTAATCAAGCATGTCAGTTAAGTCCTCGATAGTGGTGATGAAGTGGGTGGTGGGTGGGACGTAAAATTCCTTGTTCTCAGCCCCTAGTTCGTGCTGGGTGTAGTTCGGACGTTGCTCGTTCGTAATGATGAGGGATGACATCAAGTCCAGAGCCTCGCTTAAAAGCAAGGTTTGGCCAGGGAGAAGAGAATTCATGGAGTATGGCGGGAAGGGGATTCTTCAGCCGAGCTCACGCAATGCTGACTCCGAGAGTTTGGAGCCAGTGTCCGGGGAAGAATCCGGCTTTGTGATAGTTGCCAGCGGCACTGCTTCCTCCGGCTCTCCCGTACTGGGCTTAGTGGCCATAAATAGTCCGGCGGGTTTAGAAATCCCATCTTCGGACCTAGCGATGCGCTCCGGCTCTATGGCCAAAGCGGAGGTTGGAGTCGTGAATCCTTGCAAGATCAAGTCTCCTCGGATGTCAGCGACATAATCCAAGTTACCAAAACTAATCTGGTGACCTGGGGCGTAGCTGTCGATCTGCTCTAGATGGCAAAGCGAGTTGGCCCGCAGTGCGAAGCCGCCAAACACAAAGATCTGACCAGGAAAGAAAACCTGCCCCAGGGAAGCATTGTTGTAGGTGATTGATGGATCCATTGAACCTTCTGGTGACGACGAAGCGGAACTCTCAATGAAAGCACCAATATCGGTGTCAAAACCGACGAATCTCGGGTAGGGGGTCCCGAACTGTGCGTCTAAGGTCGATGGTAACAGGAGGCAGGGGACACGATGTTTTAGCCAGGTTCGGGCCCTCTTGATGGAGGTAATACCCTACGTCCTGCTTGATTGATATTGATGAGTATGAGGATTACAAGATTTGATCTACCACGTGATCGTAATGGCTAAACCCTAGATGTCTAGCATGTATGATTGTGATTGCCTCTACAGACTAAATCCTCCGGTTTATATAGAGACGGGAGGGGCCTAGGGTTGTACAGAGTCGGTTTACAAAGGAAGGAATCTACATATCCAAACACCAAGCTTGCCATCCACGCAAAGGAGAGTCCCATCCGGACACGGGAAGAAGTCTTCTGTCTTGTATCTTCATAGCCCATTAGTCTGGCCCATGTTGCATAGTCCGGGCGCCCAAGGACCCGTTAATCGAGGACTCCCTCACTCGCGATGCACAAGGTTTCTCCTCATATACTATTTCACCTTAGCTAGAGGTCCGTCGCCCCCTGGATTTCAATTCCTGGCCAGTTGATTCCCAATTAACGGAAGCATTCCCCGGTGTAACATGCGCTAGTCCACCTATTACACCGGGGAAGCAGCACCTCGGTGTTTATCTTAGGGGTGTGTGGGGCCTAGAGCTGCTAGCGCCTGATCTAGTGGTCGGCCAGGATTAAAGGGATGTCCTGGGGCTGCTGCCAAGCACGGCGGTGGTGTGAGGTCGAGGGGAGGGCGGGGCGGTGGAGGCATGGGTCTGGGCCGGTGGTCGCTAGCGGTTCGAGAAAGATCGTCAAAAGTGACTGGCTGGAGGTAGACGAAGGCCATCTTTCCGTTCCTTATAGATCGGACGGTTCATAAAAAAAATCGACTGGCCTATTTATTTTTAGTCGACTGTTATCTTGATAGGACCACATGTGGTGGTCTGCTGGAGGAGTACCTGCATTTCCTGTGCTCATATATTACAAAATCATACGGAGTAGAATCTAATATTGTTTGCCATGCAATGTTGTAGAGAAATCATATGTCTCCTGTCATTTATTTTTCAGCACCTGCTATCTGCTACTTTTACAGTGCACTAGTTCTGCACACACTTCACCCATACTCTCACTATTGTGTTTTTATGCAAGGTATTCCAGACTCTGCTGCTATGAGAGAAGCAAAAAAGAAAAGATAGAAGTCGCTCCAACGTCGTCGTGGATAGGCTGGACACGTTTCAACCTTATAATAGGTGCAGTGTCAGTAGATGGAGACGGTAAACATAGCTCTGGAGTTGATGACCTTGCTCGCAACGAACCACCATCCCAGGTGCTTGCTTTAACTTCAGGGTGCCATATGTGGTTGCATGTTGCATATGGTGTCTAGCTTGTATTCGGAAGGCCGAAGTCAGTCTTTATTAAGATAATTTATTTTTTACATGAACCACCATCCCGTGAGCACCAGAAGACAAATAGCTAGTCTGGGCACTGGCCAAGCCAGTGACAAGCCCAGCACAGACATGCATCACCTGGAAGCCAACTAAAAAGCCACGATTGTGGCGAAGCAGCCCGCCTCCCACCAGGCTCTCAGGTCCTAGATGATCATGCTCACCACTCCAGCAGGATGTCTAGCTTGTATTGCTTCCAATTTGGTTAAATTGCATCTGCTTAGCTTACACATTATACCTTTGAATATGACATGCCTTCCTGTTTTTGGTACATACTAGTACATCTGTCTATTAACCATGTTCTTACATCAAACTAATTTTCTTGTGTATCCCTCATCAATCACTTATGATGAGGCAGTCAGGCCAGTGGACTACTGTGAGTAAAGATCCTCATTTAAAGAATGCAGCGTCAGCCTCCCGACATGATTCTCAAGAAACAGCAAGGCTAGATGAAGATAGTGAACGTAGCTCTATAGTTGATTACTGCATTTCCCCTACACTAGCATCGCATGTGCTTGCTCTAACTTGGTAGCGCGATATGTGGTCGCATGTTGCATATGGTGTCTAGATTGTAATTCTTCCAATCTGGTTAAATCACATGTGCTATTCCGCATAGTTTATACATTATACCTGTTAATGTGACATGCCTTCCTTTTTTTAGTACATAGTACATCTGTCTATTAAGCATGTCCTTACATAAAATTATTGTTTTTTTGTATCCCGCATCAATCAATATGACGAGACACCTTTAGTATTTGTAGTGTGATATTAGTTGCGTCCTTCATATGATTTATAGCATGCACTGCTTCTAATTTGTTGAAATGCCATTTATGATGGGATGCTTTTAACTTGGCATAGTCATATTGGTTGCATGTTTCATGTGGTGTTTAGCTTGCATTCCTTCTTATTTGTTGAAATGGTTTCTGCTTAGTTTACACAAACAGTTGTGAATATGCCATGCCGTCCTATTGTTCATATTATTCCATCCTAGTATCATGTGTTTGCCTTACATCAAAGTAGTGATTGTCAGTACCATGAAAAAATGAGTTCTGAAGAGTGAATTTTATTACTTTTTCTTGTCAGTTTTACTTGATAATTCAAAGTCAATAAAGCGGAAGGAAGTTAGCAAGGCATTAGATTAAGTTGCTCCTTCCAAACTAATGGCCTCTACAGATTGTACTCCTCCATCCCCCAAGATGATTTCCAAGACAACACATGCATAGACACTCAACGTAGCTGTGTTGATGATGAGCACGTCCCCCCTAGTGCACCATCATAGGTGCTCCCTCTAACTTGGCACTGTAATATGTGGTTGCATGTTATGTATGATGTCTAGCTTGTATTGCTTCTAATTTTGTTGAATTCCATCTGCTTACTTTACACATTATACTTGTGAATAAGACACATGTTCCTGTTTCTAGAACATACAATATCTGTCTATCACACCATGTTCTTACATCAAAGTACTACTATTGTGTAACCCACAACAATCACTTATCATAAGACACATTTGACTTGGGAGTGTGATATAGGTTACATCTCGCATTCTTTTCTAGCTTGTACTACTTCCAATTTGTTGAAATGGTACTTATGACGAGACAATTTTAACTTGGTAGAGTGATATTCGTTGCATCTTTCATATGGTGTCTAGCTTTCATTGCTTCTAATTTATTGAAATGCCTTCTCCATAGTTTACACATCATAAGATCTGAATATGCAATGTTGTGAATATGCAATAGCACTAATGACGACAGACCTTTAACTTGGTAGTGTGATGTTGTTTGCATCTTGCATATGATTTATTTCTTGTACTGCTTCACATTTGTTTAAACACCATTTATGATGAGACACTGTTAACTTGGCAGAGCGATATTTGTAGCATCTTTCATATGGTGTCAACCTTCCATTGTATTGCTTCTAATTTAGTGAAATGTCTTCTGCTTAATTTGGTAGTTTAGACATCATAGTTTTGGTTATCTCATGCCGTCCTGTTTTTCGTACATATTACATCCTCCTATCATGTGGTTGTATAACATCAAAGTTTAGTTCATCTGTATCACGCATCAATTTGTTCTGAAGAACTAAATTGTTATTCGTTTTTCTTGTCAGCTTGACTTAACATGGCACAGAGAAAGAGGAAGCAACACAGATTGACAGGGAACAGGAAGGAGAAGAATCCTGCAGATTCTGCTGGTACTGATGGTGCAATAGAAGGTCAAAGTTCAGCAAAAAATTGTATAAACAGGGTATCCTATGCTACATGAGCTGTAGAACAAGCCAAACAGAAATAAATAGTTGCCACCAAACAAGCAGAGACATACCTAGTTGTTGCAACACCTCCCACCGCACCACCAGCTGCACGATTTACTCGTTGGTCAACTCGGCTAGCAGCACGTTCCCAAGCTCCCTTGCCACCTGCCACTACTTCCGAAGCACTCTTGACAAAGCTGAGTTGGCAAGATTAGATGAACTTTATGAGTTTCAACAGGAAGAAGGTAGTTGTCGGGGTCAAGTTACAATTGCATGCTTCCTTATATGTAGTCTCATAGTTTGATGTACACTAACACTTCCTATGTTCATTGTTGGACTAGCACCTAGGCGCAAGAGGAAACAAACATCAGGGATAATGCTCGATAGGTTAACTAAATCTAGAGGAGGAAGAATGGTGATCCGTTTTGAGGCCGGTTTAAAAAGGCACGTGATACTACAGAGTCAGCCAAGTTAGTATCAGAGGCATCGGTTGCCGTTAGGTGTCATGTACGTATCCTCCCAACATGATTCAGTACAGGAATGACAAAGACGAAACCAAGTTCAACACCTTCCTCGACCATTTATTTGTAAGTATGGTTATGTATGGATACTAGTAATATCGTCTTGCTCTGTCCCATACTTTTTAGGTTGCTAATAATGAGACTCCCATAATTTTCAACAGATGAGGTTCAAGTTGGATAGCCAAGATGATGCAACAAGACAAGCTTGCACCCATGTTTTCAAGTCTGCTCTGCTACAATATCGGTATAACTTGAGGAAAAGTCACTTTGAAGGCAAGGCTAATAGTGAACTTGCCCAAACATCTCCAGGGGAAAATATACCAGGTGAAGACTGGAGAAGCCTCGCTAAATACTGGTCTGATCCGAAGTATCAGGTACATTATATATATGTGATCAGATCACATGTTGAAGTCCTATCTACGCATGTGGCACACAAATCTATCTTCTTTTAGGTGAACTGTTCAAAGAACAAGGCCAACCGTACAAAAGTGAAATTCTAACAGACGACATGATCTCGTAGCTATATTGCACACCGCGAGGCTCTTGTAATTAGCTGTTGTTTCACTCTTTTCGCTCTACCATATTATCAGATCTATATTGACTTGTTCCAAATGCAGAGGAGAGCCCGCAAGGACCAAAAAGTACCTGGACCAAATGTTGTGGAAATCTTCAAGGACTATCACACCAGCAAGATGAAGGGCATGACGACACCAGTCAAAGCCGCTGTTGTAATTCCTTAATACTCATGCCTTTTAACTACCACTTACTCTGACTCGTTCCTTGAACTGCATGGTTTGCAGCCAATGTCCATTAATCTTTTCAATTTTATACACAATTGTCTTAGCGTATCATTGCACCTTAGAAGGTTTAAAAGAGAGGAGTGATGTTCCTTTGATCTTGACCTGTAATATAGTTCTGTGCTGGACTTCCCGCACAATGCTACAATTTCCTGTTCGTCTATTCTCGGTTGTTTTGTGATATGAATGATGTCATACTATTCTTACCGTATTATAAACTTTGTCTCTTTATCCTTAGCTGTCAATACAATGTGAAGAAACAGACAATACATTAGCCATGGTACATGGTCATATGTTTGGAACCTGGTTTTATTATGTACTTTGCAGTAACATACAACTAATATTTTACATGGCTTCACCAGAATAAGTTTTGTATATAGACCAAAGCTATTTTGTTTGGTTTTGCTGCCTCCTTAATATCTTCAGTTCTGGTAGTACTAATGTAAAAACTCAAATTTTTAGCAAGCTATGGAAAAAATGGTGGAATCGCCACCTTCTGAAGGTGGCGAGGCAACTATAGCCGCAATGTCAGCTCTTCATGCAATGGGTCAGAACCTGTCCACTAACAGTGCGAAAAGCACGTTCCTCTGTAATACTGGGTTGGTTGTTAAGGCAATCTTGTCCAAACTTCCTCATGATCAAGATATGCAAGCTCAAAACAATGTTATATCTGCGCTCCAGACACAAGTCCATTCCCTAACAGATACCCTTTGTGAAACAAGGACAAACATTGTTTGATGTCGTCAAGATATGCATGGATTTGAAACCAGACTATCAGACATTTGCTATGTTCTTCAGGAGCCTAGGAGAAATGAAGGCGAAGGTTATGGTGCTCCATCGGACAATACATCATGAAAATATAACAGTCAGGTCAAATGAACTGAGCTTCTGAACCTCTGGTGGTGCATTTATCTTCCAGACTGTTAACTTTTATGCCAACCTTCCTTTTGTTTTATAGATGTAATTTGTTTTGTTGCGATACAAAATTTGTTCATAACGAACAGCCACCGGCTGAAGAAAACAGCAAGCCATTTTTGTATTGTGTAGGGTGTTCCCTATATTTGCACTGGTGGCGATCTTTGATGCCCAGTGGATGTAATCTGTGCAATCACCTTAATAGCCTAGCGTTAGTTTCGGGCTTATTTATTTCCCAGTCTTCTTTTTCCTTGGTTTTCTAGTGGCCGCAACAACCATGGGCCATATACGGACCGTGGTAACCTTGATCCTGCTACAGGCCGTAGGATCCATGGGCCACCAATGGGCCGTAGGATCCATGGGCCACCTACCGGCCGTCGATAAATGGGCCTCCAACAGGGCCATAGAATCGGTGGGCTTTAGGCCGTCAGATAAATGGGTTAACATGAGCCATAAACGGGCGTAATTGGTATCGGCTCAGCACGGTAATAGGCCGTTAACAGGCCGGATGAAAGCAAAGGCTTAATTCTGTCACAGGCATAATGGGTCATTAATGGGCCAGAATATAGGACGGGCTGGAAACGGCGCAACGGGTTAACAGGCTAGAAACGGGCCGACTCTTGCCACGGGCCGGATTTGGCCCATTAGGGGAACAAGCCAGTAATGGGCCGGAAGTAATCGAGGGCCGGAAAGGAGCCCAAGAACGTATGGGCCGTTAGTAGACCGAAAGCTAACACGGGCTAGAAATGGCCCATGTGAATCATGGTCCGTTGTCGGTGTCAAAACCGATGGAACTCGGGTAGGGGGTCCTGAACTGTGCATCTAAGGCATATGGTAACAGGAGGCAGGGGACACGATGTTTACCTAGGTTCGGGCCCTCTTGATGGAGGTATACCCTACGTCCTGATTGATTGTTCTTGATGATATGAGTATTACAAGAGTTGATCTACCACGAGATCGTAGAGGCTAAACCCTAGAAGCTAGCCTATGGTAGATTGTCTGTTGTCCTACGGACTAAATCCTCCGGTTTATATAGACACTGGAGGGGGCTAGGGTTACACATAGTCGGTTACAAGGGAGGAGATCTACATATCCGTATTGCCTAGCTTGCCTTCCACGCCGAGGAGAGTCCCATCCGTACACGGGACACAGTCTTCAATCTTTTATCTTCATAGTCCAACAGTCCGGCCAAAGGATATAGTCTGGCTGTCCGGAGACCCCCTAATCCAGGACTCCCTCAGTAGCCCCTGAACCAGGCTTCAATAAAGATGAGTCCGACGCGCAGATTTTGTCTTCGGCATTGCAAGGCGGGTTCCTCCTCCGAATACTCCACAGAAGATTTTGAACACAAGGATAGTGTCCGGCGCTGCAAAACAATTTCCACATACCACCATAGAGAGAATAATATTTCCACAAATCTAATCTGCTGACGCGTTTTGACAGCACGACGTCAAGTCATGGCCCGGTCATCATCCGAACCGTTTTCCCCAACCAGCACTGCACATATTGCGAGGCGGTTTTCTTAGCACGTCTTGTCAAAGCAGAGATCGTGTCCCCTTATCACATGATTCTCATCAATACGAATGCGGGTAACCCAACCGCGCCATCAATTACGGCGCTTGGGGAGTAAGAGGTTTTACTAGGCGAGTGGGGAGGCGCATCGCCTCTTCCTCCACTATAAAAGGATTAGGATTCATTCTTTTCACCCACGCCTTCTCCCCAATTCAATCCATTCTGCTCAGGCTCCAGCGCCCAGGCGTCCACCTTCTATACCCACAAAAGGTATTCCAAAGATGTCCGGATCCGGAGCAGGAGGCAAATGGATGGCCTCTACCGTCCGAGAGAAGGATATCAAAAAGCTTCGGGAGGCCGGGTATCTGGTCAAGAAAATCAACCACCGTCTTCCGACGGCAGGACAAATCGTCCCTAATCCGGAACCCCATGAGAGGGTTGTATTCCTCCCTCATTTTGTCCGCGGGCTAGGGTTTCACCTCCACCCGTTCGTTCGCGGCATCATGTACTATTATGGGATCAATCTTCACGATCTGTCCCCTAATTCCTTCCTCAACATTATCGACATTTATTGTTGTGTGCGAGGCTTTCCTCCGCATTTCGCCGCACTTCGGTTTATGGCTGAAGGTTTTTAATGTGAAGCCCAAGGTGGTGGGCGGCGAGCACGCCGAGTGCGGGGGCGCTATGGTGAGCAAGATGCCCAACGTCATATGGCCAACGGGAACGTTTAATGATTCTTCCAAGGAGTGGCAATAGCAGTGGTTTTACATCACTGAGCCATGCGCCAAGGAATGGGCCGCCTCTCCCGAGTTTCGATCTGGTGCCCTTTGCGGCTTATATCCTGGGTCAAGAAATGCCTGGACTGGTCCTCGTCCGACAAGCTACTGATCAACTGGAAACAGAACAACACAAAGGACAAAATCTTCATCGAGCTCCTCCTTGAGCTTGGTTGCGTCACCTTCCTGATATCATCGGCACCTACAAACTGGTTTGGGAAGTATCTGTGAGTCATGGGGACTCAGCAATCTCACACCCTTGTGATCAATACTATTTCAGCTTATGGGTAAGGTAAGGTATGAGGTGGAGGTGCAGCAAGCGACTAGCATATATGGTGGCTAAACTTACGCAAATGAGAGCGAGAAGAGAAGGCAAAGCACCTTCGAGAAATCTATGATCAAGAAGTGATCCTAGAACAACCTACGTCAAGCATAACTCCAACACCGTGTTCACTTCCCGGACTCCGCCGAGAAGAGACCATCACGGTTACACACGCGGTTGATGTATTTTAATTAAGATAAACTTCAGGTTTTCTATAACGGGACATTAACAAATTCCCATCTGCCCATAACCACGGGCATGACTTTCGAAAGTTCAAATCCCTGCAGGGGTGTCCCAACTTATCCCATCACAAGCTCTCACGGTCAACGAAGGATATTCCTTCTCCCAAGACAATCCGATCAGATTCGGCATCCCGGTTACAAGACATCCTCGACAATGGTAAAAAAAGTCCAGCAAGACCACCCGCTGTGCCGACAAATCCCGATAGGAGCTGCACATATCTCGTTCTCAGGGCACACCGGATAAGCTAAGCGTACGGGAGCCAACGTAACCCAAGTTGCCAAGGGACGGCCCCGCATGGTGCTCTGGGTTGGACCAACACTTAGACAAGCACTGGCCCGGGGGTTTAAAAATAAAGATGACCCTTGGGCTAGCCTAACCCAAGGGAAAAAGAGGCTAGGTGGAGAATGGTAAAACCAAGGTTAGGCCTTGCTGGAGGAGTTTTATTCAAAGCGAACTGTCAAGGGGTTCACATTATAACCCAACCGTGTAAGGAACGCAAAATCCGGGAACATAACACCGATATGACGGAAACTAGGGTGGCAAGAGTGGAACAAAACACCAGGCATAAGGCCGAGCCTTCCACCCTTTACCAAGTATATAGATGCATTAATTAAGTAAGAGATATTGTGATATCCCAACAAAATATCCATGTTCCAACAAGGAACAAACTCTAATCTTCACCTGCAACTAACAACACTATAAGAGGGGCTGAGCAAAGTGGTAACATAGCCAAACAACGGTTTGCTAGGACAAGGTGGGTTAGAGGCTTGGCTTAACAATATGGGAGGCATGATAAGCAAGTGGTAGGTATCGCAACATAGGCATAGCAAAAGAGCGAGCAACTAGCAAGCAAAGATAGAAGTGATTTCGAGGGTAGGGTCATCTTGCCTGAAATCCCGCAAGGAAGAAGAACGAGTCCATGAAGAAGACAAACGGACTTAGTCGAACGGGTCCTCACAAACGTGACGTTATCAGAACCAACCCGAAGAAGCAACACCGGAAAGAAACACACAACATAGTAAACAACCAACACATGAACATGACATGATATGCGGGATGCGATATGTGATGCATATGCATGATTTGGAAAGGAAAGATTGAACCTGGCCTCAACTTGGAAATCCAAGAGTGCCATTGGAAAAAGGACTTGATTTCGGTCGAAATCAATATAAAGATCACCGGAATCGGATGCACGGTTTGGAAATGGCAAGCAAAACAAATATGGCACCGGTCTGTGATAAACAGCAAGTATCCTCCTAAATGCATCAAGAACAACATGCTACAACACTCAAACATAGCAACAAAATACATGGAAGGGATCCACTCATGATGCTTGACAAAATATGAACACTGAGCTACGGCTAATTCACTCATTAACAGGTTCAAAGAAGCATGGCAAAAGTGCAAAAGATAACATGTTACAGACTTAGAGAAATTAACAGCATGTCAGGAATTTATCATCAGGAAGCAATGTTTAGAGCATGAAAACTACATGCTACAGGAACATATCATGGCAAAGCAAGGCATGGAATGAAGATACTCAAAGCATATAATAAAAGTCCCTTACTGACCATGAGCCAAAAGGGATCAGAAAATACAATTGCAAGCATGTGAACTTAGCAAAAACATAAACACATTCAGACTTTGTGAAAAACTGGAGCATGGCAAAACAGTTAACAAGTAGGCATGTTTACGAGCTCGATGCACTCACCACAAAGCATGGCATGACAAACTAAGCATACACCCAGCAATTAGACATGGCATAGAAGCTAGACATGGCAAGAACAACAACATAGTATGCACGGATCAACAACAATAAGCTCGGCAAAATTGCTAAACATGTTAACAATATGCCAGGAACATTTTATAGCAAAAGTAGAGCTCGATTGACTCAAGCTAGGGTGCTCCATAATTGCACAAAGACATGGCTCGATAGAGCACCACAATATCTAAAAAACATCCTTACTGATCATGCCCAAAAGAGGCACGGATCACTAGGACAACGCTATAAGAGGGGCTGAGCAAAGCGGTAACATAGCCAAACAACGGTTTGCTAGGACAAGGTGGGTTAGAGGCTTGGCTTAACAATATGGGAGGCATGATAAGCAAGTGTTAGGTATCGCAGCATAGGCATAGCAAAAGAGCGAGCAACTAGCAAGCAAAGATAGAAGTGATTTCGAGGGTATGGTCATCTTGCCTGAAATCCTGCAAGGAAGAAGAACGAGTCCATGAAGAAGACAAACGGACGTAGTCGAACGGGTCCTCACAAACGCGATGTTATCGGAACCAACCAAAAGAAGCAACACCGGAAAGAAACACACAACATAGTAAACAACCAACACATGAACATGGCATGATATGCAGGATGCGATATGTGATGCATATGCATGATTTGGAAAGGAAATATTGAACCTAGCCTCAACATGGAAATACAAGAGTGCCACTGCAAAGAGGAGTTGATTTCGGTCGAAATCGATATAAAGATCACCGGAATCGGATGCACGGTTTGGAAATGGCAAGCAAAACAAATATGGCACCGGTCTGCGATAAACAGCAAGTAGCCTCCTAAATGCATCAAGAGCAACATGCTACAACACTCAAACATAGCAACAAAATAGGTGGCAGGGATCCACTCATGATGCTTGACAAAAGATGAACACTGAGCTACGGCTAATTCACTCATTAACATGTTCAAACAAGCATGGCAAAAGTGCAAAAGATAACAGGTTACAGAAACAGCATGTCAGGAATTTATCATCAGGAAGCAATGTTTAGAGCATGAAAACTACATGCTACAGGAACATATCATGGAAAATCAAGGCATGGCATGAAGCTATGCAAAGCATATAACAAAAGTCCCTTAGTGACCATGAGCCAAAAGGGATCAGAAAATACAATTGCAAGCATGTGAACTTTGCAAAAACATAAACACATTCGGACTTTGTGAAAAACTGGAGCATGGCAAAACAGTTAACGAGTAGGCATGTTTACGAGCTCGATGCACTCACTACAAAGCATGGCATGACACACTAAGCATACACCCAGCAATTAGACATGGCATAGAAGCTAGACATGGCAAGAAGAACAACATAGCATGCACGGATCAACAACAATAAGCTCGGCAAAATTGCTAAACATGTTAACAATCTGCCAGGAACATTTTATAGCAAAAGTAGAGCTCGATTGACTCAAGCTAGGGTGCTCCATAATTGCACAAAGACATGGATGGATAGAGAACCACAATATCTAACAAACATCTTTACTGATCATGCTCAAAAGAGGCAAGGATCACTAGGAAACAACATGAACATATGGCATCAAAATAAGGACAGGGCAATGACTGGGAAATTCTCAGTCCCTAAAATCAGCATCATCGAGTAAGCTACTTTGCATGCTTGTGATAGTCACCACAAAGATCACAAAAATACATGGCATACACCCTTGTAAAGATAACATGGCATATAACGAAACACATGTAGAGCTCAGGATCATAGCATGCACACATTAATCATGGCAAAAATGACAAAAGGCCATTTGCAGAAACAGATCTGAAATAATCATCACATAGCCCTCTTCCAACAGCATTTCGGGCATCAAGATGAGCTCAAATGAAAATGATGCAATGAGATGAAATGATGTACTCGTCGAGGCGAACATTTTGATATGCTACACGCATGAATCGGAGCAACGGTGATGAAGTTATGATGCGACAAAGATTGCATAAAAATTAGGGTTCGGAGGGAAAAAGTCAACCAGGGTGGATCCAGATCCAGATCCGGATCTCGCCGGAAACACTATAGCAGATCGCCAGAGTTGGGTCGCCGGCCGAAGACGAGGAAGAGGCGGGGAGGGGAGGAGAGAGAGGGCGGTGAGGTAGCGGCGCGCGATTGGTTGAGGGCGGCAGTGCGATTTCGTCTGTCCGGGAGGTACATGTCCGGCGGGCGAGAGGGGAGGAGGATTAGGGTTTTGTCCGCGGATTTTTCAAGGGAGGCCACATATTTATAGGTAGAGGGAGCTAGGAGAGTCCAAATGAGGTGTGGTTTTTGGCCACACAATCGTGATCGAAGACCGAGACGATGGAGGGGGTTTAGGTGGGTTTTGGGCCACTTTGGAGAGGTGTTGGGCTGCAACACACATGAGGCCTTTTCGGTCCCTCGGTTAACCGTTGGAGTATCAAACGAAGTCCAAGTGGCACGAAACTTGACAGGCGGTCTACGGGTAGTAAAGCAAGGCCGCATGACAAGTCTCGGTCCAATCCTAGAACGTTTGACACCCGCACACGAAAAGAGGTAGAAAGGGACACCAGGTGACATAGGAGCGCCAGATTGCAAAATGGACAACGAGGAAAATGCTCGGATGCATGAGACGAACATGTATGCAAATGAAATGCACATGATGACATGATATGAAATGCATGACATGCAAGCAATGACAAGACAACAACAGCGAATGACTGGAGGACACCTGGCACATTGGTCTCGGGGCGTCACACCAAGCCCAGATCTATGACCTGCAAAATCAAAACTGTGAGTATGAATATAGATTCAAGAGGATGAGTGTGGCTGCAGATTTGAGGTTTTAGGAGACTCGGTCATCCTTCTATGATGGTGAGCCTATGCCTTGGAAGAAGGATGACAAGCCTACGCCATCAACAAAATCACCACTGTCTCCACCAACAAAGAAGAATTTAGTATCTGGTATGGGCACTCCCCTTGGCAACTGCCAAGCTTGGGGGAGTGCCCCGGCATCGTATCACGATCACTTTTATCCTTACCATTTTTCTTAGCTCGATCCTGTTGGTAATATCTTGATCTAGTAGAATAAAGTTTATGGCATGATCTAGTTTTGAGATTTGCTTTATGATCCTTCTATGTAATCGAGTCCGTGAGCTATATAATAAAGATTAGTGTCGAATCAAGGGATTGATTATTTTGCCATGATCCTAAGGGAATAAAAGCAAAGAGAAAGAAATAAAAAGAAACAAAGAGATCATGTGAATCTTATGGAGAGTAATGAGCTCACATGGAAAAAGTATGATGAATAAAAGTTGTTGAGAGTTGACAAGCATAGTTTTGGTCATCGTTGCAATTAATAGGAAGTAATAAAGAAAGAGAGGTCTTCACATATAGAAATACTATCTTGGACATCTTTTATGATTGTGAGCACTCATTAAAATATAACATGCTAAAGAGTTGACGTTGGACAAGGAAGACAACATAATGGATTATGTTTCCTTACATCTGAGATAAATTATATTGTCATGGATCATCCAACATGGTTGATCTTGCCTTTCCCCCTCATGCTAGCGAAATTCTTTGCCCCAAGTAGAGATACTACTTGTGCTTCCAAACACCCTTAAACTAGTTTTGCCATGAGAGTCCACCATATCTACCTATGGATTGAGTAAGATCCTTCAAGTAAGTTGTCATCGGTGCAAGCAATAAAAAATTGCTCTCTAAATATGTATGACTAATTGGTGTGGAGGAAATAAGCTTTATACGATCGTGTGATATGGAAGAAATAAAAGCGACAAACTGCATAATAAAGGTCCATATCACAAGTGGCAATATAAAGTGACGTTCTTTCGCATTAAGATTTTGTGCATCCAACTATAAAAGCGCATGACAACCTCTGCTTCCCTCTGCGAAGGGCCTATCTTTTACTTTTATCTCCTACATTGCATACGAGTCATGGTGATCTTCACCCATCCTTTTTACATTTTATCCTTGGGCAAGCACAGTATGTTGGAAAGATCCTGGTATATATGGCTAATTAGATGTGAGTTTTCATGAACTATTCTTGTTGACATTACCCTTGAGGTAAAACATTGGGAGGCAAAAGTATAAGCCCCTATCTTTCTCTGTGTCCGATTAAAACTCCATACCCATAAGTATTGCGTGAGAGTCAGCAATTGTGAAAGACTATATGATAGTTGAGTATGTGGACTTGCTGAAAAGCTCTTATACATTGACTCTTTCCTATGTTATGATAAATTGCAATTGCTCCAATGACTGAGATTATAGTTTGTTAGTTTTCAATGAAGTTTACGATTCATACTTGAAATTGTGATTGAATTATTACTCTGGCATAAGAAATCATATGACAAGAATTATATAAGTTGATGTTCTAAGAATGATCATGATGCCCTCATGTCCGTATTTTATTTTTATCGACACCTCTATCTCTAAACATGTGGACATATTTTTTGATTTCGGCTTTCGCTTGAAGACAAGCAAGGTCTAAGCTTGGGGGAGTTGATACGTCCATTTTGCATCATGCTTTTATATCGATATTTATTGCATTACAGGCTGTTATTAGACATTACGTCACAATACTTATGCCTATTATCTCTTATTTTACAAGGTTTACATAAAGAGGGAGAATGCCGGCAGCTGGGAATCTGGGTTGGAAAAGGAGCAAATATTAGAGACCTATTCTGCACAACTCCAAAAGTCCTGAAACTTCATGGAAGACGTTTTCAGAATATATAAAAAATACTCAACGGAAGAAATTCACCAGGGGGGCACACCCTGCCCACGAGGGTGGGGAGCGCACCCTACCCCCTGGGCGCGCCCCCTACCTCGTGGGCCCCCTGGTGGCCCTCCGGTGGCCATCTTCTGCTATATGAAGTCTTTCGATGGGAAAAAAAATAAGAGGCCATCTTCTTGGACGTAACTCCGCCGCCACGAGGCGGAACCTTGGCGGAACCAATCTAGGGCTCTGGCAGAGCTGTTCTGTCGGGGAATCTTCCCTCCTGGAGGGGGAAATCATCGCCATCGTCATCACCAATGCTCCTCTCATCGGGAGAGGGCAATCTCCATCAACATCTTCATCAGCACCATCTCCTCTCAAAACCCTAGTTCATCTCTTGTATCCAATTCTTGTCTCCAAGTCCGGGATTGGTGCTAGTAGGTTGCTAGTAGTGTTAATTACTCCTTGTAGTTGATGCTAGTTGGTTTAATTGGTGGAAGATCATATGTTCAGATCCTATATGCATATTAATACCCCTTTGATTATGAACATGTTTATGCTTTGTGAGTAGTTACATTTGTTCCCGAGGACATGGGAGAAGTCTTGCTATTAGTAGTCATGTGAATTTGGTATTCGTTCGATATTTTGATGAGATGTATGTTGTCTCTCCTCTAGTGGTGTTATGTGAACGTCGACTACATGACACTTAACCATTATTTGGGCCTAGAGGAAGGCATTGGGAAGTAATAAGTAGATGATGGGTTGCTAGAGTGACAGAAGCTTAAACCCTAGTTTATGCGTTGCTTCGTAAGGGGCTGATTTGGATCCATATGTTTCTTGCTATGGTTAGGTTTACCTTAATACTTTTGTTGTAGTTGCGGATGCTTGCAATAGAGGTTAATCATAAGTGGGATGCTTGTCCAAGTAAGGACACTACCCAAGCACCGGTCCACCCACATACCAAATTATCAAAGTACCGAACGCGAATCATACGAACGTGATGAAAACTAGCTTGATGATATTCCCATGTGTCCTCGGGAGCGCTTTTCTCTATATAAGAGTTTGTTCAGGCTTGTCCTTTTCTACAAAAAGGATTGGGCCACGTTCCTGCACTTTATTTACTTTTGTTACTTGTTGCTCGTTACAAATTATCCTATCACAAAACTATCTATTACCACTTATTTTAGTACTTGCAGAGAATACCTTGGTGGAAATCGCTTATCATTTCCTTCTGCTCCTCGTTGGGTTCGACACTCTTACTTATTGAAAGGACTACGATAGATCCCCTATACTTGTGGGTCATCAGCGAGCAACCATGTGGTCAACCTTCTAGCACCCGTGGGAGGCGCGATGACGCATCCATAGGACACGATGGTGATATCTTGACCGTGTGCGATAGTGGGCAGACACGTACATGTACATCCGAGAACGCGTGCCCATGTTTCAGGCTTCCGATGTGTGGCATACGGTTGATCCAAAAGAACTGTTTGCGATGAGCCAGAACAACAGAAACAGGCATTATAGGCCCAGAACCACCAAGAAATTTTGACCCTGTTTCTCGTCATATTGCAGATTACAATGCAATAAGTAATTGCAAATCTGTTCACACCTATCTAACTAATATGTGTTCACACTTAGCACCGGGCTATAAAAACTACCCACTCAAAAATTACTTCACAGTTCCTCTCCTCATCACCCACAAAACTGGTCTTTCCTGTCCATTCATTCCGCCATGACCAGTAGGAGGAGTTTCGGGTGGACATATAACCAGGCAGCAAAGACCAAGGCCGCGGAAGCACTAGAGAGGTCCCGCCACGAAGTGGTAGCCACAACAGAGATGTCCCAGCGGGCACATGAGGGCTCTCAGAAGCGCACTCGCCGCTTCAGCGATCGTGACGAGATAGCGTTGCTGAAGTCCTTGGGCAGCGACAACGACATTCTTGCTAGCCGCATAAATAGCAGGAGCTGGTCGACGGCTTGATGAAGCTGCTTGATATCAGCGATGCTTCGGTTGACAAGGCAACCCGCCTCATTGAGCAACTCATGGGTGACAATGCGAAGCTCCTCAAGGCACTCACCGAGAAGGAGGAGGAGGCCGCCGACTAGAAGATGCTGCATGAATAGAGCAGTGCCTCGGGGATGACGCTGACAACGGTCGTCGAGGAACTGACGGGTGACTTGAGGAAGCTCCAGATCGAGCGCGAGCGGGAGGTGGAGGAATCCGTGCTGCTTTCAAGCAAAGTCATGAGGAATTGAAGAAGGAGCTGGAGGATGTCGTCGCCCGGTGATCCATCGACGAGTAGAGACAGTATCGACCCAGATCGTTGTCTGCGAGTTCCATCTTCTCTTGGCCCCGTGTCTTCTGGGCTTTGCCGCATGTGGCATTTTCAATTATCCGGAATATGTAAGACAATTATTATCCGCGCATTGTAAAATTTTCATCGTATTATCCATTGCCATTTTAATTGTCATCGTATTAACCATTGCCTTATGTGGCAAATTAAATTAGGCCGGAATATGAGTTGAAAACATGAACGAAGCAAATGCTGCCATGGGATCACAAACAAACACCCTCCGTCTAGGTGCTTTAATTAACCATGTGTTAAACAGTGGCTCGGCCGCCATTAATGGAGAAGTTGTGAGCGAGGCGGGCGACTGGTGGATGGAGGTCAAAGATCTCGCTTCCCGGTGAGCATGGGCAGCCTTGCTACTCGCACGTGTCCCATCGAGCCTGTGAGGTGGACAGGATGCACGCTTCCCGTCGAGCCTGCATAGCGGACTGCTCCCACGCGTCCCGTCGAGCCTGCAAGGCGGACTTCTTGCGCTCGTCCCTTCTAATCAAACAGCTGCACGCACGCCACCGAGTGATAACCCACAAGTATAGGGGATCGCAATAGTTTTTGAGGGTAGAGTATTCAACCCAAATTTATTGATTCGACACAAGGGGAGCCAAAGAATATTCTCAAGTATTAGCATCTGAGTTGTCAATTCAACCACACCTGGAAACCTAATATCTGCAACAAAGTATTTAGTAGCAAAGTAATATGATAGTAGTGGTAACGGTAGCAAAAGGTAATGATAACAAAAGTAATGTTTTTGGTATTTTGTAGTGATTGTAACAATAGCAACAAAAAAGTAAATAAGCGGAGAACAATATATGGATAGCTCGTAGGCACTGGATCGGTGATAGAGAATTATGCCGGATGTGGTTCATCATGTAACAGACATAACCTAGGGTGACACAGAACTAGCTCCAATTCATCAATCTAATGTAGGCATGTATTCCGAATATAGTCATATGTGCTTATGGAAAAGAACTTGCATGACATTTTTTGTCCTACCCTCCCGTGGCAGCGGGGTCCTAGCGGAAACTAAGGGATATTAAGGCCTCCTTTTAATAGAGTACCGAACCAAAGCACTAACACATAGTGAATACATGAACTCCCCAAACTACGGACATCACCGGGAGTAGTCCCGATTATTGTCACTTCGGGGTTGCCGGATCATAACACATAGTAGGTGATTATACACTTGCAAGATAGGATTAAGAACTCACATATATTCATGAAAACATAATAGGTTCAGACCTGAAATCATGGCACTCGGTCCCTAGTGACAAGTATTAAACATAGCAAAGTCATAGCAACATCAATCTTAGAACACAGTGGATACTTGGGATCAAACCCTAACAAAACTAACTCGATTACATGATAAATCTCATCCAACCCATCACCGTCCAGCAAGCCTACGATGGAATTACTCACGCATGGCGGTGAGCATCATGAAATTAGTGATGGAGGATGGTTGATGATGACGACGGCGACGGATTCCCCTCTCCGGAGCCCTGAACGGAGTCCAGATCAGCCCTCCCGAGAGGTTTTAGGGCTTGGCGGCGGCTCCATATCGTAAAACGCGATGAATCATTCTCCTTGATTTTTCTCTCCCCGAAAGTGAATATATAGAGTTGGAGTTGAGGTCGGAGGTGCTCCAGGGGCCCACAAGGTAGGGGGGCGCGCCCCCACCCTCGTGGCTAGCGTGTGGGCCCCCTGGTCTTGATCTTTTGCCAGTATTTTTTATTATTTCCAAAAATAATCTCCGTGAAGCTTCAGGTCATTCCAAGAACTTTTGTTTCTGCACATAAATAACACCATGGCAATTCTGCTAAAAACATCGTCAATCTAGGTTAGTTCCATTCAAATCATGCAAGTTAGAGTCCAAAACAAGGGCAACAGTGTTTGGAAAAGTAGATACGACAGAGACGTATCAACTCCCCCAAGCTTAAACCTTTACTTGTCCTCAAGCAATTCAGTTGAAAAATTGAAAATGATAAAGAAAGACTTTTAAAAACTCTGTTTGCTCTTATTGTTGTAAATATGTAAAGCCAACATTCAAGTTTTCAGCAAGGATTATAAACTACCCATATTCACAATAATGCTTAGGTCTCATGTTTACTCATATCAATGGCATAATCAACTAGCGAGCAATAATAAATCTTGGATGACAACACTTTCACAAAACAATCATAATATGATATAACAAGATGGTATCTCGCTAGCCCTTTCTGAGACCGCAAAACATAAATGCAGATCACCTTTAAAGATCAAGGACTGACTAGACATTGTAATTCATGGTAAAAGTGATCCAGTCAAGTCATATTAAATGTAAACTAATAGTAATGAATGCAAATGACAAAGGTGCTCTCCAACTGGTGCTTTTTAATAAGAGGAGGATGACTCAACATAAAAGTAAATAGATAGGCCCTTCGCAGAGGGAAGCATGGATTTGTAGAGGTGCCAGAGCTTGGTTTTAAAATAGAGATGAATAATATTTTGAGCGGTATACTTTCATTGTCAACATAACAACCAAGAGATGGCGATATCTTCCATGCTACACACATTATTGGCGGTTCCCAAACAGAATGGTAAAGTTTATACTCCCCCTCCACCAACAAGCATCAATCCATGGCTTGCTCGAAACAACGAGTGCCTCCAACTAACAAGAGTCCCAGGGGGAGTTTTTTTTTGCAATTATTTTGATTTGATTTGCATAAAGCATGGGACTGGGCATCCCGGTGACCAGCCATTTTCTCGTGAGTGAGGAGCGGAGTCCACTCCTCTTGAGAATAACCCGCCTAACATGGAAGATATGGACAACCCTAGTTGATACATGAGCTATTCGAGCATACAAAACAGAATGTTTATTTGAAGGTTTAGAGTTTGGCACATACAAATTTACTTGGAACGGCAGGTAGATACCGTATATAGGTAGGTATGGTGGACTCATATGGAATAACTTTGGGGTTTATGGAGTTGGATGCACAAGCAGTATTCCCGCTTAGTACAGGTGAAGGCTAGAAAAATACTGGGAAGCGACCAGCTAGAGAGCGACAACAGTCATGAACATGCATTAAAATTAATCAACACCGAATGCAAGCATGAGTAGGATATAATGCACCATGAACATAAATATCGTAGAGGCTATGTTGATTTTGTTTCAACTACATGCGTGAACATGTGCCAAGTCAAGCCACTCGAATCATTCAAAAGAGGATACCACCCTATCAGACCACATCACAACAATTTTAATAGCATGTTGGCACGCAAGGTAAACCATTATAAGCTCCTAGCTAATTAAGCATGGCACAAGAAACTATGATCTCTAGTTGTCATTGCAAACATGTTTATTCATAATAGGCTGAATCAGGAATGATGAACTAATCATATTTACAAAAACAAGAGAGGTCGAGTTCATACGAGCTTTTCCCATCTCAGTCAGTCCATCATATATCGTCATAATTGCCTTTCACTTGCACGACCGAACGATGTAGATAATAATAATAGTGCACGTGTATTGGACTAAGCTGGAATCTGTAAGCATTCAATAAACAGGAGAAGACAAGGCAATATGGGCTCTTTTTTTAGATCAACAATAATGCATATAAGAGTCACTTCAACAACTTAATCATGGTCTTCTCCTATCGACCCCGAAAGAAAAGAAAAGAAATAAAACTATTTACACGGGAAAGCTCCCAACAAGCAAAAGAAGAACATGAAATCTTTTTGGGTTTTATTTTTAATTACTACTACAAGCATGGAAATTAAAACTAGCTAAAAGCTACAACTAATTTTTTTGGTTTTTCTTAAGGTTTATCAAACACACAAGAAGAAAGCATAAGAAGGAAATAAACTAACATGGATATTACAATGAAAAAGTATGAGCACCAACATCTAGCAATGAGTGTGTGAACATAAATGTAATGTCGGTGGGAAATACGTACTCCCCCAAGCTTGGGCTTTTGGCCTAAGTTGGTATATTGCCACGGATGGCCTGGCAGATATCCAAAGTTGTAGTTGGGGGCGTACTGTGATGTAGCAGTCATTGCATCATGGGCTGCAGCTTGGAGGCAAGCTATCTCAGCCCTCCTCTTATCCTCTTCTGCCTCCTCTCTGATTATAAAATATCTCCCTTTTGCCTGAAATTCGAAGAAAGTAGAAGCAGGGAGAGCGATGTGATAGGTGCGTCGTGTGTCAAAGATTAGTCGGTACTGGAGGAACTGATCGTTCCTCTCAAGAAAATGATGACAAACCATAGCCTCATAATCCAAATAAGTAGGAGGCAACTCAATATCATCCTCACGTATGGTTATACCAAGAAAATTAGCTATGCGGGTTGCATAAATTCCATCGAAGAAATCTCCATTAAATCTATTAAGATGCAACCTACGTGCAACAATGGCTCCCAAATTATAATATTTATCTCCTAACACAGCACTCCTAAGAATACTGAGGTCAGGGACACACATGTGGCATGCTTCATCTTTACCGTTAATGCATCTACCTGTGAAGAGAGCAAAATAATGTATAGCAGGAAAGTGAGTGCTCCCTATGGTAGCTTCTGTTATATCTCTAGATTCCCCCACAGTTATACTAGCAAGAAAATTTCTAAATTCAGATTTGCGAGGTTCACTAGCACTACCCCATTGTGGAAGTTTGCAAGCAGTGGTAAAATCCTCTAAGTCCATAGTGTAAGAATTTTCATAAAGATCAAATAGGCCAGTTTGAGAATTATGTGAAGATGAAAATTCAAATCTCCTCGCAAAGGAACTAGTGAGATAGTGGTACTGACGGCATTTTTCTTCCTCGAAGATCACAAGATCAGCGTTACGCAAATATGAGTTAAATTCTTCCTTAATTCGCGCTCGATCCATGAAGTCCTCTGAAGGCCATTCACAAGGCCACACTGGAGTGTCCCTTGGTGGCTCATCATCAGCATCACGCATTGCAAGCCTGGGTCCTTGTTTCCTTGAAGAACCACCTTGGTACATTTCCCTAAACATATTTCTTCCGCTGAAAAATTTCTGAAATTTTTAGTAACTTCAAATAAAAGTGAGCCAAGCTCAAAAAAATTGATAGCAACTACTCCTACAAGTGCCTAGAGCCTATATCATGCATAAAAACTACTTGGAACCACATAAATTTGACATGCAAGCTCAAGAACATGGTCACATAGGAAGCACAACTTTGCAATGAATAAAGCACTAGAACAAAAACTAATTGGACCAATGGAGGAGTCACATACCAAGGAACAATCCCCCAAAGCAGTTTTGTGAGAGGTGCTTTGAGCAAGGAGATCGAAAATCGCAGCAAAATGAGCTAGAACTCGTGCTTGAGCTGGATAATGGTGTTTGTGGGAGGAAGAAGGAGTGTGTGGGTGTAGGAATAAGTGGAGGAGGGCCACCATGGGCCCATGAGGCAGGGGGGCACGCCCTCCACCCTTGTGGACAGGTGGATGCCCCCCCTACGGTGTTCTCAGTGCCAAATATTCTCAAATATTCCAGAAAAAATCATATTTAAATTTCAGTGCATTTGGAGAACTTTTATTTTCAGGGTATTTTTATATTGCACGGATAATCAGAAAACAGACGGAAATTACTATATTTGCTTTATTTAATATAAATAACAGAAAGTAAAAAGAGGGTACAGAGAGTTGTGTTTTCTAAATTCATCCTTCACATGATCATCAAAATGAATCCATTAACAAGGTTGATCAAGTCTTGTTAACAAACTCAATCCGAATAACATGGAACCGGAGAATTTTCGAATAACACTAGGTTGCCTCAACGGGGATATGCACATCCCCAACAATAAGAATATCATATTTCTTCTTGACAGTAGGAAGAGGGAATTCGAAACCTCCAAAAATAATCGATGGAAATTTTCCAATAGAATTGATACTGTGGACTTGAGGTTGTTTCCTCGGAAAGTGTATCGTATGCTCATTACCATTAACATGAAAAGTGACATGGCCTTTGTTGCAATCAATAACAGCCCCTTTACTACCTGTGTCGGGTTATCAAGACCATGTGTTTCTTCAATAGGCGGTAAATTAAGACCATGTATTTCTTCAATAGGAGGTAAATTCTTAACATCTTCAGCTTTAATACCCTTTTCTTTCATAGATTTCTTTGCCTCTTGCATATCTTCAGGACCGAGAAATAGAACACCTCGCTTCTTCAGAGTTGGTTTAGGAATAGGCTCAGGAGTTGGATCAAGAAGTATCCAATTATTTTCATTTGTCAACATATTATTCAATAGAATTTCAGCTTCATCCGGTGTTCTTTCCCTGAAAACAGGAACAACACAACTATCCAAGTAATCTCTGGATGCATCGATTAGTCCATTATAAAAGATATCAAGTATTTCATTTTTCTTAAGAGAATGATCAGGCAAAGCATTAAGTTATTGGAGAAGCCACCCCCAAGCTTGTGGGAGACTCTCTTCTTCAATTTGCACAAAATTATATATATCCCTTAAGGCAGCTTGTTTCTTATGAGCAGGGAAATGTTTAGCAGAGAAGTAATAAATCATATCCTGGGGACTACGCACACAACCAGGATCAAGAGAATTATACCATATCTTAGCATCACCCTTTAATGAGAATGGAAATATTTTAAGGATATAAGAGTAGCGAGTTCTCTCATCATTAGTGAACAGGGTGGCTATATCATTTAATTTAGTAAGATGTGCCACAACAGTTTTAGATTCATAGCCATAAAAAGGATCAGATTCAACCAAAGTAATTATATCAGGATCAATAGAGAATTCATAATCCTTATTAGTAACACAGATAGTTGAAGTAGCAAAAGCAGGGTCAGGTTTTATTCTAGCATTAAGGGATTGCTGCTTCCATTAGCTAATAACCTCTTTAGATCATATCTATCATTGCAAGCTAAAATAGCTCTAGTAGCTTCTTCATCCATAACATAACCCTCAGGAACAATAGGCAATTCATATTTATTAGGGGGAGAGTCTTCATCATTACTTTCATCAATATTATCAGTTTCAATAATTTCATTCTCTCTAGCCCTAGCAAGTTGTTCATCAAGGAATTCACCAAGTGGCATAGTAGTATCAATCGTAGAAGTAGTTTCATCATAAGTATCATGCATAGCAGAAGTGGCATCATCAATAACATGCGACATTTCAGAATCAATTGTAGAAGCAGGTTTAGGTGTCGCAAGCTTACTCAAAACAGAAGGTGAATCAAGTGCAGAGCTAGATGGCAGTTCCTTAACTCCCCTCGTAGTTGAGGGATAAATCTTGGTTCTTGGATCTTTCAAGTTCTTCATAATGATAAGTAGATATAAATCCCAAGTGACTCAAAGAATAGAGCTATGCTCCCCGGTAACGGCGCCAGAAAATAGTCTTGATAACCCACGAGTATAGGGGATCGCAACATTTTTCGAGGGTAGAGTATTCAACCCAAATTTATTGATTCGACACAAGGGGAGCCAAAGAATATTCTCAAGTATTAGCAGCTAAGTTGTCAATCCAACCACACCTGGAAACTTAATATCTGCAGGAAAGTATTTAGTAGAAAAGTAATATGATAGTAGTGGTAACGGTAGCAAAAGGTAATGATAACAAAAGTAATGTTTTTGGTATTTTGTAGTGATTGTAACAATAGCAACGGAAAAGTAAATAAGCGGAGAACAATATATGGAAAGCTCGTAGGCAATGGATCGGTGATAGAGAATTATGCCGGATGTGGTTCATCATGTAACAGTCATAACCTAGGGTGACACAGAACTAGCTCCAATTCATCAATGTAATGTAGGCATGTATTCCGAATATAGTCATATGTGCTTATGGAAAAGAACTTGCATGACATCTTTTGTCCTACCCTCTCGTGGAAGCGGGGTCCTAGCGGAAACTAAGGGATATTAAGGCCTCCTTTTAATAGAGTACCGGACCAAAGCATTAACACAGAGTGAATACATGAACTCCTCAAACTACGGTCATCACCGGGAGTGGTCCCGATTATTGTCACTTCGGGGTTGCCGGATCATAACACATAGTAGGTGACTATAGACTTGCAAGATAGGATCAAGAACTCACATATATTCATGAAAACATAATAGGTTCAGATTTGAAATCATGGCACTTGGGCCCTAGTGACAAGCATTAAGCATAGCAAAGTCATAGCAGCATCAATCTCAGAACATAGTGGATACTTGGGATCAAACCCTAACAAAACTAACTCGATTACATGATAAATCTCATCGAACCCATCACCGTCCAGCAAGCCTACGATGGAATTACTCACGCACGGCGGTGAGCATCATGAAATTGGTGATGGAGGATGTTTGATGATGACGACGGCGACGGATTCCCCTCTCCGGAGCCCCGAACGGACTCTAGATCAGCCCTCCCGAGAGGTTTTAGGGCTTGGTGGCGGCTCCGTATCGTAAAACGTGATGAATCCTTTTCCTTGATTTTTCTCTCCCCGAAAGTGAATATATAGAGTTGGAGTTGAGGTCGAAGGAGCTCCAGGGGGCCCACAAGGTAGGGGGGTGCGCCCAGGGGGGTAGGCGCGCTCCCCACCCTCGTGGCTAGGGTGTGGGCCCCTGGTCTTGATCTTTTGCCAATATTTTTTATTATTTCCAAAAATAATCTCCGTGAAGTTTCAGGTCATTCCAAGAACTTTTGTTTCTGCACATAAGTAACACCATGGCAATTCTGCTGAAAATAGCGTCAGTCCGGGTTAGTTCCATTCATATCATGCAAGTTAGAGTCCAAAACAAGGGCAAAAGTGTTTGGAAAAGTAGATACGATGGAGACGTATCACCGAGTATGGTTAAATTTTGGCAGAGGCAGTGGCCGCACTTAAATGGTTACGAGAACACATGATTCATATAATACAACCGTTTGTGATATTAATGTGTCATCTATTTGTTTCAAAAGGACTTCGTTGGCTATTAGTGTGTGCTCCTTGTCTCAAACTGGACGATTTTTTACCACGACATATATGTGCCATGCCATGAAACCATGCCAAGTTTCATGTTTTTGGGTGAGTTTTTGATTTGCACGGATTTAAAAACTGAGATTCTCATTATTTCAAGACGACGAGAAGTTTGTAATTCATTCCCAATCCTTAAATGAGACCTAAACATGCACCCAATGACACATGTATTATTTCCCATCCATTTTGCTTCACTGGAGCATGTGCTTGTAGTTCGAATTTGAATTATGGACTACATTAAATGCCTAGAAAACTTAAGTAATATATACAATGGCCAAATGAACCTTGAACAATTTTGCTTGTATAAAACATAGTTCAAGGCGAGAAGACGCAGTGATTATTGTTTCTCCCACAAGAGGGGCATGTTTCTCTACCGGAACCACAAGGGTTGCGAAAAGCTTCAGTTTGTAAGAGGCTTGTAATATAGCTTGGCCCAAATTGGACAATTATTTTACCACGACATATATGTGCCATGTAGTGACACCATGCCATGTTTCATGATTTCCATGTGAGTTTTGGATTTACAGAGATTTAAAACCGAGATTCGTAATGTTTGTGGCCGATCTAGGACACCGAGACGGTTGAATTCATTCCCATTCATTCCATGGGACCTAAACATGCACCCCAAGTACACATGTATGTTTTTATAGCCATTTTGGTGCACTAGAGCATGTATTTGTAGTTCGGATTTGAATTATGGACCTTAAATGCCTAGAAAACTCAATTAATGAATAAAAAAGGTCAAATGAACCCTGAATAATTTCAAAGTTTAGTGCAAATCTCCCGTTGTTTCGTGTTGCGTGTAGAAGAAAATACAAGGCTAGAAGAGGGAGCGATTATCGATTCACCCACAAGGGGAACACGTTTCCCTATCGAAACCACGAGGCTAACTTTGAGACAAGCTCTGGTATGTAAGAGGTTTGTAATAAAGCTTGGCCCAAATTGTACAATGTTTTTACCACGACATCTATGTGCGATGGCGTGACACCATGCCAACTTTCATGACTTTCTGGTGAGTTTTCGGTTTATGCGGATTTAAAAACCGTGATTCCAAATGTTTGAGGACGAGCCAGGACACCGGTACAGTTGTAATTCGTTCCAATTCCTGGCATGGGACCTAAACTGCACCCAAGGACACATGAATAATTTTTCTAGCCATTTTGGTGAACTGTAGCATGTATTTGTAGTTCAGATTTGAATTATGGACATTAAATGCCTAGGAAACTCAATTAGTGTATAAAAAGGCCAAACAAACCCTGAGTAAGTTTAAATTTCAGCACGGATATCCTGTCGTTCCATGTTGCCCGTAGAAGAAAATACAAGGCGAAAAGAGTCAATGATTATGTTTCGCCCACAAGGGGAACACGTTTCCCTATCGGAACCACGAGGCTACTTTGAGACAAGCTCCGGTTTGTAAGAGGTTTGTAATAAAGCTTGGCCCAAATTGGACAATGTTTTTACCACGACATCTATGTGCCATGGCGTGACACCATGCCAACTTTCATGACTTTCTGGTGAGTTTTGGGTTTATGCGGATTGAAAAACCGTGATTCCAAATGTTTGAGGACGAACCAGGACGCCGGTACAGTTGTAATTGGTTCCCATTTCTGGCATGGGACCTAAACATGCACCCAAGGACACATGTATTTCTAGCCATTTTGGTGAACTGGAGCATGTATTTGTAGTTCAGATTTGAATTATGGACATTAAATGCCTAGGAAATACAATTAGCGTATAAAAATGCCAAACGAACCCTGAATGAGTTTAAATTTCAGCAGGGATATCCTGTCGTTCCATGTTGCCCGTAGAACAAAATACAAGGCGAAAAGAGACAGTGATTATTGTTTCGCCCACAAGGGGGACACGTTTCCCTATCGGAACCACGAGGCTTCTTTGTGAGAACCTCCTGTTTGTAAGAGACTTGTAATAAAACTTGCGCCAAAATGGACAAAAAACTTCCTGGACATATATGTGCCATGTTGTGACACCATGCCAAGTTTCATGATTTTCGGGTGAGTTTTGGATTTATGGGGATTTAAAAACTGAGATTCTTCTCACGAAATGTTTTCAAATAGCACACGGTTCACTCAAGAAAGCCGTGTGCCTAACAAACCGTGGCCGGTTCCTCCCTCCCCCCTACTGTGCGTGATCTGAGTCATGCGTTGTGATTGGCCAGAACCCAAACCCCACGGATCATACGTCTGCACCGTTGGATGCTCCCAGATAGAACGACAATCCTCAGCCCTTTCGAAAACACATGCAGTATATGGGTAAGCACTGTGCGCATGCGTCGTGCTAGCTCACGCTTCCTTCTCTACTAAGTTTTGTATATTAATGTTGTTATATAGCCAAATAGGCTACCATTTCCCGCCACTCCTCTCATCGGTTTCCCGCCTCTTCTCCCATTGTTTTCCCGCTACCAGTGTCAGTGCTCATTGAAGGCCAGGCGGCCACACACCGGCCATGTAAATATCGCACGCAGTTTCTAAAGGCACAAATGTGTGTGATAGGATGGAGTAGGTCCCATAGGGTGACCAGCGTGAAATGCCTTAAAAGCAAGGAGGCAATTCCTATCAGTAAGGTGCGGCTTCCCATCCGCTAGCCCAGTTGAATAGAACGCAGAAGTTAAGCGTGCTCAGTAGTCCAAGGATGGGTGACCAGGTGGGAAGTTGCATATCTCGAGCTTCATTTAAATGCTATGACATGGTCATTACAGAGATACAGAGATAAATATCTCTATAGTGACCTTTCATGGTGATTATATAAACCTTGGGATCCTTGTTTTGCCAATTTGTAGACTCTGTTTTTATTGGTTATTTTTTGCTCTAAAAAATTAAAGAATGATTGACTCTATAGTGACCTGTCATGGCGATTACATAAACCTTTTTCAGGGCGCCGCATGCAGGGTATAGGGGGCAGGGAGTTCTGATCGAGCATCTCTCCCTTGTGCAGTTTATAGACGTTGCACATATCTATGGGCTCCTCGAGGTATATATATTATCCTTTACAGATAATGAGGGGGCCCACACAATCTATCCCTTTGACTCAACAACGAGAAGGGTTTGACTATGATGGTTTCCTATTGCTATGCGTGCCATGTTAGACCAAAAAAAGTTTGAGCGCATGCGTTGGACGACCCCCCTGCTGCCATGAAGTTGAGAAACCGACATCGTACGTATTGAACCAGGCTTGGGGTCGGGTACGGTGTTCGGTTTGTAATGTAGTTCGTGGCCCATCGAAGTTGTACATTCGAGATTTAAACACATCACACACCATTGTACCCTATTACATCTCCAACACATCTATAATTTTTGATTGTTCCATGCTATTTTATTATCTGTATTGGATGTTTTATATGCATTGATATGCTATTTTATATTATTTTTGGGAATAACCTATTAACCTAGAGCCCAGTGCCAGTTTCTATTTTTTCCTTGGTTTTGAGCTTCGCAGAAAAGGGACACCAAACGGAGTCCAAACGGAATAAAACCTTCACGACGATTTTTCTTGGACCAAAAGACACCTGTTGGACTTGGACTCCAAGTCAGAAGACCTTGGAGTAGACGACAAGCCATAGGGGAGTGCCCTACGGGGGGCGCCCCCTGCCTTGTGGCCTACTCCAACACCCCCTGACATAATTCATCATCCTATATATTCACATATATTCCCAAACCACCAGAAGAATCCACGAGAACACTTTTCCACCGCCGCAACCTTCTGTTCCCGTGAGATCCCATCTAGGGGCCTTTTCCGACATCCTTTCGGAGGGGGATTCGATCATGTAGGGCTTCTACATCAACTCTATTGCCCTTCCGATGAACTGTGAGTATTTTACCTCAGACCTACGGGTCCATAGCTAGTAGCTAGATGGCTTACTTTCTCTCTTTGATTCTCAATACCATGTTCTCCTCGATGTTCTTGGAGATCTATCCAATGTAATCTTCTTTTGTGATGTGTTTGTCGATATCTGATGAATTGTGGATTTATGATCAGCTTATCTATGAATATTATTAGAATCTCCTCTGAATTCTTTTATGCATGATTTGATATCTTTGTAATTCTCTTCGAACTATCGATTTGGTTTGGCCAACTAGATTGGTTTTTCTTGCAATGGGAGAACTCCTTAGCTTTGGGTTCAATCTTGCGGTGTCCTTTCCCAACGACAGTAGGGGCAGCAAGGCATGTATTGTATTGTTGCCATCGAGGATAAGAAGATGGGGTTTACATCATATTGCTTGAGTTTATTCCTCTACATCATGTCATCTTACTTAATGCGTTACTCCATTCTTCATGAACTTAATAGTCTAGATGCAGGCAGAAGTTGGTCGATGTGTGGAGTAATAGTAGTAGATGCAGGCAGGAGTTGGTCTACTTGACACGGACGTGATGCCTATATTTCATAATCATTGCCTTAGATATCGTCGTAACTTTGCGATTTTCTATCAATTGCTTGACATTAATTCGTTCAACCACTGTGTTATTTGCTGTCTTGAGAGAAGCCTCTAGTGAAACCTATGACCCCTAGGTCTATTTTCGGTTATCTAAGTTTCCGATCTACTATTTTCCATCACATTAGTTTCTGATCTACTATTCTACAATATTTCACTTTCCGATCCACAAACTAAAAAAACCCAAAAATATTTACTTTATCTTTTGTTTAGTTTCATCTATCTCTATCAGATCTCACTTTTGCAAGTAACCATGAAGGGATTGACAACCCCTTTATAGCGTTGGGTGCAAGTTGTTTGATTGTTTGGGCAGGTATCGGTGATTTGTGCGTTGTCTCCTACTGGATTGATACCTTGGTTCTCAAACTAAGGGAAATACTTATCTCTACTTTGCTGCATCACCCTTTCCTCTCTAAGGGAAAAGCAACGTAAGCTCAAGAAGTAGCAGGAAGAATTTCTGGCACCGTTGCCAGGGAGATCTATGCCAAGTACTCATCATAAAACTCTCATCTCTTGCATTACACTATTCGCCATTTTCCTCTCATTTTCCTCCCCCCTACTTCTAAAAGGATTTTCGGAAAGATATGCCTTTTTCTTCGCCCTCTTCCGTTCCTCTTCTTCGTTTGATTTTTGTGTACTCATGTGTTGGATTGCTTGCTTTTTTACGTTGGCTCAAGAGAATACCAAATTGTGTGACTTTGCCAATACTAATAACAATGATTTTATTAGTACTCCGATTGCTCCCGCCACTAGTGATATGCAAAATAAAGAAGACGTGGATAATGATATTGTTAAATTGAAGCTGTTTTTGTTCTCACTTCGAGATTGTGCTAAAACATGGTTTTCATGTTTTCCTAAAAATAGTATTGATTCATGGAATAAGTGTAAATATGCTTTTATTTCCAAGTATTTTCCTCCCGCTAAGATCAACTCCCTTAGGAACGATATTATGAATTTTAAGCAACTTGATCATGAACATGTTGCACAATCTTGGGAGAGGATGAAATTGATGATATGAAATTGCCCTACTCATGGTTTGAATTTGTGGATGATTATTCAATTTTTTATGCCGGATTGAATTTTGCTTCTAGAAATCTTTTAGATTCGGCTCCGGGAGGTACTTTTATGGAAATTACTTTAGGAGAAGCTACTAAACTCCTAGATAATATTATGATTAATTATTCTCAATGGCATACCAAAAGATCTTCCACTAGTAAAAAAGTGCATGCGATTGAAGATATTAATGTTTTGAGTGGAAATATGGATGAACTTATGAAATTATTTGCTAGCAAGAGTGCTTCTATTGATCCTAATGATATGCCTTTGCCTACTTTGATTGAAAATAATAATGAATCTATGGGTGTGAATTTTGTTGGTAGGAACAATTTTGGTAATAATGTGTATAGAGGTAATTTTAATCTTAGGCCGTTTCCTAGTAATTCCTCTAATAATTATGGTAATTCCTACAACAATACTTATGGAAATTATAATAAGAGGCTCTCTAATTTTGAGAATAGTGTTAAATAATTTATGAGTTCGCAAAAGAATTTCAATGCTTTGGTTGAAGAAAAATTGCTTAAGATTGATGATTTGGCTAGGAACATGGATAGAATTTCTTTTGATGTTGATTCTTTGAAAATTAGATCTATTCCACCCAAGCGTGATATCAATGAATCTCTAATGGCTATGAGAATATCCATTGATGAGTGCAAAGAAAGAAACGCTAAGATGCGTGCTAAATGAGATTGGTTTGTAAAAGCGTGTTCTTCTAGTTTCCGTGAAAATAATGATGAAGATCTTAAAGTGATTGATGTGACTTCTATTGAATCTTTGTTATTCAATATAAATCTTCATAAATATGGGACTGGAGATGAGTCAAATTTAGTTAAAAAAGTGTCCCAATATTCAGAGTTTTTAGATCTTGATGCAAAAATTGATAAAAGTGGGATTGGAGGGGTCAAAACTTTAAGTAGCAATGAACCCACTCTTTTGGATTTCAAGGAATTTAATTATGATAATTGTTCTTTAATAGATTGTATTTCCTTGTTGCAATCCATGTTGAATTCTCCTCATGCTTATAATCAAAACAAAGCTTTTACTAAACATATCGTTGATGCTATGATGCAATCTTCTGAAGAAAAGCTTGAATTGGAAGTTTCTATCCCTAGAAACTTTATGATGAGTGGGAACCTACTATTAAGAATAAGATTAAAGATTATGAGTTCCATGCTTTGTGTGATTTGGGTGCCATCGTTTCCACAATTCCAAAAACTTTATGTGATGTGTTAGGTTTCCATGAATTTGATGATTGTTCTTTAAATTTGCATCTCGCGGATTCCACTATTAAGAAACCTATGGGAAGGATTAATGATGTTCTTATTGTTGCAAATATGAATTATGTGCCCGTAGATTTCATTGTTCTTGATATAGATTGCAATCCTACATGTCCTCTTATTCTTGGTAGACCATTCATTAGAGTGATTGGTGCAATTATTGATATGAAAGAAGGAATCATTAGATTTCAATTTCCATTAAGGAAGGGCGTGGAACACTTTCCTAGAAAGAAAATTAAGTTGCCATATGAATCTGTTATGAGAGCTACTTATGGATTGCATACCAAAGATGACAATACCTAGATCTATTTGTGTCTTTATGCCTAGCTAAGGGCGTTAAACAATAGCGCTTGTTGGGAGGCAACCCAATTTTATTTTTGTTCTTTGTTTTTTGCTTATGTTTTCAATAAATAATTCATTTAGCCTCTGGTTAGATGTTTTATTTTGTGTGTTTCAATTAGTGTTTTTTCCATGTAAGACCTTTGGGATGGCTTATGGTGATAGTTGACTTAATCTTGCTGAAAAACGGAAACTTTTGCGCTCAGGAAAACAATTCTCATTTTAACATAAGCGCGATAAAATACCTATTCTTTCTGTAGTAGATTAATAAACAAATTTCCCAGGTTTTCCTATTTTTTCATAGTTTTTGAAGTTACAGAAGTATTCGAGAGTTACAAATTACTACAAACTCCCATGTTTCCTCTACCACCTGACACCCCCACCACCATTGCCATTGCCACCTCGACTTCTACTGCCAACCCATCCCCCTTAGCCTCTCTGTCCTCTACCCCATCATCGGCCCCTGTTGCCAGGGCCTCCTCGCCGACCACCCCCCCATAACCTGCTCTATCCCAGCTTGGAGACATGGCTACTTACCCATGTGATCTCATCCCCCACCTCCCACCCGGCACAGAGATTCTTGAGCTCATGGCCATTGCCGTCATCGCACGTACCACTTCCTTGGTGGGCAGCCGTTGGTGGAATCTAGTAAGTGTGCGATCATCACCCTTGTCCCTCCACCCGATCCTGCGCAATATGCTGGCAATGTCTAGATCATCAGGCACTTCCTCGACCATGAGCGCAGGTGGCGCCTCGCTGAGTCATCGTGCTGCGCCATGGGAGTAGCCATGGTTCGTTTTGTGCATGCATGTGACCTGGATACTGCTATGAACCACGGGCCCTTCTTCGTGGGCGACTCTATACTCCTTGTCATTCATCATGATCGAGGTATCAACTACCGTGACTGCACATTCACTCATGACACCTGGATTATGATGGTTAATTTCCCTTTGGAGTGCTGGATGCTACCTCTTGAGCATGCGTTGCTTTTCCCTTGAAGAGGAAAGGGTGATGCAGCAAAGTAGCGTAAGTATTTCCCTCAGTTTTTGAGAACCAAGGTATCGATCCAATAGGAGACTACACGCAAGTCGGCTAGTACCTGCACAAACAAACAAGAACCTCACAACCAACGCGATAAAGGGGTTGTCAATCCCTTGACGGTCACTTACGAAAGTGAGATCTGATGGAGATAATAAGATAAATATTTTTGGTATTTTTGTTGTATAGATTGAAAAGTAAAGACTGCAAAATAAATAGTAAACTAGAATTTTATCGAAAACTTATATGATGTAAAGTAGATCCGGGGGCCATAGGTTTCACTAGTGGCTTCTCTCAAGATAGCATATATTATGGTGGGTGAACAAATTACTGTCGAGCAATTGATAGAAAAGCGCATAGTTATGATGATATCTAGGCATGATCATGAACATAGGCATCACATCCGTGTCAAGTAGACCGAAACGATTCTGCATCTACTACTATTACTCCACACATCGACCGCTATCCAGCATGCATCTAGAGTATTAAGTTCAAAAGAACAGAGTAACGCATTAGGCAAGATGACATGATGTAGAGGGATAAACTCAAGCATTATGATATAAACCCCATCTTTTTATCCTCGATGGCAACAATACAATACGTGCCTTGCTGCCCCTACTGTCACTAGGAAAGGACACCACAAGATTGAACCCAAAGCTAAGCACTTCTCCCATTGCAAGAAAGATCAATCTAGTAGGCCAAACCAAACTGATAATTTGAAGAGACTTGCAAAGATACAAAATCATGCATATAAGAATTCAGAGAAGAATCAAATATTTTCTCATAGGCAATCTTAATCATAAAGCCACAGTTCATCGGATCTCGGCAAACACACCGCAAAAAGAATTACATCGAATAGATCTCAAAGAACATCGAGGAGAACTTTGTATTGAGATCCAAAGAGAGAGAAGAAGCCATCTAGCTAATAACTATGGACCCGAAGGTCTGTGGTAAACTACTCACACATCATCAGAGAGGCTATGGTGTTGATGTAGAAGCCCTCTGTGATCGAACCCCCTCCGGCAGATCGCCGGAAAAGGTCCCCACATGGGATCTCATGGGTACAAAAGGTTGCGGCAGTTGAAAAGTGGTTTCATGGCTTCCTCTGATGTTTTCAGGGTATAAGAGTATATATAGGCGAAAGAAGTGGGACGGTGGAGCTGCGAGGGCCCACGAGGGTGGGGGGCACGCCTACCCCCTGGGCGCGCCCTCCCGCCTCATGGCCTCCTCGCTTCTTTCTTGACGTCCACTCCAAGTCTCGTGGATCTCGTTTGTTCAAAAAAAACTCACCTGAAGGTTTCATTTCGTTTGATATTCCTTTTCTGCGAAATGCTAAAATAGGCAAAAAAACAACAATTTGCACTGGGCCTTCGGTTAATAGGTTAGTCCCAAAAATAATCTAAAAGTGTATAATAAAGCCCATAAAGATCCAAAACAGATAATATAATATCATGGAACAATAAAAAATTATAGATACGTTGGAGACGTATCACTGGAGGATGGATAAGGTCAGAGAATCCGTTTTTGGTTTTGGAAAGTTTCTTACCTGGGATATGGACATGTCAAACCGTGCTACAATTTTAGTTCGGATCCGTGTGCCAGATCTCCTCAATATCCCACTAAGCCATGTTATTTGTGAAAACCTTGATGATCTTGGGCATGGGAAATCATGGACTTTAGCTATTTACATCTTGCACACAAACCTGCTTGGGGCCATTCGGGGAGATGAAGACCCTATTCCTCCAGATGGTATCATACATCCAATGCCCAATGCTCCATTTGGTGGTATACGGAATGATGCTGATTTTAATGACAACAACAACATGCACCAAGAACAAGACCATGATGGAGAGCCTATGATCCCAACACCTCCTCAAAGCGCTGAGATGGATCATGGAGCACCTGCTGCCAATGCTAAACCTGTTGTTGAGGCTTTTGATTGTTTTGTTGCTATGCAAGATATTATGCACAAACTTATGGCATCTGCACCTGAGCTACTCAAAAAACTTGAAGGCTGTACTGTGGAAAGTACCAGATGTTAAATGACGGATGTTGATGATGAGTTTGGACCAATTAGAAAATGCCTGATCTCTTTTGTCACCTCAGCTAAAGATTGCCCAATAAAAAGCTCATGTGTGATTACTGAGTTAGAGGAAAATACGCATATGGATTTCACTCCTTTTGTTACAGCATCTATCCCATGCAGCAATGAGTACACTAGCTTCACCAATGATGTGCAGAACTGAAACATTGAAATACAGAACTGCAACAACAGCAACCCCTCTACTCCTCTGAATGCTCCTATTGCAGAAGACATAACTATGGCCCAAGTTGCCTGTTATCCTCCAATGAAAACTCCTGTCTACAAAAGGAAGAAAAATGATGCTCCAATTAATGTCATGGATGTTAGGCGCAGTAGAAGACTGGCCGTTTTGAGTGCTAGCTTCAAGGATAAGGCAGTTGCATGCATAGACAATACCAGGAAGAACCTTGCTGGAGATTTTGAGTTTAACATTAGAGATCCTGAAGCTCCACCACCACCAGAACTTCCCCTTGACACCATTCATGCCCTTGCTTCCAAGCAATGCCAGATCCCTCCTAGTGAGGTGACTAAGGACAAACTGATTTCCCCAGTCATCAATTAATAGAATTTGATCTAGTTATATTTGGCCATTTTATATAATGGTCTGTAATAAGTACTACCAGTACCAAGCATTAGTTTCAGTTCCAGCCTGTCACTTTCATTTTGCTTATGCGGTGATGAGTGCACGCGTGCACTATGAACTTATTTTGGTTTATCTACTCTGCAATCACAATGCTAGCAAGTGGTTTATTTGGTATCATACTCTGTCCTATGATTTCCTCATGATGATTACAATCAATGCCAATATGGAAGATACCTGCATTAATTACACAGTGATTATACTCACTGTTGAGGAAAGACCTGATACACCATTTATCAATGAATAGAAGTTGGAACATTTTGAACTGGAATGTGAGGGGTATAAACTCACATCAAAGATGGGATGATTTGAGGAAAAAATTGAAGAAAGTAATTGTAACATTATCTGCATTCAAGAAACCAAAAGAGAGGAGTTTGATATTTCTTATCTCAGGAACTTCTCCCCTAGAAGATTTAACCAGTTTGTGTATGTACCTTCATTGGGAAATTCAGGAGGCATTATCACTATTTGGAACGGGACCCTATTTGATGGCCAAATTATCAGCCAGGAGCAGTTCCAATTAACTACCAAACTGAAGTGCATACTATCTGGTAACATTTTCCATATCACAAATATCTATGTTCCATGTCAGAATGAAGAAAGGGAAGAATTCATTAATTGGTTCAATTCCATTGACACTACAAGCATGGACTACTGGATGATATTGGGAGATTTCAACCTGATTAGAAGCCCAGATGATAGAAATAGGCCTGGTGGTGATGTTAATAATATGTTACTTTTTAATAGCTCTATACAAGCCCACAATCTTGTGGAAATTCCACTGAAAGGAAGAAGCTTCAGATGGAGTAATATGCAGGATCATCCACTATTAGAGAAGCTTGATTGGATATTCACTAATGCTGACTAGACAATATCTTTTCCAAATACTATGGCATGTCCTCTAGCTAGAATTACATCTGATCATATTCCTATTCATATAAAAATTGGCAGTGACATCCCAAAAGCAAATGTATTCAGGTTTGAAAATTACTGGATGGACTTTGAGGGTTTCTATCAAGTAGTTCAAAACTCATGGAATAAATGCAATACTATTGAGAACTTTGCACATGATGTTAATGCAGGATTGAAATGCCTTAGACATGGTCTTAAACAATGGAGCAAAAACTTATCCGATCTCAACTCCACCATTGAAAAATGCAACTATGTGATGAATCTCATTGATGGACTTGAAGACCAGAGAAGCTTATCAATTATGGATAAAAATTTCAGGTATATACTGGAGAATCATATTTTAAAGCTACTTGAAGCAAAGAGATTATACTGGAAAAGTAGATACAAGAGAAGAAATATTCTGTTTGTAGATGAAAACTCTAAACTTCTACATGCCATGGCCACCATGAATTATAGGAGAAACTATATCTCTTCCATTACTATCGAGGATGGAACTATACACTCATCTCATGACCAAAAAGCTGTTGTCATTTGGCAATCATACAAACATAGGTTGTGCACATCTATCAAGCCAACTATGCTGCTCAACCTTCCTGAGATTATCCCATCACATAATCTTGGTCATCTAGATGAACCTTTAGGATGGAGGAAATTGAAACTGTAGTCAAAGAATTCCATGATGACAGAGCACCAGGACCTGATGGCTTAATTGGGAGATTTCTGAAAAATTGTTGGAACATCATCAAACCTAATTTTTGTAAAATGATATGTGATTTCTTTGAAGGTGACATTGACATTAAGAGCATCAACACTGCATATATTACTCTCATTCCTAAGAGGCAATCACCTGAAAACATGAATGATTATAGGACAATCTCATTGGTCACCTTGCCCCCAAAGGTTTTTACCAAGCTCATGGCCAACAGACTACAAAAGGAAATTACCAAGATTGTGCATCAAAATCAGTATGGCTTCATCAAAGGTAGAAACATCCAAGATTGCCTAGGATATGCTTTTGAGTACCTCAGCATCTGTCATAAGTCCAATAGACCCATTATCATCCTCAAATTGAACTTTGAAAAATCTATCGACAAAATTGAGTACTCTGCTATTATTGACATGCTTAAGGACAAAGGTTTTGGTCCTAGATGGATCAGCTGGGTTACTAAAATCTTGAACACTGCCTCTACTTTAGTTCTGCTCAATGGGGTTGCTGGAAAAAAGATCATATGTAAAAGAGGTGTGAGGCAGGGTGACCCTATATCCCCACTCCTGTATGTGATTGCTGTAGATGTTTTGCAAACTATTGTTAATTTAGCATGGATGCATGGTGAACTATCTCTTCCTATTGAGGAATGTTATGGCCAGCAATACCCAATAATCCAATATGCTAATGATACGCTTTTGATCATGCCTACTAACAAGGATCAACTGATGCATCTCAAAAGTCTTCTTCAAATATTCAACATGTCTACTGGCCTCTATGTCAACTACAGTAAATCATCCATGGTGCCTATCAACATAAGTAATGATACGGCTAATGATCTAGCTGAGAATTTTGGATGCAAAGTAGAAAGCTTGCCATTTACATAATTGGGATTACCTTTGGGCACCACAAAGCCTTATTCAGGATCTTATGCCCACGATATCAAGAATTGACAGAAGACTATCTGGAGTTGCAAATTTTATGAATTATGCTGGGAGACTGTCATATGTAAATTATGTTATTGCCTCCATGCCCATATTTGCTATGGTCACTTTGAAGGTTCATTACACCATACTAGATCATGTGGACAAGTCCAGCAGGAACTTCCTCTGGTATGGTAATGACATCAATAAAAAGGAAATTGTCTTGCAAGATGGCAAATGATATGCAAGCCTAAGAACCAAGGGGGTCTGGGTATCCTCAATCTCAGAGTACAAAATATTGCATTGATGATCAAACTTCTTCACAAATTTTACAATAAAGAGGACATCCCATGGGTTAATCTGATCTTGCAAGCCTACTACACAAACAATAGTATCCCCCACAACTGCTAACAAAGGATCATTTTGGTGGAGAGATTGCATCAAGCTTACTGACTTATATAGAGGCTTGGCCACCTGCCAAATTAACAAAGGAGATACAACCATGTTATGGGATGATGTATGGAATGGAAACATCCTAAATAGAAAATGGGTTGAGTTGCATTCATTTGCAAAGAAAACATGTATCACCATCCAAAAGGCAAAATCTGTTGATGATTATACCAGCCTTTTCCTAATGCCATTATCTATGGTTGCTTATGATCAGTACTTATCATTAACTGAACAGCTAGATCAAGTTAGAGATAATGAAGAAAAAGATATATGGTCTTTTATGTGGGGCAACTCAATATATTCTGCAAAGAAAATTTATAGGATATTAATGGGAAATCATCAAGCCCCTTTACCTATTCAATGGATATGGAAAACATGTTGTCTACCTTGGCATAATTTTTTTGCCTGGCTAGCACTCAATGACAGAATTAACACTTGTGATTTACTCATCAGGAAAAATTACACTCTGGATGATACATCCTGTGCTTTATGTAATGACCAACCAATAGAAGACAGAACACACCTACTTTTTGGTTGCACTTTTAGTCAAAGCTTCTAGTGGAGTATTGGGATTGAATGGAATATAGACTTGAATATCAACATGATGATCATTGATGCAAAACAAAGATACAAATGGGAATTTTTCATGGAAATTATCATCACAGGATGCTGGGCCATCTGGAACCAAAGAAATGATGAAATCTTTGAAGGCATTAGAAGTTCATGAGTCAATTGCAAAAGAAGTTTTATTGGATAGTTAAGAGATACAACGACATGCTCCAATGGTTAAATAGCATGTAATTTTCTTTTACTTAGAGACTTTGACTCTAACTTGCATGGCATAACCATGCCATGATGTAATGGAACCATGTATTAACCACTAATATTTAATGAAAAAAGATCACAGTAGGGATTTTTCCCTAATGTAAATTGTCAAAAAAGTATCGGGGGTATGAACCATGGAAAAGTTGGAATACAGTTGATATTACACCAATATAAATAAAGAATGAGTCCACAATAGTACCAAAATTGGTGATTTATTTTCTTATACTAACGAAGCTTATGAGATTTTTTGTTGAGTTTTGTGTTGTGAAGTTTTCAAGTTTTCGGTAAGGATTTGATGGACTATGGAATAAGGAGTGGCAAGAGCCTAAGCTTTGGGATGCCCAAGGCACCCCAAGGTAATATTAAAGGACAACCAAGAGCCTAAGCTTAGGGATGCCCCAGAAGGAATCCCCTCTTTCGTCTTCGTCTATCGGTAACTTTACTTGAGGCTATATTTTTATTCACAACATGATATGTGTTTTGCTTGGAGCGTCTTGTATGATATGAGTCTTTGCTAGTTTTCCACAATCATCCTTGCTATACACACCTTTTGAGAAGGGCACACATGAATCGTGACTTATTAGAATACTCCATGTGCTTCACTTATATCTTGTGAGCTAGGAAATTTTTCTCTAGTGCTTAACTTATATCTTTTTGGAGCACGGCGGTGGCTTTATTTTATAGAAATTATTGAAATCACATGCTTCACTTATATTATTTTGAGAGTCTCTAAACAGGATAGTAATTTGTTATGGTTATAAATTTAGTCCTAATATGATAGACATCCAAGAGGGGTATAATAAAAACTTTAATATAAAGTGCATTGAGTACTATGAGAAGTTTGATTCCTTATGATTGTTTTGAGATATAAAGTTGGTGATATTAGAGTCATGCTAGTGAGTAATTGTGGCTTGTAGAAATACTTGTGTTAAAGTTTGTGATTCCTGTAACATGCACGTATGGTGAACCATTATGTGATGAAGTTGGAGCATGATTTATTTATTGATTGTCTTCCTTATGAGTGGCGGTCGAGGACGAGCGATGGTCTTTTCCTACCAATCTATCCCCCTAGGAGCATGCACGTAGTACTTCGTTTTGATAACTAATAGATTTTTGCAATAAGTATGTGAGTTCTTTATGACTAATGTTGAGTCCATGGATTATACGCACTCTCACCCTTCCACCATTGCTACCCTATCTAGTACTGCGCAACTTTCGCTGGTACCATACACCCACCATATACCTTCCTCAAAATAACCACCATACCTACCTATTATGGCATTTCCATAGCCATTCCGAGATATATTTCCATGAAACATTCCACCTTCCCTTTTATTATGACACACTTTATCATTGTCATATTGCTTTGCATGACCATGTAGTTGACATTGTATTTGTGGCAAAGCCACCATTCATAATTCTTTCATACATGTCACTCTTGATTCATTGCACATCCCGGTATACCACCGGAGGCATTCATATAGAGTCATATTTTGTTCTAGGTATCGAGTTGTAATTCTTGAGTTCTAAGTACATAAAAGTGTGGCGATCTTCATTATTAGGGCATTGACCCATGTGAGGAAAGGACGATGGAGACTATGATTACCCGACAAGTCGGGATGAGACTCTGGAAGAAAAAAAGAGGCCAAAAAATGATAGAAGGCCCAAAACCAAAAAAATGAGAGAAAAGAGAAATGGGACAATTTTACTATCCTTTTTACCACACTTGTGCTTCAAAGTAGCACCGTGATCTTCATGATAGAGAGTCTCCTATGTTGTTACTTTCATATACTAGTGGGAATTCTTCATTATAGAAATTGGCTTGTATATTCCAATGATGGGCTTCCTCAAATTGTGCTAGGTCTTCGTGAGCAAGCGAGTTTGAACCACACCCACTTAGTTTCTTTTTGAGCTTTCATAAACTTATATCTCTAGTGCATGCATCGCATGGCAATCCCTACTCACTCACGTTGATATCTATTAATGGGCATCTCCATAGCCCGTTGATATGCCTAGTTGATGTGAGACTATCTCCTTCTTTTTGTCTTCTCCACAACCACCATATTCTATTCCACCTATAGTGTTATGTCAATGGCTCACGCTCATGTATTGCGTGAAAGTTGAAAATGTTTGTATGAAATAATTGCTTGGCTTGTCATCGGGGTTGTGCATGATTTGAATATTTTGTGTGATGAAGATGGAGCATAGCCAGAGTATATGATTTTGTAGGGATAAGCTTTCTTTGGCCATGTTAGTTTGAGAAGACATAATTGCCTTGTTAGTATGCTTGAAGTATTATTGTTTTTATGCAATATTAAACTTTTGTTTTGAATATTATGTATCTGAACATTCATGCCACAATAAAGAAGTATTACATGGAGAAATATGTTAGGTAGCATTCTACATCAAAAGTTATGTTTTAATCATTTACCTACTCGAGGAAGAGCAGGAATTAAGCTTGGGGACGCTTGATACGTCTCCAATGTATCTACAATTTTTGATCGTTCCATGCTATTATATTATATTATATGTTTTGAATGTTTTATATGCATTTGTATGCTATTTTATATTATTTTTGGGACTAACCTAGAGCCTAGTGCCGGTTCCTTTTTTCCTTGTTTTTGAGTTTCACGGAAAAGGAATACCAAACGGAATAAAACCTTCACGATAATTTTTCTTGGACCAGAAGACAACCAGGAGACTTAGAGATGAAGTCAGAGGAGCCGCGAGGCGGCCACAAGGACAGAGGGTGTGCCCAGGGGGGTAGGGTGCGCCCCCACCCTTGTGGGCCCCTCGTGCACCTCCTGGCCTAATTCTTTCGCCTATATATACCCATATATCCCCAAACCAGCAGGGGCATCCACGAAAACTCTTTTCCACCACCGCAACTTTATGTACTGATGAGTTCCCATCTAGGGACCTTTTCCGCCGTCCTACCGGAGGGGATTCGATCATGGAGGGCTTCTACATCAACTCTATTGCCCTTCCGATTAAACATGAGCACTTTATTTTAGACCTATGGGTCCATAGCTAGTAGCTAGATGGCTTCTTCTCTCTCTTTGATTCTCAATACCATGTTCTCCTCGTTGTTCTTAGAGATCTATCCGATGTAATACTCTTTTGCGGTGTTTTTGCCGAGATTCGATGAATTATGGATTTATGATCAGCTTATCTATGAATATTATTTGAATCTTTTCTGAATTCTTTTATTCATTATTTGACATCTTTGTAATTCTCTCCGAACTATCGGTTTGGTTTGGCCAACTAGATTGGTTTTTCTTGCAATGGGAGAAGTGCCTAGCTTTGGGTTCAATCTTGTGGTGTCCTTTCCTAGTGATAGTAGGGGCAGCAAGGCTGGTATTGTATTGTTTCCATCGAGGATAAAAAGATGGGGTTTTCATCATATTGCTTGAGTTAATTCCTCTACACCATGTCATCTTACTTAATGCATTACTCCGTTCTTTATGAACTTAATACTCTAGATGCATGCTGGATAGCGGTCAATGTGTGGAGTAATAGTAGTAGATGCAGAATCATTTTGGTCTACACACAGACGTGATGCCTATATTCATGATCATTGCCTTAGATATCGTCATAACTTTGCGCTTTTCTATCAATTGCTCGGTAGTAATTTGTTCACCCACCATATTATTTGCTATCATGAGAGAAGCCTCTAGTGAAACCTATGGCCCCCGGGTCTATTTTGCATCATACAAGTTCTATTTTCCATAATATTATTTTCCGATTTACTATTTTGCAATCTTTTACTTTCCGATCTATAAACGAAAAATACCAAAACTATTTACTTTACCATTTATCTATCTCTGTCAGATCTCACCTTTGCAAGTAACCGTGAAGGGATTGACAACCCCTTTATCGCATTGCGTGCAAGTTGTTGTTTGTTTGTGGAGGTATTCGGTGACTTGTGTGTTGTCTCCTACTGGATTGATACCTTGGTTCTCAAACTGAGAGAAATACTTATCTCTACATTGATGCATCACCCTTTCCTCTTCAAGGGAAAAACCAACGCAATCTTAAGAAGTAGCAGGCGCCACCGACGGCGGCAAGCTTGGGTTCAAGGGGGGAGGGGGCGGGGTGGGGGACTGTGTGGAGGGGGTGGTGTTTGAGGATACGCCGCGGCTATTGAAAATTTTAGTAATGGTGGGTGGAGATGGTGGTGGACGAGGGAGGGCGACGGTTCAAATGCCTCGACTACTGCAATTTTACTAGAAGGTCGGTGCTGGAGGAGTGTGGACGACGGTTGAAGTACGCTGGCTGCTAAAATTTGGGTAAAGGAATTGATGCGGGGCGGGAGTACCGAAGATCACGCACGGTCCAATAAGAATATGTGTGTATGATAATAAGGAAAAGTGGCGGAATCGCTAATTTTTGCAACGCTCAAGGCAGGCAGTTTGTTTTTAGATTTCTAGCTAGCTGGTCAATCGCACACGATTCGTCCTAATTTCTAAATAAACTACCCGCCTTTAGCTTGTGCAGGGTGTGATTTTATAGCGCACATGGTTAAGCCAGTACCTCCACCCTTTGCTCGCGCTTGCGCAGTCGTGGTGATTTTACAGTGGACTTGCATCGCACACGGTTGAGCCAGTACCTCCACCTTTGCTCACGCTTGCGCAGTCGTGGTGATTCACAACTCACTTGCATCGCACACAGTTAAGACATTATACCAGTGTCCGTTGAGCATCATCAGAGTCTTTGCGGAAAAAATGTTAGAGAGGGTCAGAAGACAGCCACACCAGCATGTAGCCCAAATATATATGAGTGAAAAGGTTTGTCTGTGATGTTCAAAATTCCAATGCACAACTTTCACCGCGCGGGACCACGGTTGGGCGCGTCGTCGAAGATCGATGAGAGGGGCCAGAAGTCAAGAACCACCTGGAAGTGGCCAATTATATTTAGGAATATTGGGTGTGATGTTTAAAACTTTAAATACACAATGCACAACTTTGGTGGCACCTGCCTGCCAAACCCGAAAGCACCCTTGGATATATCTATAATGACATAATGTCGTAGCTAGCTAGGGTGCTTGACCCACCACCTCCCACTTCGTGTCAGCAAGGCGGATGCACGTAATGATACTTTGGTCATACATGCATGTCGCCATAAGCTACCATAAGACGGACTAGTGAATCTATCGTTTGGTCAAATGACAACTGCTGTTGTCGATAAACCGCTTGGGCCAATAGATTAACTATCATAAAAATCGCACGAGAGGGACCACAAAACTAGCACCTCTTGCATGCGGCCAAAATGATGTACGTTAGAAGGTGATGTGTGTTTTGAATATAGAATAATGTATAATTTAGATGTGGTGCCTACCTCTCGATATAGACAAAAACCATGAAGGTGAGGTAGTTAAGGACGAGATACGCAGGGTACGGTGTAGGTCGAACCCAGAATCCAAGCACGTGGGAGGGAATCATGACAACGCATAAGCTCGAGCTTTGGTTGAACGACATGTGAAGGTGACTGGCCCTAACACGAACTAGGAGGAATCCATTCATGGCCAACACATACGCCTCGTTATCGGTCCAAGGGATGATATATATACACTTGGGGATCCCACAAATATGTGTGTCGTCATAAAAAAATTGCACAAGGGAAACATGGTCGATCAGAAGACCCCGTATACACTACATGCGGCCCGAAAATATGTATGGGTACGGTGGTGTGTGATGTGTTTAAATCCCAAATGCACAACTTTGATGGGCCAACAACTACATTACAAACTGAACACTGTACCCGACTCCAAGCCTAGTTTAATACGTAGGATGTCGGTTTCCCAACTTCGAGGCGGCGGGGGGAGGTGTCATCCAACACATGCGCTCAAACTTTATTTGGTCTAATGGAACACATAGCACTAGAAAACCATCATGGTAAAACCCTTCTCTTTGTTGGGTCAAAGTGATAGATTGTGTGCCCCCTCATTATCGGTAAAGGATAATATATATACCTCGGGGAGCCCACAGATATGTGCAATGTCTATAAACTGCACAAGGGAGACATGCTCGATCTGAAAAAGGTTTATATAATCGCCATGACAGGTCACTATAGAGTCAATCATTCTTTAATTTTTTTAGAGGAAAAAATAACCAATAAAAACATAGTCTACAAATTAGCAAAACAAGGATCCCACTGTTTATATAATCGCCATGATAGGTCACTATAGAGATATTTATCTCTTTATCTCTATAATGACCGTGTCATAGCATTTAAATGAAGCTCGAGATATGCAACTTCCCACCGGGTCACCCATCCTTGGACTACTCCAGCCCGAGCACGCTTAACTTCTGCGTTCTATTCGACTAGGCTAGCAGATGGGAAGTCACCCTATGGTACCTACTCCCTCCTATCACACACATTTGGGCTTTTAGAAAATGTGTGTGATATTTACATGGCCGGTGTATCACCGCCTAGCCTTCAATGAGCACTGACACTGGTAGCGGGGAAACGATGGGAGAAGAGGCGGGAAACCGATGAGAGGAGTGGCAGGAAACGGTAGCCTATTTGGATATATAACAACATTAATATAGAAAACTTAGTAGAGAAGGAAGCGTCAGCTAGCACGACGCATGTGCATTCTGCTTAGCCATATGCTGCATGTGCTGTCGAAAGGGCTGAGGATTGCCGTTCGATCTGGGAGCATCTACCGGTGCAGATGTATGATCCGTGGGGTTTGGGTTCTGGCCAATCAGAACGCACGACTTAGATCGAGCGTGCCGCAGGGGGAGGGGGCATCGGCCACGGTTTGGTAGGCACACGACTTTCATTAGTGAGCCGTGTGCTATTTGAAAACATTTCGTTAGAATAATCTCAGTTTTTAAATACCCATAAATCCAAAACTCACCCGAAAATTGTGAAACATGGCATTGTGTCATGGCATAGCACATATATGTCAAGGAATTTTTTTGTCCATTTTGGTGTATTACAAGCCTCTTACAAACTGGAGCTTCTCTCAAAGAAGCCTTGTGGTTTCGATAGGGAAACATGTCCCCCTTGTGGGAGACATGATAATCACTGCCTCTTTTCGCCTTGTATTTTCTTCTACAGGCAACATGGAATGACAAGATATCCGTGCCGAAATTTAAACTTATTCAAGGTTCGTTTGGCCTTTTTATACACTAATTGGGTTTCCTAGGAATTTAGTGTCCATAATTCAAATCTGAACTACAAATACATGCTCCAGTTCACCAAAATGGCTTGAAAATTTATACATGTGTCATTGGGTGCATGTTTAGATCCCATGCCAGGAATGGGAACGAATTACAACCGTACCGGCGTCCTGGCTCGTCCTCAAACATTTGGAATCTCGGTTTTTAAATCCCCATAAATCCAGAACTCGCTAGAATGTCATGAAAGTTGGCATGGTGTCATATCATGGCACATATATGTCGTGGTAAAAACATTGTCAAATTTGGGCCAAGCTTTATTACAAACCTCTTACAAACTGGAGCTTCTCTCAAAGAAGCCTCGTGGTTCCAATAGGGAAATGTGTTCCCCTTGTGGGCGAAATGTAATCACCGTCTCTTTTTGCCTTGTATTTTCTTCTATGGGCAACATGGAACGACAGGATATCCGTGCTGAAAATTAAACTTATTTAGGGTTCGTTTGACCTTTTTATACACTAATTGAGTTTCACAGGCATTTATTGTGCATAATTCAAATCTGAACTACAAATACATTCTCTAGTTCACCAAAATGGATAGAAAAATTATACATGTGTCCTTTTGGTGCATGTTTAGGTCCCATGCCAGGAATGTGAACGAATTACAACCATACCTGCGTCCTGGCTCGTCCTCAAACATTTGGAATCTCGGTTTTTAAATCCCCATAAATCCAAAACTCACCAGAAAGTCATCAAAGGTGGCATGGTGTCACATCATGGCACATATATGTCATGGTAAAACATTGTCCAATTTGGGCCAAGCTTTGTTACATACCTCTTACAAACCGGAGCATGTCACAAGAACCCTAGTGGTTTCGATAGGGAAACGTATCCCCTTGTGGGTGAATCATAATCACTCCCTCTTCTAGCCTTGTATTTTCTTCTATATGCAACACCGAACAACGAGAGATTCGCACTAAACTTTGAAATTATTCAGGGTTCGTTTGACATTTTCTATTCATGAATTGAGTTTTCTTGGCATTTAATGTTCATAATTCAAATCTGAACTACAAATACATGCTCTAGTGCACCAAAATGGCGAGAAAAAACATATATGTGTCCTTTGGGTGCATGTTTAGGTTCCATGGAACGAATGGGAATGAATTCAACCGTCTCGGCATCCTAGATTGGCCACAAACATTGCGAATCTTGACATGGTGTCACTACATGGCACAAAGCATGGTAAAATAATTGTCTAATTTGGGCCAAGCTATATTACAAGCCTCTTACAAACCGAAGCTTCTCGCAACCTCGGTAGGGAAACATGCCCCTCTTGTGGATGAAACGATAATCACTGCCTCTTCTCGCCTTGAACTTTGTTTTCTATAGGCAACATAGAATAACAGGAGTGTCGTGCTGAAATTTGAAATTGTTCAGGGTTTGTTTGGCCATTGCATATATTAAGTAAGTTTTCTAGGCATTTAATGTAGTCCATAATTCAAATTTGACCTGCAAGCACATGCTCCAGTGAAGCAAAATGGGTGGGAAATCATACATGTGTCATTGGGCGCATGTTTAAGTCTTATTTAAGGACTGGGAATGAATTACAAAGTTCTTGTCATCCTGAAACATTGAGAATCTTGGTTTTTATATCCCAGTAAATTGAAAACTCACCCAAAAAACATGAAACTTGGCATGGTTTCATGACATGGCACATATATGCTGTGGTAAAAAACCCGTCCAGTTTGAGACAAGGCACACACATTAATAGCCAACAAAGTCTTTTTGAAACAAATAGCTGAGAGGTTCATATCGCAAACGGCTGTATTATATGAACCATGTGTTCCCGTAACCATTTAAGTATGGCCACTACCTCTGCCAAAATTTAACCATACTCGATGGCATGCGTGTAGCTGTTTGATTAGACGGGACGATCACGAGAAGTCTGTCGTGCAAGCTAGACGGGACACGTGCGAGCAGTCCGCCGTGGAGGCTCGACGGGAACGCATGCATCCTATCCACCTCGCAGGCTCCACGAGACATGTGCGACCAGCAAGGCTGCCCATGCTCACCGGAAGCAAGCTCTTTGACCTCCATTGACTAGCCGCCTGCCTCGCTCACAACTTCTCCATTAATGGCGGACGAGCCGCTGTTTAACATGTGGTTAATTAAAGCACCTGGACGAAGGGTGTTTGCTTGTGATCCGATGGCAGTGTTTGCTTTGTTCATGTTTTCAACTCGTATTCCGGCCTAATTTAAATAACCACATAGGGAAATGGATAATACGATGACAAATAAAATGGCAACGAATAATACGACAGCAAATTTACAATGGCGTAGATAATAATTGTCTTACACATTCCGAATAATTTAAAATGCCACATGCGGCAGAGCCCGGAAGACACAGGGGCAAGAGAAGAAGGAAATCGCAGACAACGATCTGGGTCGCTACTGTCTCTACTCATTAACGGATCACCGGGAGACGACATCCTCCAGCCCATTCTTCAATTCCTCACGACTTTGCTTGAAAGCAGCCACGGATTCCTCCACCTCCTGGTTGCACTCAATCCGGAGCTTCCTCAAGTCACCCATCAGTTCCTCAATGACTGCTGTCAGCATCATCCCCGTGCACTGCTCTGCTCATGCAGCATCTTCCAGCCGGCAGCCTCCTCCTCCTTCTCGACGAGTGCCTTGAGGAGCTTCGCATTGTCACCCATGAGTTGCTCGACAAGGCCGGTCACCTTGTCAACCAAGGCCTCGCTGATCTAGAGTAGCTTCATCAAGCCGTCGACCAGCTCCTTCCGCCTAATGAGGCCTGCGAGAGTGTCGTCGTCCCCGGCCAAGGACTTCAGTAACGCCATCTCGTCATGATCGCCGAGGTAGCGAGTGCGCTTGTGAGAGCCCTCGCGTGCCTGTAAGAGCTTGTTCGAGGGCTCTGCAGCGCGCTGGGACATCTCTCCTACGGCTGCTGCTTCGCGGCGGGACCTCTCTAGTGCCTCCACGGTGTTGGTCTCTACTGCCTGGTTATATGTCCACCCGAAACACCTCCTACCGGCCATGGCAGAACGACTTGACATGAAAGACCAGTTTCGTGGGTGATGAGGAGAGGAACTATGAAGTAATTTTTGAGAAACAAGGTCAAAATTAGTTTAATAGGTGTGAATAGATTCGAAATTACTTATTGCGTTGTAATCTGCAATGTGATGAGAAACAAGGTCAAAATTTATTGATGGTTCTGGGCCTACAAAGCCTATTTCTTTTGTTCTAGCTCATCGCAAACAGTTCTTTTGGATCAACCGTATGCCACACATCGGAAGCCCGAAATGTGGGCCCGCATTCTTGGATGTACGTGTACGTGTCTGCCCACTATCACACACGGTCAAGATATCACCATCGTGTCCTATGGATGCGCAGTCGCACCTCCCATGGGGTGCCAGAAGGTTGACCACGTGGTTGCTCTCCGCTGAGGCGTCCACGACGCTCTTCTCCTTATTGAGGCGGCCGCGGTGAGCTCTGCTCACGTCCGACCGCGCGTTTTGGTTGCCATTGAGGCGGCCGCGACGCACTCCACTTTGGCATCCCTGCGCGTGCTTTGCTCGTCGTTGAGGCAAATTTACAATGGCAACGGTTAGTAATTGTCTGACATATTCAGGATAATTTAAAATTCCACATGTCGCAAGGCCCAAAACACTCACGACCTACATATACATACAATTATAATAAAATATAGGCTAAAAGGCCGAGCTGGCGGCCTTCCGACAATGGTCTTCTCGAACTCCATGGTCAGCATAGCACCTTGCAGTCGTTCATTCCAAATGTCCTGACCCGCCTTTGCCAACTAAGCTGCTGGCGCTGGGATGCTCTTGGGGCTGCTGGGCCACTTCTGAAAGAGCTTGATAGCATGCAATCACGCGCATGATATCTCCTCGAAACCGCTCCATTGCCATGTCTCTGGCCTGGTAGCAAATTCCGTCCATAACCTGCATCCTCAAGATATCACGTTGGTGATGTTCTACTTTGTCGGGGACGTCAACTCTGCCAAGGATGCTCTCAGTCTTGGCCACCAAATCATCGGGATCGAGGTTGACACAGCCGCCACGGGCAATGATGAAGCCACAAGCTGCTTGTGTCTTGACAAAATTGTAGAGGTCCTCTGCCCATTCCTTGCATGGCATCAGGCTCTCGATGAGCACTGGCGACGGTGGCTCTTCGGGTGGGTCGTCGATCATGATGACGAGCAGCTCTGGATCTTTTGCATGGTGGATGGCAAACTGCTCATCACACCTCCTCTGCAATATGTTGATTGTCCGCCCAAGGACTGTCATGCCGATATCACTACCGATGGGCCATGGTGCATGCACCGTCCGATGAAGCTGTTGCTCCCCGACCCGCTCCGGCTCATTCTCCTCGCTGAAGATGTAATGCAGGTAGGGGTTGACATCGAAGCTTTCGTCATTGCCTGGCATGCTTGGAATAACTAATGGTAGATGGTTGAGGACTAGATCTGTGTAGAGTGTCGCGACGGTGCATTGCCGCCTGGGTTATATGCAGCAAACCATTAGCTAGTGGCGGGAAACCGATGAGGGAAGAGGCATGGATTTTACAATTCACCCATGTGGAGTGTGGGAAGCATTTGCTGGAGCGCGGGAAGACTAAGTGGTTGAGGGTTGTGACTGTCATGCAGAGCCGGATATAGTTCTTTTATTCAAAAGATTGCCTTGAAGTATTCGGGAGGAGAAACCCGCCTTGCAATGCCGAAGACAATCTGCATGCAGAACATATCGTCATTGAAGACTAGTTCAGGGGGCTACTGAGGGAGTCCTGGATTAGGGGGTCCTCGGGTGTCCGGGCTGTATGATATGGGCCGGAATGATGGGCTGTGAAGATACAAGGTAGAATACCTTTCCACGTGTCCGGATAGGACTCTCCTATGTGTGGATGGCAAGATTGGCGTCCGGATGTATTATTTCCTTCTTCTGCAAACCGACCCTGTACAACCCTAGGCCCCTCCGGTGTCTATATAAACCGAAGGGCTTAGTCCGGACAGGCTATCAGAATTTATATAGGCTAGACATCTAGGGTTTTAGCCATTGCAATCTCGAGGTAGATTGACTCTTGTAACCCCTATACTCATCAAATACAATCAAGTAGGACGTCAAATACAATCAAGCAGGACGTAGGGTTTTACCTCCATTAAGAGGGCTCGAACCTGGGTAAACATCATGTTCCCCGTGTCCCTTGTTACCTTCGATCCTTAGACGCACAATTCGGGACCCCCTACCGGAGATCGGCCGGTTTTGACACCGACATTGGTGCTTTCATTGAGAGTTCCACTGTGTCGTCGGCAGAAGATTCGATGGCTCGTTCGATCATCAACAACGATGCTGTTTCTAGGGAAACTTTCCTCCCCGGACAACCTTTTGTGTTTGGTGGCTTCGCTCTGCGTACCAATTCAGTTGGTCACCTTGAACAGATCGACAGCTACGCCCCTGGTCATTAGATCAGATTCGGGAGCCTAAATTATGTCGCTGATATTCAAGGAGACTTGATCTTCGAAGCGTTCACGGTATCGACCACTATTCCTCATCTCCAAGAAGGAAACCCATCAGATCCATCATGAGGCACTGCTCAAAGACCAACTATCATCCCTGCCCTGGCCGTAGATCTAGAGCAGACTACCCCATCCAAAGATGGGAGTTTGAAACCCACTAGACTCTCTCCTACTACAGAGTTCTTTGCCGGAAACCCAGAGGCGACCATATCTTTGGCAATCCTAGAATCAAGCAGGGCTGTCCCTATCATTGGAGAGCCGAACTCACCCCTGGAGGCTAGCACCAAACTCTTAAGGTCTACGCCCATTAAGCACGGCTAGGTGTCATGCACCATGCCCAGCTCCAAAGGACCTCAGTTCCTCGTCCGGCCTTCGCTACTGAACGAGGACCTGGACTTAGTGCGATCTCTCACCATTACAGAAGTATCACCTCCGAACTACGCCCAACCCAGATTAGGGCCTAAGAGCGGGGAATTTTACATCCCACCCACCACCCACTTAGTAGCCACCATTGAGGACTTGACGGACATGCTAGATTATGCCTCCGAAGACATCGACGATATGGACGGCGATGCCACAGACAAACCAGGCTAGAACCCGCCTATTACCGGGCGTTGGACGACCACCTCCACATACGATGTGTATATGGTGGATACACCTAAAAAGGATGACGACGGCAGCAGCAAGGATCCGATTGAGGACAAGCCCGTTGAAGCACCACCAAAACATTGACGTCAGCGGTGCCACTCAAAGTCGCGTCGCGAAAAGGAAAGCAATACCGGCATCGGAGACAATAACACTCTGGATGATGCCGAAGATCCCGAAGACCCTGCCGAGCCTGTGTCCGAGCAGGATGAATGGGAGGAGGGACAAGTCAACCACGATGAGCCTGTTGGGAACGAGGATTCAGTGGATAGTAACTATCTACCAGTCTACGAGGAGGATGTCAGCCTCGACAATGAAGACTTCATCGTGCCAGACGAACCCCTCGAGCAAGAAATCTTTAAGCGACAACTAATCGCAAATGCGAGGAGCCTAAAAAAGAAATAGCAACAGCTTCAAGCTGAACAGGATACACTCAACGACAAATGGACCCAGGTCCTAGCTGCCGAAGAATATGGCATAGAGCACCCAACAAAGAGTTATCCGAAGCGTCGACTACTGCCACAATTCGATGATGAGGCCCTTGAGCCAATACCGTCAAGATATAATCACACTGATGAACCAGACCGACCACCACGTGGGTGAGATAAAGTGGCTGCTTATGCCGAACACCAGCCCGCACCACCTCGCTGTCAAGGCAAAGAGATAGCAGCTCCGGGCTCCACCTATGACTTATGCCAGGACTTGGACAATATAGCCGGTCAGGACAGATCAATCTATGGATCAAGGGGGCGTGCTCCAACGCGAGATGACGGCCATCAAGCCTGGCGCGACAAGCATAACCTCACCTGGCTGAAAACCGAACATGGATGTCATTTGAACTTCGTCGCGATGTTGCCCGATACAGAGGCTCCGCACACCCCTTATGCTTTACAAATAAGGAAATGCAGCACCAGTTTCCAGAAGGGTTTAAACCCGTAAACATTGAAGCATACGATGGAACGACGGATCCCGCAGTATGGATTGAAGATTTTCTTCTCCATATTCACATGGATCGCGGTGACGATCTCCACGCCATTAAATGTGTCCCACTAATACTCAAGGGACCAGCACGACACTGGCTAAACAGCCTCCCAGAGAACTCTATTGATAGCTGGGATGATTTGGAGGATGCATTTCGAGACAACTTCCAGGGTACTTATGTCCGGCCACCGGACACCGATGACCTTAGTCACATAGTCCATCAACCTGGAGAGTCAGCCCACAAACTCTGGACTCGGTTCTTAATTAAAAAGAACCAAATTGTTGACTGTCTGGACGCTGAAGCCCTAGCGGCCTTCAAACATAGCGTTCGCGATGAATGGCTTGCCCGACACGTCGGCCAAGAAAAGCCAAAGTCTACGGTAGCTCTTACCGCACTCATGAACCGCTTCTACGCGGGAGAAAACAATTGGTTAGCTCGTCGAAGCAACAATACTAGCGACCCCGGCACCTCCGAAACCAGGGATGGCAACGGACGGCCATGACGTAAAAAACACAAGCGTCGGAACAACAATGAAGAAACCGAAGATACATCGGTCAACGCCGGATTCAATGGCTCTAAACCCGGTCAGCAGAAGAAGCCATTCAAAGGAAACAGGGATGGCCCATCCAATTTAGACAAAATACTCGACCGGCCTTGCTAGATTCATGGTACCCCCGATAAGCCTGCAAATCATTCCAACAGAAACTCTTGGGTCTTCAAACAGGCCGGTAAGTTAAATACAGAACATAAGAGGAAAGGGTGGCCAAGCGAGGACAACGATGAGCCCTGCCCGTCGAACACAGGGGGACAGAAGAAATTCCCCCCTAAGGTAAAAACAGTGAATATGATATACGTCACTCATATCCCCAAGAGGGAGCGCAAGCGCGCACTAAGGGACGTCTACGCCGTAGAACCGGTCACCCCAAAATTCAACCCTTGGTTGGCTTGTCCGATCACCTTCGATCGTAGGGACCACCCGGCCAGTATCCGTCATGGAGGTTCAGCAGCCCTGGTCCTCGATCCAGTCATCGATGGATTCCATCTCACTCGAGTCCTCATGGACGGCGGCATCAGTCTTAACTTGATTTATCAAGATAGTGTTCGTAAAATGGTTATTGACCCGTCAAGAATCAACCCTAGTAACACCACCTTTAAAGGAGTGATACCAGGCGTAGTGGCCCGCTGTATAGGTTCATTAACATTGGAAGTGGTCTTCGGCTCACCGGATAACTTCCGAAGTGAAGACTTGATCTTTGACATTGTCCCCTTTCGAAGTGGTTATCACGCACTGCTCGGACGAACCGCCTTCACACACTTCAACGCAGTCCCGCACTATGCTTACTTAAAGCTCAAGATGCCCGGACCACGCGGCGTCATAACAGTCAATGGAAAAATGGAGCGCTCACTCCGTACTGAGGAGCATACTGCGGCCCTCGCAGCCTAGGTACAAAGCATCCCCATCAAGCCGAACATTTCGTCGGCCATCAAGCTCCCGGACACTGTTAAACCACTCCGGTCTACTCTATAGAATGACACATCAGTGCATCCAGAGCTGGACTAGCAGCTCCGCCTCTGTCAATCGCCCCATCTAACCGCGGTATATGTACCGCGTGTGCATAACTACACACTTAAAATACCTTGGGCAACGACAGAGGCATAATGCGGGCAGGGTCTGTAGCGCGGTTTAAACCTATTTTGACCTCAACCCCTCCTTTTTTCCTTTTTTCTTCCTCCTATCACAGGTTCGTTAAAACCTCATCACCTGACACAAGGGCTCTTTCCGAGGTCCCTTCTATACACACGATCATTGATTTCCCCTCTCAAAGGATTCGGCACCAAGGCGACAGCGGCGCAGACGTGCGGCAGGGCGTCAAGGGAATCTTGAAGAATACCTTTTCTTTTTTCAGCCCCGTATACAGCTTCCCCTCGTGTACAAATTCTCGGCATGTAAAATAGCCTTGATATTTATGGCATTATCTGTAATAGAATGTTTTAGCGTATCAATCAGATTATAATGGAAACAGTTTTTCCATCAACCCCTGTTCGGTATTGGTTTTTTCTATAAATCTGTATTCCTTCTTTGCGTCATATTGCCATATATACTTTGGTACGACTTAAATGCCAGGGGCTCTATTCGGCCACACATATTTCCAAAAAGTCCGAACACTCCTAGAGTATACTCCGGCGTCCCGAATATCGCATTATATGCATCAGCTCCAAATCATATCTTTGGTCAATAATTGGGTTGCCTCGCTCATGTGATTACTACCTTACATTCCGCTTGTCCGGCAAGGGTAGTAAAGGGAGAACTACTTAGATTGTGTTTCTGGTTCGTCCGGTCAAACACCTCAGTAGTGAAAGCTGAAAACTAACTGTCATGATACGGCGAGAGCCGGTCGGTGATTCAGCGACTTGCTATAAGTCTCTTGCAATTTCTTCCGTATTACTCGAAGGACTGGCCTTCATCCAGTCATGCGCCTAAGGCATCCCAGTTCGGATAGCCGCATATTGCTACCTCTTTAGCATGTGTTGATTTTCCCTTGAAGAGGAAAGGGTGATTGAGGGAGTCCTGGATTAGGGGGTGTTCGGGTAGCCGGACTATACCTTCAGCCGGACTCCTGGACTATGAAGATACAAGACTGAAGACTTCGTCATGTGTCCGGATGGGACTTTCCTTAGCGTGGAAGGCAAGCTTGGCGATGCGATATTCAAGATCTCCTACCATTGTAACCGACTCTGTGTAACCCTAACCCTATCCAGTGTCTATATAAACCGGAGGGTTGTAGTCCGTAGGCAATCAACTCCATACACAACAATCATACCATAGGCTAGCTTCTAGGGTTTAGCCTCCTTGATCTCGTGGTAGATCTACTCTTGTACTACCCATATCATCAATATTAATCAAGCAGGAGTAGGGTATTACCTCCATCGAGAGGTCCCGAACCTGGGTAAAACAAAGTGTTCCCTGCCTCCTGTTACCATCCGGCCTTGACGCACAGTTCGGGACCCCCTACCCGAGATCCGCCGGTTTTGATACCGACATTGGTGCTTTCATTGAGAGTTCCTCTGTGTCGTCGCTTTTAGGCCCGATGGCTCCTTCGATCATCAACAACGATGCAGTCCAGGGTGAGACTTTTCTCCTCGGACAGATCTTCATCTTTGGCGGCTTCACACTGCGGGCCAATTCGCTTGGCCACCTTGAGCAGATCGAAAGCTACGCCCCTGGCCATCAGGTCAGGTTTGGAAGCCTAAACTACACGGCTGACATCCGCGGGGACTTGATCTTCGACGGATTCGAGCCACAGCCAAGCGCGCCGCACTGTCTCGATGGGCATGATATAGCTCTGCCACCGAACAGCGCCTTGGAGGCCGCACACGCATCGGTTCCGACCATTGATTCGGAGCCTACTGCACCGATCGAGGATCAACGGTTGGATGCTGCCTCAGGGGCTGCGATCTCAGAGGCGATTGAGCCGAACTCCAGCCCCGCACTCCGCATGGCCCGTGACTCCGAGGAGTCGGATTCCTCTCCGAGCTCTGAGCCCCCCGCGCCCCTGCCGATCGAATCCGATTGGGCGCCGATCATGGAGTTCACTGCTGCGGACATCTTTCAGCACTCGCCCTTCAGTGACATCCTGAATTCTCTAAAGTCTCTCTCTTTATCAGGAGAGCCCTGGCCGGACTACGGTCAGCAAGGTTGGGATACGGACGACGAAGAAATTCAAAACCCACCCACCACCCACTTCGTAGCCACTGTCGACGACTTAACCGACACGCTGGACTTCGACTCCGAAGACATCGATGGCATAGACGACGATGCAGGAGACGAACAAGAACCAGCACCTGTAGGGCGCTGGAAGGCCACCTCGTCATATGACAGATATATGGTGGATACTCCAAAAGATGGAGATGGCGATGGAACAGTGGGGGATGATGCCCCCAAGAAACAGCAAAAGCGCCGGCGTCAGCGACGCCACTCTAAATCCCGCCAAAGCAAAAACGGTGATTCCGGCATGGGAGATAATACTACCCCGGATAGCGCCGAAGAACACCCACCTCAGCAAAATTAGGCACAGGAAGATGGAGAAACCAGCCCTCATGAAAGAGTGGCAGACTAAGAGGTCGAGGATGATAACTATACACCTCCCTCCGAAGACGAGGCTAGCCTCGATGACGACGAATTCGTCATACCATCAGACCCCGCCGAACAAGAGCTTTTTAAACACAGGCTTTTAGCCACGGCAAGCAGCCTCAAGAAAAGGCAGCAACGGCTTAGAGCGGCCCAAGAATTGCTAGCTGACAGATGGACTGAAGACCTTGTGGCCGAAGAGTATGAACTCGAACGCCCCTCCAAGAGTTACCCGAAGCGCAGGCCGCTACCCCGATCAGAGGAGGAAGCACCTACATCACCAGCGCATGACATGGCAGACCGGCCACCTCGCGGTCGTGACAGAGAGGCCTGTCGGCCCTCCACCCAAGCCATGCCCCGACGCCGCTCAACTAAGGCACGGGAAAATGCGCCCGACCTGCGAGACATACTGGAGGATAAGGCAAGACAAACAAGATCGATCTACAGATCGCGCAGGCGCCCTACGGCATGTGACAATGATCTTCACTCCGGATACAACAAATACGGCCGGGCCGAACACAACAGACATCGCTCTTCCGAGCTGCGTCGTGATATAGCCCAGTACAGAGGCGCCGCACACCCGCTATGCTTCATGAATGAAGTAATGGATCATAAAATCCCAGAGGGCTTCAAACCCGTAAACATCGAATCATACGATGGCACAACAGACCTGGCGGTATGGATCGAGGATTATCTCCTTCAAATCCACATGGCACGCGGCGATGATCTACACGCCATCAAATACCTCCCGCTCAAACTTAAAGGACCGGCCCGGCATTGGCTTAACAGCTTGCCAGCAGACTCAATCGGTTCTTCGGAGGACCTGGAAGCCGCATTCCTCGACAACTTCCAGCGCACTTATGTGCGACCGCCGGATGCCGACGACTTAAGCCACATAATTCAGCAGCCATAGGAATCGGCCAGACAATTATAGACACGGTTCCTAACAAAGAAAAACCAGATAGTCGACTGTCCGGATGCAGAGGCCCTAGCAGCCTTCAAGCATAACATCCGTGACGAGTGGCTTGCCCGGCACCTGGGACAGGAAAAGCCGAAATCCATGGCAGCCCTCACGACACTCATGACCCGCTTTTGCGCGGGAGAAGACAACTGGCTAGCTCGCAGTAACAACTTATCGAAGAACCCTGGTAATTCGGACACCAAGGACAAAAGTGGCAAGACATGTCGGAATAAGCAAAAACGCCGCGGTACAGCGACAGCAATGAAGACACGGCAGTCAATGCCGGATTCAAAGGCTATAAATCCGGTCAGCGGAAAAAGCCATTCAAAAAGAATACTCAGGGCCCGTCTAGTTTGGACCGAATACTCGATCGCTTGTGCCAGATACATGTCACCCCCGAAAGGCCAGCCAATCACACTAACAGGGATTGTTGGGTGTTCAAGCAGGCAGGCAAGTTAAGGGCCGAAAACAGAGACAAGGGGCTGCACAGCGACGACGAGGAGCCCAAGCCGCCGAACAACAATGGACAGAAGGGCTTTCCCCCACAAGTGCGGACGGTGAACATGATATACACAACCCACATTCCCAAGCGGGAGCGGAAGCGTGCGCTATGGGACGTATACGCGATAGAGCCAGTCGCCCCAAAGTTCAACCCATGGTCCTCCTGCCCGATCACTTTTGATCGAAGGGACCATCCCACTAGCATCCGTCATGGCGGCTTCGCCGCATTGGTTCTCGACCCAATCATCGACGGATTTCACCTCACAAGAGTCCTCATGGACGGCGGCAGTAGCCTGAACTTGCTTTATCAGGATACAGTGCGGAAAATGGGCATAGATCCCTCAAGGATTAAGCCCACAAGAACGACCTTTAAAGGCGTCATACCAGGTGTAGAAGCCAACTGTACAGGCTCAGTAACACTTGACGTGGTCTTCGGATCCCCGGACAATTTCCGAACCGAAGAGTTAATCTTCGACATAGTCCCGTTTCGCAGTGGCTATCACGCCCTGCTCGGACGAACCGCATTCGCAAAGTTCAATGCGGTGCCGCACTACGCATATCTCAAGCTCAAGATGCTAGGCCATCGAGGAGTAATTACGGTCAATGGAAACACCGAACGCTCCCTCCGTACGGAGGAGCATATGGCGGCTCTCGCAGCGGAGGTACAAAGTAGCCTTCTCAGGCAATTCTCTAGTCCGGCCATTAAAAAGCCAGACACTGCCAAGCGCGCCCGGAGTAATCCACAGCAGGACCGCCTGGCACGCTCTGAGCAAGCGTAGCAATGCGGCCCCAACCCCAGCTTTCGCAATATAGCGAAACCAGTACCTCGCGTACATAACTACGCCCTGGAAATACCGTGGGCACAGGGGAAGGGGCACAATAACGGCACACCCAAAATACAGCTTAAAACGTACTACGGGCTGCCGATTTTTTTTAATTTTTCTTACTTTCAGGACTCCATACTTTGGATGACCTGTTCGGAATTCGACTACCGCACAAATGATGCAAGATCCAGGGAGGCAGACAAGCCATGCCGCATTATGGAATCCCAGGTGGTCTCTGTTACGAGCGCTATACCTGTTTTAAGTACAATTCCGCGGCCTGCCCCTGGTCAGGACATACTGAATAGTCCAATACCTTCTGCTTACCGCACTATTTGTATCGTTCGGCTTTGATAAATAGTGTCAGTGTAAAAACCCGCGGATCTCGGGTAAGGGGTCCCGAACTGTGCGTCTAGGCTGGATGGTAACAGGAGATAGGGGACACTTTGTTTTACCCAGGTTCGGGCCCTCTCGATGGAGGTAAAACCCTACTCCTGCTTGATTAATATTGATGATATGGGTAGTACAAGAGTAGATCTACCACGAGATCAAGGAGGCTAAACCCTAGAAGATAGCCTATGGTATGATTGTTGTGTACGGAGTTGATCCTGTCCTACGGACTACAACCCTCCGGTTTATATAGACACCGGATAGGGTTAGGGTTACACCGAGTCAGTTACAATGGTAGGAGATCTTTGAATATCGCATCGCCAAGCTTGCCTTCCACGCCAAGGAAAGTTCCATCCGGACACGGGACGAAGTCTTCAATCTTGCATCTTCATAGTCCTGGAGTCCGGCTGAAGGTATTGTCCGGCTACCCGAACACCCCCTAATCCAGGACTCCCTCAGTAGCCCCTGAACCAGGCTTCAATGACGACGAGTCCGGCGCGCAAATTGTCTTCGGCATTGCAAGGTGGGTTCCTCCTCCAAGTCCTTCATAGAAGATTCTAATCACCAAGAGTAGTGTCCGGCTCTGTAAAATAAGTTTCCACATATTGCCATAGAGAGAATAATATTAACACAAATCAAATCTGCTGACGTATTCTGCAGTGCGCCATCACACCACAGCCAAGTCCCTTACTCGGATCGTTTTTACTTTTCCACCTCAGCATGTTTTGTGAGGCGGTTTCCTTGGCACGTCTTGTCAAAGCAGAGATCGTGTACCCTTTTTATGGGATTCTCATCAATATGGACGTGGGTAACCCAACCGCGCCATTTATCATGGCGCTCGGGAGGCAAGCGAGTTTTATTAGGCAGGTGGGGAAGCATAACCGCATCCGCCTATATAAGGGGATAAGGATCCACACTTTTTACCTACGCCTTCTTCCTCCCTTGCCTACCCATCTCTCGTGCACCCGAGCTCCAGCGCCCGAGCCCGCACTTCCCACCTCAACCTTCTCCAGCAATGTCCGGAGCGGAAGGCAAATGGATGGTCTCCACCGTTACGGAGGGCAAAATCAAGAAGCTAAGGAAGGCCGGGTATCTGTCCAAGGACATCACGTACCGGCTTCCCGAGGAGGGGCAGCTCATCCCCACCCCAAGGCCCCATGAGAGGGTGGTATTTCTCCTCCACTTCCTCCGCGGACTGGGTTTCCCACTCCACCCATTTGTCCGGGGGCTCATGTTCTACTACGGCCTGGGTTTCCATGATCTGGCTCCGAACTTTATCCTCAACATCTCGGCGTTTATCGTCGTGTGCGAGGCCTTTCTCCGCGTCCGCCCCCATTTCGGCCTCTGGCTCAAGACTTTCAATGCCAAGCCCAAGGTGGTGAGCGGCAGCCAGGCGGAGTGCGGAGGCGCCATGGCGGGCAGGATGGCCAACGCCCTATGGTTCGAGGGCTCTTTCATGGAGACCCTAAAGGGATGGCAATCCGGGTGGTTTTATATCACCGAGCCACGCGATCCGGAATGGACCGTGGCCCCCGAGTTCTGATCCGGACCCCCCACGCGGCTTGTGTCCTGGAAAGAGACGGGCCTATCATGGGGTGCCGAAAAAGAGGTGGCCGGATTGCAAACATGCATCCAGTCCCTGGTGAACAAGCCAATCTGGCTAGTTAATGTAATCCAGGTCATGCTCGTCCTCCGGATCCTCCCGTGCCAACAACGGGATTTCAATCTGTGGGAGTTCGACCCGGCGCAGCATCAAACCCTAGCAGGCTCTTCGACACAACGTACGAGGACGCCTAGAAGATGCTATTCAAGGGCACCGAGGCTCCCGCATCCGCCTCCGAGGACCGCAGATACAGCTTGCAGCGTCACGCTAGCAAGGTATGCCATTTACACCTTTTACAGGATATTAAGCTTTTTTCATAGATTGACTCTGTGCGGGATCTAAACTCCCCTACCTTTGACAGGCTTGGCGGGCGACAGCCGAACCAATTAACTGTCCGGCTCCGCTGCCCAAAGACCCAGCCCCAGCTCTACTGGTGAAGCTGCTGGCTCCGGCACCTTATGTGGTGCCGGAAAAGAAGGCCAAGAAGAAGAAGACCACGGGGACTCGAAAGAGTACTCGTAATGTGGTGCTGTCGGACTCGTCATCCGACGAGTCCGAGATGCCCTCTTCCCGTGAAAACGAGGAGGAGGAAGAAGAAACCTCTCCCCCTCCAGCGGGGGGAGGAAAGAAAAGGAAGGCCGCCCCAGAGGGGGAGGCCGAAGGGTCCAAGAAGAGGAAAACCCCTTCGCCGGACTACGCCCCCGACGCCGACGAGGGCGAAGAGGAGTGGCCGAACAGGGCCAGGCGTCCGGCGAAATCGTAAGTGTTCAGATACCAGAGTAACGCATGATATTCCTTTTGTTGCACAGCTTTCCCTAATGTCGAATATAATCATGTAGCCCGCCCCGGGCCGAACTCAACGAGTCGTCGAGCAGCTCCCTGGATTCATCGGACATGAACTCTGTTCCGCCAGCTGTCTCCCCCCGCACTGCAGATGACGCCGAAGTGGCGTCGCAACAAGCTCCGGGGCAGGAGGAGGTGGTCCTGGAGGAGCCGCAAGGCGACCTCCCGGACCCCAGAAGTGAAGGGGACAAGACCCCCTAGGGCTCCAAGTCCGGCTTTAAGCCGGACACCGTGCCGGAATCTTCAACAATTTCGGCCCGCGGCAGGCGAACTCCTTCCAAGAGGAGCAAGCCTTCTGAGCCGGCAGCCTCCGTCCAACCGGAGGCGTCGGACAATCTACTGGAGGTGCTTGAAGGCGCCTCCATCGACGAGGAGCACCGTACTATTATGAGTACGGTGATCCAGAAGGTTCAGTCCGCCAAGAGCGGGCTAAGTGAAGCTTGCGCTAGCCTCCTAACAGGCTTCGAGGTAAGTAAAAATATGTAAAAATATTACCGCATAGACAGTAGCCCCTGATGCTGTGTTTGGCGTTCGGAAAGAAATGCCGAATAGAGGATCTATTAAATTTCGCAGGAGTCTAACAATAAAGAGTCAATATGCGTATGCAGGCTTCGCTGCTAGCCACCGCCGCACTGACTGCGGAGGTGGGTACCCTGAAGCAGGGGCTCGAGCGGTCCGAGCAAGAGCTCGGCCATGCCAAGCGGCAGCTCGAGGAGAAAGAAGGTAAGAAATACCTTATAAAAAGGTGCCTATAGAGAGGCGTGATTGCAAAAAATAACAGGATTGTACTGCTTATTGTAGGGCCACGACTAAGGTGGCGACCCTCAAGCAGGTGCTGTCCGAGGCCGAAAAGAAAACAGCCGCGGAGCGCACCGAGCGAGAGAAGCTTGGGACTTAGGTCGGCGAGGTGCAGCAAGAGCTTCAGGCTCTCATGAAAAAACATGAGAGTTTGGAGCTTGAGTCAAAGACCCAAGCGTCCGAGCTCGCGACGGCCCTTGATACTGCCAAGTCTGCCAAGGCCGAAGCCCAAAAGGCCCTCCGAGAGTTGGAGGATATGAGGAAGATAGCAGCGGGTAAGGCATTCTTTATGCAAAGCAGAAATATAAAAGTAAACTACTTGTTACTTACCCGAATCCGGAGTTCTCCAGGGGCATTCGTAGATCTTCCTCGCAGCGTATCTGATGCCGCCGCGTTCTACCGAGCTGAACAGGGCAGCTCGATGGAGAAGGTGTTCTGGTCTCAGTATGCTGAGGACGGACACCCTGTGCCCTTGAGTGACCAGCTGAAACAGCTGGTCGAACTCCACAAGGCGGCCGAACAGGCCATGAAGGGCTTCATAGTTCGGCTGTGGCCCGGAGAGGCCCTGCCTGGGAGCTACTTCAGGCTGGTGCGGCGGCTGGTGGAGGTCTGTCCAAGGCTCGAGGTCATCAAGCGCTCCGTCTGCATTGAAGGTGCCCGTAGGGCCCTTGCCCGTGTAAGGTGCACTAGGGTAAGCTAGACCGTGAGAAGCTTGTGAAGGATGGGCCGCCGCCGGGGAAGGAGCATCGCAAGCCCGAGAACTATTACAAGGATGTTCTTGCGGGTGCCTGCCTTGTGGCAGATGAATGTACCAAGGATGTAATTTTTGAATAAACTCGCTTGTTTTTATCCTGTGCGCTGAAAACTTGTTCATAGGTGCTTAAGCAATGCTTGTTGAATTTAAAATATTATTTTCTGTGCGGCCGTTTATCAAAAAATTGAGAGATGGCCAGTCGTCGGCTTCTGCCCCCATGCCACTAGTGCTGGGGTGTTCGGGGATAAACCTGAGCACTCTTTTTCCCATAGTTGGGTCCTTCGAGGGAGGCGCTCAGCACAACGAACCAGGCAATCGGACTATATTGCTTGAACACTCTCACTTAGCCATAGAACTTTATAATTTTAAATTTCGGTGAAGCCCCTAGTTCGGAAGACCGAGTTCGGGGCGCTATCCACGCCTTGCCTGGGGTTATCCAGCTCCTCGCTCAAAGCGGCGTAAGCCTTTAGGGACTCGAAAAACCTCTCGAACAGCGACCGGTCTCTCGCCTCATCATGACAGTCAGTTTTAGCTTTCTCCACTGAGGTGCTTAACCTAGCTCAACCGGGGCACAATCGCAGTGGTTCTCCTAGTGCTACCTTAGTTGATATAGCGGAACGTAAGGCACCAAAACATAGGAGCCGGGCAAACCCAACTATTGACCCAAATCATGATTCGGAGCCGATGCATATAGTGCTATAAGTTCGGGGTGCCGCACTTGTGAAAGTGTACGGACTTCTCATGCCATATTGAAGGGTACTGAAGCCCCTGGCGTACTTGCCGTACCACAGTGTACGGGTGCAACATGTCATTAATGAACATATATATGAAAAGAGTAGTGCAAAAAATAGACAAAAAGCCAAGCATTGTTTATGGAGAGGCTGTTTATCAAAGCCGAACGATACAAATACTGCGGTAAGCAAAAGATATTGGACTACTTATGTCCTGACCAGGGAAAGGCCGCGGAATTTTATTTAAAACAGGTATACCGCTCGTAACAGAGACCACCTGGGGATTCCATAATGCGGCATGGCTTGTCTGCCTCCCTGGATCTTGCATCGTTTGTGCGGCAGTCGAATTGCCGAACAGGTCGTCCGAAGTATGGAGTCCTGAAAGTAAGAAAAGAAAAAGAATCCGGCAGCCCCTGGTATGTTGTAAGCCGTATTTTGAGCGTGCCGTTATTGTGCTCCTTCCCCTGTGCCCATGGTATTTCAAGGGCGTAGTTATGTACGCGAGGTACTGGTTTTGCTAGGTCGCGAAAGCTGGGGTTGGGGACGCATTGCTACGCTTGCTCAGGGTGTGCCAGGCGGTCCTGCTGTAGGTTACTCCGGGCGCGCTTAGCCGTGTCTGGCTTTTTAATGGCCGGACTGGGGAATTGCCTAAGAAGGCTACTTTGTACCTCCGCTGCGAGAGCCGCCGTATGCTCCTATGTACGGAGGGAGCGTTCGGTGTTTGCGTTGACCGTGATTACTCCTCGAGGGCCTGGCATCTTGAGTTTGAGATATGCGTAGTGCGGCACCGCATTGAATTTTGCGAATGCGGTTCGTCCTAGCAGGGCTTGATAGCCACTGCGAAACGGGACTATATCGAAGATTAACTCTTCACTTCGGAAATTATCCGGGGATCCAAAGACCACGTCAAGTGTTACTGAGCCTGTACAGTTGGCTTCTACACCTGGTATGACGCCTTTAAAGGTCGTTCTTGTGGGTTTGATCCTTGAGGGATCTATGCCCATTTTCCGCACTGTGTCCTGATAAAGTAGGTTCAGGCTACTGCCGCCGTCCATGAGGACTCTTGTGAGGTGAAATCCGTCGATGATTGGGTCGAGAACCAATGCGGCGAAGCCGCCATGATGGATGCTAGTGGGATGATCCCTTCGATCAAAGGTGATCGGGCAGGAGGACCATGGGTTGAACTTTGGGGCAACTGGCTCCATCGCGTATACGTCCCGTAGCGCCCGCTTCCGCTCCCGCTTGGGAATGTGGGTTGCGTATATCATGTTCACCGTCCGCACTTGTGGGGGAAAACCCTTCTGTCCATTGTTGTTCGATGGCTTGGGCTCCTCGTCGTCGCTGTGCAGCCCCTTGTCTCTGTTTTCGGCTCTTAATTTGCCTGCTTGCTTGAACACCCAACAATCCCTGTTAGTGTGATTAGCTGGATTTTCGGGGGTGCCATGTATCTGGCACAAGCGATCGAGTATTTGGTCCAAACTGGACGGGCCCTGAGTATTCTTTTTGAATGGCTTTTTCCGCTGACCGTATTCGTAGCCTCTGAATCCAGCATTGACTGTCGTGTCTTCATTGCTGTCGCTGTTAACGCGGCGTTTTTGTTTGTTCCGACGTGTCCTGCCACTTTTGTCCTTGGTATCCGAATTACCAGGGTTCTTTGATAAGTTGTTACTGCGAGCTAGCCAGCTGTCTTCTCCCGCGCAAAAGAGGGTCATGAGTGTCGTGAGGGCTGCCATGGATTTCGGCTTTTCCTGTCCCAGGTGCCGGGCAAGCCACTCGTCGCAGATGTTATGCTTGAAGGCTGCTAGGGCCTCTGCGTCCGGACAGTCAACTATCTGGTTTTTCTTTGTTAGGAACCGTGTCCAGAATTGTCTGGCTGATTCTTCTGGCTGCTGAATTATGTGGCTTAAGTCGTCGGCATCCGGCGGCCGCACGTAAGTGCCCTGGAAGTTATCTAGGAATGCGGCTTCCAGGTCCTCCCAAGAACCGATTGAGTCTGCTGGCAAACTGTTAGGCCAATGCCGGGCCAGTCCTTTAAGTTTGAGCGGGAGGTACTTGATGGCGTGTAGATCATCGCCGCGTGCCATGTGGGTGTGAAGGAGATAGTCCTCAATCCATACCGCCGGGTCTGTGGTGCCATCGTATGATTCGATGTTTACGGGTTTGAAGCCCTCTGGGATTTTATGATCCATTACTTCATTCGTGAAGCATAGCGGGTGTGCGGCGCCTCTGTACTGGGCTATATCACGACGCAGCTCGGAAGAGCTATGTCTGTTGTGTTCGGCCCGGCCGGATTTGTTGTATCCGGAGTGAAGATCATTGTCACATGCCGTAGGGCGCCTGCGCGATCCGTAGATCGATCTTGTCCGTCTTGCCTTATCCTCCAGTATGTCTCATAGGTCGGGCGCATTTTCCCGTGCCTTAGTTGTGCGGCATCGGGGCATGGCTTGGGTGGAGGGCTGAGAGGCCTCTCTGTCGCGGCCACGGGGTGGCCGGTCTGCCATGTCAGGCGCTGGTGATGTAGGTGCTTCCTCCTCTAATTGGGGTAGCGGCCTGCGCTTCGGGTAACTCTTGGAGGGGCGTTCGAGTTCATACTCTTCGGCCGCAAGGACTTCAGTCCATCTGTCAGCTAGCAAATCTTGGGCAGCTCTAAGCTGTTGCTGCTTTTTCTTGAGGCTGCTTGCCGTGGCTAAAAGCCTGCGTTTAAAACGCTCTTGTTCGGCAGGGTCTGATGGTATCACGAATTCGTCGTCATCGAGGCTTGCCTCGTCTTCGGAGGGAGGCGTATAGTTATCATCCTCGACCTCTCGGTCTGCCGCTCTCTCATGAGGGCTGGCTTCTCCATCTTCCTGTGCCGAATTTTTCTGAGGTGGGTGTTCTTCGGCGCTATCCGGGGTAGTATTATCTCCCGTGCCGGAATCACCGTTCTTGCTTTGGTGGGATTTAGAGCGGCGCCGCTGACGCCGGCGCTTTGGCTGTTTCTTGGGGGCGTCATCCCCCACTGTTCCATCGCCATCTCTGTCTTTTGGATTATCCACCATGTATATGTCATATGACGAGGTGGCCTTCCAGCGCCCTACAGGTGCTGGTTCCTGTTCGTCTCCTATATCGTCGTCCATGCCATCGATGTCTTCGGAGCCGAAGTCAAGTATATCGGTTAAATCGTCGACAGTGGCTACAAAGTGGGTGGTGGGTGGGTTTTGAATTTCCTCACCATCCGTATCCCACCCTTGCTGACCGTAGGCCGGCTAGGGCTCTCGTGATAAAGAGAGAGACTTAAGAGAATTCAGGATGTCGCCAAAAGGCGAATGCTGAAAGATGTCCGCTGTGGTAAACTCCATTACCGGCGCCCAATCGGATTCGATTTCCAGGGGCACGGGGGGATCGGAGTTCGGAGAGGAATCCGGCTCCTCGGAGTCACGGGCCATGCGGAGTGCGGGGCTGTAGTTCGTCTCGATCGCCTCTGAGATCACAGCCCCTAAGGCAGCGTCCAACCGCTGATCCTTGATCGGCGTAGTAGGTTCCGAATCAATGGTCGAAACCGATGCGTGTGCGGCCTCCAAGGCGCTGTTCGGCGGCAGAGCTATATCATGCCCATCGAGACAGTACGACACGCTTGGCTGTGGCTCGAATCCGTCGAAGATCAAGTCTCCGCGGATGTCAGCCGTGTAGTTTAGGCTTCCAAACTTGACCTGATGGCCAGGGGCGTAGCTTTCGATCTGCTCAAGGTGGCCAAGTGAATTGGCCCGCAGTGCGAAGCCGCCGAAGACGAAGATCTATCCCGGGAGTAAAGTCTCACCCTGGACCGCATCGTAGTTGAAGATCGAAGGAGCCATCGGGCCTAAAGGCGACGACACAGAGGAACTCTCAATGAAAGCACCAATGTCGGTGTCAAAACCGGCGGATCTCGGGTAGGGGGTCCCGAACTGTGCGTCTAGGCCGGATGGTAACAGGAGACAGGGGACACTTTGTTTTACCCAGGTTCGGGCCCTCTCGATGGAGGTAAAACCCTACTCCTGCTTGATTAATATTGATGATATGGGTAGTACAAGAGTAGATCTACCACGAGATCAAGGAGGCTAAACCCTAGAAGCTAGCCTATGGTATGATTGTTGTGTACAGAGTTGATCCTGTCCTACAGACTACAACCCTCCGGTTTATATAGACACCGGATAGGTTTAGGGTTACACAGAGTCGGTTACAATGGTAGGAGATCTTTGAATATCGCATCGCCAAGCTTGCCTTCCACGCCAAGGAAAGTTCTATCCGGACACGGGACAAAGTCTTCAATCTTGCATCTTCATAGTCCTGGAGTCCGGCTGAAGGTATTGTCCGGCTACCCGAACACCCCCTAATCCAGGACTCCCTCAAATAGCCTCTCTATAAACAATGCTTAGCTTTTTGTCTATTTTTTGCATTACTCTCTTATATATATGTTCATTAATGACATGTTGCACACGTACACTGTGGTACGGCAAGTACGCCATGGGCTTTAGTACCCTTTAATATGGTGTGAGAAGCCCGTACACTTTCAGAAGTGCGGCACCCCGAACTTATAGCACTATATGCATCGGCTCCGAATCATGATTTGGGTCAATAGTTGGGTTTGCCCGGCTCCTATGTTTTGGTGCCTTACGTTCCGCTATATCGGCTAAGGTAGCACTAGGAGAACCACTGCGATTGTGCCCCGGTTGAGCTGGGTTAAGCACCTCAGTGGAGAAAGCTAAAACTGACTGTCATGATGAGGCGAGAGACCGGTCGCTGTTCGAGAGGTTTTTCGAGTCCCTAAAGACTTATGCCGCTTCGAGCGAGGAGCTGGATAACCCCAGCCAAGGCGTTGATAGCGCCCCAAACTCGGTCTTCCGAACTAGGGGCTTCGCCGAAATTTAAAATTATAAAGTTCTATGGCTAAGTGAGAGTGTTCAAGCATTATAGTCCGATTGCATGGTTTGTCGTGCTGAGCGCCTCCCTCGAAGGACCCAAACATGGGAAAAAGAGCGCACAGGTTTATCACCAAACACCCCAGCACTAGTGGCATGGGGGCAAAAGCCGACGACTGGCCATCTCTCAATTTTTGATAAACGGCCGCACAAAAAATAATATTTTAAATTCAATAAGCATTGCTTAGCGCATATGAACAAGTTTTCAGCACACAGGATAAAATCGAGCGAGTTCATTCAAAAATTACATCCTTGGTGCACTCATCCGCTACAAGGCGGGCACCCGCAAGAACATCCTTATAGTAATTCTCGAGCTTGCGATGCTCCTTCCCCGGCGGCGGCCCGTCCCTAACAAGGTTCTCACCGTCCAGCTTACCCCAGTGCACCTTTGCACGGGCAAGGGCCCTACGGGCACCTTCGATGCAGACGGAGCGCATGATGACCTCGACCCTTGGACAGGCCTCCACCAGCCGCCGCACCAGCCCGAAGTAGCTCCCAGGCAGGGCCTCTCCGGGCCACAGCCGAACTATGAAGCCCTTCATGGCCTGTGCGGCCGCCTTGTGGAGCTCGACCAGCTGTTTCAGCTGGTCGCTCAAGGGCACAGGGTGTCCGGCCTCAGCATACTGAGACCAGAACACCTTCTCCGTCGAGCTGCCCTCTTCAGCTCGGTAGAATGCGGCGGCGTCGGATACACTGCGGGGAAGATCTGCGAATGCCCCTGGAGAGCTCCGAATTCGGGTAAGTAACAAGTAGTTTACTTTTATATTTCTGCTTTGCATGAAGAATGCCTTACCCGCTGCTATCTTTTTCACCTCCTCCAACTCTTGGAGGGCCTTTTGGGCTTTGGCCTTGGCAGACTTGGCAGTCTCAAGGGCCGTCGCAAGCTCGGACGCTTGGGTCTTTGACTCAAGCTCCAAACTCTCATGTTTTTTCATGAGAGCCTGAAGCTCTTGCTGCACCTCGCCGACCTGAGCCCCAAGTTTCTCTCGCTCGGTGCACTCCGCGGCCGTTTTCTTTTCGGCCTGAGATAGCGCCTGCTTGAGGGTCGCCACCTCAGTCGTGGCCCCTACAATAAGCAGCACAATCCTGTTATTTTTTTTGCAATCACGCCTCTCTATAGGCACCTTTTTCTGTAAGGTATTTCGTACCTTCTTTCTCCTCGAGCTGCCGCTTGGCAAGGCCGAGCTCTTGCTCGGTCCGCCCGAGGTCCTGTTTCAGGACACCCACCTCCGCAGTCAGTGCGGTGGTGGATAGCAGCGAAGCCTGCATACGCATATTGACTCTTTATTGTTAGACTCCTGCGAAATTTAATAGATCCTCTATTCGGCTTTTCTTTCCGAATGCCAAACAGAGCATCGGGGGCTATTGTCTATGCGGTAATATTTTTACATATTTTTTACTTACCTCGAAGCCTGTTAGGAGGCTAGCACAAGCTTCACTCAATCCGCTTTTGGCAGACTGAACCTTCTGGATCACCGTACTCATAATAGTACGGTGCTCCTCGTCGATGGAGGCGCCTTCAAGCACCTCTAGCACATTGTCCGGCACCTCCAGTTGGACGGAGGCTGCCGGCTCAGAATGCTTGCTCCTCTTGGGAGGAGTTCGCCTGCCGCGGTCCGGAATCGTTGAAGATTCCGGCACGGTGTCCGGCTCAAAGCCGGACTTGGAGCCCTGGGGGGTCTTGTCCCCTTTACTCCTGGAGTCTGGGAGGTCGCCTTGCGGCTCCTCCAGGACCACCTCCTCCTGCCCCGGAGCTTGTTGCAACGCACTTCGGCGTCGTCCGCGGTGCGGGGGGAGACAGCGGGCGGAACTGAGTTCACGTCCGATGAATCCAGGGAGCCGCTCGACGACTCGTTGAGTTCGGCCCGGGGCGGGCTGCATGATTATATTCGACATTAGGGAAAGCTGTGCAACGAAAGGAATATCATGAATTTCTCTGGTATCCGAACACTTACGATTCCGCCGGATGCCTGGCCCTGTCCGGCCACTCCTCTTCGTCCTCGTCGGTGTCGGGGGCGTAGTCCAACGGAGGGGTTTTCCTCTTCTTGGACCCTTCGGCCTTCCCCCTTGGGGCGGCCTTCCTTTTCTTTCCTCCCTCCGCTGGGAGGGGAGAGTTTTCTTCTTCCTCCTCGTTTTCACGGGAGGAGGGTGTCTCGGACTCGTCGGATGACGAGCCCGACAACACCACGTTGCGGGTACTCCTTCGAGTCCCCGTGGTCTTCTTCTTCTTGGCCTTCTTTTCCGGCACCACATAAGGCGCCGGAGCCCGCAGCTTCACTAGTAGAGCTGGGGCTGGGTCTTCGGGCAGCGGAGCCGGACAGTTAATCGGTCCAGATACCGCCCGCCAAGCCTGTCAAAGGTAAGGGAGTCTAGATCCCGCATAGAGTTAAACTATGAAAAGAAAGCTGAACATCCTGTAAAAGGTGAAAATAGCTTACCTCGCTAGCGTGACGCTGCGAGCTATATCCGCGGTCCTCAAAGGCGGATGCGGGAGCCTCGGCACCTTTGATTAGCGCCTTCCAAACGTCTTCATACGTCGTGTCGAAGAGCCTATTAAGGGTTCGGTGCAGTGCCGGGTCGAACTCCCACAGAGTAAAGTCCCGTTGTTGGCACGGGACGATTCGGCGAACGAGCATGACCTGGACTACATTTACAAGCCTGGTTGATTTGTTTACCAGGGACTGGATGCATGTCTTCAGTCTGGTCACCTCTTCCTCATTACCCCACGATAGGCCCGTCTCTTTCCAGGATATGAGCCGTGTGGGGGGTCCGGATCAGAACTCCGGGGCCGCGATCCATTTCGGATCGCGTGGGTCAGTGATGTAAAACCACCCGGCTTGCCACCCCTTTAGGGTCTCTACGAAGGAGCCCTCGAACCACAGGACGTTGGCAATCTTGCCCGCCATGGCGCCTCCGCACTCCGCCTGGTTGCCACACACCACCTTGGGCTTGATGTTGAAGGTCTTGAGCCAGAGGCCGAAATGGGGGCGGACGTGGAGGAAAGCCTCGCACACGACGATAAACGCCGAGATGTTGAGGATGAAGTTCGGGGCCAGATCGTGAAAATCCAGGCCGTAGTAGAACATGAGCCCCCGGACGAATCGGTGAAGTGGAAAACCCAGTCCGCGGAGGAAGTGGGGAAGAAATACTACCCTCTCATGGGGCCTTGGGGTGGGGAGGAGCTGCCCCTTCTCGGGAAGCCGGTGCGCGATGTCTTTGGACAAGTATCCGGCCTTCCTAAGCTTTTTTACGTCGCCCTCCGTGACGGAGGAGACCTTCCACTTGCCTCCCGCTCCGGACATCGCTGGAGAAGGTTGAGGTGGGAAGTGCGGGTTTGGGCGCTGCAGCTCGAGTGCGCAGGAGATGGATAGGCAAAGGAGGAGGAAGGCGTAGGAAAAAAGGTGGATCCTTATCCCCTTATATGGGCGGATGCGGTTATGCGTCCCCACCTGCCTAATAAAACTCGCTTGCCTCCCAAGTGCCGTGGTAAATGGCGCGGTTAGGGTTACCCATGTCCGTATTGATGAGAATCCCGTAAAAAGGGCACACGATCTCTGCTTTGACAAGACGTGCCAAGGAAACTGCCTCGCAAAACATGCTGAGGTGGAAAAGTAAAAACGATTCAAGTAAAGGACTTGGCCGTAGTGTGATAGCGCACTGCGGAATACGTCAGCAGATTTGATTTGTGTTAATATTATTCTCTCTATGGCAATATGTGGAAGCTTATTTTGCAGAACCGGACACTACTCTTGGTGTTTACAATCTTCTACGAAGGACATGGAGGAGGAACCCGCCTTGCAATGCCAAAGACAGTTTGCGCGCCGGACTCGTCGTCATTGAAGCCTGGTTCAGGGGCTACTGAGGGAGTCCTGGATTAGGGGGTGTTCGGGTAGCCGGACTATACCTTCAGCCGGACTCCTGGACTATGAAGATACAAGACTGAAGACTTCGTCCCGTGTCCGTATGGGACTTTCCTTAGCGTGGAAGGCAAGCTTGGCGATGCGATATTCAAGATCTCCTACCATTGTAACCGACTCTGTGTAACCCTAACCCTATCCGGTGTCTATATAAACTGGAGGGTTGTAGTCCGTAGGCAATCAACTCCATACACAACAATCATACCATAGGCTAGCTTCTAGGGTTTAGCCTCCTTGATCTCGTGGTAGATCTACTCTTGTACTACCCATATCATCAATATTAATCAAGCAGGAGTAGGGTATTACCACCATCGAGAGGGCCCGAACCTGGGTAAAACAAAGTGTTCCCTGCCTCCTGTTACCATCCGGCCTTGACGCACAGTTCGGGACCCCCTACCCGAGATCCGCCGGTTTTGACACCGACAGTGATGCAGCAAAGTAGCATAAGTATTTCCCTCAGTTTTTGAGAACCAAGGTATCAATCCAGTAGGAGATTACACGCAAGTCCCTCGTACCTGCACACACAAACAAGAACCTCGCAACCAATGTGATAAAGAGGTTCTTAATCTCTTCACGGTCACTTACGAAAGTGAGATCTGATACAGATAATAAGATAAATATTTTTGGTATTTTTGTTGTATTGATTGGAAAACAAAGATTGCAAAATAAACAATGATAGAAATAGCAAGTGGATAGGAAAATAATATGACGGAAGATAGGTTTCACTAGTGGCTTCTCTCAAGATAGCAAATTCTACGGTGGTTGAACAAATTACTGTTGAGCAATTGATAGAAAAGCGCATAGATATGAGAATATCTAGGCATGATCAAGTATATAGGCATCACATCCGCGACAAGTAGACCGAAACGATTATGCATCTACTACTATTACTCCACACATCGACCTCTATCCAGCATGCATCTAGAGTATTAAGTTCATAAGAATAGAGTAACGCATTAGGCAAGATGACATGATGTAGCGGGATAAACTCAAGCAATATGATATGAACACCATCTTTTTATCGTCGATGGCAATAATACAATACGTGCCTTTCTGCCCCTGCTGTCACTGGGAAAGGACACCGCAAGATTGAACCCAAAGCTAAGCACTTCTCCCATTGCAAGAAAGATCAATCTAGTAGGCCAAACCAAACTGATAATACGAAGAGAGTTGCAAAGATATTAAATTATGCATAAAAGAATTTATAGAAGAATCAAATATTGTTCATAGATAAACTTGAATATAAACCCACAATTCATCAGATCTCGACAAACAGACCGCAAAAAGAATTACATCGAATAGATATCCAAGAGAATCGAGGAGAACTTTGTATTGAGATCCAAAGAGAGAGAAGAAGCCATCTAGCTAATAACTGTGGACCCGAAGTCTGTGGTAAACTACTCAGACATCATCGGAGAGCCTATGGTGTTGATGTATAAGCCCTCCGTGATCGATTCCCCCTCCGGCGGAGTGCTGGGAAAGGCCCCAAGATGGGATCTCACGGGTACAGAAGGTTGCGGCGGTGGAAATTGGGTTTCATGGTGCTCCTGGATGTTTTTAGGGTATATGTGTATATATAGGAGGAAGAAGTACGTCAGTGGAGTTGCGAGGGTCCCATGAGGGTGGGGGGCGTGCCTGGCCCCCCTGGGCGTGCCCTCCTGCCTCATGGCCTCCTCGCTTCTTTCTTGACGTCCACTCCAAGTCTCCTGGATCATGTTTGTTCCAACAATAACTCTCCCGAAGATTTCATTCCGTTTGGATTCCGTTTGATATTCCTTTTCTGCGAAACACTGAAATAGGCAAAAGCAACAATTTGGACTGGGCCTTTGGTTAGTAGGTTAGTCCCAAAAATAACATAAAAGTACATAACAAAGCCCATTAAACATCCAAAACAGATAATAAAATAGCATGGAACAATCAAAAATTATAGATACGTTGGAGACATATCAAGCATCCCCAAGCTTAATTCATGCTCGTCCTCGAGTAGGTAAATGATAAAAGCAGAATTTTTGATGTGGAATGCTACCTAGCATAATTCTTTATTGTGGATGAATGTTCAGATCCGAAAGATTCAAGATAAAAGTTTAATATTGACATAAAAACAATAATACTTCAAGCATACTAACAAAGCAATCATGTCTTCTCAAAATAACATGGCCAAAGAAAGTCATCCCTAGAAAATCATATAGTCTGGCTATGCTCTATCTTCATCACACAAATTATTTAAACCATGCACAACCCCGATGACAAGCCAAGCAATTGTATCATACTTTTGATGTTCTCAAACTTTTTCATTCTTCACGCAATACATGAGCGTGAGCCATGGATATAGCACTATAGGTGGAATAGAATGGTGGTTGTGGACAAGACAAAAAGGAGAAGATAGTCTCACATCAACTAGGCGTATCAATGGGCTATGGAGATGCCCATCAATATATATCAATGTGAGTGAGTAGGGATTGCCATGCAACGTATACACTAGAGCTATAAGTGTATGAAAGCTCAACAAAAGAAACTAAGTGGGTGTGCATCCAACTCGCTTGCTCACGAAGACCTAGGGAATTTTGAGGAAGCCCATCATTGGAATATACAAGCCAAGTTCTATAATGTAAAATTCCCACTAGTATATGAAAGTGAAAACATAGGAGACTCTATCATGAAGATCATGGTGCTACTTTGAAGAACAAGTGTGGTAAAATGATAGTAACATTGTCCCTTCTCTCTTTTTCTCTCATTTTTTTCTTTTTTATTTGGGCATTTCTCTTTTTTTAGGGCCTCTTTTTTCTTTTCTTTTTTTCATCCGGAGTCTCATCCTGATTGTGGGGGAATAATAGTCTCCATCATCCTTTCTTCACTTGGGACAATGCTCTAATAATGATGATCATCACACTTTCATTTACTTACAACTCAAAAATTACAACTTGATACTAGAACAAAATATGACTCTATGTGAATGCCTCTGACGGTGTACTGGGGTATGCAATGAATCAAGAGTGACATATATGAAAGAATTATGAAAGGTGGCTTTGCCACAAATATGGTGTCAACTACATGATCATGCAAAGGAATATGACAATGATGTAACGTGTCATAACAAACGGAACGGTGGTAAGTTGCATGGCAATATATGTCAGGACCCCGATTCCAAGTCACATCGATCTAGCCGGTAACACCTCATATCACTTTGCGGCCTCACGCACGGTATCCCACGGGTGACGCCTTACCATGGCCCGGGACCGTTTGCGCCTTTTGGCTCACGTATATGACAGTGTCGCTAGCATCCATATGACAGAGAACCCGGGCCGACATGGCTAGTCGTGAACCCAAAGTGGCACAGACCTATGGAGACAGGCATACATGAATCACATCGAACATGTCGGTCATCAAATGAGTGATTCCGGGCTGTAGCACTGGGCTAACAGGACTCCGGGGAACCCCGGGCTGTAGCAGGCTAGGCAGGACTCCGGAAGTCACCGTGTGACATTTCCTCGAAGGGACAGACATAGGGACGAAGTGAAACACATGCCGGCCAGTCAAGTGTCCTGAGCAGTAGTGCTGGGCTAGCAGGACTCCGGTGAACCGGGCTGTAGCAGACTACTATGGCTCGAGGAACACTAGACTACATTTCCCCATAAGAAAGGCTGTCAAGGATAAACAACTAGATTGTCGGATCCCACTCATACCAAGCATTTCAATCATACGCACAATATGCCTGATATGAGTACATACAACATGGCATCACAACAAAACTCAACAACTCAAGTACTTTATTTAAAGGCTCCAGAGAGCCATACATAACATGTTCATACAGATAGGGGTCACATGACCCGACACTCAAGTCATACAAACATAGAAGCACATGCGGAAGCAACTAGTCTGGGTACAGACTCTAGAAAGAAAGAAGGCATCTCGAAGCCTGTCTATCTACATAGGCCCTCCATGGCCAGGGTCACCACCTGGGTGGCTAGTCACTCGTCGACGTCAAGGTCTACATAGAACCCATCGGAGGGGGCAGTGTTGTCGTCTGAAAACAATAAATAAGAAAAACATGAGTACAAAGGTACTCAGCAAGTCTTACATCAGAACCTACTATACATGCTTATTCTCAAGAAGGCGGTGGGGTTGATGCAGCAAGCCAGCTTTGACTCTTGGCTAAGCTATCCTATGGAACTTCACCAGTAAAATAGTTTTCGCACACGAGTCCACTACTCACCAACACAATACTCCACCGGGGATCCTCCCTCGTCATCCTATGAGAGGGCCATCCTCGGTACTCACACTTTATCTTGAGTCTTTTAGTAGTATCCATTAACTTGTCTATGAACTGTATATGCAACCAAGTAGTCCTTTACCGCGGACGCGGCTATTCGAATAGTTTTGTACCCTGTAGGGGTGTACTTCGTCACACATGTTTCCACCACTTAGCGTCTGCACACGACATGTGCTCGGCAGACTTCAAGCGAAAACCGACGTGGGTGTAGATCACGACCTGACTAACCTCACAAGTCTCTAGTCCAGGTTTATCGCCTATTCAGGTTCCATCCGCAAGGAAATCCGGCCGGGGTGTCCTCAACGGCCCCAAACGATGTGAACAGGGTTCCCGCGACACCAAACGGGTGACTCGGTACACCGTGCCATGGTGTATCTACCGCAACATAGCCCACCCCTAGGGTCAGCGCTACGCACGGCCGCCAACACGTATCCTACAAACACCAGAAACTAGTTGCAACTCCTGGACAGAGGCGAGAGGGGTCAGTAAGTCGAGCGGGGTCATATTTCAGGGCCCAATGTGTGGTAGTAGCTGAATCTTAAATCACGCATACAGATCTCAGTGCTTAGGGACGGCCTCAATGAAACAACCCACCATGTACTCCTACATGGCCTCTCATCGATACCTTTACCAAGACATGTTCAACGCATCCCTCACATTACCGGCATAAGAATTTCACTCTAGCCCATCTCCCAGATGAACCAGACCTGACACAACTCTAAGCATAGCAGGCATAGCAAGGTAAGAATCACATACATGGCTCAATCAACTCCTACACATGCTAGTGGGTTTCATCTAGTTACTGTGGCAATGACAGGTCATGCAGAGGATAAGGTTTCAACTACCGTAGCACAAAGCAGTTTGAATCGCATTGTCTTAATGCAGTAAACAAGAGCAGAAGCGAGAACATGGGTTTGTATCGGAATGATCAATGGTTGCTTGCCTGATGGAGTGGTAGTGGGATACTGCCCTTCAGTTGGATACTCGTGGATATCCTCGGAGGCAGAACCTACCACGAAGAACACATCGTAATACAATCAACACATGACGATATGCAAAAATATGACGCATGCTATGACATGGAAATATGAATGTGTCTTGGCCTAATGCAAGTTATATTAGAAAGGAATGAACTCATTTGAATCAAAGATTCAAATATTAGCTCATTAAACATGGCCTTAATAGTGCTTTTCCTTATTCTGCCTAAACAGCAAGGTGACTTGTTTTGTCATGCATGAAACCATTACAGTTGGATAGATTGAATTTTTCTGATAATTTTTCATATATAATTTATCGCATTTGGAGCTATGGTTGAATTTCTATGAATTTTTGAAGTTTGAACTATTTTCTGGAATTTCCTGAATAAGAATAAATGCAGAAAATCAATTACTGCGTCAGCATTGCGTTAGGGTGACGTCAGCAGGTCAAAGGCGCCAGCCCAGATCAAACCTGACTGGTGGGCCCCTTCTGTCAGCCTCTCATCTAATTAGCAAAATTAGATTAACACTAATTAGTTGTCAGTGGGGCCTGGGCCCACATGTCAGTGACTGATTTAATTAAAATTAATTAAGACTAATCCTAATTTAGTTAGCCGACCGGCCCCACCTGTCATAGACTCAGGGGGGTCTTCCTGGGCCCACCCAGGGGTGAAACTGGGTCAACTCGCCGGCGGCTCGACGCCGGCGAGGCCCGAGACGGCGGAGGCCTTCGGATTTGGTCCTCAGGTGACCAAATCGACGGCGGAGACGTGCTACGCGTAGCTGGGGCTCATGCGCATCTAGTGGGGCAAGTGGGAGGAGCTGGGGTGGAGCGAGCTCGCCGGAGTTCGGGCGAGGTCGGTTTCGAGGCTACGGTGCATGGGAGGAAGAACTGGTGGTGGCTACGGGTCCCTGGTGCTGCGCTGAGCACGGTGAGGCGCTCGGACGCGTGCTTGCACGGCCGTAGCCACGACGGCGGCATGGCCGGCGGCGAGGAGCACTCGGGCTTGGAGGGGGCGGTGGCTACGAGGCGTAATCGAGCACGGGAACTAGGGGGAAAGGAAGAGGAGCTCACAGCGGAGTCGGAGAGGGGGTCAGCGGGCTCGGGGAGGTCCTGGCGGCGGCGAATTCGACCGGAGATGGCTCGGGTGCCCGAGGTTGAAGACGAGGGCGAAGGCGGCGATGCAAGGCCTCCGGCGATGCGTGGCTCGGTGGGGAGGACGAGGGAGTCGAGGCGGAGCTAATGGGCTCGTCGGAGGGGCGAGGGGGTGTCTGTGGTGGCAACTACGGCGATCGGCGGCGAGGTACGCGCTCGGCCGTCGCGGGAGAGAGAGAGAGGGAGACGAGGGGGAGAGTGAGCGAGTGCGAGAGGGAGACGTGGGGTGTCGCGTGGCACTTCAGGGCATCTCCCGGGCGTCGGCGAAAGCAGGAGGTGGCCGGCGTGTGGCCGCGGGCGCCGGCCACGCGCTCCGCGTCCTTCTGGCGCGAGGAGGACGACGACTGGCAGCACCAGCAGGCTGGGCCGAGCCAGGTGGCTGGGCCAGCACAGGTAAGGCCCAGGTGGGCTTCTTTCTCCTCTTTTTTTAATTTAGTTTCTGTTTTCTATTTAACTGCAACTGTTTAGCTTTAAATAAAATACTAAAACATTTCCAAAAATCCTGAAAATAAATGTGGCCTCTGTTTAGATGATTTCCAAAAGGAAACATTTATTCCCAGAATTATTTGAGCATTTAGATTATTTTATAGCATTTAAATGCCCAAATTCAAATACTTATGATTTAATTCAATGACCTTCTGTTGACATAGAAAATTGTGCACCAATTTTGCCAGAGGTTCTAACCTAAGACAAAGAGGGTGAACTTTTTAGAAGGGCATTTCAGGTTCATTGAAAATATTTTTAGTAAACCCTAGTTGTTTCCAAGGGGGGGTGTGTTGGGGGTTCTGTCTTCCCCAATTCAAATTTAAGAGGAATTTAAACATGATGCACATTCTAATGCTTGAACTAGCTAGGGTGTGACAACTCACCCCCACTCAAAAGAATCTCGTCGCGAGATTTAGGATCCTCCGGGAAGAAGGTGGGGTACTCAAGTCGAAGACGATCCTCCCTTTCCCAAGTGGCTTCTTCCTTGGAATGGTGTGACCATTGAACCTTGAGAAACTTGATATTATGACGTCGAGTGGTACGCTCGGCTTGATCAAGGATACGAACGGGATATTCCCGATAAGAAAGGTTATCTTGTAGATCAAGCGTTTCGTGATCCACTCCACGGATAGGATCCGCGAAGCAATGCCTGAGTTGTGAAACGTGGAAGACATCATGAACTCTGGAAAGATGCGGAGGTAGTTCCAATTGGTAGGCAACTTCTCCTCGTTTGGCAAGAATGCGAAAGGGTCCAATGTAACGAGGAGCCAATTTGCCTTTGATACCAAAACGATGGGTTCCCTTTAACGGAGTAACCCGAAGGTAGGCCTTCTCGTCGACTTCATAAGTCATAGGTTTATGTTTATGATCATATTGACTCTTTTGACGAGATTGGGCTGTTTTCAATTTCTCACGAATAACGCGAACCTGCTCTTCTGCTTCCTGAATCATATCCGTGCCAAAGAGCTGTCTTTCCCCGGTTTCTGACCAGTTAAGAGGCGTTCGACATTTTCGTCCATAGAGAACTTCGAAAGGAGCTTTCCCCAAACTAGCTTGATAACTATTGTTATAGGCAAACTCCGTGAATGGAAGGCATTTCTCCCAACTCATTCCGAACGAGATAACAGAAGCTCGGAGCATATCTTCCAAAATTTGATTGACTCGCTCTACTTGACCACTTGATTGAGGATGGAAGGCGGTACTAAAAGAGAGATGAGTTCCCATAGTATTTTGGAAGCTTTCCCAAAATCGAGAGGTGAAGAGACTCCCACGGTCTGAGTTAATTTCCAATGCAACACCATGAAGAGATACTATTCGGGAGATGTATAGATCAACTAGCTGGCTAGCAGTGATACTCTCACGAACAGGTAGAAAGAGGGCTACTTTGGAAAGTCGGTCGATCACAACGAAGATGGCATTATTCCCTCTCTTGGTCCTGGGAAACCCAGTGATGAAATCCATACTGATTTTATCCCATTTCCATTCAGGAATAGCCAAAGGTTGAAGGGGGCCAACAGGCCGTTGATGCTCTGCTTTAACACGACGACAGACGTCGCAGCTAGCAATGTATTGAGCGATTTCTCTCTTCATCCTAGTCCACCAAAACCTCTGGCGTAGGTCTTGATACATTTTAGTACTACCGGGATGAATGGTGAGAGGGGATTCATGAGCTTCCTTAAGGATCAACTGGCATAGATGTTGTTTCTTGGGAACCACCAAACGGTTCTCGAAAAAGACAGCACCTCGCTCATCCATGGAGAAACATTTAGCAACTCCGCTAGCAATGTTTTCCTTAATCCGAGATATGCCCTTATCACGCTTCTGGGCAGCTATGATTTGATCCATAAGGGTAGGTTTCGCCACCAGGGTGGATAGGAATCCTCGAGGAACAATGTGAAGATTAAGCTTACGAAATTCCTCATGGAGAAGTGGTTGACTTTGTTGTAACATCAGGTTGTTACAATAGGACATATGGCTTAGCGCATCAGCCATGACATTGGCTTTGCCTGGGGTGTAAGTTATTCCTAAGTCATAATCCGAGATCAACTTGACCCAACGTGTTTGCCTGAGATTCAAATCTGGTTGGGTGAAGATATATTTCAAACTTTGGTGATCGATGAAGATCTCGCAACGATTACCGAGAAGGTAATGTCTCCAGGTTTTAAGTGCATGGACTACAGCTGCAAGCTCTAGATCATGTGTGGGATAATTTTCCTCATGTGGGTGTAATTGCTGTGAAGCATAGGCAATTACCTGACAATCTTGCATGAGTATGCAACCTAGTCCTTGTCGCGAGGCGTCGCAATAGATAATAAAGTCCTTGGAGAAATCTGGTGGTACCAGTACGGGAGCAGATGTCAGGCGTCTTTTTAGTTCCTGAAAACTGAACTCGCACTGTGGAGTCCACTCGAACTTTTTAACCTTCTTGAGGAGTTCAGTTAGAGGTTTAGCAACCTTGGAGAAATTTTCGACGAAGCGGCGGCAATAGCTCGCTAAGCCAAGGAAGCTCCGAACTTGCTTAACCGTCTCAGGTGGAGTCCAATCAAGGACGGCTTGAACTCGCTCGGGATTGACAGCAATACCCTTACCAGAAATTACATGGCCTAGATAGGTCACTTTTGGCAACCAAAATTCACACTTGGAGAATTTGGCATAAAGGCGATGCTCTCAAAGTTTCATCAATACCAGCCTTAGATGTTCGGCATGTTCTTCTTCATTCTTGGAGTAGATGAGTATGTCATCGAGGTATACTACGACAAATTTGTCCAAGTACTCCATGAAAACCGAGTTCATTAACCAGGAAAAGGTGGCTGGGGCATTGGTTAAACCGAAGGACATCACGGTGTACTCGTATTGGCCATAACGAGTAACAAAGGCCGTTTTGGGAATGTCCCCATTTCTGATTTTGATTTGATGGTAGCCCAACCTCAAATCCATCTTGGAAAAGATTGAGGATCCAGCGAGCTAATCATACAGATCGTTGATCCTGGGAAGCGAATATTTGTTCTTGATGGTGACCAAATTGACAGGTCGGTAATCCACAACCATTCGATCCGTTCCATCCTTCTTCTTGACGAAGAGGACGGGGCAAGCCCAAGGAGAGGAACTAGGACGGATGAAACCCTTTTTTAAGGACTCGTTGAGTTGGTTCTTAAGCTCGGCTAGTTCTAAGGGTGCCATCTTGTAGGGTCTTCTAGAGATTGGAACGGTTCCTGGGACAAGGTCTATCACGAACTCAACATCCCTGTCAGGTGGAACACCTGGCAGTTCTTCTGGAAAAACATCCGGAAAGTCTTGGACTACCTTAACATCCTCAAGGTCTGGAAGAGGGTTAGCATTTAGAGAGTAAAGCTGGCGCTTAGCCACTCGAGTTAAGACATTGACTGTCTTGCCCGATGGGTGAGTAAGTTGAACGGTTCTAGTGGCACAATCGATCTTAGCATAATGAGCTGACATCCAGTCCATACCCAAGATGATATTTATGTCGGAGGACTTGAGAGCTATTAAGGATGGAAGGAAGACAAGTCTGTTGATAAGAATTTCGTTCCCATGGCTTACTCTAGAAGTTTGCCATTTGGAACCCGGGGTTTGAATTACCATGGAAGTGGGCATGTCACAGAATGTCGTGTTATGCAATCGAGCATAGCTCTCGGATATGAATGAATGAGATGCTCCAGTATCGAAAAGAACGGATGCCGGATGGCAGTTAACAAGGAGCGTACCAAGGACGACGTTGGGATCCTCATGAGCCTCCTCGGCTGAAACATAGTTGACATGGCCACGTGCAGTGGTGGTCGGCTTGGCGTAAAATGTTTTCCCGCTGGCTTACCACGGCCAACGGACTTCCCAGTTTGATTGGAGTTTTTGTTCTGGGGACACTCTCGGCTATAGTGACCCGGCTCTCCACACTTAAAGCATGTCACCACATTGGGGCCTGGAGCAGCATTAGCAGCGGGGCCACCATAGGGCTTGGGCGGTGCAAATTGCTGGTTGGGACGAGGCGCCTCAAAGGATGGCCTCGGGATGAACCTGGGTGGCAGTGCCGTGCTTGGGATCCACACCCGGCGCTTCTGAGCTCCCGAGCCGGATGAAAAGCCAAAATCACGGGAGTGCTTGCGTGAAGCGTCATAATCAGTCTGGCCTGTCTCAGCGCTGATGGCTTTATTGACCAGCTTTTGAAAAGATGTGCACTCGTGCAGACGGAGATTGCGGCGAAGCTCAGGGCTAAGTCCCTTGCGGAACCTTGCCTGCTTCTTAGCGTCAGTAGAAACCTCTTTAGGGGCATAGCGTGCCAGATTCCCAAATTCATGACTATATGCATCCACAGTCAGTCTTCCTTGGGTGAAGTTGCAGAACTCCTCCCTCAAAGCCTCACTAAATTCAGCCCAAGAAGTGATTTGGCCGACCGGGTGCATAGCTTCGAAGTTTTCCCACCAAAGGCTAGCAGGGCCTTCGAGGTGATAGGCAGCATAGGTAACCTTGTCGGCTTCGGCTACGTTGGCAGAACGTAGCTTGTGGGTGATGCTGCGAAGCCAGTCATCCGCGTCGAGGGGCTCGACGGAGTGATTAAACTTTGGCGGGTATAGCTTGATAAAGTCATTGATTGACACCAAGTCATTTCGCGGGTGGCATGCAGTGTTCTGCTCAATCCGCTCTAGCAGGCGGTTAGTCTCACGCTTGTTTCTTTCCGCCTCTAGCATCACTTCGGCCAGAGAAGGCGGGTGAGGCAGATTCTCACCTCTAGCTGCACTGGCTTCCCCCTGCTACGGGGCAGCAGGGTTGCTACGGGTGTTGACCATCCTAAGAGGAAACAAGACAACGGTTTAGACAAGGATGGCTCAAACTTAGCAAGGAAGTGCAGAATGTAATGGATAACACAGAATGTCGAGATGTTCATCCGTATGTCATGGTAATATAAAACTGCCATATATATACCAACGGTCATACACATCATACATAGTTCAGTACAAGCCCAGGCTACAGTAGAACTATGATGAAATACATTACATCTCATCAGAGGCATTCCAAGCTCCTATACATTATTTGTCTACAGCTCCGGAATTGATTACACACAAAGTCATATTCCACAAGTCACACAGGACAGTGGAGATACAACTACTACAATACTAGTGGTACTACTACTAACTCAGACAGCTCCGTAGTAGTTCTCATAGAAGTCGCCTCCGTAGACTGGAAGTTCAACATGACCATCCGGGAACAGACAGTCATGAGGAGCCTGTGGACCAAAGGGGCTAGGATGAGGTCTTGGACCAACAAACGGTGGCCTGCGGGGACCACGGGGTGGGGTGATGCCTCCCACATCACGCCAATCCACCATGTGTGGCAGAGCTGATCTCACAGGATACAGATCCCTTGTATCCATACATCCAGCTTGCACCGCAGGTGCAAACCGAGTCAATGTGGCCCAATGATCAGCACGGGTATTAAAAAGCTCCAACCTCAAGGCCCGATTCTCTCGGTCCTTATCTTCGAGCATCTCGCCAGTGGTACGAGTTAATGAGTCCTCCTGAGTGGAGTCAGCATAGATAGCCTGAAGATACCCTTGCGCTCCCGGAAGTGAAGCTGGCATGTAACGGAAGTCGGTGTTCCGAAGCAGGCCAGTCCGGACTCGCAAGATGGTCATCATGGAATAGGCAGCATCCTGCACAGCCATCTCAACAGTAACCCCGAGTCCATAGGAACAGTGAAGGGGCTTGGTAGATCCAGGATAAGAAGGAAATATCCTGACGGTGCAGAGATATTGGCTTTGATTAAAGTCGTGGAACTGCTCTTCGACGGTGTATTCGGGATACCAACGGTAGCCCGTCTCGATCATTACCCGGACTAACATAGCAGTATGACCGGGCACGTCGAGGCACCGGGTCAGGCGAACCACTTCATTTTGAACATGGTTGGCCATCTGAAAGCACAACCACAATGCAAAGGCATCAGAATTTCTAGGGAAAATTGGACAGCATAACAGATGTAAATGCTCAGAAAAAGATTTGAGTCATCCACAACAGTTCGCAATACCACTCAACAACATCATATCAAGATTCTGATCCAATTAGCAACATACTATGGATTAGTAACACGTGAACCTGATAGAAGAAGAGAGCCTAGTCCTTAACCCATGTTGAATGAGAAGAGAATGACTCAGATCAGAGGCATAGGTAAAGGAGTAAAAGAACCTTACATTCCCTCCCACAATCAATTTCCCTACATATAACTAGAGCATTTCTGGACTCGACATCGACCAGTTTGGCTCAACGAACCTACAGGCAGTCCGGCTCTGATACCAACGCTGTCAGGACCCCGATTCCAAGTCACATCGATCTAGCCGGTAACACCTCATATCACTTTGCGGCCTCACGCACGGTATCCCACGGGTGACGCCTTACCATGGCCCGGGACCGTTTGCGCCTTTTGGCTCACGTATATGACAGTGTCGTTAGCATCCATATGACAGAGAACCCGGGCCGACATGGCTAGTCGTGAACCCAAAGCGGCACAGACCTATGGAGACAGGCATACATGAATCACATCGAACATGTCGGTCATCAATGAGTGATTCCGGGCTGTAGCACTGGGCTAACAGGACTCCGGGGAACCCCGGGCTGTAGCAGGCTAGGCAGGACTCCGGAAGTCACCGTGTGATATTTCCCCGAAGGGACAGACATAGGGACGATGTGAAACACATGCCGGCCAGTCAAGTGTCCTGAGCAGTAGTGCTGGGCTAGCAGGACTCCGGTGAACCGGGCTGTAGCAGACTACTATGGCTCGAGGAACACTAGACTACATTTCCCCATAAGAAAGGCTGTCAAGGATAAACAACTAGATTGTCGGATCCCACTCATACCAAGCATTTCAATCATACGCACAATATGCCTGATATGAGTACATACAACATGGCATCACAACAAAACTCAACAACTCAAGTACTTTATTTAAAGGCTCCAGAGAGCCATACATAACATGTTCATACAGATAGGGGTCACATGACCCGACACTCAAGTCATACAAACATAGAAGCACATGCGGAAGCAACTAGTCTGGGTACAGACTCTAGAAAGAAAGAAGGCATCTCGAAGCCTGTCTATCTACATAGGCCCTCCATGGCCAGGGTCACCACCTGGGTGGCTAGTCACTCGTCGACGTCAAGGTCTACATAGAACCCATCGGAGGGGGCAGTGTTGTCGTCTGAAAACAATAAATAAGAAAAACATGAGTACAAAGGTACTCAGCAAGTCTTACATCAGAACCTACTATACATGCTTATTCTCAAGAAGGCGGTGGGGTTGATGCAGCAAGCCAGCTTTGACTCTTGGCTAAGCTATCCTATGGAACTTCACCAGTAAAATAGTTTTCGCACACGAGTCCACTACTCACCAACACAATACTCCACCGGGGATCCTCCCTCGTCATCCTATGAGAGGGCCATCCTCGGTACTCACACTTTATCTTGAGTCTTTTAGTAGTATCCATTAACTTGTCTATGAACTGTATATGCAACCAAGTAGTCCTTTACCGCGGACGCGGCTATTCGAATAGTTTTGTACCCTGTAGGGGTGTACTTCGTCACACATGTTTCCACCACTTAGCGTCTGCACACGACATGTGCTCGGCAGACTTCAAGCGAAAACCGACGTGGGTGTAGATCACGACCTGACTAACCTCACAAGTCTCTAGTCCAGGTTTATCGCCTATTCAGGTTCCATCCGCAAGGAAATCCGGCCGGGGTGTCCTCAACGGCCCCAAACGATGTGAACAGGGTTCCCGCAACACCAAACGGGTGACTCGGTACACCGTGCCACGGTGTATCTACCGCAACATAGCCCACCCCTAGGGTCAGCGCTATGCACGGCCGCCAACACGTGTCCTACAAACACCAGAAACTAGTTGCAACTCCTGGACAGAGGCGAGAGGGGTCAGTAAGTCGAGCGGGGTCATATTTCAGGGCCCAATGTGTGGTAGTAGCTGAATCTTAAATCACGCATACAGATCTCAGTGCTTAGGGACGGCCTCAATGAAACAACCCACCATGTACTCCTACATGGCCTCTCATCGATACCTTTACCAAGACATGTTCAACGCATCCCTCACATTACCGGCATAAGAATTTCACTCTAGCCCATCTCCCAGATGAACCAGACCTGACACAACTCTAAGCATAGAGGGCATAGCAAGGTAAGAATCACATACATGGCTCAATCAACTCCTACACATGCTAGTGGCTTTCATCTAGTTACTGTGGCAATGACAGGTCATGCAGAGGATAAGGTTTCAACTACCGTAGCACACAGCAGTTTGAATCGCGTTGTCTTAATGCAGTAAACAAGAGCAGAAGCGAGAACATGGGTTTGTATCGGAATGATCAATGGTTGCTTGCCTGATGGAGTGGTAGTGGGATACTGCCCTTCAGTTGGATACTCGTGGATATCCTCGGAGGCAGAACCTACCACGAAGAACACATCGTAATACAATCAACACATGACGATATGCAAAAATATGACGCATGCTATGACATGGAAATATGAATGTGTCTTGGCCTAATGCAAGTTATATTAGAAAGGAATGAACTCATTTGAATCAAAGATTCAAATATTAGCTCATTAAACATGGCCTTAATAGTGCTTTTCCTTATTCTGCCTAAACAGCAAGGTAACTTGTTTTGTCATGCATGAAACCATTACAGTTGGATAGATTGAATTTTTCTGATAATTTTTCATATATAATTTATCGCATTTGGAGCTATGGTTGAATTTCTATGAATTTTTGAAGTTTGAACTATTTTCTGGAATTTCCTGAATAAGAATAAATCCAGAAAATCAATTACTGCGTCAGCATTGCGTTAGGGTGACGTCAGCAGGTCAAAGGCGCCAGCCCAGGTCAAACCTGACTGGTGGGCCCCTTCTGTCAGCCTCTCAGCTAATTAGCAAAATTAGATTAACACTAATTAGTTGTCAGTGGGGCCTGGGCCCACATGTCAGTGACTGATTTAATTAAAATTAATTAAGACTAATCCTAATTTAGTTAGCCGACCGGCCCCACCTGTCATAGACTCAGGGGGGTCTTCCTGGGCCCACCCAGGGGTCAAACTGGGTCAACTCGCCGGCGGCTCGACGCCGGCGAGGCCCGAGACGGCAGAGGCCTTCGGATTTGGTCCTCCGGTGACCAAATCGACGGCGGATACGTGCTACGCGTAGCTGGGGCTCGCGCGCATCTAGTGGGGCAAGTGGGAGGAGCTGGGGTGGAGCGAGCTCGCTGGAATCGAGCTCGTGGCGGCGGCCGGAGTTCGGGCGAGGCCGGTTTCGAGGCTACGGTGCATGGGAGGAAGAACTGGTGGTGGCTACGGGTCCCTGGTGCTGCGCTGAGCACGGTGAGGCGCTCGAACGCGTGCTTGCACGGCTGTAGCCACGACGGCGGCATGGCCGGCGGCGAGGAGCGCTCGGGCTCGGAGGGGGCGGTGGCTACGAGGCGTAATCGAGCACGGGAACTAGGGGGAAAGGAAGAGGAGCTCACAGCAGAGTCGGAGAGGGGGTCAGCGGGCTCGGGGAGGTCCTGGCGGCGGCGAATTCGACCGGAGATGGCTCGGGTGCCCGAGGTTGAAGACGAGGGCGAAGGCGGCGATGCAGGGCCTCCAGAGATGCGTGGGGAGGTGGGGAGGACGAGGGAGTCGAGGCGGAGCTAATGGGCTCGTCGGAGGGGCGAGGGGGTGTCTGTGGTGGCAACTATGGCGATCGGTGGCGAGGTACGCGCTCGGCCGTCGCGGGAGAGAGAGAGGGAGACGAGGGGGAGAGTGAGCGAGTGCGAGAGGGAGATGTGGGGGGTCGCGTGGCACTTCAGGGCGTCTCCCGGGCGTCGGCAAAAGCAGGAGGTGGCCGGCGTGTGGCCGCGGGCGCCGGCCACGCGCTCCGCGTCCTTCTGGCGCGAGGAGGACGACGACTGGCAGCGCCAGCAGGCTCGGCCGAGCCAGGTGGCTGGGCCAGCACAGGTAAGGCCCAGGTGGGCTTCTTTCTCCTCTTTTTTTATTTAGTTTCTGTTTTCTATTTAACTGCAACTGTTTAGCTTTAAATAAAATACTAAAACATTTCCAAAAATCCTGAAAATAAATGTGGCCTCTCTTTAGATTATTTCCAACAGGAAACATTTATTCCCAGAATTATTTGAGCATTTAGATTATTTTATAGCATTTAAATGCCCAAATTCAAATACTTATGATTTAATTCAATGACCTTCTGTTGACCTAGAAAATTGTGCACCAATTTTGCTAGAGGTTCTAACCTAAGACAAAGAGGGTGAACTTTTTAGAAGGGCATTTCAGGTTCATTGAAAATATTTTTAGTAAACCCTAGTTGTTTCCAAGGGGGGGTGTGTTGGGGGTTCTGTCTTCCCCAATTCAAATTTAAGAGGAATTTAAACATGATGCACATTCTAATGCTTGAACTAGCTAGGGTGTGACAATATATCTCGGAATGGCTATGGAAACGCCATAATAGTTAGGTACGGTTGCTGTATTGAGGAAGGTATATGGTGGGTGTATGGTACCGGCGAAAGTTGCGCGGTACTAGAGAGGCTAGCAATGGTGGAAGGGTGAGAGTGCGTATAATCCATGGACTCAACATTAGTCATAAAGAACTCACATAATTATTGCAAAAATCTATTAGTTATCGAAACAAAGTACTACGCGCATGCTCCTAGGGGGATAGATTGGTAGGAAAAGACCATCGCTCATCCCCGACCACCACTCATAAGGAAGACAATCAATAAATAAATCATGCTCCGACTTCATCACATAACGGTTCACCATACGTGCATGCTATGTGAATCACAAACTTTAGAACAAGTATCTCAAAAATTCACAACTACTCAACTAGCATGACTCTAATATCACCATCTTCATATGTCAAAACAATCATCAAGTATCAAACTTCTCATTGTATTCAATGCACTTTTATGAAAGTTTTTATTATACCCATCTTGGATGCCTATCATAATAGGACTAATTTTATAGCCAAAGCAAATTACCATGCTGTTCTAAAAGACTCTCAAAATAATATGAGTGAAGCATGAGAGATCAATAATTTCTATAAAATAAAACCACCACCGTGCTCTTAAAGATATAAGTGAAGCACTAGTGCAAAATTATCTAGCTCAAAAGATATCAGTGAAGCACGTAGAGTATTCTAATAAATTCCGATTCATGTGTGTCTCTCCAAAAGGTGTGTACAGAAAGGATTATTTTTGTAAACTAGAAAGCAAAGACTCAAATCATACAAGACGCTCCAAGCAAAACACATATCATGTGGTGAATAAAAATATAGCCTCAAGTAAAGTTACCGATGGACGAAGATGAAAGAGGGGATGCCTTCCGGGGCATCCCCAAGCTTAGGCTTTTGGTTGTCCTTGAATTTTACCTTGGGGTTCCTTGGGCATCCCCAATCTTAGGCTCTTGCCACTCCTTATTGCAAAATCCATCAAATCTTTACCTAAAACTTGAAAACTTCACAACACAAAACTCAATAGAAAATCTCCTGAGCTCCGTTAGCATAAGAAAACAAACCACCACTTCAAGGTACTGTAATGAACTCATTATTTATTTATATTGGTTTTAAAACTAAAGTATTACAACTTCTCAATTGTTCATACCCCCCGATACTAGCCATAGATTCATCAAAATAAGCAAACAACACATGAAAAACAGAATATGTCAAAAACATAACTGTCTGTAGTAATATGTAGGTTTAGAATACTTCTGTAACCCCAAAAAATCTGAACTAAATTGGTGGACTTGAGGAATTTTTCTATTAATCATATGAAAAAATAATCAACCTAATCGCACTCTCCAGTAAAAAATGGCAGCAAATCTCGTGAGCGCTAAAGTTTCTGTTTTTTACAGCAAGATCGCAAAGACTTCCCCCAAGTCTTCCCAAAGGTTCTACTTGGCACAAACACTAATTAAAAACATAAAACCGCATCCAAACATAATCTAGATGAATTATTTATTACTAAACAGGAACAAAAAACAAGAAACAAAAATAAAATTGGGTTGCCTCCCAACAAGCGCTATCGTTTAACGCCCCTAGCTAGGCATAAAAACAAGAATAGATCTAGGTATTGTCATCTTTGGTATGCAATCCATGAGTGGCTCTAATAATAGATTCATAAGGTAATTTAATTTTATTCCTAGGGAAGTGTTCCATGCCTTTCCTTAACGGAAATTGGAATCTAATATTTCCTTCTTTCATATCAATAATTGCACCAATCGTTCTAAGGAAAGGTCTACCAAGAATAATAGGACATGTAGGCTTGCAATCTATATCAAGAACAATGAAATCTATGGGAACATAATTCCTATTTGCAACAATAAGAACATCATTTATCCTTCCCATAGGTTTCTTAATAGTGGAATCCGCAAGATGCAAATTTAAAGAACAATCATCAAATTCACGGAAACCTAACACATCACACAAAGTTTTTGGAATCATGGACACGCTAGCACCAATCACATAAAGCATATCATGCATGCTCTTTAATTTTAATTTTAATAGTAGGTCCCCACTCATCATAAAGTTTTCTAGGGATAGAAACTTCTAATTCAAGCTTTTCTTCATAAGATTGCGTTAAAGCATCAACGATGTGTTTGGTAAAAGCTTTATTTTGACTATAAGCATGAGGAGAATTTAGCACGGATTGCAACAAGGAAATACAATCTATCAAAGAGAAATTATCATAATTAAATTCCTTGAAATCCAAAATAGTGGGTTCACTACTATGTAAAGTTTTGACCTCTTCAATCCCACTTTTAACAATTTTTGCATCAGGATCTAAAAACTCTGAATCATTGGGACACCTTTTAGCTAAAGTTGACTCATCTCTAGTCCCATCATTATCAAGATTCATATTGCAAAACAAAGATTTAATAGGAGACACATCAATCACTTTTAGATCTTCATCCTTATTATCGTGAAAACTAGAACACGCTTTTATAAAGCAATCTTTTTTAGCACGCATCCTAGCGGTTCTTTCTTTGCACTCATCAATGGAAATTATCATGGATTTGGGAGATTCATTGATATCAAGCTTAGGTGGAATAGATCTAAGTTTCAAAGAATCAACACCAAGAGAAATTCTATCCACGTTCCTAGCCAACTCATCAATCTTAGGAATTTTTTCTTCAAGCAAAGCATTGAAATTCTTTTGCGAAATCATAAATTCTTTAACACTAGTCTAAAAATCAAAGGGCATCTTATTGAAATTTCCATAAGAGTTGTTGTAGGAATTACCATAAAAATTAGAGGAATTACTAGGAAACGACCTAGGATTAAAGTTTGCTCTATACGCGTTGTTACCAAAATTGTTGCTACCAACAAAATTCACATCCATAGATTCATTATTATTCTCAATCAAAGTAGACAAAGGCATATCATTAGCATCATAAGAAACACTCTTATTAGCAAACAATTTCATAAGCTCATTAATCTTTCCACTCAAAACATTAATTTCTTCTATCGCATGAACCTTTTTACTAGTAGATCTTTCGATGTGCCATTGAGAATAATTAACCATAATATAATCTAGGAGTTTAGTAGCTTCTAATAAAGTGATTTCCATAAAAGTGCCTCCCGTTGTCGAATCTAAAAGATTTCTAGAAGCAAAATTCAATCTAGCATAATTTTTTTGTATGATCATCTATAAGTTTAGTCCATGAGTAGGGCAATTACGTATCATTAATTTCTTCCTCTCCAAAGCTTGTGCAACATGCTCATGAGCAAGTTTCTTAAAATTCATAACATCGTTTCTAAGAGAGATGATCTTAGCCGGAGGAAAACACTTAGAGATAAGAGCATCTTTGCACTTATTCCATGAATCAATACTATTTTTAGGCAAAGACGAAAACCAAGTTTTTGCACGATCCCTAAGCGAAAACAGAAATAGCTTCAATTTAACAATATCATTATCCACATCTTTCTTCTTTTGCATATCACATAAATCAACAAAGCTGTTTAGATGGGTAGCGGCATCTTCCCTAGGAAGGCCAGAAAATGGATCTTTCATAACAAGATTCAGCATCGGTAAGAGGAGCAATCAGACTGCTAATAAAATCATTATTGTTGGTATTGGAAAAGTCACACAATTTAGTATTGTATTGAGCCATCGTGATCCAAACAATCCAACACACAAGCACACAAGCAGCAAGCGTAAAGAGACAGATAGAAAATAGGCGAACGGAAAAGAGGGCGAATAAAACGGCAAGGGTGAAGTGGGGGAGAGGAAAATGAGAGGCAAATGGCAAAAAATGTAATGCGAGGGAGAGGAGTTTCTGATGGGTACTTGGTATGTCTTGACTTGTGCATAGATCTCCCCGGCAACGGCCCCAGAAATCCTCCTTGCTACCTCTTGAGCATGCGTTGGTTTTCCCTTGAAGAGGAAAGGGTGATGCAGCAAAGTAGCGTAAGTATTTCCCTCAGTTTTTGAGAACCAAGGTATCAATCAAGTAGGAGATTACACGCAAGTCCCTCATACCTTCACAAACAAACAAGAACCTCGCAACCAATGCTATAAAGGGGTTGTCAATCCCTTCATGGTCACTTATGAAAGTGAGATCTGATACAAATAATAAGATAAATATTTTTGGTATTTTTGTTGTATAGATTGGAAAATAAAGATTGCAAAATAAACAATGATAGAAATAGCAAGTGGATAGGTAAATAATATGACGGAAGATAGACCCGGGGGCCAGAGGTTTCACTAGTGACTTCTCTCAAGATAGCAAATTCTACGGTGGGTGAACAAATTAATATCGAGCAATTGATAGAAAAGCGCATAGTTATGAGAATATCTAGGTATGATGATGTATATAGGCATCACGTCCGCGACAAGTAGACCGAAACGATTCTGCATCAAATACTATTACTCCACACATCGACCGCTATCCAGCATGCATCTAGAGTATTAAGTTAATAAGAACAGAGTAACGCATTACAAAAGATGACATGATGTAGATGGATAAACACAAGCAATATGATATAAACCCCATCTTTTTATCCTCGATGGCAACAATACAAAACGTGCCTTGCTGCCCCTGCTGTCACTGGGAAAGGACACCGAAAGAGTGAACCCAAAGCTAAGCACTTCTCCCATTGCAAGAAAGATCAATCTAGTAGGCCAAACCAAACTGATAATTTGAAGAGACTTGCAAAGATATTAAATCATGCATAAAAGAATTCAGAGAAGAATCAAATATTGTTCATATATAATCTTGATCATAAACCCACAATTCATCGGATCTCAACAAACACACCGCAAAAGAATTACATTGAATAGATGTCCAAGAGAATCGAGGAGAACTTTGTATTGAGATCCATAGAGAGAGAAGAAGCCATCTAGCTAATAACTATGGACCTGAAGGTCTGTGGTAAACTACTCACATATCATCGGAGAGGCTATGGTGTTTATGTAGAAGCCCTCCGTGATCGATTCCCCCTCCGGCAGAGCGCCCGAAAAGGCCCCAAGATGGGATCTCACTGGTACAGAAGGTTGCGGCGGTGGAAATAGGGTTTATAGTGCTCCTGGATGTTTTAAGGGTATATGTGTATATATAGGAGGAAGAAGTACATCGGTGGAGCTGTGAGGGGCCCACGAGCGTGGGGGCGCGCTTGGCCCCCCTGGGCGAGCCCTCCTGCCTCGTGGCCTCCTTGCTTGTTTCTTGACGTCCACTCCAAGTCTCTTGGATCACGTTAGTTCCAAAAATAACTCTCCCGAAGGTTTCATTCCGTTTGATATTCCTTTTCCGAGAAACACTGAAATAGGAAAAAAAAACAACAATTTGCACTGGTCCTTTGGTTAGTAGGTTAGTCCCAAAAATAATATAAAAGTGCATAACAAAGCCCATTAAACATCCAAAACAGATAATATAATAGCATGGAACAATCATAAATTATAGATACGTTGGAGACGTATCACATATGCACCAGGGGCTAGTACTTAGTCCCACCGTCAAACTCCTATGGCTAAGTGAAAGTGATAAAGCCGCATAGTCAAATTACCTGGTTCGCCGCGCAGTCACCTCCTTTACGGACCAAGATGTTGGGTCAAGTGTGATTGTGTGCTATTCCGAACACCCCCGTAGCATGTACGAGGGGGCTAAAGCCGACGACTAGCAAACTCTCATAATTAAAAAAGGGCCGCACAGGAGGAAAGTAATTTTAGATAAAAGCATACATATATTACAGGCCCCGGTTCATAACACAAAGTCTGGATAAATATATTACATTCACTCAAACATGATATCCTTTGAGCATTGGCCCTCTACTATTCGTTCACCCTCCAGGACATCGTCCAAATACCGCTCCAGCTTGCTGTCGTCCTTGCCTTTGGGTGGGCCCTTGCTCGCCACGACAGTGGCCTTCATCTTCGCCCAATGCATATTGACACGGGCAAAGGCCATCTGCACACCCTCTATGCACGCCGAGCGCTTTATAGCTTCAGCTCGGGGCAGTGCATCGGTGAGTTGCTTCACCAGGGCGAAGCAGTTGCTAGGAATGGGTTAGGTTGGCCAAAGTCGGACTATGACGTCCTTCATGGCCAACCCGGGCATCCTATGCAGCTCCGCCAGTTGCATCATCTAGTTGTTTTATAGCGTCGGATGCTCTAGTGCCAGGAACTGTGACCAGAAGAGCTTCTTCGTTGTGTTCCCCTCGTGGGCCCGGGAACTACGCGGCGTGGGCAACACTCTTCCGAAGGTCCGCAAAGGTGTTTGGAGAACTCCACAGTCGAGTGAGCAAGGCATATCTTTGACCGGAAAATATACTCTGCAAAAGAAAGGGCTTAGTAGACGCTATCTGTTCGGCCTGCCGGATCTCTTCACGAGCACTCCGGGACTTGGTATGTGCCTCCTTGACCTCGTGGAGGGCTTTGGCAAGTTCGGCCGCTTGGGACGAATTCTTCTCCTCCAAAGTCTCGCATTTGCTGATGGCGTCTTTCAAATCATGCTCCACTTCGGCCACCCTCTCTTCGTGCTGGCGGCGGGTAACCTATTCGGTCTTTAAATCCGCAGCCGCTTTATTAGCGGCTGCTTTGCTCGTTTTCGCCTCCTCCTTGGCTTGGGCAAGGGCGTTCTTGAGGGCCTCGACCTCGGCTGCGCTAGCTGCACCCATATTCACAGCAGTACATGAGTTACACTCTGAATTTGCATAGTACTTCAGATATATGATTAAACTCTTTTAAAAGTACATGCATACCTTGCACCTCATCGAACCGCTTGTTAATGCGGTCAATCTCATCATCTGCCAGCTTCAGCTTCCGATTAAGTTCGGAAACTTTAGCGTCCTGGGCGGTTGCCGCCAATAGGGAAGCCTGTTGAAAAAACAAAAAGTATGTCACCGTCTCCTAATTCAATGAGATCCTCTGTTCGGCTTTTTTCAAAAACCAGACAGCGTACTAGGGGCTACTATCAATATACGGGTATATTTCCTTCATTTGAAAATCATCTAGAGCATTACGTCGCATACCTCGAAGCCTATTAGCAAGCTGGTAAAGGCTTCGTTCAGCTGGCTCTTGGCGGGCTGAACCTTCTCAACCAGCACACCCATTAGGGTGTGGTGCTCCTCCATGATGGAAACACGTAGTAGTGCTTCCATCAGAGCATTCGGCACCTCCGGATTAGTGGAGGTCACCATCGGAGCTGATGCTCCTCCCCCTTCAAAGGGGGCTACTCACCAGATTCCAGAACCGTATGGGTCTCCGAAATGGTGTCCGGCTGGGGCCCGAATTGGTCAGGGACCCCTCCGTCGGTCGCCATGGGGGTCGCACCCCCCATGTCTTCGGCAGCCAAGGTATTACCCTCGGGTGTCATTTCGGCCGCCTCGCTCATTCCTCTGTGTCCTCGAAAGGTCCTTCGGGACAACACCCCGGTGTCATCCATGGCAGTGGGCGGAGAGGTTCGCGGAGGCGTCTCGCTCTCCGCCATCTCAGGCAGCAGAGAGATCCCCTCAGAAAGTGAAAGGTTGGGGAGGTCGCGAGCAGGGCTGAAATACAGACAATATAATAAGTTATATTAAAAGCATAGAGGACCGAATACTTGAAATGTATCTTTGATATGTACGATGTGGCCAGGGGCTTCGCCCTGGAAGGCCTCTGGGAGACATGTTCGGCATCTGAATCCTAACCATCCGAGAGGGTTATCTTCCCCCTCTTGGACGCCCCCTCCTCTAGATCTGTGGAGGCTGCCCTTTTCTCCCTCCCTTGAGGGGAGAGTCACTTTCCGCCTCCTCCTCCTCTTCGTCTTCGTCTCCCTCGTGGGGAAAGGGGACTTCGGTTTCTCCAGACACTATGTCCGAATTGCCCTTACGGCGGAGGCCGCCCTTGGCCTCCTTGCTCTTCTTCCTGGCCTTCTTCTCCGATGCCTGATAGGGTGCTGAAACAAGCATCATTGTATGCTGGGGGTGGCCGGATCTTCAGGAAGATGTGCCGGACACTTGATCCTCTCCGCCTTTGTTATCCAGCCCTATGAGAGGGATAGAAAACTTATTATGCCTAAGAATTTATGGACCAAAAGTATGTTTGGGAATAACACACTTACCGGACTGGCCGGCTTCTCGCTGTCAAGGCCGTTGTCTTCAGTCTTCTTTGGCCACATCTTCTAGACCTTGAAGAGCAGCTTCCAGATCTCTTCGTGTGTTGTGCCGAAGAAGCACTACAGGGTCCGCGGACCTTCTGGATTGAACTCCCACACGTGGAGAGACCGGAGTTGGAAGGGGAGGATCCGACGGAATTGCATCACCTGAATCACGTTAGTGAGACTGGTGTTCTTGCTTATCATGTTTGTGATGCGCTTTTGCAGCATCAACACTTCTGCAATCGACCGCCAGTCTATACCCTTGTTGGTCCATGACGCGAGCCGCATAGGGGGTCCGGATCTGAACTCAGGAGTAGCCGCCCACCTGGCGCCGCGGGGTTCGGTGATGTAGAACCACTCATGTTGCTAGACCTTGACAGTCCCCACGAAGGCCCCTTTAGGCCAAGTGGTGTTGGAGAGCTTGCTCACCATGGCGCCGCCGCAGTCCGCGTGCTACCCGTTGACCACCTTCGACTTCACATTGAAGACCTTGAGCCATAGGCCAAAGTGTGGGGGATGCGGAGTAGCGCCTCTAACACGACGATAAACGCCGAGATGTGCAGGAAAGCGTTTGGGGCTAGATCATGGAAATCTATCTCGTAGTAGAACATGAGGCCACGGACAAAGGGGTGGAGGGGAAACCCTAGACCGCGGAGGAAGTGAGGGGTGAACACGACCCTTTCGCCGGGCTCCGAGGTGGGCAGGACTTGTTTCTTGGCAGGGAGCCTATGTCCGATGTCCGCACACAGATACCTCGCCTCCCGGAGCTCCTTGACGTCCTTCTCCGTGACGGAGGAGGCCTCCCACTTGCCCTTGGAGCCAGATCCGGACATGGCCGAAGAGGTTGAAGGTGGCCGGACTAGCCCAAGGGGTCATGCGAATGGCACAGTTAGATTACCCAAACCATATCGATGAGGATCCTGCAATAAGTGGACACGATCTCTATTTTGACAAGACATGTCAATAGAGGTTGCGCCTCGAAACACGAAGCGGGAGGTGAAAAACGGTTCAAAATGTTAAAGAGGCCAGATGTGGCATTTTGCCGAAAAGTTGTCTGTTGACATACATTATTTTGATTAAATATTTCGCCTTCGTGGTTGAGGGTTGTGACTGTCATGCAAAGCCGAATACAGTTCTTTTATTAAAAAGATTGCCTTGAAGTATTCGGGAGGACGAACTAGCCTTGCAATGCCGAAGACAATCTGCCTGCCAAACATATCGTCATTGAAGACTAGTTCAGGGGCTACTGAGGGAGTCCTGGATTCGGGGGTCCTCGGGTGTCCGGGCTATATGATATGGGTTGGACTGATGGGCTGTGAAGATACAAGGTAGAAGTCCTTTCCCTTGTCCGGATAGGACTCTCCTATGCGTGGATGGCAAGATTAGCGTCCGGATGTATTATTTCCTTCTTCTACAAACCGATTATGTACAACCCTAGGCCCCTCCAGTGTCTATATGAACCGGAGGGTTTAGTCCATAGAAGCTATCAGAATTCATATAGGCTAGACATCTAGGGTTTTAGCCATTATGACCTAAAGGTAGATTGACTCTTGTAACCCATATACTCATCAAATACAATCAAGCAGGCCGTAGGGTTTTACCTCCATTAAGAGGGACCGAACCTGGGTAAACATCATGTTCCCCATGTCCCTTGTTACCTTTGATCGTCAGACGCATAGTTCAGGACCCCCTTCCCGAGATCGGCCGGTTTTGACACCGACACACACACACAACCCGAATACCATATGCGGTGCCACGTGTTATTTATCACACACGTGTTAACATCAGGAAACATATGTGTAACTTACTAGTCATCGCACACGAGTACTCGCAGATGCATCGTGTATGATACTCCTAGCCACCGCAAGCAACTAGTTTGCATTTTTGAAAGTTCTTTGTACGAACAGAATCGCACACGAACTAACTATAGTAACCATTTGTGTTATAATTTCTCATTGCAGACTATTCATCTAAGTGGGTTGTTTGCTGCGTATCACACACATCTTGTTTACATGAATCATTTGTGTTCTTTTGTCTCATCGCAAACAGTTCATCTATGTGGACTGTATACCCCATATCACACACATCTTGTTAAGTTGAACCATTTCAGTTCTCTTCCCTGATCAAAAACAGCTCGTCCGAGTGAACCATATGCTGTATATCACACACACCTTGATCTGGCTGGCCATTTATGTTGCATTCCCTAATAGCACACAGTTCATCGAAGCGAATTGTATGCCTTATATCGCACATACATTGATATGGCTGCCCATTTTTGTTGTTCTGCCTCATCCCAAAAAATTCTTATGGATCAACCGTATGCAGCGCATCACACACATAACTAAAATCCGAACCGTGTTTGATGTCTCTGCCATTGCAACCATTTTGCATCTTTTTTGACGGATTTTTACATCTCCATTTGTGATTAACGCATCACACACAATTTTTTCAAAGGGTCTCTGATCATAGTGTCGCGTTAGCAGCATCCTGCAAAGTAGTGAAGCACCACATGTTGAAGGATCTATGACAATATAACTTCTATGTGAATATGAACAAACATAAATCATTATGTTGTCTTCCTTGTCCAATATCAACAATTTTGGCATATAATATTTTGATGGGGGATCACAATCATAAAAGATGTCTAACATAGTGTATTTGCATGTGAATCTTCTCTTCCCTTATTAATTATTCCATGAATTGCATCATTGACCAATGCTATGTTTGTGAACTTTCAACAAATTTTACCACTTGTACTTTTCTTTATGTGATGTCATCAATTACCATAAGATTAGCATATGCTCTTTTTCATTATTTCCTTTTATTTTGATTGAAACATAAAAGTAAAGAAAACAAAACTCGAACTACTCTTTAATATATATCTCGCACATAGTTACATAGATAGATAGATCACTAAGCAATCACTCGAAGATAGATTGAACTAAAGTTTTATTCAACTAATTCAAAAGGTAACTAGAGATCGAACTAAGATAAATAAAGGCAAAGAAGGTGGTATGATATGATACCGGGGCATCTCCCCCAAGCTTGGCACAAGCCAAGGGGTGTTCCCATATCGTGTACTCAAGTCTCCTTTGGTGGTGAGGAAGGTGATGGTGGTAGTGATGAGGTAGTAGCGAGCTTATCCTCCTATTTCCATGGTAGTGGCTCACCATCATAAGAGGAAGCACGAGTCGCGCGAGTCCTGCATCTGGCAGCCAAACTCATACCTTTAAATCTTGCCTCATATTCAAAGACTTAATTTTGGAGATCATAGATTTGGCTTTGCAGAAAGTTGATTTGCTCGTTGAGGATGAAGACGACGTCCTTCATGGACCAGCCATCCACCTTGTTATCACGGGTAAAATTCGTAATCATGAGGTGATTGGCATTGAGTCCATGCTCCACCATCCCCTTGCACTTGAAGACTTCCTGATCCATGGCTTTGAGCCTTGCCTCCACGGTTCCCTTCCCCTTGGGCCCTTAAACATCTCGGAGGTGGACCACCCCCTCATGCATCTTGATGGTTTGAGGGTTCTTCATCACCTCTGACAAGTAGGGGTTGATTACCCTTTCGAAGAACTTGTCCTTGGAGGAGCTCAGAGCGGCCATGGTGATCTAGATCTGTCAGAAAACAACAAGAAAGAAGAACAGAATATTTATCCATGATACGATGGTCAATATGTTGGGGGGGTATATAAAGATTTTTAATCTTGGAAAACAAGCAAATGAGAAGATAACGGAGTCAGGAAGGTTCCCGAGGTGGGCCCAACCCACCTGGGCGCGCTAGGCAAGGCAGGCGCGCCCTGGTGTCTTGTGCCCTCCTCGGTTGCCTTCCTGGTTATTTCTTATTTCCTAATTTTTGTAATATTCCAAAAGTGACAAAATATTTTTGCGTATTTTCCGGAGTCCGTTTAGTTACCATATCATGTACCTCCTCTTTTTCAGGCTTTTGGAGGGTGCCGGATGGTTTCTTTTATGTGTTCCTACGGTGTCATGGTTTGAATAATATTGCTTTGAACATTAATAGGCATATCTGAGATATAGTGTTTAATTCTTTGCCCATTGACCAACTTCGGGTTTGTACCTTCGGCATTATTAATTTTGATAGCTCCAGAATGATAAACCTATTCTATAATTTATGGTCCTTCCCATTTGGAAAGAAGTTTCCTACAAAGAATCTAAAACGAGAGTTGTACAAAAGAACATATTCACCAACTTTAAATTCCTGCTTTTGGATTCTTTTATCATGCCATCTTTGAACTTTCTCTTTAAATAATTTGGCATTTTCATAGGCTTGGGTTCTCCATTCATCTAGTGAGTTAATATCAAATAACCAATTTTCATCGGCAAGTTTGAAATCATAGTTGAGTTCTTTAATTGCCCAATATGCTTTATGTTCTAAATCAAGAGGCAAATGACAAGCTTTTCCATAAACCATTTTATAAGGAGACATGCGTAGAGGATTTTTATAAGCTGTTCTGTAGGCCCAAAGTGCATCATCCAATTTCTTAGATCAATTCTTTCGGGACCTATTGATAGTTTTGTAATATTAGTTTTATTTGTCTATTGCCAAGTTGAACTTGACCACTAGATTGAGGATGATAGGGTGATGCAATTCTATGGTTAACATCATATTTAGCAAGCGTTTTACGGAAAGCACCATGAATAAAGTGTGAACCACCATCATCTATCAAATATCTAGGGACTCCAAACCTAGGGAAAATAACTTCTTTATGCATTTTAATGAAATTGTTACGATCAACACTACTAGTTGGAATAGCTTCCACCCACTTAGTAATGTAATCAACAGCTACCAAAATATGAGTATACCCATTAGAGGAAGGAAAATGTCCCATATAATCAAAACCCCAAACATCAAATGGTTCAACAGCAAGTGAATAATTCATAGGCATTTCCTGACGCTTACCGATATTACCAATTCTTTGACATTCATCACAAAATAAAACAAAACTTACGAGCATCCTTGAAGAGAGTAGGCCAATAAAAACCAGATTGCAATACCTTGTGAGCAGTTCTATCTCTCGCATGATGCCCTCCACAAGCTTTGGAGTGACATTTCCGTAGGATTTGTTGATGTTCATGCTCAGGTACACAACGTCTAATAACACCATCTACTCCTTTCTAAATATGTGGGTCATCCCAAAAGTAACGTCTTAAATCATAGAAGAAATTTTTTCTATTGTTGGTATGTGAAACTAGGCGGTATATATTTAGCAACAATGTAATTAGCATAGTCAACATACCAAGGAGTGTTATGAGAAACATTTATTGCAGCTAGTTGTTCATCAGGAAAACTATCATCAATAGGTAGTGGGTCATCAAGAATATTTTCTAACCTAGACAAGTTATCAACTACGGGGTTCTCAGCTCCTTTTCTATCAGTGATATGCAACTCAAATCCTTGTAGCAAGAGAACCCACCACTACCACAGGATGGTCCAAACGCGACACTACGATCAGAGACCCTTAGATGAAACTGTGTGCGATGCGATAATCACAAACGGTGGTGGAAAAACCACGTCAAAAAAGGTGGAAAACATTTGCGATGACGGATGCATCAAACACGGTTCAGATTTTAGTTGCGTGTGCGATGTAGGGCATACAGTTTAGTTCAAGTAACTGTTTGGGATGAGGAGGAACAAAATAAATGGGCAACCAGATGAAGGTGTGTGCGATATACATCATACGGTTCACTAGGATGAATTGTGTCTGATTAGGCAACACAATGGAAACGGTGGTCCGTTATCAGAAATGTGTGCGAAGACCAATAATAACACAGACGATTGCTGCTAATAAGCCATGTGATTTGCTCTGTCTACAGAAGAATAACATGTATATATATTACTGAAATAAACATCCAATTACATAAGTGACTATACAGATCATTCACACATGCCTCAATAAACAATTGCATGCATTCTAAAGTAGGAGAAACAATCGTCTAGTCATCTACTTCTTGTGATACAATGTGGCTCAATCCCTCATTTGGGGTAGGAAGAAGACAGTTCCTCATGTCAACGATCCGCCTATACATCTCATATCTTGTCTACATGTCCTTGGCCACGAACTTAATGTGTTGTTCATCCAGTCTCTCATGCCAAACACTGTGCCATGCGTTCTTGTCCTTCTTGCTCTCTTCCTTCATCTTCGCATAGTAGTGGTTGATGATGGCCGAGGCAGGGTCAACCAGGGAGTTCAGTTTGTTGTTGTCGCTCCCCTAGACCTTGTAGTGGTGCTGGATGTTGACAAGATTTGGGCATTTCAAGCCCGAAACCTTGAGCGCTTTTAGATCATTGGTGGTGTCCACTGTAGCGAAACTGTAGTCGGAGCTGTTGATAAACCTGGAGAAACGCTCGCAAGGCCTTGTGGCCAGGTGGTAGTGGTAGACGGGGACATCATGTCGCACGCACAACTGGGCAACGACAACCTTTTGATCATGCCCGACATGACCCATGGTGTACTCGAGGTTGAAGTCGACCACTTGGTACTTGTCCTTGGCAAGGAACTGCTTCATTGTTTGGATGGAGCTCTCCATCGAGACTGGATCGTTCGTGTACACCATCGAGATAGACTTCCCCCTCACGTGTGTGTCCACGATGTGTTACGTGGTGAACTGCCCGCTATTGTCATCGTCGGCCGCTGGGAGCGCCATTGGAGCCACGGGGAGCGCCATTGGAACCGCTGGATGTCCTCTGTATATGTGTCCTCGTGGGTGTGCTTATTGTGTCATGTGACATGAGAGATCAAGGTAAATGGCTGTAGGAATAAAAGGGGGCTGGGCGGCTTGGATTCTCGGCGCGTCCACATGTCAGTTTTTGCAGTGGGTAACTGCATCGTCGCACCGCGCCCAGCGCAACCGCATGCACAAGAACGTGTGTGATCGTGCGTCGCCCCAAACACTGGCAGCGCGCGTGGAGGGACGAGGGAAGAGCACCCGACGGGATGCCAGAGCAGAGTGCATGCGGCGGGACGTGAGCAGAGCGCCGCGGCCGCCTCAACCACAAGCAACCACATGCATAGAGTCGTTGAACATGCAGGGAATGGTCGCCTACAAGCCGGCCGACAGTTGCGTCGCTGCGTAGAGAGCGGCCATGTGGTACTACCTCCATCTTGGTCTAGAGTCCCCTTTATATTTTGTGCCATACTTTGCCCTTAACTTTAAGCAACAAAATGTTAATGCATGTTATAAAAATTATATAATTGGAAACTATTTTTAAATACGAATCCAACTATTTAATCTTTGGCGACATGCATTCGTATTTTATTAGTTAAATCCTACTTATAAAACAGGATGGGGTATAGTAGGTAATTAAACCGCAAACGTTTTTTTGTATTAACTGCATATGTACGTGGCCTTTCGTCCTCCAGTCGCACGTCTTGTCACCCCACTGCCGCAGACGGCTTACAACACAAGCTTGCGCAGCACGCGGGGGCATTCTTTTGGCCAAACGATGGTGCCAATGAATCATCGGTGAGCCCATTCCCACGCAACCTTGCAGGTTCCCACGCAAGCTTCCCGCCTGACTCGATGAAATTCCCCCAAATCCCAATGCTTATGGGCCTGCTATATAAACCCTCATGGCCGGCGAGTCCTGCGTCGCATTTTCCCCTCCCTCCCTATAGCTTATCTTGTCTGCTTCTCCCACAATCGCCAATGGCACTGGTTCTGTCGTTGTCGGTCAGCCACTTCGCCGTCATCAGAGGACAGCTCCAGCTGGGAGGCTACACTGCGGCGGCGGTGCAGTCCCCGATGTAGTGTAGTGTGTGTGGCATCCATGTTGGGTGTGCATGGAACACCCACCACGCGCTCTGCCTCCCCTGCCCGCCGGCCACTATTGCCGGCCACCATTGCCTCCACACCACCGTCCAAAGCCAGGGCCATTGCCCGCTCTGCCGCCACGGCCCGAAGGCGGCAGGTGGCTGTCGTGGCCGCCACCCCACTACGGGACACCGTGGCCATCACCCGCTCCGCCACCACGGCCCGAAGGCGGGAGGTGGTGGTCGTGGCCGCCAGCTGCTACCTCTTGAGCACTGTGTTGGTTTTCCCTTGAAGAGGAAAGGGTGGTGCACTAAAGCAGCATAAGTATTTCCCTCAGTTTTTGAGAACCAAGGTATCAATCCAGTAGGAGACCACGCGCGAGTCACCTCGTACCTACACAAACAAATAAGAACCACGCAACCAACGCGATAAAGGGGTTGTCAATCCCTTCATGGCCACTTTCAAGAGTGAGATCTGATAGAGATGATAATAATAAGATAACTATTTTTGGTAGTTTTATGATATAGATTGAAAGTAAAGATCGCAAAATAAAATAGATTGGAAACTTGTATGATGGAAAATAGACCCGGGGGCCATAGGTTTCACTCGTGGCTTCTCTCAAGATAGCATAAGTATTACGGTGGGTGAACAAATTACTGTCGAGAAATTGATAGAAAAGCGAATAATTATGAGAATATGTAGGCATGATCTTGTACATAGGCATCACGTCCGAGACAAGTAGACTGAAACGATTCTGCATCTACTACTATTACTCCACCCATCGACCGCTATCCAGCATGCATCTAGAGTATTAAGTTCATAAGAACAAATTAACGCCTGAAGCAAGATGACATGATGTAGAGGGATAAACTCATGCAATATGATATAAACCCCATCTTTTTATCCTCGATGGCAACAATACAATATGTGTCGTTCCCCTTTCTGTCACTAGGATCGAGCACCGCAAGATTGAACCCAAAGCTAAGCACTTCTCCCACTGCAAGAAAGATCAATCTAGTAGGCAAAACCAAACTGATAATTCAAAGAGACTTGCAAAGATAAACCAATCATGCATAAAAGAATTCAGAGAAGATGCAAGTATTGTTCATAGATAGACTTGATCGTAAACCCACAATTCATCGGATCTCGACAAACACACCGCAAAATAAGATTACATCGAATAGATCTCCAACAGAATCGAGGAGAACTTTGTATTGAGATCTAAAGAGAGAGAAGAAGCCATCTAGCTACTAGCTATGGACCCGAAGGTCTGAAGTAAAATATTCACACATCATCGGAGGGGCCATGGAGTTGATGTAGAGGCCCTTCATGATCAATGCCCCCTCCGGCGGAGCTCCAGAAAAGGCCCCAAGACGGGATCTCTTGGGTACAGAAGGTTGCGCCAGTGGAAATAGGGTTTCGTGGTGCTCCTGGTTGTTTGCGGGGTATGTGTACATATATAGGAGGAAGAAGTAGGTCGGTGGAGCTACGAGGGACCCACGAGGGGGGATGGCGCGCCCAAGGGGGTAGGCGCGCCCCCTGCCTCGTGGCCGCCTCGTTGATTGCTTGACATCCACTCCAAGTCCTCTAGATCACGTTTGTTCCAAAAATCATGTTCCCAAAGGTTTCATTCTGTTTGCACTCCGTTTGATATTCCTTTTCTACGAAACACTAAAATAGGCAAAAAACAGCAATTTCGGTTGGGCCTCCGGTTAATAGGTTAGTCCCAAAAATAATATAAAGGTGTAAAATAAAGCCCATTAACATCCAAAACAGATAATATAATAGCATGGAACAATAAAAAATTATAGGTACGTTGGAGACGTATCAACATCCCCAAGCTTAATTCCTGCTCGTCCTCAAGTAGGTAAATGATAAAAACAGAATTTTTGATGTGGAATGCTTTCTAGAATATTCTTCAATGTATTTTTCTCTATTGTGGCATGAATGTTGAGATCCGAAAGATTCAAGATAAGAGTTTATTGTTGACATAAAAATAGTAATACTCCAAGTATGCTAATCAAGCAATTATGTCTTATCAAAATACCATAGCCAAAGAAAACTTATCCCTACAAAGTCATATAGTTTGGACATGCTTCATTTTCAGCACACAAAATGCTCTCATCATGCACAACCCTGATGACAAGCCAAGCAATTGTTTCATACTTAGCCTTTTCAAACTCTTTCAACTTTTACGCAATATATGAGCGCGAGCCATGGGCATAGCACTATGGGTGGAATAGAATATGATGATTGAGGTTGTGTGAGAAGAAAAAAAGGGAGAATGTCTCACATTGAGGCAGATAATCGATGGGCTATGGAGATGTCCAGCGCTTGATGTCAATGCAAGGAGTAGGGTGCCATGCAACGGATGCACTAGAGCTATAAATATATGAAAGCTCATCAAAGAAACTAAGTGGGTGTGCATCCAACTCGCTTGCTCACGAATACCTAGGGCATTTGAGGAGGCCCATCATTGGAATATACAAGCCAAGTTCTATAATGAAAAATTCCCACTATTATATGAAAGTGACAAAATAAGATACTCTCCATCATGAAGATCATGGTGCTACTTTGAAGCACAAGTGTGGAAAAAGGATAATAACATTGTCCCTTCTCTCTTTTTCTCTCATTTATTTATTATTTTTTTCTCTTTTTTTATTTGGGCCTTTTTTTTTTCTTTTGGCCTCTTTTCTTTCCTTTTTTTTCGTCCGAAATCTCATCCCAACTAGTGGGGGAACCATAGTCTCCATAATCCTTTCCTCACATGGGACAATGCTCTAATGATGATCATCACACTTTTATTTTCTTACAACTCAAGAATTACAACTCGATACTTAGAACAAAATATGACTCTATGTGAATGCCTCCGGCGATGTACCGGGATTGCGATGAATCAAGAGTGACATGTATGAAAAAATTATGAACGGTGGCTTTGCCAAAAATACGATGTCAACTACATGATCATGCAAAGCAATATGACAATGATGATGCGTCTCAATAAATCTCGGAACGGTGGAAAGTTGCATGGCAATATATCTCGGAATGGCTATGGAAATGCCATAATAGGTAGGTATGGTGTCTGTTTTGAGGAAGATATAAGGAGTCTTATGTGTGATAGAGCGTATCATTTCACGGGGTTTGGATGCACCGGCGAAGTTTGCACCAACTCTCAAGGAGAGAAAGGGCAATGCACGGTACCGAAGAGGCTAGCAATGGTGGAAGGGTGAGAGTGCGTATAATCCATGGACTCAACATTAGTCATAAAGAACTCACATACTTATTGCAAAAATCTACAAGTCATTAGATCCAAGCACTACGTGCATGCTCCTAGGGGGATAGATTGGTAGGAAAAGACCATCGCTCGTCCCTGACCGCCACTCATAAGGAAAGCAATAAAAGAACACCGCATGCTTCAAATTTGTCACATAATGATCACCATACGTGCATCCTACGGGACTTGCCAACTTCAACACAAGTATTCATCAATTTCACAATTACTCAACTAGCACACTTCTAATATTACCACCTTTATATCTCAAAACCATCTATCAAGCATCCAACTTCTCTTAGCATTTAAAATTTATAACCATAGTGAATTACCATGTTGTTCTAAAGGACTCTCAAAATGATATAAGTGAACCACGAGATATCAATTATTTATACAAAGTAGAACCACCACCATGCTGTAAAAGATATAAGCGAAGCACTAGAGCAAAAACTATATAGCTCAAAAGATATAAGTGAAGCACATAGAGTATTCTAATAAATTACAATTCATGTGTGTCTCTCCCAAAAGGTGTGTACAGAAAATATGATTGTGGTAAACTAGAAAACAAAGAATCAAATCATACAAGACGCTCCAAACAAAACACATATCATGTGGCAAATAAAAATATAGCTCCAAGTAAAGTTACCGATAGACGAAGACGAAAGAGGGGATGCCTTCCGGGGCATACCCAAGCTTAGGATTTTTGGTGTCCTTGGATTTTACCTTGTGGTGCCTTGGGCATCCCCGAGCTTAGGCTCTTTCCACTCCTTGTTCCATAATCAATCAAATCCTTACGAAAAACTTGAAAACTTCACAACACAAAACTTAAAAGAAAATCTTCGTGAGCTCCGTTAGTAAAAGAAAACAAACCACCACTTCAAGGTACTGTAATGAACTCATTGTTGATTTATATTGGTGTTAAACCTACTGTATTCCAACTTTTCTATGGTTCATAAACTCTATTACTAGCCATAGATTCATCAAAATAAGCAAACAACACACGAAAAACAGAATGTGTCAAAAATAGAACAATCTGTAGTAATTTGTAGGTTCCGAATACTTCTGGAACCCCAAAAATTCTAAAATAAATTGCAGGGCATGAGGAATTTATCTATTAATAATTTTCAAAATGAATTAACTAAATATAACTCTCCAATAAAAAATTACAGCAATTCTCGCGAGCGCTAAAGTTTCTTTTTTTTACAGCAGGATCAAAAAGACTTTCCCCGAGTCTTCCCAACGGTTCTACTTGGCAGAAACACTAATTAAACACAAAAAACACAATAAAAACAGAGGCTAGATAAATTATTTATTACTTAACAGGAGCAAAAAGGAAGGAATAAAAATAAAATTGGGTTGCCTCCCAACAAGGGATATCTTTTAACGCCCTTAGCAAGGCATAAAAGCAAGGATAGATCTAGGTATTGTCATATTTGGTATGCAATCCATAAGTTTCTCTCATAATAGATTCATAAGGTAATTTAATTTTATTTCTAGGTAAGTGTTCCATGCCCTTCCTTAACGGAAATTGGAATCTAATATTCCCTTCCTTCATATCAATAATTCCACAAATCGTTCTAAGGAAAGGTCTACCAAAAATAATAGGACATGAAGGATTGCAATCTATATCAAGAACAATGAAATCTATGGGAACATAGTTCCTATTTAAAACAATAAGAAGATCATTAATTATTCCCAAGGTGCAAGTTTAGAGAACAATCATCAAATTCATGGAAACCTAGCAAATCACACAAAGTTTTTGGAATCGTGGAAACACTAGGACCCAAATCACACAAAGCATAGCATTCATGATATTTAATTTTAATTTTAATTGTAGGTTCCCATTCATCATACAGTTTTCTAGGGATAGAAACTTCCAACTCAAGTTTTTCTTCATAAGATTACATCAAAGCATCAACGATATGTTTAGTAAAAGCTTTATTTTGACTATAAGCATGAGGAGAATTTAGCACGGATTGCAACAAGGACATACAATCTATCAAATAGCAATTATCATAATTAAATTCCTTGAAATCCAATATAGTGGGTTCATTGCTATCTAAAGTTTTGAGCTCTTCAATCCCACTTTTACCATTTTTTGCATCAAGATCTAAAAACTCTGAATTTTTGGGATGCCTTCTAAGTAAAGTTGACTCATCTCCAGTCCCATCATTATCAAGATTCATATTGCAAAACTAGGATTTAATAGGGGACACATCAATTACTTTTAGATCTTCATATTTATTGTCATGGAAACTAGAAGAACAAGCTTTCACAAAGCTATCTTTCTTAGCACGCATCCTAGTGGTTCTTTCTTTGCACTCATCAATGGAAATTCTCATGGCTTTGAGAGACTCATTGATATCATGCTTAGGTGGAATAGATCTAAGTTTCAATGAATCAACATCAATAGAAATTCTATCCACATTCCTAGCCAACTCATCAATCTTAAGCAATTTTTCTTCAATCAAGGCATTGAAACTCTTTTGCGAAGAATTGTCTTTAATACTAGATTCAAAATCAGAGGGAATCTTATTATAATTTCCATAAGAATTTTTGTAGGAATTACCACAATTATTAGAGGAATTACTAGGAAATGGCCTAGAATTAAAATTACCTCTATACGTGTTATTACCAAAATTGTTCCTACCAACAAAATTCACATCCATAGATTCATTATTATTCTCAATCAAAGTAGACAAAGGCATATCATTAGGATCAGTAGGAGCACTCTTATTAGCAAACAATTTCATAAGTTTATCCATCTTTCCACTCAAAACATTAATCTCTTCAATTGCATGCACCTTTTTACTAGTAGATCTTTCAGTGTGCCATTGAGAATAATTAACCATAATATATCTAGGTGTTTGGTAGCTTCTCCTAAAGTGATTTCCATATAAGTGCCTCCCGCAGCTGAATCTAAAAGATTTCTAGAAGCAAAATTCAATCCGGCGTAAAATTTTTGTATAATCATCCATAAATCCAAACCATGTGTAGGGCAATTACGTATCCTTAATTTCATCCTCTCCCAAGATTGTGCAACATGTTCATGATCAAGTTGCTTAAAATTCATACAATCGTTTCTAAGAGAGATGATCTTAGCAGGAGCAAAATACTTAGAGATAAAAGCATCTTTGCACTTATTCCATGAATCAATACCATTTTTAGGCAAAGACGAAAACCAAGCTTTAGCACGATCTCTAAGCGAAAACGGAAATAGCTTAAGTTTAACAATATCGTTGTCCACATCTTTCTTCTTTTGCATATCACACAAATCAACAAAGTTGTTTAGATGGGTAGCGGGATCTTCACTAGGAAGGCCAGAAAACGGATTTTTCATGACAAGATTCAGCAAAGCAGTATCAATTTCACAAGATTGAGCATCGGTAAGAGGAGCAATCGGAGTGCTAATAAAATCATTATTGTTGGTATTGGCAAAGTCACAAAATTTAGTATTATCTTGAGACATCGAGACAAGCAAGCAACCCAACACACAAGAAAACAAGAAACAAGCAAAAGAGGCAAATGAAAAAGAGGGCAAATAAAACGGCAAGGGTGAAGTGGGGGAGAGGAAAATGAGAGGCAAATGGAAAATAATGTAATGCGAATGATAAGAGTTGTGATGGGTACTTTGTATGTCTTGACTTGGCGTAGATCTCCCCGGCAATGGCGCTAGAAATCCTTCTTGCTACCTCTTAAGCACTGCGTTGGTTTTCCCTTGATGAGGAAAGCGTGGTGCAGTAAAGCAGGGTAAGTATTTCCCTCAGTTTTTGAGAACCAAGGTATCAATCCAGTAGGAGACCACGCACGAGTCACATCGTACCTACACAAACAAAAAAGAACCTCACAACCAACGCGATAAAGGTGTTGTCAGTCCCATCACGGCCACTTGCAAGAGTGAGATCTGATAGAGATGATAATAATAAGATAAGTATTTTTTGTATTTTTATGATATAGATTGAAATTAAAGATTGCAAAATAAAATAGATTGGAAACTTGTATGATGGAAAATAGACCCGGGGGCCATAGGTTTCACTAGTGGCTTCTCTCAAGATAGCATAAGTATTACGATGGGTGAACAAATTACTGTCGAGCAATTGATAGAAAAGCGAATAATTATGAGAATATCTAGGCATGATCATGTATATAGGCATGACGTCCATGACAAGTAGAACGACTCCTGCCTGCATCTACTACTATTACTCCACACATCGACAGCTATCCAGCATGCATCTAGAGTATTAAGCAAGATGACATGATGTAGAGGGATAAACTCATGCAATATGATATAAACCCCATATTTTTATCCTCGACGGCAGCAATACAATACGTGTCGTTTCCCTTTCTGTCACTGGGATCGAGCACTTCAAGATTGAACCCAAAGCTAAGAGCTTCTCCCATTGCAAGAAAGATCAATCTAGTAGGCCAAACCAAACTGATAATTCGAAGAGACTTGCAAAGTTAAACCAATCATACATAAAAGAATTCAGAGAAGATTCAAATATTGTTCATAGATAGACTTGATTATAAACCCACAATTCATCGGATCTCGACAAACACACCGCAAAAGAAGATTACATCGAGTAGATCTCCAAGAGAATCGAGGAGGACTTTGTATTGAGATCCAAAGAGAGAGAATAAGCCATTTAGCTACTAGCTATGGACCCGAAGGTCTCAAGTAAACTACTCACACATCATAGGAGGGGCCATGGTGTTGATGTAGAGGCCCTCCGTGATCAATGCACCCTCCGGCTGAGCTCCGAAAAAGGCCCCAAGATGGGATCTCTTGGGTACAGAAGGTTGCGGCGGTGGAAATAGGGATTCCTGGTGCTCCTGGTTGTTTTGCGGGGTATGTGAACATATATAGGAGGAAGAAGTAGGTCGATGGAGCTACGAGGGGCCCACGAGGGGGGAGGGCGCGCCCAAGGGGGCAGGCGCGCCCCTGCCGCGTGGCTGCATCGTTGATTGCTTGACGTCCACTCCAAGTCCTCTGGCTCATGTTTGTTTCAAAATTCACGTTCCCAAAGGTTTGATCCCATTTGGACTCTATTTGATATTCCTTTGCTACGAAACACTCAAATAGGCAAAAAAACAGCAATTTGGGCTGGGCCTCCGGTTAATAGGCTAGTCCCAAAAATAATATAAAAGTGTAAAATAAAATCATTAACATCCAAAACAGATAATATAATAGCATGGAACAATCAAAAATTATAGATACGTTGGAGACGTATCACCAGCCCACCATCGACCGCCGGGGTCATCACCCGCTCCGCCATCGCCGCCCGAATGCAGGAGGCGGAGGTGGATGACTGCACGTGCGTCAGCGACCTTGCGCGCTGCACCGAGTTCCTGAGGGACGAGGAGGAGCGCCTCGTCGAGCACACAAAGATCCTTACCGCGGCACAAGCCACCTCAGAGGCGAGGAATCAGGAGATCTATGAGGAGAACCACCGCTTCGAGAGGGGTCGTCTGGAGCGGCAGAGGGCGTTCGAGGTGAGCGTCGCTCAAGCTGCAGCAAGGGCAGACATCGTATTGCAGTTGTCTAGCTCGTCGGTAGGCTCCTCCTCGTCTACTTCTTACTAAGCGCGCTCGGCAGAGGAGAGGCAATCGGAAGTAGTACAAAGCCCCTCCGTAGTAGTAGTGTTTAGGGGCTATTTTGTTCAGTTCATCTGACTATAGATGTGGTGGAACTATACGACATACTTGAAATTAGCTAGTATATATAGCTGAACTAGGTATTTCAATACGTGGTTGGCATCAATTGGGGAAAAGTTTGGTCGGTTCAGCTATCGAGTTGAACTATTTGTATAAATTAAGAATGACTGCTTAATCTATGAATGAAATATATGCTTAATTACTGAATTTTAGTTGCAAAATTAGTTACCGCTGGTGATTTTTAGGTTCATATTTTGACAAATCACAGTGTTACAAGGTTGAAAAATGTCAATTTTACTAGATCAACAAATGTCAATCTTTCTAGTTTGACAAATGGCAACATACCAAAATTGTTTGTAAGCGGTTGCACACGGGTCATCCAAAAGGACCGTTTGCGTTGAAGAGATGCACAAATCCTACTCTCACTTTGCATACGGGTGTTCTATCTAAAACGTTTGTGATCAAGTGCTGCACAAATCCTGCTCGGCACATTTTCCCTTGGCTTCCTGGCAAAGCTATCGGTTTGCATATGGGTGTTCCAACTAAAATGTTTGCAATGAGTGTTTTATATTTAAAAATTATTGACTTTTTTTCAAAAGAAAATCATTTGATAAGTCTGTGCATTAAGAGAGAAAACCGCAAATTCACTCAAACCATATCTTTCATTCAGTCATACTTCGAATTTATATTCATATGATCGAGATACAGTATAAAACATAAGAAAAAAACTATTTCTGACGGTGGCGGAGGTGGCGTGCCGCACCGTCGTTGTCGTTGTCATCCTCCAGGACGCAATTGTTGAAGTCTTCAATGCAGCACAAAATGTTCTTCACTTGTAAATCAAACATCACGTAGTCACGTGATCGACGGGTGGGGCGCGGGAGGACGGCAGCTGGCGGCGCTGAGAGGTAGTGGTCGAAGGCGGTGACCTAGGCCGCTGAGGGGGCGCGCACGGGCATGGGTGCGGTGGGTGCAGCCAAACGCACGGGGACTGGTGCCGCGGTGAGTGGAGGGGCGAGCACGGGCACAGGCGCTGGCTTGTACATGAGCTCCCGCGGGTCTGCGGAGACCTCCCTGAGGCCTGCGGCTTCCAGCTCTGCAATAGTGCTCGGCGACCAGCCCGTCAATGCTACGAGGATGGTCGCTGGTGCGGGCACGGGGATGGGAGCTGGGATGGGAGCAGGAGCAGCAACCGCCGCGGCCAGCTCATTCTGGGCCATGTACATGAGGCCCCATTCCTCCTTATTTTCTATCTCCTCCAGCTCGGAGTCGACTTCACCAAACTTGAAGACTAGTGGCAGATGATCCTTCTGCGCCATGGCGTTGGTGGAGGTCTTCGGGAAGGAGGATAATGGGAGACGAACAGTAAGGCCGCCCGTATTAAGCAGCGGCTCGGGCACCATTCATTGAGAGGAAGGCGAGCAGCCATGGAAGTCAAAGGGCTCGCTTCCTAGTGAGCCTGCGCAGCGTACAACTCGCACGCTTCCCGGTGAGCCTACGCATTGGAGGACAGCTTGGACGCCTCTCGGTTAGCTTGCGCCCCAAACCGCACTTGCACGCCTCCCGGTCAGTCAAGGTCAAGCAGCTATCCGCACCGCACCTCCTATAGCCATTAAAACCAAGACACATGGTTTCATGTGGATGGTTAACAGAATGCACACAGTTTGAATTATACAAACATTTGAGATATTAAAGTGGCAGTTATTTTTTTAAAATGCCTTTGCTGGCTATTATTCGAGTGTGCCTTCTCTCAAAATGGACACAAAAAATACCGTAGCATGTCAGGTGCCATTCCATGATAGCATGCCAAGTTTCCTGAATTTCAGACAAGTTTTGGATTTACTAGAGTTTAAAAACAAAGTATCTCAATGTTTTGCCGGCAATCAACGGTGCCCTGGTGTTCGAAATTCATTCCCAGTTCTTGCATTGGACCTAAGCATGCACCCAAGGACAAATATTTGATTTTTCAACCAATTTATATGAACTGGAGTATGTGCATGTAGTTCAAATTTGAATTATGCACATAAATGCATTGAAAACTCAGTTAATGCATAAAAATGTCCAAACGAACCCAGAAAAATCACAAACATTGACACAACACTCCTGTTGTTCTATGTTGACATGAGAATTTTTTTGAAAGCAATAAGAGGCAATGGATATCGTTTCCTCCCCAAAGGTGGGACATTCCCTACTGAAACCATCATGCTTGTTGTGAGAAGCTCTGGTTTGTGAGAAGCATATGCCCAAACCTGCCCCAAATGGGACAAAAAATTTACCACGACATGTTGATGCCGCTCCATGATAGCATGCCAAGTTTCATGAATTTCAGACATGTTTTGGATTTACTAGAATTTAAAAACCAGGTATCTCAATGTTTGCAGCCGAGTGACGGTGGTAGGGTGTTTGGTATTCATTCCCATTTCTTGCATGGGACCTAAGCATACAACCAAGAACACATATTTGAATTTTCAACCAATTTATATGCATTAGAGCATGTGCATGTAGTTCAAATTTGAATTATGCACATGAATGCATTCAAAACTCAGTTAATGCATAAAAATGTCCAAACGAACCCCAAAAAATCACAAAAATTGACACAACACTCCTGTTATTATATGTTGACCCGAGAAATTTTTTGAAAGCAATAAGGGGCAATGGATATTGTTTCATCCTCAAAGGTGGGACGTTCCCTACCGAAACCATCATGCTAGTTGTGAGAAGCACTGCTTTGTGAGAAGCATATACTCAAACCTGCCCCAAATGGGACAAAATTTTTACGACGGCATGTTGATGCCGCTCCATGATAGCATGCCAAGTTTCATGAATTTTAGATGAGTTTTGGATTTACTAGAATTTAAAAACAAGGTATCTCAATGTTTTGCGGCCGAGTGACGGTGGCAGGGTGTTTGACATTCATTCCCATTTATTGCATGGGACCTAACCATGCAACCAAGGACACATATTTAAATTTTCAACCAATTTATATGAATTAGAGCATGTGCATGTAGTTCAAATTTGAATTATGCATACAAATGCATTGAAAACTCAATTAATGCATAAAAATGTCCAAATGAACCCCAGAAAATCCCAAAAATGTACGCAACACTCCTGTTGTTCTATGTTGACACTAGGAAAATATTGAAATTGAGAAGAGGAAATGGATATCGTTTCGTCCAGAAAGGTGAAACGTTCCCTACCGAAACCATCAGGCTTGTTGTGAGAAGCTCTGGTTTGTGAGAAGCTTATACCCAAACCTGCCCCAAATGGGACAAATTTTTTATCACGGCATGTTGATGCCTCTCCATGATAGCATGCCAAGTTTCATGAATTTTGGATTTACTAGAATTAAAAAAGCAAGTATGTCGACGTTTGCCGGAGAGCCATGACACCTTGGTGTTTGAATTTCATCCCCACATCTTGCATGGGACATAAGCATAAACCCACTGACACATATATGATTTTACAACCCATATTGGTGCACTGGAGCATGTGCCTGTAGTTTAATTTTGAATTGTGTACCTGAAATGGCTAGAAAACCAATTTAATGTGTAAAATGTTCAAACGAACCCTGAATAATTCCAATTCTTTTACGACACACATATAGTTGCATGTTCACTGCAGATGAAAGGTCTAGCAATTCAAACACCGTCCATTGCCGCTGTGACCCCATTACGTAATTCAAATCAAGATGAAAAATCAAATAGATCCCATGTAGTTTACTATCACCAACCGTGTGAGATGCAGCACAAAATATCCTGGAGCACCGTAGGTGTATAGTACACCTATGGCTTACGTGAGAACCTGCATCGGGTACAGTCCATAGCCCGCGTCTCAAGCACGCTAGCTCGCTCCCCAAATATCATTTCACTATTCAATCATCGCCGGTAAAAGATGGGCATGTGGATGCATGTCGTGAGGGCAACTCTGGTGGCCCACTCCGGCGAGAGTGCGGCCGCAGCTGCCATGCGCGTGCTAAAAAGATGCATGAACGCGGCCACAATCTACGACCGGGCGGCCAATGCAGCCCAAACAGCCATTGTTGCTTCTCAGGTGGCGGCAGCAACATCTGCATCTGGGATAGCAACTAGCGAGAGTGGCACAGTAGCTATTCGTTCCGCAGCGGCGGCCTTAGCCTTGATGGAGGTCGCCCACGACCATGTCGAGGCCGCTCACGCCCAGCTCATGGCGGTCACTGCACGAATCGAATGAAGCTTCTCCGATAACGGTCAGCATCCCACGGCCGAGGAGTTGGCAATCGCTGAGATCATTCAAGCAGCCATTCATTCCTCAGCCGCATACCTTGCGACGATGGAGCCCGTCCTTGCCTAGATCACGGCCGCCCACGTCCAGCTCGTGGTGGCCTTTTCCAAAGAGATGGCGGACGTAGATGGCGAGATGCTTGCCAAGTATGGTATGATGGACACCATGGAGCCCCTTCCCTAGGAGAACGTCGAGCGCGAGCTAGACATGGAGGCGGTGGCGGAGATCGACGAGCACCAACCGTAGTAGTACTCTTTGTTTTATTTAATTTAGAGCGCTGGTCTTTAATTTGTTAGAGTAGTGTTTAGGTCAGCTAGCTCTGTTTAATTGCTGAACTTGCTCGATTAAGAAGTGTGGGTGTGTTGTAGTCTCCTTTGTGTACCCAAATTATGCAATGACGTGGATGACCACTGTAACCAGGGAAATTTGAACCAAAATTTTTGACGTGCAAACTCATCACACATAGATTAAGCTATCTAAATCATTTGTGATGTTCACATATCATACATAGTTCTGAATAAGGGACCGTGTCTGATGACACTTTGCATGCCAGTGTTGTCGCTGAAGCGATTCCAAATTTTCGGCTTCCGCGGAAATATCTACCTCCCCGCCCCCTCCCCCTTACCGAAAGCCACATTTCCCCTATTTCCGCCTTCCTTTCCAAGTTGAAACCTTCACTCCTTGCTTGCAGCACCGCCTCCTCACCGGCGACCCTCCTTCACACTACTCGGCCTCGTCTATCTAGGCAGGTAATCCACACCCGACCCCCACCCTTCTCCTCCTTCCACATCCCACATGCCCCGACTACCCGCGACACCTTCCACCCAAATCACCGACCCCTCCACCAAATAAGCGCCGCCCTAAGCCATGGTGCACGTAGTATAGCCAGGATCTCAAGGATCATTTGGCAGAGGATAAGCAAATCGCGGCCGCCCTCGCGGATGAGGTCGCGATGGTTGCCATTCGTGCCGACCCCTAGATCTTGGAGGAGCACCTTGCCATTTGCTAGCTATGCCAGTTAAGCATGCTCGGTTTACCCGTTGCGTGTGCTGCTCTTGCCTTTCCTTCACAAATTCTAGTGAATTGTGCTATCTAATTTTACCATGCAATCTATTGCTCTAGTGTATATGTTCTATATGTCGTGCAGTTTGGTGCTCACTTATTAACTATTTTGTTAATTAGTTGTCGTCTTCAGGTAAATATTTAGTTTAATTCTGCAAATGTGATGTTCAATTCTTCAGGCTGCAATTTTATATTGTCTTCCACATGAGAAATAAATTGGATTTATCTTTACAAAATACATGAGAAATGAATACAATTGCTATATTTCCAATTTGTTAAGAAAGCTTGGTTTGGTTATACATTGTGCAACGTGGTGCTCAGTTAACGTTTGGTTCATTTGTGTTGTGGTGTTTAGTTAACTGTTTGGTTCAATTCTGCAATGCGATGTTCAATAGTTGTTGGTGCATTCTATTATTGTATACCATGTGAGGAAAAATTGAATTTGGTTGTAGTAAATACATGAGAAACAAAAACAATTGCTATATTTCCAAGTTCTTAAGCATGCTTGGTTTGGTTAACTATCTGATCTTCCATTAGGAGTATGTTATATTGTGCAATGTGGTGCTCAGTTAATGTTTGGTTCATTTGTTGTGGTGTTTAGTTAACTTCTTGGTTCAATTCTGCAATGTGATGTCCAATTGTCGTTGGTAGAATTTTGTATTGTTGTGCATGTGAGGAATAAGTGGAATTTGGCTGCACCTAATACATGAGAAACATATACAAGTGCTATATTTCCTAGTTCTTAATCATGCTTGGTTTGGATAAAAGGGTTTTCCATGTGGCTTGAATTAATCTGATGAATCTTCAATGTGCTTATTTTTCATCAACATATTTTACTGATGGCATGCGAACCCTTACTTAACCTGATGACTAACTACCTTATATGTGTTGTAGGGAAACAATGGGAAGCACTGAGGTTTACAATCTAGGTTAGCACGTGCATGGTCTGTTGTCTAATAGCACATTATTGTGCAATTGCAGGAACCATTCTAATATTTATGTTTTTAACAATTTGGTCTTGCACATGTAGGTCCTGCCGTTAGAGGTTTTGACCCACTACTCGACCCTTTTTGCATATGGGGAAATGAGTTGTCCATGAATATCAATGAAGTCAAGAAACTCAGATAGATTGTTAGGATAAACAAATTAGCGACAAAAACAACAAGATCTTTGTCTGCACAATAAAGAAGACATCAGTTCACTACAAGATGGTACTAACTATTATACCTTGACTTTTTTTATTCCTTTGCCCCATTTCCAATATAGAGAAGATATTTATGCACATCCTTGTTTTCAGGCCTTTCCAAAGAATTTCACTGATGATTACCTCTCAAACCACCTCTATGGTCAGGAGGCGAGGAAGGTTTTCATACAACACCCATGGTTCAATATTGAAGTGTTCCTGAAGAGGACGAAGGACGGACGGTCAGTCATCCACAGGCACTGGCCTAAAGTTACAAAGACCTTCAACATGAATGAAGGTTCAATATTCGCCTTCCGCTTCAACAATTTTCCAAACGAGATGCATTTGTCTATATACCATCTACGATGCTAATTTCGAAAGGTTCTACATGTTGCACGTGAAACTTGGTGTTGGTGCAGTCGTGTAATGGGGTAGCTAAGTGCTGAAGCTATATCATGTTGTACTCTGATGTATTTCAATTATGAAATCCTGCTTCCTTAATATGGAAATGAAATATATTATGTGCTTAATATGAATGTCAATTAGATTAATAAATGGATTAATAATACTAGGGCAATTAGCCTGCTAATGGCGAATTAACCTGCTAATTGGGTTTTGTTATTGCAAATGGTTATTCAGAAAATACCGTGGGCGATGACCTCAGGCAACGCACATAGTTTCTAGGAATAAACCGTGTTGGATCAATGAAGAATCACGAATGACCTTCTCTTGAAAACTGTTTGCGTTAGGCCACCTTGCGTAAATGTTTACCACATAAAAACTATGTGCGATGGACAACATTTGCCACATAGTTTCTTCTACACACCATGTGTGATGAATTCAATAAGATAAATGATAAAACTATTAATATCGTGTGCAATGGCAATGCTATCACAAACGATTTAACAGGAAAAATTGTGTGTGATGTACCTGGGAACCGAAACGTTTTCCTTGGAGCGACTATGTGGGATGTACATATGAATGGAAATGTTTAGCGGGGACTGGCTGTGTGGAATGTACTTGCGACCAGAAACAATTTCGCCTGTATAAATGTATTTTTAGCTCTACTATACGTTTTACCATATTTGAGCGCTCGCCAGTCGCACACGACCTCATTTTGCCAAGCGCGTGTGCCAGGAGGGCATATCCCCTATGGTTTCTGGGTCATGTGGGAAGGACCCCCTATCGCCGTCAATCACTAGGCAACGGTTCCAAATGCTGTCGCGGAAAGGGGGTTAAAAACCGTTTGTATAGCACCGACGCGTACCGGTGCACCTAATGAGTCTAGGCTTAGCATCTTTATTTTCCATAAGATATTTTATAGCAGCATGATCAGTGTGAACAATTACTTCAGAATCAACAATGTAAGATCTGGATTTGTCACAAGCAAACACAACTACTAAAAATTCTTTCTCGGTAGTAGCATAATTTCATTGGGCATTGTCTAGAGTTTTACTATCATAATGAGTAACATTTTCTTTTTATCAACTCTTTGTCCTAGAACAACACCTACAACATAATCACTAGCATCACACATATTTTTAAAAAGGCAAGTTCCAATTAGGTGGTTGAACAATAGGTGCAGAAGTTAAGCCTTTCTTAAGTATTTCAAAAGCTTCTACACAATCGTCATAAAAAACAAATGGAACATCCTTTAGAAATTTTAGAGAAGTGTTTAATAAACCTCCTATAGAAACCAGCATGACCGAGGAAACTACAAATATCTTTAGGTCATGGCATTTTCTCAATTGCATCAACTTTAGCTTTATCCACCTCCATACCACGTTCAGAATTTTATGCCCCAAGACAATACCTTCATTAACCATAAAGTGACACTTCTCCCAATTCAAGACAATATTAGTTTTCTCACATATCTACAAAACTCAATCAAGGTTGCTTAAGAAATCATCAAAAGAAGTTTCGTAAATGAAAAAAACTCATCCATGAAAACCTCAACAATGTTTTCACAAAAATCTGAGAATATAGCAGTCATACATCTTTAAAAGGTAGTAGGTGCATTGCATAGACCAAAAGGCATACGTCTATAAGCATAAGTTCCAAAAGGACAAGTAAAGGTGGTTTTATCTTGATTAGGTTGTGAAACATGTATTTGAGAAAAACCAGAATATCAATCAAGAAAACAAAAGTGTGTGTGCTGAGATAGTCTTTCTAGCATTTGATCAGCAGAGGGTAATGATCTTTTCTAGTTGTTTAATTTAATTTTGTGAATTCAGTTACCATTCTATAGTCAGTAACAATTCTTTGTGCAATAAGTTCATTTTTATCGTTAGGGACAACAGTAATGCCTCCCTTCTTAGGGACATAATGAACGGGACTTACCCATCTACTCTCAGCTATGGGATAGATTATACCTTCTTCCAGAAGCTTTAGTATTTCAGTTCTTACCACTTCTTTCATCTTAGGATTCAAATGTCGTTGGTGATCAACAACGAGTTTAGCATCAGGTTCCATATTAATCTTGTGCTGACAGAGAGTGGCACTTATGCCCTTAAGATCATCAAGAGTATATCCAATAGCAGCTTGGCGCTTCTTCGGGATTTTCAATAATCTTTCTTCTTCATGTCCTGAAAGGTTAGCATAATAATAACAGGATATATCTTTTTCTCATTTAGATAAGCATATTTCAAAGTGTGAGGCAATTGTTTTAATTCAAAGACAGGATCACCTTTTGGTGGAGGAGGACCTCCGAGAGTTTCAGTAGGCAAATTGTGTTTAAGCAGAGGTGGTTGTTCAAAGAAAATTTTATCTATTTCATTTCTTTCACACAAGTGCATATCATTTTCACGGTCGAGCAAATATTGTTCTAATGGATCAGTACGAGGCATGCCAATAGAAGCAAGACCCATTAGTTCATCCTTACTAGGTAATTCTTTCTTATGAGGTTATCTACTAAACTTAGAGAAATTAAATTCATGAGACTCATCACCAAAGCTAACACTAACAATTTGTTTATGACAATCTATAGTAGCATTGACAATGCTCAAGAAAGGTCTACCAAAGATAATGGGACAAAAGTCATCTTGTGGGGAACCAAGAATTAGAAAATCACTAGGGTATTTTATCTTCACACACAAGACTTCAACATCTCTAACAATCCCAACTGGTGTAATGGTGTCTCTATTAGCAAGTTTAATAGTAACATCTATGTCTTCTATCTCGGCGGGTGCTATGTCATTCATAATTTCTTGGTATAAAGTAAAAGGAATAGCACTCATGCTAGCACCTAAGTCACATAAACCGTGATAACAATGATCTCCTATTTTAACTGAGACAACGGGCATGCCAACAATAGGTCTATGTTTATCTTTTTCATCGAGTTTGGCAATTCTAGTAGCTTCATCATAGAAATAAATAACATGCCCATCAATATTTTCTACGAGGAGATCTTTAACCTTATCAACACTAGGTTCTACTTTAATTTGTTCCGAGGGTCTAGGTGCTTTAATATTACTTTTGCGAACCACAGTTAATACCTTAGGATGTTCCTTTATCCTAACAGGGAAAGGTGGTTTTTCAATATAAGAAGTAGGCACAACTAGATCAACATTGTAAATGATAGTTTCATATTTAGCTAATAATGGTTCTTTAATTTCTTCTTTAATAAGGGGGTGATTTTTAAACCACTTCTCCTTAGGGAGATCAACATGAGTAGCAAATGATTCACAAAAAGAGGCTACTGTCAGTGAAAAGCGTCGGTATTCATAAAAGATTTGACACAATCAAACTCAAGATTAATACCTGACTCTTTACCTTCGTCGAGTACCCAATCTTCAGAGTTGTGTTTAATTCTTTCTAAAAGATCCCACCTGAATTCAATAGTCTTCTTCATAAAAGAACTAGCACAAGAAGTATCAAGAATGGATTGATCATCACGAGAAAGCCGAGCATAAAAGTTATGAATAATAATTTCTCTCAATAGCTCATGATTGGGGCATGAATATAACATTGACTTAAGCCTCCCCAAACTAGAGAGATACTTTCTCCTTCACGAGGCCAAAAATTATATATGTAATTTCGATCACGATGAACTAGATGCATAGGATAATTTTTTTGGTGAAATTCCAATTTCACTCGACTCCAGTCCAAGATCCAATATCATCGCATAGCCTATAGCTTGCCAATGCCTTTCCCTTCAAAGATAAAGGGAAAACCTTCTTCTTAGCTTTGTCTTCGGATAAACCTGCAACCTTAAACAATCCACATATATCAAGTGCATATCAGGATGTTCAGTTGCATCTCCTGCATAAGGATTAGCTCGCCATTGTTCTATCATACACGAAGGAATTTCATAACCAATATTTTCAGTAGGTGCAGTAAGTTGAGGGGCAACTAATTGTGGTTCCTATGTAGGTGAAGATACCCCAAACAAACCCCTAAAAGGATGGTTTTCCATAGTAGCAAGTGACAATAAATTTCAGCATGTAGTAATAATTTTTCCTTACCAATTTCCACTTAAAAAGAGCGCTTCACTCCCCGGCAATAGCACCAGAAAAGAGTCTTGATAACCTGCGAGTATAGGGGGTCAATCATAGTACTTTCGATAAGTAAGAGTGTCGAACCCAACGAGGAGCAGAAGGAAACGACAAGTGGTTTTCAGCATGGTAATTTCTGCAAGCACTGAAATTGTCGGTAATGAGTACTTTGATAGCAAGGTACCTTGTAATGAGCAAGTAACAGTAACGGTAAATGAAGTGCAGATGGGTAGCCCAATCCTTTTGTGGTAAAGGACGGGCCAAAACAGTCTCTTATAATAAGCAAAGCGTTCTAGAGGGTATACGTGAATTTCACTAGTCACTTTCATCATGTTGGTTTGATTCGCGTTCGCTACTTTGATAATTTGATATGTGGGTGCACCGGTGCTTTGGTGTTGTTCTTACTTGAGGAAGCCTCACACTTATGATTAACTCCCTCGCAAGCATCTGCAACTATGAGGAAAGTATTAAGATAAAATCTAACCATAGCATTGAACATTTGGATCCAAATCGGTCCTTATGAAGTAATGCATAAACTAGGGTTTAAGCTTCTGTCTCTCTAGCAACCCATCATCTCGTAGACCCAAAGATGGTGAAGTGCCATATAGTCGATGTTCACATGACACCACTAAGGGAATCACAACATACATATCATCAAAATATCAAGCACACATCAAGTTCACATGATTACTTGCAACAACATTTCTCCCGTGACCTCAAGAACAAAAGTAACTACTCACAAATGATAATCATGATAAAGATCAGAGGGGTATTGAATAGCATAATGGATCTGAACATATAATCTTCCACAAAATAAACCATATAGTAATCAACTACAAGATTTAATCAACACTACTAGTCACCCACAGGTACCAATCTGAGGTTCCGGTACAAAGATTGAACACAAGAGATGAACTAGGGTTTGAGAGGAGATGGTCTTGTTGAAGATGTTGATGGATATTGGCCTCCCAAAGATGAGAGGGTTGTTGGTGATGATGATGGCTTCGATTTCCCCCTCCGAGCGGGAAGTTCCCTCAGCAGAATCGCTCCGCCGGTGTCAGCGTCCTAGGAATGGGGGTACCCAGACTTGCCTACCTGCGGCCCACGAGCATGGCTCCACCAATGGCCTGGTATGGCCCAGCTTCAGCAGCGACCACCCAAGACCCTCGCGAGGTGCCAAGCCTCGTGAGGCGGACGACACCAAGACCTCCCTGGGGGTTTCTACCTCTTGAGCACTGCGTTCGTTTTCCCTTGAAGAGGAAAGGGTGGTGCAGTAAAGAAGCGTAAGTATTTCCCAGAGTTTTTGAGAACCAAGGTATCAATCTAGTAGGAGACCACATGAGAGTCACCTAGTACCTACACAAACAAATAATAACCTCGCAACCAACGCGATAAAGGGGTTGTCAATCCCTTCATGGCCACTTGCAAGAGTGAGATCTGATAGAGATGATAATAATAAGATAAATATTTTTGGTATTTTTATAATACAGATTGAAAGTAAAGATTGCAAAATAAAGTAGATTGGAAACTTGTATGATGGAAAATGGACCCGGGGGCCATAGATTTCACTAGTGGATTCTCTCAAGATAGCACAAGTATTACGGTGGGTGAACAAATTACTGTCAAGCAATTGATAGAATAGCGACTAATTATGAGAATATCTAGGTATGATCATGTATATAGGCATCCCGTCCGCGACAAGTAGACCGACTCCTGCCTGCATCTACTACTATTACTCCACACATCGACCGCTGTCCAACATGCATCTAGAGTCTTAAGTTCATAAGAACAGAGTAACGCCTTAAGCGAGATGACATGATGTAGAGGGATAAACTCATGCAATATGATGTAAACCCCATCTTTGTATCCTTGATGGCAACAATACAATACGTGTCATTCCCTTTCTGTCACTGGGATTGAGCACCGCAAGATTGATCCCAAAGCTAAGCACTTCTCCCATTGCAAGAAAGATCAATCTAGAATGCCAAACCGAACTGATAATTCGAAGAGACTTGCAAAGATAAACCAACCATACATAAAAGAATCCAGATAAGATTAAAATATTGTGCATAGATAATCTGGATCATAAACCCGCAATTCATCGGATCTCGACAAACACATAGCAAAAGAAAATTACATCGAAGATCTCCAAGAGAATCGAGGAGAACTTTGTATTGAGATCCAAAGAGAGAGAAGAAGCCATCTAGATACTAGCTATGGACCCGAAGGTCTGAAGTAAACTACTCACACATCATCAGAGGGGCCATGGAGTTGATGTAGAGGCCCTCCGTGATCAATGCCCCCTCCGGCGGAGCTCCGAAAAAGGCCCCAAGATGGGATCTCTTGGATACAGAAGGTTGCGGTGGTGGAAATAGGGTTTCGTGGTGCTCCTGGATGTTTGCGGGGTATGTGAACATATATAGGAGGAAGAAGTAGGTTGGTGGAACTACGAGGGGACCACGAGGGGGAGGGCGTGCCCCCTGCCTCGTGGCCGCCTCGTTGATTGCTTAATGTTCACTCCAAGTCCTCTGGATCACATTTGTTGCAAATATCATGTTCCCGAAGGTTTCATTCTGTTTGGACTCCGTTTGATATCCCTTTTCTACGAAACACTGAAATAGGCAAAAAAAACCAACAATTTGGGTTGGGCCTCCGGTTAATAGGTTAGTCCCAAAAATAATATAAAAGTGGAAAATAAAGCCCATTAACATCCAAAACAAATAATATAATAGCATGGAACAATAAAAAAATTATAGATACGTTGGAGACGTATCAGCATCCCCAAGCTTAATTCCTACTCGTCCTCATGTAGGTAAATGATAAAAACATAATTTTTGATGTGAATGATTTCTGAAATATTCTTCAATGTATTTTTCTCTGTTGTGGCATGAATGTTCAGATCCGAAAGATTCGAGATAAAAGTTTATTGTTGACATAAAAAAAGTCATACTCCAAGTATGCTAATCAAGCAATTATGTCTTATCAAAATACCATAGCCAAAGAAAACTTATCCCTACAAAGTCATATAGTTTGGCCATGCTTCATTTTTGTCACACAAAATGCTCTCATCATGCACAACCCCGATGACAAGCCAAGCAATTGTTTCATACTTAGCCTTTTCAAACTCTTTCAACTTTTACGCAATATATGAGTGCGAGCCATGGACATAACACTATGGGTGGAATAGAATATGATGATTGAGGTTGTGTGAGAAGACAAAAGGGAGAAATTCTCACATTGACGCGGATAATCAATGGGCTATGGAGATGCCCACCGATTGATGTCAATGCAAGGAGTACGGATTGCCATCCAACGGATGCACTAGAGCTATAAATATATGAAAGCTCATCAAAGAAACTAAGTGGGTGTGCATCCAAGTCGCTTGCTCACAAAGACCTAGGGCATTTTAGGAAGCCCTTCATTGGAATATACAAGCCAAGTTCTATAATGAAAAATTCCCACTAGTATATGAAAGTGACAAAATAAGAGACTCTCTATCATGAAGATCATGGTGCTACTTTGAAGCACAAGTGTGGAAAAAGGATAGAAACATTGTCCCTTCTCTCTTTTTCTCTCATTTATTTATTATTATTTTCTTTTTTATATGGGCCTTCTTTCTTTTTTATTTTGGCCTCTTTTCTTTCCTTTTTTCTTTTTTTCGTCCGGAGTCTCATCCCGACTTGTGGGGAAATCATAGTTTCCATCATCCTTTCCTCACATGGGACAATGCTCTAATGATGATCATCACACTTTTATTTTCTTACAACTCAAGAATTACAACTCAATACTTAGAACAAAATACGACTCTATGTGAATGCCTCCGGCGGTGTACCGGGATTGCGATGAATCAAGAGTGACATGTATAAAAAAATTATGAATGGTGGCTTTGCCACAAATACGATGTCAACTACATGATCATGCAAATAAATATGACAATGATGATGCATGTCATAATAAATTGAACGGTGGAAAGTTGCATGGCAATATATCTTGGAATGGCTATGGAAATGCCATAATAGGTAGGTATGGTGTCTGTTTTGAGGAAGATATAAGGAGGCTTATGTGTGATAGAGCGTATCATATCACGGGGTTTGGATGCACCGTCGAAGTTTGCACCAACTCTTAAGGTGAGAAAGGGCAATGCACGATACCTAAGAGGCTAGCAATGATGGAAGGGTGCGAGCGCGTATAATCCATGGACTCAACATTAGTCATAAAGAATTCACAAACTTATTGCAAAAATCTACAAGTCATCAAAACCAAGCACTACGCGCATGCTCCTAGGGGGATAGATTGGTAGGAAAAGACCATTGCTCGTCCCCGACCGCCACTCATAAGGAAAGCAATCAAAGAACACTCCATGCTTAAAATTTGTCACATAACGTTCACCATACATGCATGCTACGGGACTTGCCACAAGTATTCATCAATTTCACAATTACTCAACTAGATCACTTCTAGTATTTCCACCTTTATATCTCAAAACCATCTATCAAGCATCCAACTTCTCTTATCATTTAAAATTTATAGACAAAGTGAATTACCATGCTGTTCTAAACGACTCTCAAAATGATATAAGTGAAGCATGACAGATCAATTATTTCTAGAGCAAAAACTATATAGCTCAAAAGATATAAGTGAAGCACATAGAGTATTCTAATAAATTCCAATTCATGTGTGTCTCTCCCAAAAGGTGTGTAAAGCAACGATGATTGTGGTAGACTAAAAAGCAAAGACTCAAATCATACAAGACGCTCCAAGCAAAACACATATCATGTGGCGAATAAAAATATAGCTCCATGTAAAGTTACCGATAGACGAAGACGAAAGAGGGGATGCCTTCCGGGTCATCCCCAAGCTTAGTCTATTTGGTGTCCTTTTATTTTACCTTGGGTGCCATGGGCATCCCCAAGCTTAGGCTCTTGCCACTCCTTATTCCATAATCCATCAAATCTTTACCCAAAACTTGAAAACTTCACAACACAAAACTTAAAAGAAAATCTTCGTGAGCTCCGTAAGTAAAAAGAAAACAAACCACCACTTCAAGGTACTGTGTTAAACCTACTGTATTTCAACTTCCCTGTGGTTTATAAACTCTTGTACTAGCCATAGATTCATCAAAATAAGCAAACAACACACGAAAAACAGAATCTGTCAAAAACAGAACAGTCTGTAATAATCAATAGGTTTCGACTACTTATGGAACCCCAAAAATTCTAAAATAAATTTCTGGACGTGAGGAATTTATCTATTAATCATCTTAAAAAATAATTAACTAAATATTACTCTCCAATAAAAAATGACAGCAATTCTCGTGAGCGCTAAAGTTTCAGTTTTTTACAGGAAGATCAAAAAGACTTTCCCCAAGTCTTCCCAACGGTTCTACTTGGCACAAACACTAATGAAATACATAAAACACAACCAAAACAGAGGCTAGATAAATTATTTATTACTAAACAGGAGAAAAAAAGCAAAGAATAAAAATCAAATTGGGTTGCCTCCCAACAAGCGCTATCGTTTAACGCCCCTAGCTAAGCATAAAAGCAAGGATAGATGTAGGTATTGCCATCTTTGGTAGGCAATCAATAAGTGGCTCTCATAATAGATTCATATGGTAATTTAACTTTATTTCTAGGGAAGTGTTCCATGCCTTTCCTTAATGGAAATTGGAATTTAATATTCCCTTCCTTTATATCAATAATTGCACCAATCGTTCTAAGCAAAGGTCTACCGAGAATAATAGGACATGACGGGTTGCAATCTATATCAAGAACAATGAAATCTATGGGCACATAATTCCTATTTGAAACAATAAGAACATCATTAATATTTCCCATAGGTTTCTTAATAGTGGAATCCGCAAGGTGCAAATTTAGAGAACAATCATCATATTCACAGAAACCTAACAAGTCACACAATGTTTTTGGAATCGTGGAAACAGTAGCACCCAAATCACACAAAGCATAGAATTCATGATCTTTAATTTTAATTTTAATAGTATGTTCCCATTCATAATAAAGTTTTCTAGGGATAGAAACTTCCAAATGAAGTTTTTCTTCATAATATTGCATCAAAGCATCAACGATATGTTTAGTAAAAGCTTTATTTTGACTATAAGCATGAGGAGAATTTAGCACGGATTGCAACAAGGAAATACAATATCTTAAAGAGAAATTATGATAATAAAATTCCTTGAAATCCAAGATAGTGGGTTCATTGCTATCTAAAGTTTTGACATCTTCAATCCCACATTTACCAACTTTTGCATCAAGATCTAAAAACTCCGAATCATTGGGATGCCTTCTAACTAAAGTTGACTCATCTCCAGTCCCATCATTATAAAGATTCATATTGCAAAACAAAGATTTAATAGGGGACACATCAATCACTTTTAGATCTTCATCCTTATTATAATGAAAACTAGAAGAACACACTTTTATAAAACAATCTCTTTTAGCACGCATCCTAGCGGTTCTTTCTTTTCACTCATAAATGTAAATTCTCATGGCTTTGAGAGACTCATTGATATCATGCTTAGGTGGAATAGATCTAAGTTTCAAAGAATCAACATCAAGAGAAATTCTATCCACATTCCTAGCCAATTCATCAATCTTAAGGAATTTTTCTTCAATCAAAGCATTGAAACTCTTTTGCAAAGTAATAAATTCTTTAATACTAGATTCAAAATCAGAGGGTATATTATTATAATTTCCATAAGAATTGTTGTAGGAATTACCATAATTATTAGAGGAATTACTAGGAAATAACCTAGAACTAAAATTACCTCTATACGTGTTATTACCAAAATTGTTCCTACCAACAAAATTCACATCCATAGATTCATTATTATTCTCAATCAAAGTAGACAAAGGCATATCATTAGGATCAGTAGGAGCACTCTTATTAGCAAACAATTTCATAAGTTCATCCATCTTTCCACTCAAAACATTAATCTCTTCAACAACATGCACCTTTTTACTAGTAGATCTTTCAGTGTGCCATTGAGAATAATTAACCATAATATTATCTAGGAGTTTGGTAGCTTCTCCTAGAGTGATTTCCATAAAAGTGCCTCCCGCGGCCGAATCTAAAAGATTTCTAGAAGCAAAATTCAATCCGGCATAAATTTTTTGTATAATCATCCATAAATTCAAACCATGTGATGGGCAATTACGTATCATTAATTTCATCCTCTCCGAAGCTTGTGCAACATGTTCATGATCAAGTTGCTTAAAATTCATAATATTGTTTCTAAGAGATATGATCTTAGCGGGAGGAAAATATATAGAGATAAAAGCATCTTTGCACTTATTCCAAGAATCAATACTATTTTTAGGCAAAGACGAAAACCAAGCTTTAGCACGATCTCTAAGTGAAAACGGAAATAACCTAAGTTTAACAATAGCATTGTCCACATCTTTCTTCTTTTGCATATCACATAAATCAACAAAGTTGTTTAGATGGGTAGCGGCATATTCACTAGGAAGGCCAGAAAACAGATCTTTCATGACAAGATTCAGCAAAGCAGTATTAATTTCACAAGATTCAGTATCAGTAAGAGGAGCAATCGGAGTGCTAATAAAATCATTATAGTTGGTATTGTCAAAGTCACACAATTTAGTATTATCTTGAGCCATCGTGACAAGCAAGCAATCCAACATACAAGCAAACAAGAAGCAAGAGAAAAAGAGGCGAACGGAAAAAGAGGGCGAATGGAAAAGAGGGCGAAAAAACAGCAAGGGTGAAGTGGGGGAGAGGAAAATGAGAGGCAAATGGCAAATAATGTAATGCGAAGAATAAGAGTTGTGACGGGTACTTGGTATGTCTTGACTTGGCGTAGATCTCCTCGGCAACAGCACCAGAAATCCTTCTTGCTACCTCTTGAGCATTGCGTTGGTTTTCCCTTGAAGAGGAAAGGGTGGTGCAGTAAAGCAGCATAAGTATTTCCCTCAGTTTCTGAGAACCAAGCTATCAATCCAGTAGGAGACAACGCACGAGTCACCTCGTACCTACACAAACAAATAAGAACCTCACAACCAACGCGATAAAGGGGTTGTCAATCCCTTCATGGCCACTTGCAAGAGTGAGATCTGATAGAGATTATAATAATAAGATAAATATTTTTGGTATTTTTATGATATAGATTGAAAGTAAAGATTGCAAAATAAAATAGATTGGAAACTTGTACGATGGAAAATAGACCCGGGGGCCATAGGTTTCACTTGTGGCTTCTCTCGAGATAGCGTAAGTATTACGATGCGTGAACGAATTACTGTCGAGCAATTGATAGAAAAGCGAATAATTATGAGAATATCTAGGCATGATCATGTATATAGGCATCACGTCCGAGACAAGTAGACCGAAACGATTCTGCATCTACTACTATTACTCCACCCATCGACCATTATCCAGGATGCATCTAGAGTATTAAGTTCATAAGAACAGAGTAACGCCTTAAGCAAGATGACATGATGTAGAGGGATAAACTCATGCAATATGATATAAACCCCATCTTTTATCCATGATGGCAACAATACAATACGTGTCGTTTCCCTTTCTATCACAGGGATCGAGCACCGCAAGATTGAACCCAAAGCTAAGCACTTCTCCCATTGCAATAAAGATCAATCTAGTAGGCCAAACCAAACTGATAATTCGAAGAGACTTGCAAAGATATACCAATCATGCATAAAATAATTCAGAGAGGATGCAAATATTGTTCATAGATAGACTTGATCATAAACCCACAATTCATCAGATCTCGACAAACACGCCGCAAAAAGAGTTACATCTAATAGATCTCCAAGATAATTGAGGAGAACTTTGTATTGAGTTCCAAGGAGAGAGAAGAAGCCATCTAGCTACTAGCTATGGACCCGTAGGTCTGAGGTAAACTTCTCACACATCATCGGAGGGGCCATGGACTTGATGTAGAGGCCCTCCGTGATCTATGCCTCCTCTGGCGGAAGGTTGCGGTGGTGGAAATAGGATTTAGTAGTGCTCCTGGATGTTTGTGGGGTATGTGGATATATATAGGAGGAAGAAGTAGGTCGGTGGAGCAATAGGGGCCCATGAGGGTGGAGGGTGCGCCCCATGCCTCGTGGCCGCCTCGTTGATTGCTTGACGTCCACTCCAAGTCTCCTGGATCATGTTTGTTCAAAAAATCATGTTCCCTAAGGTTTCATTCCGTTTGGACTCTGTTTGATATTCCTTTTCTGCGAAACACTGAAATATTCAAAAAAACAACAATTTGGGTTGGGCCTCCGGTTAATTGATTAGTCCCAAAAATAATATAAAGTGTAAAATAAAGCCCATTAACATCCAAAACAGATAATATAATAGCATGGAACAATCAAAAATTATAGATACGTTAGAGACGTATCGACGCGCAGGCCGCGCTACTCATGGCACGCGAGGTCTTGCGTTACCGCTCCGTCGACGACCTCTATGAAGACTGGCGGGACCCCAACGCCGAGCTCGTTAGCGCTCCCAGGGTTCTCTCGCGCCGTCTCTCTCGGTTCCTTGTTCGCCCCTGCTGAGGGCGACGTAGCCCATGGGGCACCTCCGCCACCTCCACATCAAGACGTCTCCCTCGTACCAAGACGCGTGGCCCCACGGCGCGACCCACCACGCAGGGTGCCCGCGCGTGTAGAAGAAAGCTGTCGGGAAATCTCGCGGCCGCAAGAAGATGCTCCTGCACTCCCCGTACCACCACATCAAGACTGTGCGCCGCCTGAGGAGGCAGCACGTGGGTACCAAGACCAGGCTCCACCTCCACAACGGGCTCTAGACACCTCCGCAGGCTGCCGAGCATTCACCGCTGAGCTGCGCAGCACTGTCTGGCCCGGTAAGTTCAAGCCCGACCTGCCTCCACACTACGATGGCACCCCCGACCCTGCTGAGTTCTTGCAGCTCTACGAGTTGAGCATCGAGGCGGCCAATGGCGATGAGAAAGTTATGGCGAACTGGTTTCCCATGGCTCTCAAAGACGGCGCACGCTCGTGGCTCTTGAACTTGCCCGCGGGATCGATCTCCTCCAAGGGAAAGATGCGCGAGCGCCTCGTCGCCAACTTCCAAGGCACTCGTGACCGCCCGCCTGCCGCCGGTGACCTGTGGCGCATCAAGCAACAGCCTCGGAGACCCTGCAGAAGTACATCCATCGTTTCAACAGCGTTCGCCTCAAGATCCCCAAGGTGACGGATAAGGCCATCATCTCAGCATTTTCCGACGGCGTCCGTGATGTCAAGATGAAGGAGGAGCTCGCCATACACGAGGACCTGTGCACAACTCTGGAGATGTTCAACATGGCGACCAAGTGCGCGAGAGCTGAGGAGGGACGCCGCTTCCTTCTCGAGCTTCCAGGCGCTGACCTAGAAGAAAAGAACGCCAAGACCAAGGACGTGAAGCGCAAGGGGGTTGCCGTGCTCGCGGCAGAGCCGGAGATGAAGTGCGGCCGCGACCACCCCGAGTCATCCATGGCCAAGCGCCCGTTCTGCGCTTTCCACAACGTACACAACCACAACACCAATGACTGTTAGGAGCTCAGGGCCATTCGTGATGGGCGCTTTAGTCGATGCCCTAAGCGCAACGACCGAGGCTACGGCCGTGGATGAGGCCGAAGTGGAGGACACTGGGACGATCGCGGCCCCCGCCAGGAGTGGCGCGACCGACTTCACAAGGATCGCTGGCAGGACCGTCCTCGCAAGGGCACCCGGAGGGACCAGCCTCGTGAGGACCACCCACAGGGCAACGCTGGCCTCCCTCCACTGCCGCCACCACCAAGGAGGAACGACGACCACCACCAGGACGAGGGGGCTGGGGGCTTCCAGGAGCCTCGTGCCATTGCTTGCATCTTGGGCAGCGTTCAGTCCCCGGCCTCTCAATGCATCTTCAAGTAGTTTGCTCGCGAGGTGAACGCGGCCCTCCCCAGGCTCGAGGCCATGCACCCGCTCCGGTGGTCCAAGTACACCATTACCTTCAGCTCATCCAACCAGCTCAAGTGCGCGGCAACTGCCGGCGCCCTCCCGATGCCCTACTCGCCCATCATCAGCAACATCCTCGTCAGGAAGACCCTCATCGACGGCAGCGCAGGGCTCAATGTACTTTCCGTCGAAACATTCGACCGCCTGCAAGTGCCGTATGATCAGCTGTAGCCAACCAAGCCCTTCCCAGCAGTGATCGACGGCTCCACCACCCCGATAGGGCAGGTCCGCCTCCCTATCACCTTTGGCAAGCGCGATAACTACCGCATCGAGCTCATCGATTTCGACGTCGCCCACATCCGCCTGCCTTACAATGCCATCCTTGGGTATCCAGCCCTGGCCAAGTTTATGGCATTGACTCACCACAGCTAAAATGTCCTCAAGATGCGAGGAAGTTGCGGTGTCATCACGGTCGCTTGTGAGGAAAAGGACGCGGTGTGCTCTCTCAAGCGCGCTTACCAGGCTGCAGCGGCCAAAGATCTAGATAACGAAGGAGCCGTCTACCCTCCTGAGGTTGTCCCCAAGAAGAATAAGCAGCTGCTCTCCCAAGGGCTTCAGGAGGGCAGAGTCTCCAGCGGCACCGCCTCAGGACCTACGCCCACGGATGGAGCGCCTCCCTCCCTCGCATAGGAAGGCGCGCCCGGCGCCCTCCTCAGGCTGGGCTCGGGGGCTCTTTTCTGGAGGGCCTCTAACCTAGCCAATGTCACGAGGGAGGCGCTCGGGCACCACGTAGAGGCGTGCTTCAACGCACGCTTCCCTCACAAGGGCACAAGGCGTGGAGTGCCTGGTGCTTAGGGGTTCATCACCAAGGCGATCGAGGAGCTTTAAGAAGCGATAATCATGCGCAGCGACCGGCGCCCACCACCTGGAGCAGCTCCTCATCCTGCCTAGGACGACGAGATGTGTGTCTACGTCGACATCCCAGGACTGAACATGGCGGCTTCTCAGGAGCATTTCTGGCCTTCACATGTTGGTCGGTGCGAGGGTCCACCTCACAGCTATGTTTGCATGCCATTCGGCTTGCCGAACGCGGGCGTCACCTTCTAGTGCCACCTGCGGAGCGTTTTGATGGCTCAGGAGGCCCCGCATCACGCAGTTCTTGTAGAGATGGCGGCAGTTCTTCAAGAGCCACCCGGGGCCCCGATGCCTCCCGAGGCCCAGGACCTAGGCGGCTCATGAGGAGAAACTCCTTCAGCATGCGTCTCCAGCCACTTCAACACCTCTCCAACAATGGTACCAGGTGACTCTTTCGGATTCATTCAGTTGGGGCACCCCTCGGGCAGCATTATCCCCAAGTCACACGGGCTAGTCCCTGCGACGTGTATCCTTTTGCGTCTCTAGCTTACTCTCACTACAAAAAAAGACACATCCGTGACATTTTGGGCCGAATGAAAAAAATTATGTCATACTTATGACACTTCTATGACGATAATTGTGACAAAACCCGGCATCATCATAGATATGGTGGTCTCCTACTTCTATGACAAAAATCATCACAAAAAATGGGCTTTTCGTCCTTGGCGGGCCGGAGACGCAGCTGCATGACATTCTTTGGGCTGTCCATGACGGAAAAAACTATGGTAGAAGCGAGGGCGAGGAAATTTTTGGGGAGTTTCCGGTTACGGTGGGTGGTCGGGGGCCGAGGGATGCATGTTTCTCTCATACACGCACGCGCGTTTGTGTGAGGCGTTGGGCTCTAACTGAACCCGAGCGAGGCGTTGGGCTCTAACTGAAACCGAGCGAGGCGTTGGGCTCTAACTGAACCCGAGCGATTGCACTGCAGGCTACGCGTTACTGAACCCGAGTGATTCCTTCACTACAGTTGCTAACTGAAGCCGATCAATGCTGCCTATGGATGAACAGTGAGCGTTGCTAGGGGGTTTGGATGAACAGTTCTCGGTGGGGGTGGATGAACAGGACCCCGTGGTGTTGCCTCTGGATGAACAGGACCCCGATAGATCGAGACGGTTGGGGCTGGATGAACAGGACCCCGTGGAGGGCTGGATGAACAGTAGACGGTGGAGGGCTGGATGAACAGTAGCCCATGGAGGGGTGGTTGAACAGGAGCCCATGGAGAGGGCTGGTTGAACAGTACCCGGTGGAGTAGCGCACGGTGGAGGCTGGATGAACAGGAGCCCGTGGATGAACAGTCGTAGGTGGAGGTTGGAGGAGGTCGACGGTGGATGAACAAGAACCCGTGGAGGCTGGAGGGGGTTGACGATGGAGATGAACAGTATCCCATGGAGTCTCGTTTTGCGGTACGCCACACCCATCCTGATGAACAGGACCCCCATTTTGACGGTAGCGCTCCAGCACAAGTCTGTTTCCTTTGTTTTGCGGTACGGCACACCCCTCCCGATGAACAGGACCCCCATTTTGACCGTAGGAGGTCCGTTTCCTCCGTTTTGCGGTATGCCAGACCGCTCCCGACGAACAGGATCCTGTTTCGACCGTGGCCGGTCAAACACAAGACCGTTTCCTCCATTCTGCGGTACGCCAGTCCTCGTTTCCATCGGCTGTTCTGTCCAAGTCCTACCCACGAACACGACGACGCATTCTGTTCTGACCCAGCTGGTTGGCTTCCCATGAACACGATGACGACACTGTTTCTCTGTTCCGACCCAGCCATGTACACGAGCCCTAGCCGTACATATGCGCGAGTAGGCGTTCGAGACCCCGCCCGTATGTACGTACATGGCCGTATTTTCTTTCTTGCACACTGGTCGCTGTACGTACGTGTACATGCTACGTGCGCGCCTCTACTACGACACGTGCGCACCTCTACATGGACCAGTATGTACGTACACATTCACGACCAGAATGACAACGCTGCGTACGCTTCGACCAGGTGGGTCCCAACTGTCAGGCACTTCCTTGCGTGCGAAGATATAGCTGGTGGGTCCGAGCAGTCAGGGGGGCAAATTGTTTTTTTTCCCGGACGCACTTCCTTGCGTGCAAAGATGTAGCCGGTGGGTCCCAGCAGTCAAGGGGGAAACATTTTTTTCGCAAAATAAGGTGGCCCGTCCGGTGGGTCCCCGCTGTCAGGTGGAGGAATCATTATTTTCCGCATAATAAGGAGGCACTTCCTTGCGGCTGCCGTGGACCCAGCTGTCAGCCCCTCCACGTACAATACTCTTTCGATGGAAGTCGGTCGTTGACCACATTGACCACGCCGCGCCGAGAGCACCACGGCGGTGGACAACAGCAAGGCCTAGCTAGGGGACGATGCGGAGCGGGGGAAGACGCGGCAGTGGATACCCATGCGGAGAGGAGTACGAGGGTTCACTTGTTCGGCTGCGGTGTAAGGCTGTCGTCGCCGCAGAATAATAGGGGGTGTGGGTGAGTGGAGGGATGTCCTGGCCAGCGGTGGGAGTAGTAGGGGGCGGTGAGGCCGCGTGGCAGCACAGCCGGCCACGGGAGGGCAGGAGCAGGCCGCACGACCAGCGCTGCTTTGGGCGGCTGGAGCAAGAAGACCAGAGGTTGAGGAAGCACGACGGCCATTGGATGGACATCGTACGGTCACTATAGCTAGAATCGTTTATATTGACTAAGTTGACAAAGCCCTTGGTACGCATCAACATAGTAGGCCCATAGGTCAGCTTCCGAAATGGTGCGCCCCAGATGTCAGGAGGAGGAATCATTTTTTGGGCGGGTGAAGCTAGAATATCTGAGATGGAAGAAGAAGCACAGGATCCGTTGGATGGACACCCAACGGCCACTGCTGCTAGAACCGTGTGTTGACTATAAGTTGACAAAGCCTTGCATACGCGTCAACTCTATTTTTTTGGGGGGACGCGTCAACTTAGTAAGGCCACAAGTGTGTGGCAGATAACTTATAGCCCATTTGAGATTTGTAAGAATATGCAGCCAATTTTTGAATTCTAATGGAATTTACTACAGCCCATTTACAGTTTGTTCAAAGTACATCCCATTTCAACCAACCGTTCAAAACAGAATTCAATAAAATTTCCCACATTTTGATGGGATCCGAAATATTTTTATCCCAAAATTTCTAGTAAGATTAAATACAATTTCAATATAAATTTATATTACATAAAAATCCAATGAAACATTACGCTCGCAACAATTAATGAAATTAAAATTTTCAATATCCAAAAATAATATTTTATAAAGTAATTACGTGTTTGGTGCATTTTTTATAGTTACTGCCCAGTTTTTATAATTACATCCCATTTGTTAAGCCTAATGCATCCCTCGTAGGAAAGATTTGCAGCCCAGCGGAGCAGAGAATAACAACTTGACCTTGCCTCTATATTCCTAAAAAAGTATAGCTGGTCTAGCCATTTTTAGCTTGAAAAACATTAATATCTGGGCTGGATATCTGGCCTGGGCTAGACGGTCCACAGCCCGCTCAGTTAATACCTGCAGCGATGTTTTCGTTGTTGTTCAGAGGAGAAAAATTAATATTTGGGCTAAACATCGCTGAAGAAAAACTCTGCAGTGCTCACACCTCAAAAACACAAATACTTCTTGAGCTGCTTGGTCCCAGCTGTCGGCCACTTCTTGTGCAATTCTCTCATTTAATGACTACATAGGTTGACAATGGTGTGGGACCGTGATGTCAGGAAACCAGGAGGAAGCAAAAAATATAGTTTTATATACTAATAAGGAGGCACTTGCATACGTGCGACTATGGCCCTGCTGGGTCCCCACTGTCATCCTCTCCAAGTAAAGTCATCTCCTCATCCTCATGTCCGTTGACCATGTTGACAACGCGAGACGGCGGCGCCACAGCGAGCGCAACAGCTCGAAGGATGATGGAGAGGGCCTCACGGGCCTTACGGATGGTCTGATACAGCGCCCGCTGCTCATTCGGGAAGCCAGGATCATAGAGCCACATGTCCGCGACGGCATTGTCATTCGCTTGTTCACTGGTGCTCGTTGAGGAGACGGAGGTTGTAGCACAGGTCCTCCAGCACTGGTAGCTCTTCTGCCATTAAGGCGTCGAAGAGCGGCCGCACCTGCTCTATGGTGAACATAGCATGAACCGGCTTGGACAGTGCCGCCGGCTCCTGGTCGGGAGCTACGTCCGTCGTCTGATTGTCGTCGCTCAGCTCGGCGAGCTAGGTGGCGAGCCAGCATGTCCGGCTGCTGGACCGACCCGCTGCCAAGCACGAGTCTGACTGCCCCTGGCCCACCCAGACCGCCTCCCTCGCTAGCGCGCACTTTCCACCCGAAACGGTCAACGCCGCCCGCCTCGCTTCCCGGTGCAGGCGATTGCTCTGCCTTCAAACGTCACAATTGTCGTCCGTCCATCCTTCTGCTGCCCACATTAATGATACGCTGTTGCCGAGGCGGCTACTCCGGCGCCACACATCCGTCCCTCCGCCGCCCACCATTGCTATATAAACTGTTGCGCCGGCCATAGCCGTGGTCATTCGCATCCGTTCCATTTCTTCTGTCCACACCACTACTGCCCACCATGGCTTCCTCGCGCTCCAACGCTCTTTGGGACGGGCGGACGATGGACCACAAGGAGATGGCAGCCATTGCTACCGATTGGCTGGCCGGCAGGCAGCCGGAGGACGACGACGTTCCAATGGAGAACATGGTAGTCGACGATCTGGCGCCAACCCCCTCCTCCGTGCCATCCTTGCCGGTGCATTGCACCATGACCATCGGTGAGGCCCGTGCCCAATCTATGGACATGGTGAGGCAGAAGCATGAGGAGCACTTCCGGGAGGCGCAGATCGCCGCGGAGCGGGCGGAGGAGCAGATCGTCACGGAGTGGGCGGAGCAGGAGGCGCTGCTCGAATCGTACCGCTCCGCCCGTGAGGGCCGCCTCGAGTGCTGGCGGTACCTCATGCGGGTGGCGGAGGCTGCGACAACCTACCAAGAGGGCAATGAAGCGGGCGAGGCGCTGTTTGGCGAGACCGAGGATGAGGCAGAGGACAATGCCAGCGCCGACGAGTCCCTGCTGTGCTGGCGTCGACGAGGCCCTACTCCGCCGAGGCCCCGCGGCGCCAACAACGAGGAAGAGGACACCGCCGGCTCCGCCGAGGCCCCGCGGTGCCAACAACGAGGCAAAGGACACCACCAGCTCTGCCGAGGCCCCACCCTGCTGGCAACGAGGGGGAGGATTTCCGCCGCTCCGCCGAGGTGCCGCCCGCCGGCAACGAGAAAGAGGACATCGCCGGCTCTGCTGAGGCCCCACCCCGCTGCCAACGAGGCCGCGCAACTCAGAAAATAAGGAAGAGTAGAACACGATAGGTTGTCGCCGCTCGAGTCCATGTAAGGCCACCACTGCTACCCTCCGGTTGCTGGCACTGAGCTGTACATCATGGAGCTATTATATGATTACAGGATGATTGAAGACCCCTCCGTGGTTGAGAAAGCTCATGAGATACAGTCATTTGCTAGAGAACTTGAGCACTTCAGTTGTATGCTACCGAACACAGGTGGATAGCTTCGGTTAATTAATTATACATCCAGCGCACCCCTTTTTAGTTGAAGAATGTATGAAATGTAATGAAATCCGGCATGTTTTTATGAAATCCGATCGTGTATGAATGAATTTATTTCGATTAGTTCGAATTCTTGTATCACTGGCATTGGATGAACATCCAAAACAATACGTACTAGCATTATTCACAGGGTGATCACCTCGTTTCCAGCAGTTTCACATGTACTCCCTCTAGTCCTTTCAAGTTTGCATACAAGTTTTGTCTCTAGTCAAAGTATCTCTACTTTGACCAATCTTATAGAAAAAGTATGCACTTTCACAATGTGCGAAGAAAAAGGAATAGAAGGAGTACAAAGAGTTTGAGTAGCTTTTTAGCGTTCTTGTACATTGCAATCAAACACACAAGCCTGGCAATTCATAGAGAACATTCAAAACAATCAATGATTATGCATCTCAGCGATTCACATGTTAGAGCCAATATTTACTTCACAACTAAAGAATAAAGAAAAAATGGATCGACGCTGCTGGCAGCAAAGGGCGTCCCATTCGAAAATATCAAACGCGTGTCTTCTTGCTAAAATTAATGAGGAAAATTTGACAAGGTTGTCCCATTCCAAAATATCAAATGCCTATGATTATGGAATGGGCAGGGTTTGCCATCAGTTCGGACATTGACATGGCACCTCATGCTAAATAAACCAGTTCTTCTTCTTGTGCAGTTCTACCAAAATCAACCAAATTCGCTCGGCACCTCATTTCTTGTGGTGGAAATGAATGATTTGATGTATTCATGAACATTTTGTGTATTTCCCATTGAAATCAAGCTGAGCACCCCTGTTTGCAAAAATACAAAAAAGTGATTAGTATAAAGCAAACTGTACAATGAATTGATAGTTTAAACAGGCACCTACATGGTCCATGTAGAGCACACTTTTAGAAAAAATGGAACTCACCGGAAATAATCCTAGAACAACATTGTACTCGTGCATCACAGCAAGAAAATGGAGATTTGTCAGTCCTTCTGAGATGAAGTTAGTTTGGTCTTGTGGGGGTAATGTAACCATCCTTCAACTGCTCCTTCTGATGAGAAGATAGACATGGCTTCTTCATCCTGGCATAATCGGAAATAGTCACCTCACGTACTCCATATTCTTCTTCAGAGGTAGATGATCTTGTTGTGCAAAGACAAGAGGATAACTAAATGCTAGCATCCCTGTTTGCTCAAAAAAGGAAAGGAAATATTTAAAATAGCACAGATGAAGCACTTCTCAAGGACAATACCACTTTTTGATGATAGTATCTAAACAGTAGCACAACACCAATAGAGATGACAAAGCTCAATCATATGGATGAAATCAGTGGGCGAGTAACAACCTTTGTTAGGAGGCTTATTGTGTAGAGCATACAGATGAAGCATTTCTCCGGATCCATCTGTTGCTATCTACTATGGTGGCCGTGCTTACTATATACTCCTCGATTAGTTTAATGTTTCCAACATCTTCTTGTGCAGTTCCACTAAAATATATGGTATCTTCAAAGAAGATCTCTGTTTGCACAAGTGGAGATAATTACGTATTACATTAAGAGTGGCATCAAATCAGTGGCAAGACAATTGCTCATTCCATCCATAGCAATAAATTAAGATGCAAAACTATATCATTACTTTTGTCACCACAGTTCCAGTGTCACCATAGTTCTAGTGCTTCATTATAGCACCAGGAGTTGATCTTTGTTTTTCTTCCGTTTGTTCTTCCCCTTCATCACTTGGTTCAATAACAGACAAGTTTTGCCTTCAATGTAAGATTTGGCATGTTAATTAGGTTGCACAAGTATAACACTAAACAATGACATTAATTTCTGGATGAAAGTGGCAAAATAAAGGCCAACAGTTGTGAAATATCCTTATCTTACCTCAATGGGATATTACGGTGCACATACAGATTGGAATCCTTGTCTCCATTTGTGCAGTTCACTAAAATCAAGCAACATTACCATACAAGTAGCACAACATATGAAAGCACACTACAGAATCATGTGAAAGAAGGCTAGTACTGACCTCTCATGACACGGAATTCAAACAACTCACTAGAAGAAGATCTGAACCAAATTTGCCAACACGGATAGGAAGTAAGATATCCTCTTGTGCAGTTCCACTAAGATCAAGAAATCAAGCAACATTGTCGGTGTGACATTTTGGTTGAACTGCACAAAACACTCTTAAAACAAAAGTGTTTTGTGCAGTTCAACAAAAGGTCACAATGGCAATGAGGTGAAGTAGATAGCCCTGTTTACATAGAGGTGAAAAGGAAACAACTAGTGGTCAATAACGACGGATGACATATAAGCCAACAAAAATAAGCATCTACCTAATCGAAATGGGAAAGAAAGCAAGACAGTAGCATTTTTCAAATGGTGGCATTGATGAATATTAACAGAGAGATTATATTAATAATAAAATTCGTTAAACATGTAATTTGCTTTTAACTGTAGCATTGCATCAATTTCCAGCGGCATTATTAGAGGGTGTTTGTTTATAGGGACATTTTGGTGGAGGGACTAAAAAAACTCCATGTTAGTCCCATCTAAACCAAACAGGAGGGACTTTTAGGGACTAAAAGTGGGCATTTGGGACTAAAGAAAGAAGGCCCTGCCACGCATCGCACCTTGTCTCTATTATTTCATTACTAGGGGTAACATGGTCTTTTAGCATGTCATTTAATAACCTCTAATCCATGTTTAGTCACTGGAACCAAGAAGGTAGGGACTATGGAGTTTTTAACCAAACAGGGCCTTAGATTAACAACAGCTAAAGTGTTGCACGGGACAGTGGACGCACCAGCACCATGTGCATATACCGATGTACTGGGGTGATGCACAGTCTGTTGCAACAAACAACAAACAACCAAAGAGCATATTTGTGTTGGTCCCAGTTTTGTTATCTTTAGACACCTTTCCCTATGTGAGCGCAGGAAATCTAGTCCTGCTCAAAGTCTACAGCCTTGTCCCCCAAAACAAAACAAAAGATCAGTTCATTACAGATGTGAGTATCCATCCATTTTGAGCAGTCAAAGAATCCTCCTGGCACGAATTATGCTCAAGTGTATTTATCGAACCCGAGACTCAAGTTTGATGAGCGAACAAGCTAACCAGCTACAAAACACTCCCATTATGTTCAACGAGAGGAAAATAACCTTTTATACATTCCTGCATTCGTGTGACAAGCATGCCATGTTTTTTTGTGTGGGAGTCATTGGGATTTAAATCATAATCATGTCATGTGGCTTCGGTGGTAAGACTATCCACAGTGGTGCAAAAATAATGCAGCCTTAGTCACCTTACCTCTCTCCACGTAGTACGTTGGGTCCCACCAGTCAGAGGGTGAAACAAACAAATTAATAAGAAAAATTAAAAGCGCCAGTGGTGTATCTTACCTCACACATCTCGCTACTACTCGGGAACACTGTCCAATTGATCACTCTATTTGCTCAGGTACTATTTTAAGTGAATCCTTATTGTAACATGCACACAATTTTGGCCACTTGTATTTGACCTAAGTCAGTGTGCCACCGTATCTAGTATGACTCCATCCGTCTAGGTGTAATAAGTCACGTTAGAAGGTGCTGGGGAACATAGTAATTTCAAAAAAATTCCTACGCACACACAAGATCATGGTGATGCATAGCAACGAGAGGGGAGAGTGTTTTCCACGTACCCTCGTAGACCGAAAGCGGAAGCGGAAGCGTTAGCACAACGCGGTTGATGTAGTCGTACGTCTTCATGATCCGACCGATCAAGTACCGAACGTACGGCATCTCCGAGTTCAGCACACGTTCAGGCCGATGACGTCTCTCGAACACCGATCCAGCCGAGTGTTAAGGGAGAGTTTCATTAGCACGACGGCGTGGTGACGATGATGATGTTCTACCGATGCAGGGCTTCGCCTAAGCACCGCTACAGTATTATCGAGGTGGACTATGGTGGAGGGGGGCACCACACATGGCTAAAAGATCAAACGATCAATTGTTGTGTCTATGGGGTGCCCCCTGCCCCCGTATATAAAGGAGAAAAGGTGGGGGTGCGGCCGGACAGGGAGGAGGCGCGCCAGGATGAGTCCTACTCCCACCGGGAGTAGGACTCCCCCCTTTCCTAGTTGGATTAGGACTTGGGAGAAGGAAAGAGAGAGGGGGAGAAGGAAAGAGGGGGCCGGACCCCCTTGCCCTAAACCAAGTCGGTTTGGGCCTTGGGGGGCGAGCCCCACACTCCCCTTGCTGCCCACTATTTCCACTAAGGCCCATGTAGGCCCATTAAGCCTCCGGGGGGTTCCGGTAATCTCCCGGTACTCCCGTAAAATTCTGATTTCACCTGGAACACTTCCGATATCCAAACATAGGCTTCCAATATATCAATCTTCATGTCTCGACCATTTCGAGACTCCTCGTCATGTCCGTGATCACATCCGGAACTCCGAACAAACTTCGGTACATCAAACATATAAACTCATGATATAACTGTCATCGAAACGTTAAGCGTGCGGACCCTATGGGTTGAGAACTATGTAGACATGACCGAGACACGTCTCTGGTCAATAACCAATAGCGGAACCTGGATGCTCAGATTGGCTCCCACATATTCTACAAAGATCTTTTATGGGTCAAACCGCATAACAACATACGTTGTTCCCTTTGTCATCGGTATGTTACTTGCCGGAGATTCGATCGTCGGTATCTCAATACCTAGTTCAATCTCGTTACTGGCAGGTCTCTTTACTCATTCTATAATACATCATCCCGCAACTAACTCATTAGTTGCAATGCTTGCAAGGCTTAAGTGATGTGCATTACCGAGAGGGCCCAGAGATACCTCTCCGACAATCGGAGTGACAAACCCTAATCTCGAAATACGCCAACCCAAGAAGTACCTTTGGAGACACCTGTAGAGCACCTTTATAATCACCCAGTTACGTTGTGACGTTTGGTAGCACACAAAGTGTTCCTCCGGTAAACGGAAGTTGCATAATATCATAGTCATAGGAACATGTATAAGTCATGAAGAAAGCAATAGCAACATACTAAACGATCGGGTGCTAAGCAAACGGAATGGGTCGTGTCAATCACATCATTATCCTAATGATGTGACCCCGTTAATCAAATGACAACTCATGTCCATGGTTAGGAAACATAACCATCTTTGATCAACGAGCTAGTCAAGTAGAAGCATACTAGTGACAACCTATTTGTCTATGTATTCACACATGTATTATGTTTCCGGTTAATACAATTCTAGCATGAATAATAAACATTTATCATGATATAAGGAAATAAATAATAACTTTATTATTGCCTCTAGGGAATATTTCCTTCAGTCTCCCACTTGCACTAGAGTCAATAATCTAGATTACATAGTAATGATTCTAACACCCATGGAGCCTTGGTGCTGCTCGTGGAAGAGGCTTAGTCAGCGGGTCTGCAAGATTTAGATCCGTATGTATCTTGCAAATTTCTATGTCTCCCACCTGGACTAGATCCCGGATGGAATTGAAGCGTCTCTTGATGTGCTTGGTTCTCTTGTGAAATCTGGATTCCTTCGCCAAGGCAATTGCACCAGTATTGTCACAAAAGATTTTCATTGGACCCAATGCACTAGGTATGACACCTAGATCGGATATGAACTCATTCATCCAGACTCCTTCATTTGTTGCTTCCGAAGCAGCTATGTACTCCGCTTCACATGTAGATCCCGCCACAACGCTTTGTTTAGAACTGCACCAACTGACAGCTCCACCGTTCAATGTAAACACGTATCCGGTTTGCGATTTAGAAACATCTGGATCAGTGTCAAAGCTTGCATCAATGTAATCGTTTACGATGAGCTCTTTGTCACCACCATAAACGAGAAACATATCCTTAGTCCTTTTCAGCTATTTCAGGATGTTCTTGACCGCTATCCAGCGATCCACTCCTGGATTACTTTGGTACCTCCTTGCTAGACTTATAGCAAGGCACACATCAGGTCTGGTACACAGCATTGCATACATGATAGAGCCTATGGCTGAAGCATAGGGAACATCTTTCATTTTCTCTCTATCTTCTGTAGTGGTCGGGCATTGAGTCTTACTCAACTTCACACCTTGTAACACAGGCAAGAACCCTTTCTTTGCTTGATCCATTTTGAACTTCTTCAAAACTTTGTCAAGGTATGTGCTTTGTGAAAGTCCAATTAAGCGTCTTGATCTATCTCTATAGATCTTGATGCCCAATATGTAAGTAGCTTCACTGAGGTCTTTCATCGAAAAACTCTTATTCAAGTATCCCTTTAAGCTACCCAAAAATTCTATATCATTTCCAATCAGCAATATGTCATCCACATATAATATCAGAAATGCTACAGAGCCCCCACTCACTTTCTTGTAAATACAGGCTTCTCCAAAAGTCCGTATAACCAAATGCTTTGATCACACTATCAAAGTGTTTATTCCAACTCCGAGAGGCTTGCACCAGTCCATAAATGGATCGCTGAAGCTTGCACACTTTGTTAGTTCCCTTTGGATCAACAAAACCTTCCGGTTGCATCATATACAACTCTTCTTCCAGAAATCCATTCAGGAATGCAGTTTTGACATCCATTTGCCAAATTTCATAATCATAAAATGCGGCAATTGCTAATATGATTCGGACAGACTTAAGCATTGCTACGGGTGAGAAAGTCTCATCGTAGTCAATCCCTTGAACTTGTCGAAAACCTTTCGCAACAAGTCAAGCTTTGTAGACAGTAACATTACCGTCAGTGTCAGTCTTCTTCTTGAAGATCCATTTATTCTCAATTGCTTGCAGATCTACAGGAAAGTCAACCAAATTCCATACTTTGTTCTCATACATGGATCCCATCTCAGATTTCATGGCCTCAAGCCATTTTGTGGAATCTGGGCTCACCATCGCTTCTTCATAGTTCGTAGGTTCATCATGATCTAGTAGCATGACTTCCAAAACAGGATTACCGTACCACTCTGGTGCGGATCTTACTCTGGTTGATCTACGAGGTTTATTAGTAACATGATCTGAAGTTCCATGATCATGATGATTGACTTCCTCACTAATTGGTGTAGGCGTCACAGAAAACCGGTTTCTGTGATGAACTACTTTCCAATAGAGGAGCAGGTATAGTTACCTCATCAAGTTCCACTTTCCTCCCACTCACTTCTTTAGAGAGAAAATCCTTCTCTAGAAAGGATCCATTCTTAGCAACGAATGTCTTTCCTTCAGATCTGTGATAGAAGGTGTACCCAACAGTCTCCTTTGGGTATCCTATGAAGACACATTTCTCCGATTTGGGTTCGAGCTTATCAGGTTGAAGCTTTTTCACATAAGCATCGCAGCCCCAAACTTTCAGAAACGACAACTTTGGTTTCTTGCCAAACCACAGTTCATAAGGCGTCGTCTCAACGGATTTTGATGGTGCCCTATTTAATGTGAATGCGACCGTCTCTAAAGCATAACCCCAAAATGATAGCGGTAAATCTGTAAGAGACATCATAGATCGCACCATATCTATTAAAGAGCGACTACGATGTTTGGACACACCATTACGCTGTGGTGTTCCGGGTGGCGTGAGTTGCGAAACTATTCCGCATTGTTTCAAATGTAGACCAAACTCATAATTCAAATATTCTCCTCCACGATCAGATCGTAGAAACTTTATTTTCTTGTTACGATGATTTTCAGCTTCACTCTGAAATTCTTTGAACTTTTCAAATGTTTCAGACTTATGCTTCATTAAGTAGATATACCCATATCTGCTTAAATCATCTGTGAAGGTGAGAAAATAACGATATCTGCCACGAGCCTCAACATTCATCGGACCACATACATCTGTATGTATGATTTCCAACAAATCTGTTGCTCTCTCCATTGTTCCGGGGAACGGCGTTTTAGTCATCTTGCCCATGAGGCACGATTCGCAAGTACCAAGTGATTCATAATCAATGGTTCCAAATGTCCATCAGTATGGAGTTTCTTCATGCGCTTTACACCGATATGACCTAAACGACAGTTCCACAAATAAGTTGCACTATCATTATCAACTCTGCATCTTTTGGCTTCAACAATATGAATATGTGTATCACTACTATTGAGATTCCTCAAAAATAGACCACTCTTCAAGGGTGCATGACCATGGAAGATATTACTCATATAAATAGAAAAACCATTATTCTATGATTTAAATGAATAACCGTCTCGCATCAAACAAGATCCAGATATAATGTTCATGCTCAACGCTGGCACCAAATAACCATTATTTAGGTCTAATACTAATCCCGAAGGTAGATGTAGAGGTAGCGTGCCGACCGCGATCACATCGACTTTGGAACCATTTCCCACGTGCATCGTCACCTTGTCCTTTGCCAGTGTTCGCTTAATCCGTAGTCCCTGTTTCGAGTTGCAAATATTAGCAATAGAACCAGTATCAAATACCTAGGTGCTACTACGAGCTCTAGTAAGGTGCACACCAATAACATGTATATCACATATACCTTTGTTCACCTTGCCATCCTTCTTATCCGCCAAATACTTGGGGCAGTTCTGCTTCCAGTGACCAGTCTGCTTAAAGTAGAAGCACTCAGTTTCAGGCTTAGGTCTAGACTTGGGTTTCTTCTCCTGAGCAGCAACTTGCTTGCTGTTCTTCTTGAAGTTCCCCTTCTTCTTCCCTTTGCCCTTTTTGAAACTGGTGGTCTTACTGACCATCAAAACTTGATGCTCCTTCTTGATTTCTACCTCCACTGCCTTTAGCATTGCGAAGAGCTTGGGAATTGTCTTATCTATCCCTTGCATATTATAGTTCATCACGAAGCTATTGTAGCTTGGTGGCAGTGATTGTAGAACTCCGTCAATGACACTATCAACCAGAAGATTAACTCCCAGCTGAGTTAAGTGATTATGGTACCTAGACATTCTGAGTATATGTTCACTGACAGAACTATTCTCCTCCATCTTGCAGCTGTAGAACTTATTGGAGACTTCATATCTCTCAATCCGGGCATTTGCTTGAAATATTAACTTCAACTCCTGGAACATCTCATATGCTCCATGACGTTCAAAACGTCGTTGATGTCCCGGTTCTAAGCCGTATAGCATGGCACGCTGAACTATTGAGTAGTCATCAGCTTAGCTCTGCCAGACGTTCTTAACATCGTTAGTCGCATCAGCAGCAGGCCTGGCACTCAGTTGTGCTTCCAGGAAGTAATTCTTCTGAGCAGCAATGAGGATAATCCTCAAGTTACAGACCCAGTCCGTGTAATTGCTACCATCATCTTTCAACTTTGCTTTCTCAAGGAACGCATTAAAATTCAACGGAACAACAGCACGGGCCATCTATCTACAATCAAACATAGACAAGCAGGATACTATCAGGTACTAAGTTCATGATAAATTTAAGTTCAATTAATCATATTACTTAAGAACTCCCACTTAGAAAAACATCCCTCTAATCTTCTAAGTGATCACGTGATCCAAATCAACTAAACCATAACCGATCATCACGTGAAATGGAGTAGTTTTCAATGGTGAACATCACTATGTTGATCATATCTACTATATGATTCACACTCGACCTTTCGGTCTTAGTGTTTAGAGGCCATATCTCCATATGCTAGGCTCGTCAAGTTTAACCTGAGTATTCTGCGTGTGCAAAACTGGCTTGCACCCGTTGTAGATGGACATAGAGCTTATCACACCCAATCATCATGTGGTTTCTGGGCACGACGAACTTTGGCAATGGTTCATACTCAGGGAGAACACTTTTTATCTTGAAATTTAGTGAGAGATCATCTTATAATGCTACCATCAATCAAAGCAAGATAAGATGCATAAAAGATAAACATCACATGCAATCAATATAAGTGATATGCTATGGCCATCATCATCTTGTGCTTGTGATCTCCATCTCCGAAGCACCATCATGATCACCATCGTCACCGGTGCGACACCTTGATCTCCATTGTAGCATCATTTTCGTCTCGCCAATATTATGCTCCTACGACTATCGCTACCGCTTAGTGATAAAGTAAAGAACTACAGGGCGATTGCATTGCATACAATAAAGCGACAACCGTATGGCTCTTGCCAGTTGCCGATAACTCGGTTACAAAACATGATCATCTCATACAATAAAATTTAGCATCATGTCTTGACCATATCACATCACAACATGCCCTGCAAAAACAAGTTAGACGTCCTCTACTTTGTTGTTGCAGTTTTACGTGGCTGCTACGGGCTTAGCAAGAACCGTTCTTACCTACGCATCAAAACCACAATGAAAGTTTGTCAAGTTGGTGCTGTTTTAACCTTCGCAAGGACCGGGCGTAGCCACACTCGGTTCAACTAAAGTTGGAGAAACTGACACCCGCCAGCCACCTGTGTGCAAAGCACGTCGGTAGAACCAGTCTCGCGTAAGCGTACGCGTAATGTCGGTCCGGGCCGCTTCATCCAACAATACCACGGAACCAAAGTATGACATGCTGGTAAGCAGTATGACTTATATCGCCCACAACTCACTTGTGTTCTACTCGTGCATATGACATCTACGCATAAAACCTGGCTCGGATGCCACTGTTGGGGAACGTAGTAATTTCAAAAAAATTCCTACGCACACGCAAGATGATGTTGATGCATAGCAACGAGAGGGGAGAGTGTTGTCCACGTACCCTCGTAGACCGAAAGCGGAAGCGTTAGCACAACGCGATTGATGTAGTCGTACGTCTTCACGATCCGACCGATCAAGTACCGAACGTACGTCACCTCCGAGTTCAGCACACATTCAGCCTGATGACGTCCCTCGAACTCCGATCCAGCCGAGTGTTGAGGGAGAGTTTCGTCAACACGATGGGGTGGTGACGATTATGATGTTCTACCAACGCAGGGCTTCGCCTAAGCACCGCTACAGTATTATCAAGGTGGACTATGGTGGAGGGGGCCACCACACACGGCTAAAAGATCAAACAATCAATTGTTGTGTCTACGGGGTGCACCCTGCCCCCATATATAAAGGAGCAAAGGGGCGGGGGGTGCGGCCGGCCAGGGAGGAGGCGTGCCAGGAGGACTCCTACTCCCACTGGGAGTAGGACTCCCCCCTTTCCTAGTTGGATTAGGACTTGGGAGAAGGAAATAGAGAGGGGAGAAGGAAAGAGGGGGCCGGCCCCCCTTACCCTAAACCAATTCGGTTTGGGCCTTGGGGGGCGCGCCCCACACTCCCCTTGCTGCCCTCTATTTCCACTAAGGCCCATGTAGGCCCATTAAGCCCCCGGGGGGTTCCGGTAACCTACTGGTACTCCGGTAAAATCCCGATTTCACCCGGAACACTTACGATATCCAAACATAGGCTTCCAATATATCAATCTTCATGTCTCGACCATTTTGAGACTCCTCGTCATGTCCGTGATCACATCTGGAACTCCGAACAAACTTCGGTACATCAAAACATATAAACTCATAATATAACTGTCATCGAAACGTTAAGCGTGCGGACCCTACGGGTTCGAGAACTATGTAGACATGCCCGAGACACGTCTCCGGTCAATAACCAATAACGGAACCTAGATGCTCATATTGTCTCCCACATATTCTACGAAGATCTTTTATCGGTCAAAACGCATAACAACATACGTTGTTCCCTTTGTCATCGGCATGTTACTTGCCCGAGATTCGATCGTCGGTATCTCAATACCTAGTTCAATCTCATTACCGGGAAGTCTCTTTACTCGTTCCATAATACATCATCTCGCAACTAACTCATTAGTTGCAATGTTGCAAGCCTTAAGTGATGTGCATTACCGAGAGGGCCCAAAGATACCTCTCCGAAAATCACAGTGACAAATCCTAATCTCGAAATACGCCAACCCAACAAGTACCTTTGGAGACACCTGTAGAGCACCTTTATAATCACCCAGTTACGTTGTGACGTTTGGTATCACACAAAGTGTTCCTCTGGTAAACGGGAGTTGCATAATCTCATAGTCATAGGAACATGTATAAGTCATGAAGAAAGCAATAACAACATACTAAACGATCGGGTGCTAAGCTAACGGAATGGGTCATGTCAATCACATCATTATCCTAATGATGTGACCCTGTTAATCAAATGACAACTCATGTCCATGGTTAGGAAACATAACCATCTTTGATCAATGAGCTAGTCAAGTAGAGGCATACTAGTGACAACCTGTTTGTCTATGTATTCACACATGTATTATGTTTCCGGTTAATACAACTCTAGCATGAATAATAAACATTTTATCATGATATAAGGAAATAAATAATAACTTTATTATTGCCTCTAGGGCATATTTCCTTCAGAAGGTGTATCGGGACCAAGGTGCATGCAGATTGGAGGAGAAGGAGAAACTTCAGCGGTCATTCCTCCAATGAAAGCCCTGATTTCTGTCTCTAAACGCAATAATTAATCCAAACAACTAAGAGATGTCGTTTTATCTACCATGTAGGGCCACATATTAACTCGCATGCAAGCCGACTTTGATTTCTTGATTGATCAACGCATAGTTGCGCTCCATGCATTGGGTTTCCGGGGGAGATAACAAGGCAGAGTAAGGAGCGTTTGGTTACATTGCTTAGGCTGGTCATAGTGGTGAGTAAATTGGACTAGTAACATGCATTGTTACTAGTCTATGTTACCACTATGCGAAGTTTGCCATCGGAAGCGAGCCGATCTGGCTCTCCTGAGCTAGCAAGGTTTTTCTAGCCCACCCAAGCTAGCTGGCCCACAAAAGCTAACATATTTAGCAGTTCCAAATGTTTAACCTTGCCTGGATATGCTATAAGCTATTCTTGCTAAGGATCTAAACACTTCCTAAGTAACAACACTCGCTAGCAATGAGGCCAGGAGGGCATTGAGATGGGAAGTTAATGGACAACGACTAAACATTTTGGGAATATCTGATTTCCGTAAGATGACTTAACACCTAGACGGAGGGAGTACTACTCCTCAGTCCAGGTTTGATGGAATATTCGTCACCTCTTCGCTTCTTGTACGTACTCCATTTGTATCTCACTTCCTCTGGCTTCACACTCGCACGATTTTCCTATTCTATGAACCTGTGCGTGCGTGTGCGTGTGTGTGAGTGTGTTTAACAGCATGTGTGTGTTAGAGAGAGCGACAGATCGACCTACTCCTATAGAGAGATGGTCTGTAGTGTATGATTTTAGCCGTGAGATTCGGTACATCCTCTCATTTCCGGGCATCCGGTAGAGGGACAGGCGGATAGCTGCCACGCCCGCTCCTAACCAGCCTGGCCCACCCAAAGCCCCTCCATCGCCCGCGCGCAATTACCGCCCAAAACGGTCAGCGCCGCTCCACAGAATCGGTGCCGCATTCATGCCCGGGTAGAGCGGACGCGACCTCTCACCGGCGCCTGTGTTGAAGGGAGAAGCGAATTCAAGAGTGATGGTTGCTACATCCGTCCAACTTACTGCCGGGTCTATGTGATTTGATGGCTCATTGGTCATTATTACTCAGGTGGTAGGACTGCTGGATGTCCCATGCTTTCAGCGAAAGGAGGTACTACTAGATTAAAATTTTCTCCATTCTTACGACAGAGGAGTGCAAGAATAGTGAAAACACGCAGGCTCAGTGATTACATGGCCCACCTCACACTATCACCATATTTTCTGGACACCGTGCGACACCTAACTCTTTACATAGTACTCCCCCCGTTCCTAAATATTTAAGTCTTTGTATAGATTCCACTAGGTGGACTACTTACGAAACAAAATGAATGAATCTACACTTAAAATGCATCTATATACATTCGTATGTCGTTCATTGTGAAATCTCTACAAAGACATATATTTAGGAATGGAGGAAGTATAAGTATAGTATGTACTGTAATTTATCAGCGAGATAGTACAATGCTATGAAGCTTCCAACTTCTGTTACATGTATCTTGCACCCAAGGTTGCCCGTTGCAACATTTCATCAAATACAAAGGAGACTAAGATGCATGCTATTGCATCTCAATGATTGACAGATCATAGCAAATATGTACTCCCTCCATTCCAAAACAAGTGTCTCAACTTTATGCAGGGGGTTTTTGTTTCCAGGTACTTTTTAGTGTAGGGACTAGAAAAAGTCCCTTTTAACCAAACAGGAGGGACTACTAGGGACTAAAACTTGCTTTTTGGGACTTAATGAAGAAGACTATCAAGGATAGTATTTTTTGGGACTTCCAACAATGCCCCTCCCTGCACCCATTGCCCCGCCACCCCATGGTGTTGTTTGGTTGTTATTTTTCTGTATACTGGGGGTAACATGTTCATTCAATAACCTCTAGGGAGGGCCTTGGGACTTTTTAGTCCTTGAAAACAAACAGGGAGGGACTTTTTAAGAAGTAGGGACTTTTTAGTTGGGACTAGAAAAAGTCCTAGGACTTATGAACCAAAGAGGGCCTCAATATGGACTACATACGGAGCAAAATGAGTGAATCTACACTCTAAAATAGGTCTATATACATCAGTGTTTGGAGTATGTAGTAGTAGTTCATATTGAAATCTACTAAAGGACATATATATTCTAAACAATATGATAACCTCTCTAACCAAGGTAGTAGGGACGAGGAGTAAACGAAGGGAGTAGTAAAATTTTCTCCTCGTCCTACGAGCCACTGTGCGCGTGGGCGAGGGAGCGAGCATAAGGTGTATAGTACTACTACTAGTAAGCAAGCTTCACCTCATCCTGCGAGCCACCGCGCCTGTGGGCGGGGGAGACGGCATACTAAGCAAGCTTGTCCTCGTTCTGCGAGTTGACGGGACACATCAAAAGTACTCAAGTGTATAGAGCCTTGCCTCTAAGGTAGGCCCCACATGTTTTGCCTCTTTTTTAACATAACATGTCAAGTCGCAATTTGTTTGTTCACCCGTGGTAGACGATCCTCCCTCCATCTAGTGGACAACCAGTACACGTGTCAAATTACCATGTGGGCTGCCTTTTCATACAGAAATGAGCTCCACCGTCTACCCGCACGGGTGTGGTTGGGAAAGAGATGGGAGTACGTGTGCCGTGCGTGCACCTCTTCTCTTCGTGCATGTCCCCCACCTACGTGGGTGGGTGTGAGAGATACAAACCTAGACAAATGGCTTGTGTGTTCGTGAGTGTTTTTAGTTTTGGGGTGGGGGAGGTTGATTTCATGAATGTATTGTGGGAATATGTGTCGATGACATCTCAAACAAAATTTTGCATGCAATGTGTGTGAAATGGAGGCCTATCCATATCATATATAGAGGGTTGGGCGATCCACAAGAAGAGAGGGAGGGGTCACAGATATCGATAGAGTTGAAGAGAGGATCAAGTGGGTGGGTGCGAGATCGATGAAGAGAGCCATCGAAATTGTGCGTGTGTGCAAGTCAAAGATATAGGGCGACTAACCTACCGTAACGTCAGAGGGCAAATGTCAAGTTTGTGTGTGGCAGGGAGACATGACTAGAGCGCTCGATGTATCGCTGTGTGTGTGTGTGTGGGAGGGGGGTGGGGGGGGGGGTGGGCAGAGGCCTAACTATAGAGGTAGAACGACTCATCTATGTGTTGAGAAGGAGAGACCCAACTATGTCTTGAGGGAGATCGGTCGACATCCATACATAACTTAAGGGCGGGAAATAGGATGGGACAAAGAGAGAGGAGAGAGAGAGGGAGGCAGAGGGGTAGAGTGCTAGATGGGTGATGGAGTTGCTTCTCGAAGATGGTGGGAGAGCCGTACTAGACAAACTGAGGGTGGAACTGCAATATTATCAATAAGAGTGGGGATGTGTTTCTGTGTGTGCCTGTGCGTGATAGATTTGTCGGGACGCATCCATGGATGATGAAGGGGAACCATGTGTTTGGTAAGCAAACCTAACTAGATCGGTAGATCAATTGTTGTTTGTCAGAGGAAGGGAGAGACATAACTAATGAGGTAGATCGATCGACGCGTGGGGAATAACGAGTTACAAGGACCTAGCTAGCTATATGTATAGCGAGAGATCGGTCGGTGTACGTCCCATTTGTTAGAGGCAAATAAGGCTGGGCGAGATGGATAGACAGAGAGAATGGAGCTAGGAGGTGGTGCGAGAGGCCCAGCTACTAGCTAGCTAGGGGGAGGAGTGTGCGGTTGTGAGATTGATGAAAAGAGGGGCGAGTGTTTACACGTGTGTGGGACCGTATGAGAGACACGAGGCAAGGACACATAAAGGAGGAGATTGAAGGTGCGTGTGTATGTTGTAGGAAGACATCACTGGAGAGGTTTATCGATCAGTGTGTGTGTCGGAAAGGAGTTGTGGAGACTGTGGGAGAATGACCTAAAGAAAAAAATGAATGTGCGCCATGGATAGAATGCTAAGGGAGGGGGGGGGGGAGGGCGAGGAGCGCGTGTGCATGCACGAGAGAAAATTAGTGGTAGCTACAAAGATTAGAGGAATGTGTGGGTGTAAGAGACTAACAAAGATCATAATTTGATATGAAAGTGGATTCATATATTTGGATAGGAGATCATAGTGTTTTAAACATGCATGCATGAATATAGAGGTGATACGCGTGTTGTGGTTTTGCACATGTTATACCATAATGTGATAATGCATGGCGTTTGCCACTCACAGCAAAATGTCGAACAATCTAAACCATACTATACATCGAACAATCTCACATTTTATTTGAATTTGTGGTAATGTGTGGCATTTGCAGCTTACAACTAAATATCGAACAATCTAAAGAATACTATATATCGAAAATTCTCACATTTTATTTGAATTTGTGGTAATGTGTGGTGTTTGCAACTCACATCTAAATACTTGTAGGCGTAGGGGCGGGGCACCATACATAATGTGATAAACACATTATACATATGAGACATGGTTTAGATTATGAAGATCTAGCTAGAGCTTGAAATGTACTATGATTTGAAATTAACATAAAGTGGATTCAAAAAATTGAGTTCGAGTTCATATAGTATACATAGTTCATATGTAACTCGAGACTAATCATGTAGTGTGCTGTGAAGATAATACACAAACGATGGTTTAACTTGACAATAATGATGATTTTAGATCTTATTAAAACATAGAAACGAATTCAAATGCTTTGACTTCACAACAATCATTATTGTAGATCTTATTCAAATAGAGAAATGAATTCAAATTTAGTTCATATTGAAGCGGCAGTATATACGTTTGGAATGCACTAGAGCGTTCATTTGAGTAGTAGGTTGCATGCATTATACACGTAGTGAAATATTTTAATTAAACATAACATGAATTCAATGTTTTGAATGACATTTGTAGTGCGAATTGATTTGGTACAATACATGTTAGGCTTGTCCAGAAATTTCAACCCGCGCCTTGTTAGCCCAAAATATTTAAGATATATCTTTGTCTCATTATGCTCCGACAACACCCTCCATCTCAACCCGTGCCTTGCTATTCGAAAATTACAACGCGCGCGAAAACTCCCACCTCCTGTGAAATCCCGACACATGAAATGCCCATGATACCCCTGAACCGAAAGAACCGCCTCAAATCGGTGGGGGTACTTTTGTAACTTACCCCACATTTCAGACAAGCGCGTCTCTAAGCCATGGTTCCCCACTCCCATCCCATCCGTACACCCATTCGTGCACCGAGGCCGGGAAAACCCGTGAAGCCCCACACCCTCCTTTGTCTGCCACCCAGCTGGAAACTCTTCCCCGACGACGTCGTCCACAGCAACACCTCGACATCCCTCATCCACCTTACCGGATGAGGAACCGTCGTTGATCTGGTCGTCCCACCGGTTCAGCCACCCCGTCCTCCACCTCCAGGGAGCTGCCCTGATGTTCCCCTCGTCTTTCGCGCCACCTCCATTCCCACACCGCCGTCTTCACCTGCACCACCGGAAGAGCATCATCATCATTGTTTCCTCGGATGAAGCTGCGGCCTGATCGGTGCCACCAAAGAAGTTGTACACTAATCGCCGCATTTTCTTCTTGATTCGATCTCACGGTGCTGCCAGCGCTCGGTCCCGAGCTGACACGGCGCGGCTCCATCCATGGTGGCATCGCCGGCCACTTGCTCCATGGTGTCGCTCCCTCGGCGGCAACGTCCACATCAGTAGGTGCTGCTGCTGCTTTACCTCTCGCTCGCAATGCTGCTCTGCTCTTGCTCTCGGTCCCCTACCTTGTATGCTCTTGCTCTTGCTCGCGCTGCTGCTCTCGCTCTTGCTCTTGCTTGCGATGCTGCTCCGATTTAGCTACACTTTAGTCGACTGAATCGACTTTTGGGTCAGTCGATTTTCAGGGGGTGGGGGGAGGGGGGCTCGCCGGAGTTAAGGAAGAACCAGCCGCAGCGGGGAGGGGGCCTCGTCGGAGAGGTACCTCACTATCTATCTTAGGGTTCAGGGTGGGGGCGGTGGCCGCCGGCAATGGTGGGGCAGTGGCGTGGGGATCGTCGGAGAAAATGCTTGGCACGGGGGGGGGGGGGGGTAGGGGGGTGGCCGGGGCGGCGGTGGGGAGTGTTTTCGGGGTGGGCGGGGCGGCTGTTTGGCCGGTAGTGGCTGGCGGCTCAAGGGGGTGGAGGTTGAAGATGAACTGCATGCCCTTGATTTTGTATCCAACAGCTGCAAAATCGACTGACCAGAGATGAAAACGTCACCCGACTAATGTGTAGTCTCACCTCTAGTGTGTTTAGTTTCGACAGTAAAATTCAATTTCGACAGCAAAATTCAGTTTCGACAGCAAAATTTAGTGTCGACAGGTAAGCTCAGTTTCGACAGTTAAATTCAGTTTCGACAGTCAAGTTCAGAGATGAGCGGCTGATGTATTTTACATCTAGCACTTTGTGGTTATGTATTTTACATCATCTATTGGAGATGCTATTAGAATTCCACTCAGCTTAACGTTGTCTCTCTTGTCCCGCTTCAGCCTCGGCGTCGTACAACTCACCGGAGCTGCTTCAACAACGAAACCCTCCATCACAGCGGAGTAGTACCTTGGGCTCCATCTCTAGACGCCTAAGATCTTCTTCCCCTCCTCCGGCAGCCAAGTCAGCCGGAGCATCCTCACCGGCTAACCCAATCACGCTGAGATCGACATGGCTTCGCCAGAGAGGTTGTACACTTGTTGCATCTCTTTTTTACTCTACATGTTATATATATTGTCCACTGAGCACACGGAGTAACAGGAAATACGATTATTTTATCCTACTACATGACAAGCAGTGAGGTACCGGGAAACTTAGCTATCTGTGATGGACTCTCTTGAATGCCATCATTATTTCTCTCTGCGCGTTTGAGCTGTGCATTTTCGATGGCCCTGGGAGGTGAGCTAGTAGGGCAGTGGCCTGGGTCCAAAGTAATAGAAGTAGCACAAAAACATTTTTAGTGTAGGCTTTTCCTTGCTCAAGCCTGCCTACTAGAATCGCCAGTGCTTGAAAGGAAAAGTGAATGAAAAACATAGGAATTCGAAAGTCTCCTATGGTACTACTTTTCATGAATTTGGTGCAAAGGAATGGAGCAAAGGAAAACTGTAGGATTTGTTCCTTTAGTGTCTCCTTGAAAGAAAAACCGTAGGAATTTTAATTTCCACTTGTCCTCCTTTTCAAATTCCTATTCATGAAGCACAAGACTAAGAGATAGTAGCATAATAGCATTATAACCATACATTTTCTTGTGGCTTGACTTGATATCACCATGCTTCTTTGCATCCGGTGTTCTTCAAATTCTTGTGAACCAAACACCCAGATTGGTAGAAATCCTGTGTTTTTAAATTCTCTGTTTTGCACGTGCATTCCTATCCTATTCCTGTCTATTTCCTATCCCTGCATTGTTAGAATCCTCAAATTCAAACAAGTCCTTACACAATTACTTCTGTTACAGATATGTGTCAAAGAAAACCTTGTGTGGTTTGTCCTACTCCTGCGGTGTTGTGTTCCACCCCAGCTGAGCTGCTCCAACGACTGAAGGGTTCACCATAGCAGGGATCCGCTCTCCAGACTGTCTTTCGCCGCCTCAGATCTACTTCCCCGCCGCCGGCAGCCACGACAACTGCATTACCATCATCAACCGAGCAGATGACCTTGAGGACTACACGGGTCCGCAAGAGAGGTCGCACTCTTCCGTGTCTGCTTACGTTATGCATCGCTTAATATGATGACATGCTACTTTATCATCGTGTTCACCTATTAGACTCCGAGTCAGGTCCAAACTTATGTTGAAACTTGAGTTTTTAAATGGTTGTGGGGTATATATTGGGGCAGCAATCAGTACTATTTGTCTACTATCTGGTTAATCTCGGGTGTCTACTATGAGTTTCATCTTGGGTGCAAACAAACATTAAAGGAGCCATTATATGTATTTTTTAACTAAAGCTATTATCTGCCTGCTATCATTGGTTTTGGGTCTATCCACAGTTTTCTAACATCACTCTAGATTTGTGCATGCACTCCTTACATAATCTCACTATGTTTTATTCCTATGCATGCCAGTTATTGTACACAATGGAACTGAACATGTAGAGCACAAGAGATGAGCCTTGCATGGCAATAAAATTTCACGCAGACGTCGCTCCATGGTGGGCGCAAAGGCAGCCCCCCTCCACACATTTCGGATCATAATCAAGAGGAAGATAACTGTTCTGAGGGGGATTCAGAAGCAGAAGACCACTCCTATTTACCCCATGAGGTCTTCGCTCAAACTTGGCATGCTGATGTTGGTAATATCATGCATATGGTGCCTTGCATTGCTTACTATATACCTCAAAGATGTCATATGCTTAGTTTAGACATGCTTTGTGTCAATGCCATATGTTTAGTTTCTTTATCGTATATGTGAATCATGTAATGCCATCTTGTTTAGCCAGGCATCATATATTTGAATTTTGCAATGTCACCCTGGTTAGCCAGTCATATTATATGTGAATTCTATCATGAAATCATTTTTTATTACGTGTTAAATTTGTCAACAATTTTAGTACATTCAATTACTCTTCATGTGCATCATCCATTTGGCACGGTCATGGAAAAATCTGGAGTGGAAACAAGGTCTTCAGAGAAGACAATGCTATCTAACGAAGCGCATGTCTTCCTGGTTACATATAGCTCCTCAGAGGAGGATTCAGAGACAGATGACCAGTCCTATTCCACCCCACCCGAGGTGCATGCTCTAACTTGGCAGGGTTATGTTGCTCATATCGTGCGTATGGTATCTTGCATTGCTATGTCATTTGCTTAGTTTAGACATGCTTTGTGTGAATGCCACCTGTTTAGTGTCTAACTACCATATATGTGAATTATGCAATGCCATCTTGTTGCAAGACATTATATATGTGAATTATGCAATGCTATCTTGTTGCAAGGCATTATATATGTGAATTATGCAATGTCATGTTGTTTAGCCAAGTGTCATATATGTGAATTATATCATGCCATCCTTTTTTGTATTTCTCATTGATTTCGTCGACAATGTTTGTATATTGAACTGCTCTTCCTATGCATCGGCCATTTGAATTGGTGATGGAGAAATCTGGAGTGAAAACAAGGTCTTCAGAGCAGACAGTGCTACCTGCTGAAGCAGATATCTTGGTGGTTACAGTTAGCTCTTCGGAGGAGGATTCAGAGGCAGATGCTCAAACTTGGCACGGTTATATTACTCATATCATGCATATGTTGTATTGCAATGCTTAGTTTTTACATCATATACATGATATTGAATGCCATCTCCTTAGTAGACACATCATATATGCGATTGCCCTCTGCTCACTTTCTTAGTATATAAATCATATATTTGAATTATATCATGCCATGATGTTTACATAGACAGCATGCATCTGAATTATGGCATGCCAACCCATTTTCTAAAGACATAATATAGTTATATCATCTCATCCTGTTTACATAGTCATCATATTTTGAATTATGTCATTCTATCCGTGAATTATATCATGCCATCATGTTTCCATCGATGACATGTTTGTAATTTATGGCATGCCAACCACTTTAATAGATACATCGTATAGTTATATCATGTCATCCTGTTTACATAGTCATCATATTTTGAAGTATGCCATTCTATCCTGTTTAGTTAGCCATCATACATGTGAAATTGTTTCATGCTATCCTGTTTAATTAGCCATCATAGATGTGAAATTATGTCCTGCTATTCTGTTTGGTTAGACCACATAAATGTGAATTATTTCATGCCCTATTTTCTTCCCGACTATCCATTGCACCTGTCTATCTTACAATCTCTGTACATTCAATTACTTTTCTTGTTTATCAGCCATTTCAATTGGAGGGGGTGATGGTAGTATCTATGGGAGTAAAAACATGGTCTTCAGAAAAGATCATGCGACCTGTCGATGGAGATAGAACCATGGTTGTACTTTCCCAAGAACCAGCCCCACCACACATAACCCAGACTCACGCAGATTGTACCCCTACCCAGTTGGACAGAGAACCAGCTACACCCTTCTAACCCCAACCCTAGTAGATAGTAACTCAGTTCCCGTTGACACAGCACCGTATCCACCACAGAGCACCCAAACATGAGCAGTTAGTAAGGCAACTGTAGTGCCCAAAGCACGAGGACCACCACTCCGAACCCCAAGTCAACGCTTAAAGCAGAAGAAGAATTGTTCTTAGGTCAGGTTCCGTAGCTATGGTTCATACTACTTTGCTCTCGCATCACTGTATTTACTCATACCAACTAATTTCAAATTTGAAGGATGCAATTGAAACTCCAATGGCGCAGCAGGTATGTTTTAAACCTATTTCTTTAACGTGTTTGCTGTTGTAACTTGCTCTATGTTGATTTCAGTTTCAATTGAATAAACAGTTATGTTCTCATGCCATGCACATTACAAGTTTTATTATTGCTATGTAGTTTCCCACACTTATATTCTATCTATGCTGCTTTGTCTTAAATAGATATGATTCGAACTGTATCTATCTTGATTTGGCAACATAAACTAGAATGATATAGACCATAGAATGACCATACTACAAAGATATATGTTTGTTTCATGCTGTTATCCTGTCCACCTTACTACTGAACTCGTTTACCAAAATGAGTTTCATATACTACATTGTAAACCTGTGGTGTGTTTGTTTGTTTCTTTTTTAGAACGCGAATAAAATATTGGAGAAGAGTACCCCGTTATGCAATGGTAAAGGAAGTAATGCAGATAAGGTTCAAGATAGTGAGACATCCCTGTTGGTCTCCAAGAAAGCTGATAAAAACTATATTGAAGACACTGAGACAACCCCAAAGTCATGTCTTGATGTAGTGTTCGAGTTACTGGCTACTACTGCTGGCACCAGCTCTTCAAACTCGCTGCCTTAATCAGTTCGGCTTCCTGAGTCTCAACTTCAAGTTGAAAGACATCGATCAGATGTTATGCGACAGGAAGCCGAAGGACTGAGGAAGTCCCTGCGGAATTCAGATGCATACTTTTTGGTGCAACAACAAGTGCTAGAGGATTTATGTGCCAAACAATAGAAAGTTAATAAGCTTGCTAAGCATCTTGCCAGCATTATGGGTACCCAGGATATTATTTCTTGAGCTCTTCTGAAGTGGTTTTAGTTTTGGACATGTTTTGCTGCAGCGTTTATACGCTGCTTTGTTCCCTATATTTGCACTGGTGGCTAACTTTGATGCCCAGTCGATGTAATATGTGTAATAGCCGTGATAGCCTAGCATAAGTTGCTTGCTAATTTATTTCCTTATTGTCTTGTTTAGTTGTTTGCTTGTAGTCGGTGCAGTTCTTTTTCTGCGGCTTGCTAATGGCCACAATAACCTATTTTTTAAAACTAGGCCAAAATAACCATGGGCTACATATTTACTGTAGTTAACATGGGGCTCCTACGGGCCGTAGAAACAATGGGCCTTCAACGAGGCATAGAAACAATGGGCCTTATACGGGTCATAGACACAATGGGCCTTCTACGGGCCATATCATCGATGGGCCTTCTCCGGGCCGTATGATCGGTTGGCCAAACATGGGCCAACAACAGACCACATTATGGCTGTAAATGGGCTAGAGTTGAAATCGTCCGTTCATGGGCCAACCATAACGGGCCGTCGTTAATCGTTCGTATTTGATGACGCTATGAAAACGGCCCAACGTATTAACGGGCCACAAACGGGCCAACTGTAACCACATGCTAAATTTGGCCCACAGGCAGAAAATGACAGTAACGGGCCGTAAGTAAACGAATACTGGAAATGAGCCCAAGAATAAATGGGCCCTGAGAAAGCCGAAAGATAACATGGGCTAGAAACGGCCCAACGGAATAATGGGCCGTTAATGGGTATAAAGTGATACACTATTCATTACAGGCCAATTTCACCGCGTGCCGTTAATGGGCCGAGGGTTGCTAAGGTCCTCATATGGGACGGAAGACGTCATGGGCCATACATGGGCCAGAAGTTAAAACGGGCTGGAATTATATTGGACGGCCCAGATGACGCTACTGGGCCTAATTCGGATAGGCCGTAAACGGGCCCTGGGTTAGCGGGCTGTAAATGGGCTATATGCGAAGAAGCCATTAACAGGCTTGCCCTGGGCCAGCCCGCCACCTTTTGACCAAATCAAACGGGCCAGCCTTTTCACAGGAATGGGCCTCTGTTGGGTCATGCCACGTGTCGACGTATCATAAGCGCTTTGGGTCCAATGAGTGGATGACATCTGTCCTAACGGTGAGCCGACACGTGTTTCCTCTAGCCAATGATGATTTTACACATGGAAAATCCCCATTGGTCGGGGCTGTTAACGGGTTATCGGATCCAAAACCGGACCCAATAGCTTAATGGCGTTCCATTATGGTGGATGCCACGTGTCGGTCACCCTTGACGAAAGCACTTCTGTGACGCGTGATTTATCGTCATGGAAGTGGACACTTCCGTGATGATACTTTTGGTAATGTCATGGAACACTTCTACGACAGCACAAGTATGACTATCTTGATTCTATCATAAATTTGTCATGGATGTACATGCATGACAGAAAACATGACCTACTGTGACAAACACGTATCATCAGGGAAGTGTATTTTTTTTGTAGTGTCTATTGGGGGCACCCCTCGGGCTGCATCATCCCCAGGACGCAAGGGTCCGTCCCTACGGCATGTATTGTTCTTGCGTTTATCCAAGCTAGGTTACCTCCTTCCATGAGTTACCTTAAGATTATGCATGTCCGGTACTTCGATAGCATGAATGTCGTACGCCCTTGTAAACCCACCCATGACTGCCTCATGATTAAGGGATGGCACGACGTCTCTGCTCGGGTCCGTCCCTGCAGCGTCGCTAAAGCCAAGAGGCTAAGCTCTCGCTCGCGTGTTAGCCCCCGTGTACGTCACCTCCCATGGCCCTTGGTGCCTTGTCCTCGTATGAGCTAATCTCGGGCGGACGAGCCAGGGCGCGCAACCCGGTGCCTCACCACCACGGGAGCCACACGCAGGTTGTCTTTCTTCAGGAATTTTCGCATGAGAAGACTGGGCACGACATCTGTGCTTGGATCCATCCCTCAGCATTGATAAACCCAACGACTGAGCTTTGTCTGGCAGGCCGACCCCGTTCACGTCGCCTCCTGGGGTCGTTGTTAGTTGGCCTTCTCATGTGATCGTCTCAGGAGATTCATTTGGCGCAGGTTGTCTAACCATCTCGCAGGTTCACCACATCTGTCAAGAATCAAGTTCAGGCGCAACCTGCCTTGAGGTAGGGCCTCGTGAGTCCCGCGCTCGCTCACGAGTGCCCGGACACACCTCGTCTAGCCTTGCCATGCAAGCCGCGTGTTAGGGTGGGGCTGTACACGCCTCGGGGGCTCCACTCAGAGGGATCCCTCACCCACATACAGTGGAAGCACCATGCTCCACGCTGGCAGTCGACACGGTCGAGGAGCAGCTATGCCCGTGCAAGTGCAGAAGCATTATGCTCCGCGCTTGTGATAAACAACTGAGGGCGGCCCCACGACCGCATCAACCTCAGGGAGCCACCCGGCTTGGTGTCCATCCTCATCGCCATACTTTCCCCTCGGGAGAGCCGCGTGAGGGGGCTGGGCACGGGGGCTGCGCTCAGGCCACGCCTGGTGTACGCCACCCTGCCAAGTCCCCCGGACCTGGTATTTGCCCCCCTCCATAGCGGGACCTCGGCGAGGATAGGTATGGAGGTTTGTTTGTACGTCAAGGGGGACTCCTGAGCATTGCGACTCAGGAGCCTAACTGGTCACATAGCCCCTCACCCTTGGTCTCATCCTGGTGATCCGGACGACCCAACGGCGGCTGATGTATGCATGGGGCCGGGCCCTGCCGACATAGAACATCTAGCAAATGGGAAGGAAATTGCGGAATCCTAACAAATTATTACAAGACATGTTGTTCCTCAAATACCAAACAGAAGTTTTAACGCCTCCACGAGGCACGGTGCATATCGCAGGGAAGTAAAAATCAGAAGGAGCATTGCCAGCAAGCCTCCTCTTTAGCCTTGGGCGCTGCCGTCGCAGAGCGCCCCGTCGTCGTCTGTGTCGCCGTCGCCCATGTCATTGGCCGTGCTCGTGGGATCGGCAGCACCATCAGCCTGAGGCGCATGGTCGATGGATAAGAACTTCTCCTGCAGGACCTCCACCAAGTCCTTCACGGCGTCGGCAGTAGCTACATAGTGCTTCTCGTCCACAGGTTCAAGCAGAGCTCCAACATCGGTGCTCGGGTCACGAAGATGGAGGTGGCTGAAGACACACGTTATAGCCGAGGAGGAGAGCGCGCTAGCTTCCCCCTCCACCATGGGGCCAATCCTATTAACGACGTCCTCGAGCGCCGTGACTAGATGAGGAAGTAGCTCGACGGGGCGTTCTTCGGCGGTCACCAGCGCCTTCTTCAAGCCCTTACCGTAGAGCTCCCATAGTGCCTCGCGGGACTTCAGCTCAAGGGATTTGAAGGTCGCACGATCTTCAACGAGAACCTTCGCCTTGACTTCCAACTAGGCCTTCTCCGCCTCCACCTTCTTCTCCAGCTTCTCCAGGCAGTCGTGCTCCGCTTCCTGTGCCCGAGCCAGCTGCTCGAGCTCGGTGTCACGGCCGGCGACCGCATCTTCCCGAGCCTTCAGCTTCTCCTCTTGTGCCTCGTGCTAGCGAACCTCGGCAGCGTGTTCATTGCGCAGGTCTCCAACTTGGCCTCTGCCACCCGCCAGCGCTCTTTGGCGGCCTCGACATCCTTCAACGCCACCTCGCAGACGACGGCCCGCTTGCCATCCTCAGAAGCTACCACGGCCTGACCACATGCCGCCCTCACAGACGCATCGGACCGTAGCCACCCCGAGATCAGCTCCAGGCGCCCTGACACCAGGCGACGGTCGGTGCCCTGAAAAGTCGTCCCGGAGCTAGGTCAGCACGGACAAAGCCTCCTCCAGAGCGTCACGCGAGCTAGAAGGATCAGGACCGAGTGGTGTGATGGGAAGAGGAGGAGGCAACATCGGTGCCAAGGCCTGCAGGTCGGTGGCAGCAGAAGAGGCCGGGGGTTGCTTAGCCTTCGGAGCCTCAGCAGGGAAGCTGGGGGCAGGTGCCTTCGGAGCTGGCTTGGCAATGGAGATCATCTTCTCCTGAGGTCGGGCCTCTGAATCTCGCGAGGACGACCTGTACGCTAAGCTCGGGAGCCATCACCGTCCCTCTACGCGGGAGGAGGCGCGACATCAGATGGCTGCGGGGCTCAGGGGTTGTGGTCACCCCCTTCTTCTTCACCACCGAACTTGGCCTATTGGTGCAAGGGGAGACATCAAGAAACTATGGCAAGGACATGAACGAAGGATCAGGATGAAGCGCTTACTGGTCTACAACGACGTACTCCCTCACCCTCTTCTGGAGCACTGGCATGTGAGCCCTAGGGGCAAGCAAGGGCGCGGCGGCCGGACCCGTAGCAGTGCCAGCTGGGAACGGAGCATAAGTGTCGCCTCGGGAGATCAGCGCTGGTCCACCCTTTTTCGGGATCCCGGTTGGCGGATTCTTCAGAGGGGTGCCCCGGACCTTGTTGTGACCCGGCGGGGTTCGGTGAATCCCTCACCGGATGCTCGCCGGCCTCATCGTTGTCATGGAAGGTGCGGAGGAGATCCGCCACATGAAGAGGAGATGTCTCCCCTGCCCCCTCCCAGGTTGCCTACGAGTGAGGCCTCTCCTCCTCGCCGGACTCGCCGGAGGACACCATCACCGGGGACGCCACCATTGGGGCCCCGGTAGGCGCCGACGGCTCGAGCCCACGCTCGTTGAAGATTTCCCCATTCGGGCGGCGGTACAGCGGAAGATGGGTATCATGCGAGTACCCATGATCCTCCGCAACCAGGAGGTCTCCTCATCGGGCACAGGTGGAGGTCGCCTCCCTCATCCGAGAGCTTCCACAAGGGGCGCGAGCGTGCCTGGAGGGGAGCCAGGCGCTGTGACAGGAACTCCTTGATGATCATGGCCCCCGGCTGCTTCTCCGCCCTCGGATCGTCAGACTTCAGGTCAGCCGCCATATTCCCCAACACCTGCTTTGCCCGTGGGTTAGTGAGCTTCGCTCTATTCCACCCCTCTTGAGGCACTGGCATCCCCGTTGGCAGCACTAGCCGAGGCTAGGGGCTTTTGGCATCCATGAGGACCCACTTGTTACGGAAGCGATCTTCCTTCTTCCCGGCTCTCGAGATTGTGTTGCTTCTGTTGGCCGCAACAAATTTGGCGCACCCCGAGCATGGGCCATCCTTGTTCCAGAGGTAGAAGAAGTGGCGAAGCAGCGCCACGGACGACATCACCCCCACGAATGCTTCACAGTAAAAGGTGAGGATCGATAGGAGGAGGACGGTGTTGTGACAAAGATGGAGGGCATGGAGCTTGTAATGGCGGAGGACGGCGTAGAAAAACTAAGAGAAAGGGGGGACCAGCCCCACAAAGACACTATGCATGAAGAACGGGTAGAAGACACTGTGCATGACGAAGGGCCAGAGCCAGCCCGAAGCGCGGTCTCTCCCCCCTCAATGTTGTTGCCCACCGCCATGAGGAGTGCAATGGAGAAGTTCTTCTCCGAAACCGTGGGTGCACCTAAGGCGGGCTCGTACCAGGAGGGAAAACGCGCGGCCTTCGCCTTATCGACCGCCATCGGCTGCAAGCTTGGGTCCCGGTGGAACCGGAGTCTCTCGGGGCAAGAAGAAGGGGGATCTGGAGCAACACGAAGGAAGGCAATGAAGACTCTGTAGCGTGCACCAGCCTTTTGTCAGGCGAGAACTGTTGCCGAGGCTGCATGGGGAAGCGAAGGTGCACATGTCCCACCAATCGCTACACGTCAATCAAGGCCACAGGCGGTTGGGGCCCGCGGCATTCTGCACTTGCCCTTTGGCTTTGCCTCCGAGCCAAGTCCAAGCGTGCCTTGGCCCGGGGGCTAATGTCGGCGTCCTGGGAACGGGGGTACCCAAACTTGCCTGCCTGCGGCCTGCGAGCATGGCTCCACCAACGGCCTGGTACGGCCTAGCTTCTGCAGCGACCACCCAAGACGCTCGCGAGGGGCCAAGCATCACGAGGCAGACGACACCAAGACCTCCCTTGTGGTGGCATCACTATGCCGGCTCCCAACAAGCAAAGATATCTATGCAAGGGGCATCTCGTGAGGTTCGCGTGACGTGAGCCATGACGACCAAGGCCAGGCGGGTGCCAGCTGGCGTAGTCTACCAGTTTCCTCTTTGGTGCTAAGGAGGCAAGCGCGGCGCGGGGTCCCAAGGCATCCGGCAAAGTTTTCCATAGCGGTGCAAAAAGACCAAGGCCGCCAGGACGGTAGGATGGAGGCCATCGCGGAGCCCACGACAGCATCACCACCAGAGCCTTTGGTAGGCAAATACCACCTTTTGTCAGGATAGCTTGTACTAGTTGTTCCCCTTCAAACTTGGCCGTTGTGGGATCCCTTCCCGCCTAAACATTTGGGAAGAGGACCAAGGCCACTATAAATAGGACTTAGCCACCACCATAGAGGGGATCGGATTCATTCCACCCTGATGAGCTCACCAGCTCATCGAGCCCAAGAACACCTCAGCTCCGAAGGCTGTTCATCCATTGTACTAGTTCATCCTCAGCCCCTCGACGCAATCCACCCACAAACTAGAGTAGGGTATTACACCGCAAGGTCGCCCGAACCTGTATAAACCCTTGTGTCTGTTGTTCTTTGTATCCGTCGATCTAGGCCGTGAGATCGTTGAGCGACCGAGCTAGGAAGAGAGTGTTCCTCGTGTGCACCCCAGAGTTCGAACCTCACAAGGGTTTGCCGGAACCCATAATCCGACAGCCGGAGGGAAAAAGTGCTCCTGCCCAAGTTCCGCCTTGAGACGGTGGCTCTCCGCCTCGAAAGTCCTCCCCTTATTTTTTCTAGGTCAACATGACCTATATACCAGAAGATGGGCACCGAAGGTGGGCTAGGCTGAGCACAACCCTCCAGGGCATGCTTGGGGGCCCTGGCGTGCCCTGGTGTCTTGTGCTCACCAGGTGGGCCCCCTCCGGTAGTTATTTGCTCCAGTATGTTTATATATTCCAAAATAGTCCTTCGTAAATTTTCAGCTCATTTGGAGATGTGTGATATAGGTAACTCTGACATAGCCTTTTCAGGTCCAGAATTCCAGTTGCCGGCATTCTCCCTCTTTGTGTGAACCTTGCTTATTATGAGAGAAAACTCATTAGAATTACTCCATAAAGCTTTATTATGCATAAAAACATTGTAAATAACAGTAGGAAAACATTATGCAAAATGGACGTATCAGACTCCCGGCAAGGCTCTTGTAGACATCATTTTTTATAATTCCTTTCAATAAATTGTTTTCTTTGTCGAGTGTAACTTGGCTAAGAGAATCATCAGTGGAATCAATAGAACTACTACAAGTAGCAACATTGTATTTAGCATTGTTATTGTTACTACTAGAGGTAGAACCTTACTTACTCTTGTTACTAGATTGCTTAGATTTAACTTGTGGCATAAAATTAGACAAGAGAAGTCGTTTGGCAATGTAAGAGGAACACTTCTTTGAAAGATCATCATTGATGGCTGTTAGAAACTCATGCTCTTGCTCTAGATTTAGCTTCTCGAAGCGTAGCTTCTCATGAGTTCTTAGGATCTCTCTACGATCTTCTTGAGTAGTTTCATGAGCTAACTTTAGAGTGTTTAGTTCTTTCGACAAGCACTCAATCTCCCTCATAGAATTGTAAATCGTCTTATCTTGGCTATCATGATTACTAGCAAGTTCATTATAGCTAACATCACTAGTTTTATCAATGAGCAAGTCATCCTAAGCTAGCAAATCATCCTCATCACTATTGAAGTCAATAAATTTGGGGTCTGATACCTTGGGGCCTTTAGCCATGAAGCATCTTCCAATTCCTTCATTTGGTGAATCAAATAAGTTATAGGAGTTGAAGGATACAAGAGCTAGTCCGGCAACACCTTCATCTCGACTATAGTCAGAGTTGGAGTGATAGCTTCTCTCATATTGATTGTTGGAGTCGGAGCCAAAAACATGTTCAGCAATATGAGCTTGATGCCTTCTTCTTGAATAGCCCTTGGTTAACTTGTCTTTCCTCTCTGAATCCTTGCTTCTCCAAGACACTCTTCATTCATAACGATCATCTCTACTCCTTCTCTCTCTTCCAGGTGATTCATCTCTTCTACTCCTTCTTCTAGATGACTCATCTCCTTTCTTGAGAGGTGTGGTACACTCATTGGAGAAGTGTATGGGTCTTCTAAAAGCACAAGTGCTCCCTGGGTGATTTTGGTAATTAATGTGAACATATCTCTTGTTGGACTAATACTTTTATCTAGTATATTTCAGTGAGTTCAACAAAGGCGTGGCATGGACAAGGGGATGTGGAACCCCTTCAAGAAGCTAAGGACAAGGATTGGCAAAAGCTCAAGAGTCTACATTTTCCATTTCAGTGATCCAAGATCGCATTGAGTCCATAGGAAACCCAATACTGTTAAAAGGGGATGAGGTGCTACTTAATGGCTTCCTTGCTCAAAGTGCTTAGTGATATGCTCCAAAGCCCTCAACTATTGTCTCATTTCCACATATGTCCTAAACCTAAAGTCAAACTTTGCCCCACCGATTTGATCCATCCAGCGCCACCAAGTTCACTTGACATAGCCACTGCCAGAAACCCTAATCAATTCGATCTCACCGATGGGATCTCGGTCTCACCGAGATGGGCTTGCAAACTCTCTGTTGCCTGTTGTAACTATTTCGGTCTCACCAAGATATGCAATCGGTCCCACCGAGTTTGCTTGACCAACTCTCTGTTTTGCTAATTACCAAAATCGGTCTCACTGAGTTTGTGTAATCGGTCAAACCAAGTTGAGGTTACCCTAGAACATCGGTCCCACCAAGTTGATCATATCAGTCCCACCGAAAACTCCAATGTTCTCATTTTGAACCATATCAGTCTGACTGAGTTTCTTGATTCGATTTCCCTAAGGTGATGGCTAGTCCTATTTGTAGAGGCCCTGGTCCTCTCCCAAATATTAGGCGGGAAGGGATCCCACAATGGCCAATTTGAAGGGGGACAGCTAGTACAAGCTATCCTGCCAAAAGGTGGTCTTCGCCTGCCAAAGGCTCTGGTGGTGACACTGTCGTGGGCTCCGCAATGACCTCTGTCCTGCTGTCCTACTGGTCTTGGTCTAGTTGCACCGATATGGAAACCTTTACCTGATACCGTGGGACTCCTCGCTTGTGTCTGCTCCTTTAGCACCAAAGAGGCAACTAGTGATCTGCACCTGCTGGCGCCCGCCTGGCCTCGGTCGTCATAGCTCACGTCATGGGAACTTCATGAGGTGCCCCTCGCCTTGATCTCTCCGCTCCTCGCGAGCCAGCCTAGTGAGCCTGCCCTTGAGGAGGTCTTGTGTCGTCCGCCTTGCGAGGCTTGGCCCCTCACGAAGGTCTTGAGCGTTTGCTGGTGAAGATGGCCCGTACCAGGCCGCTAGCGGTGCCATGCTGTGCGCCGCAGGCAGGCAAGTCTGGGGACCCCCGTTCCTAGAACACCGACATCTTGCTCCTGAGAGGGGCCCCCGGAGGCTCATGAGGGTTAGATTTCTCGGGAAGCCTATTGGTCTGCCTGAGGGCCTCGCGAGGAGCGAGTGCCAGACCTCGGCAGGGTGTGTGCGCAATGGCCCTGCGGCGATTGCGCTCTTGGTCCTAGGAGGAGGTTGCCACCATCCAGGCCCACCTAAGCATGGTCTTTGTGCGCATACCACGCCCAACCCCCGCTCGCGAGGCGCTCGTAGGGGAAGAGGCAGCAGGCGCAAGTCTCGAAACAGATCACGCAACCAAAACGCAAGAAACTCACTCGATCAAGAAGACTCCCCCAACTCGACAACAAAAATGAGATTCCAAGTTCAGATCCAAAAAGCGGCAAATCGAGCTACAGAAATGGGGATGAAAGTGAATGGCCATGTCCGACACCTAGCTAGTCTTCTTGTCTGCCCACTAGCGTGGAGCTAAGAGCTTTCCCTGGCTGTGAGCATAGTCACTGGGGGACAGTGTCGACGGCTAGCGAGGACCATGGTGCTTCCACTAGGACATGGGCGGGAGCCCCTGAGGCCTGAGGGCGGCAATCCGGCGACTCCGGGGTATGTCTAGCCCCACTCATCATTACGTGAGAGTGTAACGAGCGGAGACCTTCACAGGCGCGAGCCTTACTTCATATCGCCAGGCGAGTGCCCCGCCCTGCGCCACCCTCAACCACCATTGGGGTATCCGGAAACCACGATGAGACCAGGGGGCTAGGTTGACGCTGGCGGCGCCCTCGGTGCCCACGGGCCCTCTTCCGGGGGGGAGGCTCGCCAACACTTCCCCAGGCAGAGGACCTACCTCTGTGCAGCACCTCGCTCCATGTGGCACGGGGAGGGCTTGGCTCCGGGCCTCTCCCGCGTAACCCCAAGGGCACCACTACTGCCGGGGGCAGGGCCACTGCCCTAGGGTCTCTAACTCCTACTGCATCCTGGTTCTCCTGCAGTTCAGGGTTAGCGTAAGCTTGCTCCTAAGATATGGGTTGTACCCCACCGTCGTCGTCACTGAGCTAGTCGGCGAAGCCTCTGGGCAGATCGTGGAAGGTCCACGCCACAGGCCCTCCAGCTGCCTATCCTGGTCCAGGGAACGGATCGGGGCCTTTGATACGTCCATTTTGCATCATGCTTTTATATTGAAATTTATTGCATTATGGGTTGTTATTACACATTATGTCACAATACTTATGCCTATTCTCTCTTATTTTACAAGGTTTACATAAAGAGGGAGAATGCCGGCAGTTGGGATTCTAGGCTGGAAAAGGAGCAAATATTAAAGACCTATTCTGCACAGCTCCAAAAGTCCTGAAACTCCAAGTAAGACGTTTTCCAAATATAGAAAAAATACTAAGAGCAAGAACTTCACCATGGGGGCCACACCCTGCCCACGAGGGTGGGGGCGCGCCCCCTACCTCATGGGCCCCCTGGTGGCCCTCCGGTGACCATCTTCTGCTATATGAAGTCTCTCGACGGGAAAAAATCATAAGCCATCTTTTCGGATGAAACTCTGCCGCCACGAGGCGGAACCTTGGCGGAACCAATCTAGGGCTCTGGTGGAGCTGTTCTGCCGGGCAAACTTCCCTCCCGGAGGGGGAAATCATCGACATCGTCATCACCATCGCTCCTCTCATCGGGAGAGGGCAATCTCCATCAACATCTTCATCAGCACCATCTCCTCTCAAAACCCTAGTTCATCTCTTGTATCCAATTCTTGTCTCCAAGTCCGGGATTGGTGCTAGTAGGTTGCTAGTAGTGTTAATTACTCCTTCTAGTTGATGCTAGTTGGTTTAAATGGTGGAATATCATATGTTCAGATCCTATATGCATATTAATACCCCTCTGATTATGAACATGTTTATGCTTTGTGAGTAGTTACTATTGTTCCTGAGGACATGGGAGAAGTCTTCCTATTAGTAGTCATGTGAATTTGGTACTCGTTCGATATTTTGATGAGATGTATGTTGTCTCTCCTCTAGTGGTGTTATGTGAACGACGACTACATGACACTTCACCATTGTTTGGGCCTAGAGGATGGCATCGGGAAGTAATAAGTAGATGATGGGTTGCTAGAGTGACAGAAGCTTAAACCCTAGTTTATGCGTTGCTTCGTAAGGGGCTGATTTGGATCCATATGTTTCATGCTATGATTAGGTTTACCTTAATAATTTTGATGTAGTTGCGAATGCTTGCAATAGAGGTTAATCATAAGTGGGATGCTTGTCCAAATAAGGGCAGTACCCAAGCACCGGTCCACCCACATACCAAATTATCAAAGTACCGAACGCGAATCATATGGGCGTGATGGAAACTAGCTTGACGATATTACCATGTGTCCTCGGGAGCGCTTTTCTCTATATAAGAGTTTGTCCAGGCTTGTCCTTTGCTACAAAAAGGATTGGGCCACCTTGCTGCACTTTATTTACTTTTGTTACTTGTTGCTCGTTACAAATTATCCTATCACAAAACTATCTCTTACCACTTATTTCAGTACTTGCAGAGAATACCTTGCTGGAAACCGCTTATGATTTCCTTCTTCTCCTCGTGGGTTCGACACTCTTACTTATCGAAAGGACTACGATAGATCCCCTATACTTGTCGGTCATCAGCCTTCCCCTGGAAGGTACTCCAGATTCACCATGCATGGCATGTAGGCGTCTGCGGTGACATCATCGGAACCGCCACCTTGGTGCCTCGTGCCTTGAGCCGCCAGTTGTGGTGTTTGGCCCTGGTGGCCGCTGTGTGGCATCCCGGCATGCCCACGTGGCGGGCCGCCAGCGCTCGTCCTTCCTAGTGATGGCGTGGTCGGTGTAGGGCGGCCTGTGCCAAGGCCCGTGTTAGTGTCATCGGATCCCTTCGGCCAGGGTGACGAAATCTCCCGAGAAGTGACATCCGCCCGCTCCGGGCCCTCCGCTGGCCCTCAGCGCTCGCTGCCAGACTGCTGCGCGTCGCACGAGGCCTACTGGAGAAGTAGATGTGCTGACCGGGTGCCTTGACCCCGCGCTCTTGTCATCCCTCCTTCGCAGTCCTGCCTGAGGCGCTAGAAGAGTGACGAGGGCCCCTCCACTGATCATCACCTGCAGCTAGGCAGCCTCGGCCTCGGCCATGCCCTCGAGCAGTGAGGCCCCGCATTGCGGGGCCTCCGCCGAGGCCCGAGAGGCCGTGGGGAAGGCGTTGACCTCTGCCCCTCTACTTGGGGCAGGTGATGCGACTCGAACTTCCCCAACGATCCCAGGTGTGGAGGACAGACTCGAGTGCGCATTGGAGCTTGTGCATGGGTGCGACGCTGTCTGTCACGAGCTCTTCCAGGAGACAATGGGTACGTTGAGCCGACTTGGGGAAGAGCTCGTGGATGTTGACGCCCGCCTTGAGATAGAGGGCCTTCGGCTGGAGGACGAATGGCATCAACTGAAGGTGGCCATCAATTTCGGGTGTCTCTAACGCAAGCGCGCTAGCACGGAAGCCAAGGCATCCCTTGCGACCTAAGCCAACGCTCGGGCCTTGGAAGAGGCTAGGGAGGCCGATCGCCGCCGCGAGGTCGCCGAGGAGCGTGAACGAGAGCTCGAGGTCCTGAATGCTACCTTGGAGCAGCAGGTCGAGGCGCGCAGGACCGCTTTGGCGTCGATGAGGAGGGCACCTTCCGAAGAGAAAGAGATCCTGGAGCGCGAGGAGGCACTACTGCTGGAGGCCTCGGAGCGAAGCCTGGATCTTGAACGGTTGGAGACGAGGGAGCGCCAGGTGGCCCTAGCTGAAGACACCGTCAACGCGCGCGAGGCCGAGATCCGGGAGGAGGTCGATCGCTGGGTGGCGAAGGCTCTCGCGGATCTTGCCAATGTGCACGACCTGAAGTTGAAGCTCCTGGAGGCCAAGGCTGAACGTAGGACCACCGCCCTTAGGTCAAGGCTAGATGAGGCGGAGCAGCGTGAGAGGACCGCCATGGCGGCCCTGACCTCCACCCAGGCCGAGATGACCTCCACCTGTGCTGAACTGCTTTCGCTCCAACAGCGGGTTGATGCCGCCGAGTCCCTCGCACAGCAGAACCGGGAGGAGGCGTGTCGTCAGCAGACGTTGCAGTGCGAGCACGCTCCCATGCTCTAGGCCCTCAGAGTGAGAGCCAACCAGGCACTCGGCGCCATCTGCGAGGAGCGCCCCCCTCATACCCATGCGGAAGGCAATGCCATCCATCTCTGTTTCTTTACCGATGTTGTGACGCGCCTGGAGGACCAGGCCACTAGGGCTCGCGAGCTTGTTGAAGAAAGGAGCCGAGGCCTCCTCGGGCGCGCGTTCTCCCATGTATTAAGCCATCTCCAGAACATCGATCCCCACTTCGACTTTGGCGCAGCCATCGCCCCAGTGCCCGGGGCTATCCGGGACTACCTGGCGCGCTGGGTGGACGATAACATGGACACTCTGGTCAGTGTCTTCGCCACCGAGGATGACGCGGCGGTGTTCGTGGTGGACGAAGGCGGCGTGGTTGATAACAGTGAAGACGACACAAGCGACAGTGCCAGCAGTGGGTACGAGAGTGATCCAGGCGACGCCGCGAATGACATGTCCAATTGAGCTCGCGCTCCTTCACTTTAGCCCGCACGTAAAGACTTGGACATGGGCTCCATAGGCGTGAGAGAATTTTGGAGGGGGAGCCCCTTGTGTAAGGAAATTACTGTTATATTTTTCTTTTCAGGCTAGACTTGAACGTGCTTCTGTAGGTGCACGAGCCCCTTAGCAGGCTCTGCTGCTGTAATTTACCTTGTCCCAGCGGGCCTTGAACTAGTTTTGTGGTTGTCGACGCGCCTTTTGTCGGATTTCAGGTTCCGGCAAAACCCTTAAGGTTCGAACTGTGGGGTGTGCACGAAGATCTCTCCTTCGCACTAGCTCACTCACTCACCATGATCCCAAAGCTCAGCTCATCGAACCCGAAGAACAAGGGACACAAGAGTTTATATTGGTTTGTGCCACCAATGTGGTGTAATACCCTACTCTAGTCTGGTCTGGTGGATTGCCTTGTAGGATTAGGACGAACAAGTACCAGGGAAGAACAGCCTCCCGAGGAGAGGTGTTCTTAAGCTCGATGAGCTACTGCATATGAGGGTGGAAGGGATCCGATCCAGCCCCCTCCCTAAGATGATGGCTAGTCCTATTTATAGAGGCCCTGGTACTCTTCCCAAATATTAGGCAGGAAGGGATCCCACAATGGCCAATTTGAAGGGGGCAGCTAGTAAAAGCTATCTTGACAAAAGGTGGTCTTCGCCAACCAAAGGCTCTAGTGGTGACGCCGTCGTGGGCTCCGCGATGACCTCCGTCCTGCCGTCCTGCTGGTCTTGGTCTTTATGCACCAATATGGGAACCTTTGCCTAATTCCTCGGGACTCCTCGCCTGCGCCTGCACCTTTAGCACCAAAGAGGCAACTGGTGCTTTGCGCCCGCCTGGCCTCGGTCGTCATGGCTCACGTCACGGGAACCTCATGAGGTGCCCCTCGCCTTGATCTCTCCGCTCCTCGCGAGCCAGCCAACCTAGCGAGGCTGCCCCTTAGGAGGTCTTGTGTCGTCCACCTTGCGAGGCTTGGCCCCTCGCAATGGTCATGAGCGTTTGCTGGTGAAGATGGGCCGTACCAGGCCGCTAAAGGAGCCACGCCGTGGGCCACAGGTAGGCAAGTCTGGGGATCCCCGTTCCCAGAACACCGACACCTTGCTCCTGAGATGGGCCCCCCGGAGGCTCATGAGGGTTAGATTTCCCGAGGAGCCTGCTGGTCTGCCTGAGGTCCTCGCGAGGGGCGAGTGCCAGACATCGACAGGGTGTGTGCGTAATGGACCTGCGACGAGTGCGCTCTTGGTCCTAGGGGAAGGTTTCCACCATCCGAGCCCTCCTGAGCATGGTCTTTGTGTGCATACCACGCCCAACCCCCGCTCGCGAGGCGCTCGTAGGGGAAGGGGCAGCAGGCGCAAGTATCGAAACAGAGCATGCAGCCTAAATGCAAGAAACTCACTCGATCAAGAAGACTCCCCCAACTTGACAATGAAAATGAGATTCCAAGTGCGAAGCTAAGTTCTTTCACTGGTTGTGAGCATAGTCATTGGGGGACAGTGTTGACGGCCAGCGCGGAGCATGGTGCTTCCACTAGGACATGGGCAGGAGGCCTCGAGGCCTGAGGGCGGCACTCCAGAGACTCCGGGGCATGTACAACCCCACTCATTATTACGTGGGAGTCTCACGAGCGGAGACCTTCACAGGCGCGAGCCTTACTTCATATCGCCAGGCGAGAGCCCCACCCTGCACCACCCCCGACCACCATTGGGGCGTCCGGAAACCAGGACGAGACGAAGGGGCTAGGGGGACGCTGGTGGCGCCCTCGGCGACCACGGGCCCTCTGTCTGGGGGGGAGGCTCGCCAGCGCTTCCCCTGGTAGAGGACCTACATCCGTGCAGCACCTCTCTCCGTGTGGCACGGGGAAGGGCTTGGCTCCGGGCCTCTCCCGCGTAACCCCTAGAGCACCACTCCGGTCGGGGGTAGGGCCATTGCCCTGCGGTCTCTAACTACTATTGCAGCCTGGTTCTCCTACAGTTCAAGGTTAGCGTAAGCTTGCTCCTAAGATATGGGTTGTACCCCCCCCCCACCGTCGTCGTTGTCGGTGAGGGAGTCGGCGAAGCCTCTGGGCGGATCATGGAAGGCCCGCGCCCTGGGCCCTCCAGCTGCCCATCCTCGTCCGGGGAACGGATCGGGGCCTTCCACTGGCAGGTACTCCAGATTCACCATGCGTGGCACATAGGCGTCCACGGTCACCTTGTCTGAACCGCCACCCAGGTGCCCCGTGCCTTGAGCTGCCAATTGCGACATTCAGCCCTGGTGGCCACTATGTGGCATCCCGGCGCGCCCATGCGCCGGGCCGCCAACGCTTGTCCCTCCTAGTAATGGCGTGGTCGGTGTAGGGTGGCCCGTGCCAAGACCCGTGTTGCTGTCGTCAGATCCCCCTGGCGGGCGCACGAGCTCGCCGAGGCCTCCTGCGCGCTTCCGCCACAACCTGGGGTGTGGCCAAGGAGCATAAAGGCGGTGTACCTCTGCAGGCGGTGTCCAGCAGTTCAGCAACCCGCTCCAGTAGTGCATTGTGGCTGCTCTCCACCAATCTGCACCGCAGCAACTCTCGTGCCACAATGAGCGTGGCTCGCATATTCGCCTGCTCTTGTCGGGTGTGCGGTGCCATTGCCGCAGTGTATCCTGAGGATCGTGCGGCTGCACGCGTGCGCGACGACGCGAGGGCGGCAGGTGTCGGCCCCCACTGCCTGCGCCTACGGGCGTTGGGCGGCGCTCGGGCCGCCTGGAGCGCGGAGTTGAGGTCTTCTTGCGTGGATGGCGGTGCCCGGGCGGGCCAGGCCGCCCAGTGGTCGGCATGGGTGTCGCACCCTGCATTTTGTAACATGTCATTTGCATTAATAAAGCATGAAAATTTGGACCAACAAAAACTTTTGCATTATTTGGCTTTTTTTTGGAGTTGGTTTTCTCTCTGTGATTTCCATGTGCTCTTTAAAGTCAACTAGTCCACTTTGTATACTTCATCTCCCTGCCCCAAACTTCTAGCCAATGATCATGCCATGTGTATAGTGCAATATAGTATTTGCTTACAAAAATAATTTGGCCAAAATGTATTTACAAAAATTAGTTTTCCAAAAACCCCTGAATTGAGGTATGCACTACAAGTACTTGATTTGTGGTATGAAAAATATTTCAAAGGGTATAACTGAAACCTATTAGATATAGGATTCCCATAAACCACAAAAATATAATTTTAAAAGTTATTTTCCAATTTTATTTAAATGATTTTTCTTAAGTCCAGAAATGGTCTTTAATAGGGAAAAATTATTTTGTTATTTCAAAAATATTTGACAAAAATCAGGGAAACTCAGTGGACATATATTTTCCATATATAAGAGTTTCAACACATGGTCATGCTCAAAATATTGGGCAAAACCCTCGAAAACCATTTCTATACATTTCATGTATTTGAGATATTTCTATAAGAAATATTTTCAAATAAATCCAAGAAAATTCTAGCAAGTCACATATACATAATATGATGACATAGCAAAGTTTCAGCTCAATCCAAACTGTCTTGGTTCACAAAAGTGCCCAAAACCATCTCTGTCCAGATTCAAATTTGAACAACTTTGTACTACCAACTTTCTCTCCTTGACCCCAACTTTTGTGAGCATGTTCACATGACCAAATGAGGCCACTACACCAAGTTTTGAATCAAAGGGAAGTGATTTGCTCAACTAGATCTACACAAGTTCATTTCTGCTAATTTCTAGGGTTTACAAAAGTTGCATTGTCAACTTTGCCCAAATGAGCTCGAAATTGGTGGAAGGCCCTAATTATATGTGCCATTTCACCCTATAGAGTCTCGTGGCAAGTGTAATTCATTTTCTTGCCCAAATCAACAACAAACACCTTCTGCCACATTGCCAAAACACCATTCTGACCCCTTCCACTAATCTCCATGGGCTCAAAGTTTTACCACGGCCCCTCCTAGTCCCCCTCTAGCACATGTATGCTTTTCTGCCCGAGGAAGCAATGATGAAGGGGGAAGAACCCCATTTTTCTTCTCTGGACAGTGGATTCCTCCCTCTCTCTCTCAGCCTCCTTCTCTCCCCTGAGCTTTCCAGAGCATCCAAGGCTCTTCCCAGCTTTTGCCCACGCCTCTACAGTTGCCAGACGCAAGTGGGCGCGCGAGGACACGGGAAAACCGCGGATGCTCGCCAAACTCGCGCTCTGGAGTGCCTAGCGGAGCACCCGACGGTTGAGGCCGCGTTCGCGACTGCCTCGAGCCTCCCCTCCATGCCAGTTGATGCCCCTCGACATCCGCTCCACGCCAGCAAGCCGCCCACTTGCTCCCGCGCCCTCCTCTCTCTCCTACAGCTCGCGCCAGAGCGCCGACCCGCTCGGCCAATGCTCATGCCACTCCTGTGGCCTGCCCATAGCTCATCCCGCTCCTCCTCTCTCCCTGGCACCCTAAACCACTCCCACGAACACCCTGAGCACTACATTTCCTCTCTAACGGCCACCCGAGCCAATCCCGCGGACACCCGTAGGCCGCGCCTACGGTGGACCTCGGCCAGCCTATATAAGGCGACCCCGAGCCTCTCTCTCACTCCTTGTCGCTCCCCCACACTCCTAATCAACCTCCCGCACCACCCATTTGCCTCCAGAGCCGCCTGAGCTCAAGATCGAGATCGAGCTCCGCCGCCTAGGCTCGTCGGCGTTCATGCGGTATAGGCCTCCTCCGCCCCCGTTCTCTCTCGATCTGGAACCGCACGACATCACTGACCCTTTCCCCTCTCTTCCCCACTCTTTTTGCAGCCGGTAACGGACGGATCCACCGACGCCCGAAGCACCTCCACCGCGTGACCTCGTTGCCCACAAACCAGGCCGCCCCAGTGACCACCTCCTCTACCACCCGAACGGCGAGATCCCCCTAAGTCCAACGGTGCCACCCGCTCGACCTGCCGTGCCCTATAGCATCGCCGGTGAGCTCGCCGACCTCTACGCCGTGAGATTAGAGATGATAGGTGGAGCCCACCTATCATCCTCACCTCTCCCTCGCCCCTCTCTCTCTCTTGCTGACGCCCGGGCCCCGCCTGTCAGGTTTGAAAATCTGGCACGCGCGCGCTGGCTCGCCTAGGCCTTTTCCCCTCTGGGCCTGCTGCACTGCAACTGTTCTGGCCTAGCGGGCACAGTGCCCTTTCTCTTTTTCTTTTTCTGCCCCTTTTCCATAAATTCCACCGGATTAAATATTAATCCAAATGCAATAATTCCAGTTCCTATAATCTTGTAAAAATCCCACCTATTTAATGGTATAAATTTCATTCATGTCCAACCAACTTTTATGTATTGTTCATATTCAAATTTCAATTTGAATATATTTAGACCCCTCTGAAAATCCATTTATCCTATTCTGCCACTCCAAATCCGAAACTAGGAATTTTCCCCTTCTTAGTTTTCACCATAGTATTTAACAAAAATAAGTTGACATTTTTTTGAGCACTTTGGGTTTTCTATTTTATTATTGCCTTGTTTTTCTCATTATTATTTTGCGACGATAGATTGCATTGCTGACGAAGGAATTAGACCAGAAGACTTTGAAGACCCAGAAGGCTTTGCTGAGGCAGGGAAGCAACCCTTTGACCGTATCTAAGAAACCCTTTTTATGCATGTCATATGGCACTTTCATTGCTTGCATTGAAATCATGATAAATGGTGACCACTTGAGGTGTCTTGCCTCCGTTGCTTTCCTCGTTGATACTTGCATGGTGCATGACCCTACCTCCTTTGAAGTTTATGCCGGTGGTAGTAGGTAGGGTGCTGGAGTAGTTGCTTAACAAAAGGGACGGGAATATGCATGGTGATGAAGGCAAAGTATTTTCAAAAAACTTTTTTGAAAACCCTGTCGGGTGCCACTTATGCCCGAGGGAGATAATGAGTTGGGTAACCACTTGATGACGAAGTGGTGTACCGAGGCAAGTGTGTGTGTTGTTTTTGAAAATGGATTAGACTTAAGATTTGTCGACTGACCCAACTCTACCTGCACAACCACTCTACCCTTATATGGGAAAGGGCATTATTGATTACCTAGGCCGATACAAGCTTGGAGCCCGCATTACTAGTGATGGGAGAGTTGTTGTTGCGCTCTCTCTTGATGGGGTCATGCTAGGTAGGGCGGTCATGATTGTTTTCACAGGGCACCGGACACACCGTTGGTACCCCGTGCTTGTGGTATGTGATGAATATGGGAGCGAGGCTCCATAAATTTTAAGATGTGAAATGTTGGGCACGGGGGTTACTACCAATCGAGTGGACTCTATGTTAGTGTCGTCTAGGGAAAGATAGTGCTCGGGTGCTTACCCCGGGTACTCGAGGTACCGCGGGTCGTGGAAGACATGAAAGTTCCCCGGATCTTGTGGGTAAAGTGTGCAACCTCTGCAGAGTGTAAAACTATTCGAATAGCCGTGTCCATGGTCAAGGACAGTTCGGTGGTGCAGCTTAAACTATGCCCAGAGTTTTACAAACCGCGTGTGGGTGTGTTGATAAAACTATTTGAGTTAAGTGAGATGGCTTGACACGATGATCAAGTTGGATTGGTGTCCAACTCCGCTTATGTTGATATCTGTAACTTGTTCATACGGATATATGTGCTCTCATGATGCATACTTTACATGTTGATAGATCATGTCTTCGCACTCAAAACTAGCTTTCTGCAAACTACCTACTTAGTGTTGTATCATTGCATTATTGTGCCCTGTTCCAAACATGGGTTGCTTGCGAGTACATTCAAAGTACTCATTGGCTTGCCACTGGTTATTTAATTGGCCAGGCATGGAAGAACATGAGTTTGAAGAAGAGTTCTTTGGAGATGAACATGCGAACTAGGACGTTTCCCAGTTAGAATGCCTGTAGGGTTAAGGAAAATGGCATGTGCTCTATTTATCGACAAAGATTTCCGCTGCTTATGTTTATTTGGTATTCAGCCCTTGTGGCTTTATCTATGTAAGACTTGACCGTAATGGTCGTAATTTGTGTAAGACGGTATGTATGGATGTAAGACTCTTGTTATTCATCTTCTGTGTGTTCAGTGAGCATTGATCTCTGGGATCACTATACACGTGCATTCGGCGATCATGACTTATGAGTCGGGGTCCCCACAATGGGTCTTTGGACCGTCAGATATCAGAGCCGTTGGGCGACGGCGGATCGACCAACGAAGAAGAAGCCTTAGCGCACCCCTACCTGGCGTGCCAAATGTCGGATTGTGGGTTCCGGCAAACCCTTGAGGTTCGAACACTGGGGTGTGCACAAAGTATTCCTCCTCTCTAGTTCGCTCTCTCGACGATCCCACGGCCTCGCTCCATGAACCGAGGGAACACAAGACACAGAGATTTATGCTGGTTCGGGCCACCGTTGTGGTGTAATACCCTAATCAAGTGTGGTGGTGGTGGATTGCCTTGAGGGCTTAGGATGAACTAGTACAATGGATGAACTTCCTCCTAAGGAGAGGTATTCTTGAGCTCGATGAGCTGGTGTCTGTGAGGATGGTCCGAATGATCCGTCCCTTGCTACGGTGGTGGCTAGCCCTATTTATAGAGGCCCTGGTCCTCTTCCCAAATGTTAGGCTGGATGGGATCCAACAATGGCCAAGTTTGAAGGGGGGCAACTAGTACAAGCTGTCCTGAAAAAAGGTGGTCTTCGCCTGCCAAAGACTCTGGTGGTGATGCTGATGTGGGCTCCGCGGTGACCTCCATCCAGCCGTCCTGCTGGTCTTGGTCTTATTGCACCGATAAGGAAACCTTTGCCTAATGCCTCGGGACTCCTCGCCTGTGCCTGCCTCTTTAACACCAAAGAGGAAACTGGTACACTCCACCCGCTGGCGCCTGCCTGGCCTTGGTCGTCATGGCTCATGTCACGCGAACCTTGCGAGGGGCCCCTTGCATAGATAACTCTGCTCCTCGGGCGCCAGCCTAGTGAGGCTGCCCCCAGGGAGGTCTTGGCGTCATCCGCCTCAGAGGCTTGGCCCCTCGCGAGGGTCTTGAGTTGTTGCTGCAGATGATGGGCCGTACTAGGCCACTGGTGGAGCCACGTCGTGGGCCGCAGGAAGGCAAGTCTGGGTACCCCCCGTTCCTAGGACGCCGACAACATTCACATGCTCTTATATTCCAAATTGACATGATTGCGTACATGTAGGGGGAGCCTATGCACGTTAATGTCCTTCCAAAGCTTTACTTATTATTCTTCATATCTCTATCTAAAGCTTCGATGTATGTTGTCATCAATTACCAAAAAGGGGCATATCGAAAGCACAAGTGCTCCCTGGGTGATTTTGGTAATTAATTTCAACATATCTCTTGTTTGACTAATACTTTTATCTAGTATATTTCAGTGAGTTCAACAATGGCGTGGCATGGACAAGAGGATGTGGAACCTCTTCCAGAAGCTAAGGACAAGGACTGGCCAAAGCTCAAGACTCTACATTTTCATTTTAGTGATCCAAGATCACATTGAGTCCATAGCAAAGCCAAAACTATTAAAAGGGGATGAGGTGCTGCTTAATGGCTTGCCTGCTCAAAGTGCTTAGTCATATGGTCCAAAGCCATCAACTACTGTCTCGTTTCCACATATGTCATAAATGTAAAGTCAAACTCGGCCCCACCGATTTGATCTATCCGGTGCCACCGAGTTCACTTGACATAGCTGAGGGAGTCCTGGACTAAGGGGTCCTTGGGCGTCCGGCCTGTTAGCCATGGGCCGGACTGATGGGCTGTGAAGATACGAAGATCGAAGACTACCCCCATGTCCGGATGGGACTCTCCTTGGCGTGGAAGGCAAGCTTGGTGACTAAATATGTAGATTCCTTTGTTTGTAACTGACATTGTGTAACCCTAGATCCCCCCGGTGTCTATATAAACCAGAGTACTTAGTCTGGAGGAAGGGACATTATCATAGCCATACAAGCTAGAGCTCTAGGGTCTAGCCATTACAATCTCGTGGTAGATCAACTCTTGTAATACTCATATTCATCAAGATGAATCAAGCAGGACGTAGGGTATTACCTCCATAGAGAGGGCCCGAACTTGGGTAAAACATTGTGTCCCCTGTCTCCTGTTACCATCGACCTTAGACGCACGGTTCGGGACCCCCTACCCAAGATCCGCCGGTTTCGACACCGACATTGGTGCTTTCATTGAGACTTCCACTGTGCCGTCATCCAGAGATTCGATGGCTCCTTTAACCATCTACAACAATGCTGCCCAAGGGGGAATCTTCCTCCCCGGATAGATCTTCTTGTTCGGCGGCTTCGCTCTGCGGGCCAACTCGCTTGGCCATCTGGAGCAGATGGAAAGCAATGCCCCGGCCATCAGGTCAGATTTGGGAGCTTGAACTACGTTGCGGACATCCGTGGAGACTTGATCTTCGCCAGATTCGAGACCGCGGCTACCACTCCTGGTCAGCCCAACGGACATGACCTCAATCTGTCATCCGACTGCATCCAGGAGACAGCAACCATAACCACTCTGACCTTAGATCCAGAGTAAACTACGCCATCCAAGGACGGGAAGATCGACCCCACCATGGAGGCCGCAGATTCCACGGCGTTGGAGCTGCACATAGACTTGATCTCACACGATACCTGTGCCACCGGAACTCCGAACTTGTTTCCGTCCATAAGTTCTGAATCATGTGAGCCCGCAGATGCCGAACTTACTCGTCGATCAATCTTCGAGTTCAGCGCCGCAGACATCTTCCAGCACTCGCCTTTGGGCGACATGCTAAACTCGTTAAAGAACCTGTCCTTGGCGGAGGACTCATAGCCGAATTGTATCCGGTCCGAACTAGGGGCTGACGATGGAGAATTTTTCTCCCCACCCGCCACCCACTTCATTGCCACGGTCAAGGATTTAACCGACACACTTGATTGTGACTCTGAGGACATCGACGGTATGGACGATGATGCCGGAAAAGAAGAGGCCCAGAACCCACCGTTCACCGGACGCTGGATGGCCACTTCCTCGTATGATGTATACGTGGTGGATGCACCAAAGGAAAACAGCGGTGATGACAAGGAAGATCCAGCTAAGGATAAACCTTCCAAAATACAATCCAAGCGCCGGCGTCAGTGGCGCCACTCTAAGTCACGCCGCGGTAAAGATAGCAACACCGGCATAGGAGAAGAGAACACTCCAGAAGGTGCCGAAGAGAATGAAGACCCCGTTGAAACAACTAATGAAAAAGATGAATGGGAAGATGGGCATGTTAGCCTTGGTAAACAAGCCACGCACGAAGACTCAGAGGACGAAAGTTATCTTCCGCTCTCCAAGGTTGAGGTGAGCCTCGGCACCGACGATTTCATCGTGCCTGAGGAACCTCTTGAGCAGGAGCGCTTTAAGCGCCAGCTAATAGCCACTGCAAGGAGCCTGAAAAAGAAGAAACACCAGCTTCAAGCTGATCAAGATCTGCTCAATGATAAATGGACTAATGTCCTAGCAGCCAAAGAATACGGCCTGAAGCTCCTAACCAAAAGTTACCCAAAGCACAAATGGCTACCTTAGTTTGATGAGGAGGCGCCGCAATATATACCACCATCGTACAATGCGGCTGACCGACCACCACGTGGTCGGGACAAAATGGCAACTCATGACGAACAACAACCCGCCCCGTCTCATCGCATAGGTAGGGATAAATTAGCCCACGGCCATACATATGACCTCCTGCAAAACCTAAACAATAAAGCAGGACATACCTGATCAATCTACGGTTCTCGAGGACGTGCCTTGACACGCGACGACAGCTACCTATTCGGACGTGACAAACTTAGTCATGTGCGGGTTAAAAACCGTAGACGGACTCCATCAGAGCTACATCGTGATACGGCCCGATATAGAGGAGCCGCACACCATCATTGCTTCACTAATGAGGTCATGGATCATGAATTCCCAGAAGGGTTCAAACCCGTGAATATAGAATCATACGATGGAAGCACGGACCCCGCGGTGTGGATCGAAGACTTCATTCTCCACATTCATATGGCCCGCGGCGATGACCTCCACGCCATCAAATACCTCCCTTTAAAACTCAAGGGGCCAGATCGGCACTGGCTTAACAGCCTGCCTGAAAATTCTATCGGCAGCTGTGAGGACTTGGAAGAAGCCTTCCTCGACAACTTCCAAGGTACATATGTCCGGCCACTAGACGCCGATGACTTAAGCCACATAGTTCAACAACCTAGAGAGTCCGCCAGGAAATTCTGGACTAGGTAGGTTCTTAACTAAAAAGAACCAAATCGTCGATTGTCCGGATGCCGAAGCCCTAGCAGCCTTCAAACACAGCATCCGCGATGAATGGCTCACTCGCCACCTTGGCCAAGAAAAGCCAAAATCCATGGTGGCCCTCACGGCACTCATGACCCACTTTTGTGCGGGCGAGGACAGTTGGTTGGCCCATAGCAAAAACAATGCAAGTGATGCCGGTACCCCTAAAGTTAAAAATAACAAAGACAAGTCTCGACGCAATAGATACAAGCATTGAAACAACAGTGATAACACCGAGGATACGACGGTCAATGCCGGATTCAGTGGCTCTAAGTCCGGTCAGCGGAAGAAGCCGTTCCAAAAGAGCAATTCAGGCCCATCCAGCTTGGACCGCATACTTGATCGTCCCTGTCAGATCCATGGCACCCCGGACAAACCACCCAATCATACAATAGAGATTGCCGGGTTTTTAAACAGGCCAGCAAATTAAACACCGAGAACATGGAAAAGGGAACGCAAAGCGAGGATGACAACAAAGAGCCCCGGCAACCGAACATAGGGGGACAAAAGAAGTTTCCTCCTCAAGTCAAAACGGTGAACATGATATACGCTACCCACATCCCCAAGAGGGAGCTCAAGTGTGCGCTCAGGGACGTCTACGCAATAGAGCCAGTTGCCCCAAAATTTAATCCATGGTCGTCATGCCCGGTCACTTTTGATTGCAGGGATCATCCGACTAGTATCTGTCATGGTGGTTCCACCTGACTCGCTTCCTTATGGACGGAGGCAGCAGCCTCAATCTGCTCTATCAGGATACAACGCGAAAAATGGGCATTAACCCATCACAGATCAATCCCACCGGGACTACCTTCAAAGGAGTCATACCAGGTGTAGAAGCCCGCTGTATGGGCACAATCACACTAGAGGTTGTCTTCGGATCTCTGGACAACTTCCGAAGCGAGGAGTTAATCTTTGATATCGTCCCCTTCCGCAGCGGCTATCACGCACTGCTCGGACCAACTGCATTTGCTCGATTCAACGCAGTACCACACTATGCTTAACTCAAGCTCAAGATGCCCGGTCCGCGCGACGTCATAACGTTCAATGGAAATACAGAATGCTCCCTCTGTACAGAAGAGCACACAGTTGCCTTAGCAGCAGAAGTACAGAGCGGCCTTCATAATCAGAACCTTAATTCGGCTGCCGAGCCCACGGACACCGTTAAGAGGGTCCGAGCTACTCTGTAGCAGGAGAGATCAGCTCGTCAGGAGCTCTACTAGCAATCCGGCCTCCGTCTCAGTCCCGATAAAGTGGCGGCATTCGTGCCGCGCGTACATAACTATGCACTCAAAATCCCATGGGCATCGACGGAGGCATAGCTAGCGTGTGGTCCATAGTATGGCTCAACCGACATCGGATACACATGCACTTTCACTTTTACTTGTTTACTTTGCAGGTCTCAATCCCACAGGCCCCATCTGGTGGACTGGTCATCGGTCCTCTTGAAGGATAAACACACCAAGATGGTGAGAAATGCACACATATGGGGACTTTTTAGGTGCTTCCGTTAACGATCACTCTACCTATTTTTCAGGACCAACATGCAGCTCTCCCTTGGTTTCGGCATGTCAAATAGCTTGTTGCTTATCGCACTACCTGTATCAATGCGCCTTGATGTACTAATTAAATTACAATGAGAACAGTTTGCGGCTGGAGCTTTAGGACCGCAGATTTTTACCTTTGTACCTTTTCTATTTTCTTTCTTTTTCAGCTCCCATATGGATAACCCTATCAGGTAGCACCCGTACACTTTGGTAAATTTGATGTTTGCCAAGGGATTCATATCACCCCACATTACGGCAACAAAAGTCCGAACACTTTTTATAAGTACAGTTCGGCACCCCGAATTTAGCATTATATGCATTGGCTCCGAATCATGTCTTTGGTCAATAGTTGGGTTGCCCGGCTCCTGTTCTTGCTACCTTACGTTCCACTATATCGGCTAAGGTAGTAAAGGGAGAACTACTGCAATTGTGCCTTGGTTTATCCAAAGGAGCACCTCGGTAGAGAAAGCCGAAAACTGACTGTCATGATGTGGCGAGAGCCGGTTAGCTGTTTGGAGGTTACAAATTGTTTCAGAATTCTTACGCATTACGCGAAGGATTGGTACTTCCCAATCAGACACTCATAGCACTCTATTTATGATACTAGGGGCTGCGCCCATGTTTTTGTTGTCGAACTCCTATGGCTAAGTGAGGGCATTACAGCCGCATAGTCTGGTTGCCTGGTTCGTTGCGCTAAACAACTCGTTCAGGGACCGTCTAATTGGATCAAGATTGTTTAGATTCCATCCCGAACACCCCCGTACTACCTACGTGGTGGTAGAAGCCGACGACTAGTTAACCCTCAGATTTCATACAACATGGCCGCCCAGGAAGTAAAAATTTAAAAACATAACAACCATTATATTGCACTATCACTTTGTTTTATCATACAAGGTAGAGGGAGCTCGAATACATTCATTCAAATATAGTTTCTTTCGCACAATGATCCGCAACAATGCGGGACCCCTGCAAGACATCGCCGAAGTATCGCTTGGGTGTGTGGTGCTCCTTGCCCTCTGGGGGCCACTCGGTCGCTAATTTGACAGCGTTAAGCTTCGCCCACCAGACCTTGCAATAGGAGAAGGCCAGACGTGCGCTCTCGATGCAGACGAACCGTTTGACAACGTCCAGCTGAGGATAGGCATCCACTAGTCGCTTCACGAGGCCGAAGTAACTGTCGGGTATAGCTTCGGCTGGCCACGACTGGAATATTAAATCCTTCATTGCCAATTCGGCCGCCCTATGCAGCTCGACCAGCTGTTTTAGCTAATCGGTGCAGGACACCGGATGTTCTTGCTCAAGATATTGCGACCGGAACAGCTTCTCCATAGAGCTCTCTTCTTCGGCTCAGAAGAACTCTGCGACATCAACCACACTGTGCGGCAGATCAGTAAAACCCCTGGAGAACTCCGGATCCGGGTTAGTAAACGATATTTCATCTTCACATTCTTGCTTTGCATATTGAATGCCTTACCCGCCACGATGTTCCTGGCCTCCTGGATCTCCTGCAGGGCGCCCTGGGCCTCATTTCGGGCTGCCTCCGCACTCTGGTGAGCCATGGCGAGTTCGGTCTCTTGAACCGACGCATCGAGCTCCAAGGCCTCGCACTTCTTCGCCGCGTCCTCGAGCTCCTGTTGGACCTCGTTTACCCGTGCCTTGAGCTTCTTCCGAGAGGTCTGCTCCTTGACAGCCTTCCCTTCGGCTTCAACCAGGGTCTGTTTCAGGGCCTCGACCTCGGTCGTCGCCTCTGTACATGTCATGGCATTTGGGTCATTACATATCATTTTCCTTTTTCGAATACATAATAGGTTATTACTTACCTTGTTTTTCCTGGAGCTGCCTCTTCACCTGGCCCAACTCTTCCTCGGCCTCCGCCAGTTTCTGCTTCAGTCTAGGGACTTCGGCATTATGCGAGGCTGCAGCCAACAGCGACGCCTGTGTTTACATTTCAGAAAAAATTAGTTAGTTTCCTGCAATAGGAGATTGATCCTCTGTCCGGCTTTTTCTTTCTGAAAACCGGACAGTGTCTCAGGGGCTACTGTCTATATTGGGATTTTATCTTTTTTGCGTCACTTACCTCAAAACCTGTCAATAGGCTGCTGCAGGCTTCGGTTAGTCCGCTCTCGGCAGACTGAACCCTTTCAGTTACCGTTCCCATAAGGACACGGTGCTCATCCACAATGGAAGCGCCTCGCAGCGCTTCCAGCAGATTATCTGGTGCCCTTGGTTGGACAGGGTTCACCGGCGGAATAGGCATCCCCCTTCTTTCAAAGGAGGTTGCGTGCTGGATTCCAGAGCCGCATCGGTCTCCGGAATCGAGTCCAGCTGAGGGCCGAACTAAATACGGCCCTCCCCACCAGTCTCCTTGGGGATTGGTTCCCCCTGGTTTCCGGTGACGGGGGTTTCGCCTTCTGGCGCCTCCTGAGCCTCTCCCCCGCCTGGAACAGTCCTTCGGGACAACACTTCCGCATCATCCTTGGCCCTGGGGGAGTCAGCGGCCGGCGGTGACTCGCTGGCCATCACCTTGGAATCCAGCGAACCTCCTAACGAGGATCGCGGGGAGCTGTTGTGGGCCAGACTACAATAACATAACCAATCATGTCAATACAATAAGGAGGAAAAACTTTATGGGCGGATATAAGTCTTAGCACTTACGATGCGCCCCGTGTCTTGGTGCGGGGGCGTTGCTCCGGACTGCTTTCAACGTCCCATGCGGAGCTGCCCACAAGTGGGCCTTTCCCCTTCTTGGGCGCCTCCACCTCCAGAATGGTGGGGTCCGCCCTCTTTTTCTTCCCCTCATCAGGGGGAGGGTTGTTTTCTTCCTCTTCCTCATCGCCGTCGTCTTCGGTGATGGAGGATTGAGTCTTGTCTTCGGATGTTGCGTCCGAAGCAGCCTTGCGGCGGGGGCCATTCCGGACCCCCTTTGCCTTCCCTACGGCCTTCTTCTCCGACGCCTTGTAGAGCGCTGGAACCAACATCTTCCTGAAACACGGGATGACTGGTTCTTCAGGCAGCGGAGCCGGACATTGGATCCGCTTCGCCCTCTCCATCCAGTACTGAAGAAACGATGATGATAAAAGCTTAGTCATCATCCTTGAAACATGCAAGTAAGGGATGCAGTAAGAATAACATACCTCATTGCCGAGGTGGTTAATGTCATGACCACGGTCTGAATCTGTGGCCGGCGGTGTTTCGTTACCTTTAAAAAGAAACCTCCAGGCATCTTCATGAGTGGTTTCAAAGAGCCTCTTCAGGGTATGGTGCTTCTTCGGATTGAACTCCCATAGAGGGCGGCTTCGTCTTTGGCATGGGAGATTCTGACGAACTAACATCACCTGGATTATATCGATGAGTTTGATATCTTTATCCATCATGCTTTGAATGCGCGTTTGCAGCGCTGTCAGCTCGTCTGGCGAACACCAAGTTGGATCCTTCTCGACCTAGGAGGTGATTCACATGGGTGCGCCAGAGTTGAATTCAGTAGTTGCAGCCCAGGTGGTGCCGCAGGGTCTATCCCATAGTAGAACATCAACCCGCAGACGAAGGGGTGGAGTGGAAACCCTAACCCACGGAGGAAATGAGGGATGAATACTACCCTCTCATTAGGCTTCGGCTTAGGAACGATTTGTCCCTGGGCCGGAAGGCGGTGGGCGATTCCCTTCACGAGGTACTCGGCCGCCCCAAGCTCGGCAATGTCCTCCTCCTGGACGGACGAGGCCATCCACTTGCCTTGACCTCCGGATCCGGACATGGTTGAGTGCTTGCTCGAGAGGGAGAAGATGAGAACTTGGGCTCTGGAGCTCAAGAATGGAAGGATAGAGGAAGAGAGAAGGCATGGGTGAAGAAAAGGGGTCCTTATCTCCTTATAAAGGCAGTAAATATTGGACGCCAACCCACTCGCCTTAAAATTCGCCTATTCCCAAGGGCTGTGTAAACGGCACGGTTCAGTTACCCACGCCCGTATTGATGAGAATCCCGTAATAAGGGGACACAATCTCTGCTTTGACAAGACGTGCCAATGGCAACCGTGTCTCGAACCATGGAGCGGCAGACGAAAAATAGTTCGAAATTATGACCGGACAGATGTGATGTCATGTTACGAAAAGTTGTCAGCAGATTGGACTCGTGTAAAATTATATTCTCTCTGCGGTTGTGTGTGGTGTGTGTTATAGGACCGGACACGTCGATACGTTTGAAGACTATTTTGTAGTTCGGAAGTAGGAACCCACCTTGCAATGCCGAAGACAGGCCTACGCGCCAGATACCTTGTCATTGAAGCCAGGTTCAGGGGCTACTGAGGGAGTCCTGGACTAAGGAGTCCTTGGGCGCCCGGCCTGTTAGCCATGGGCCGGACTGATGGGCTGTGAAGATACGAAGACCGAAGACTACACCCTTGTCCGGATGGGACTCTCGTTGGCATGGAAGGCAAGCTTGACGACTAAATATGTAGATTCCTTTGTTTGTAACCGACCTTGTGTACCCTAGATCCTCCCGGTGTCTATATAAACTGGAGGACTTAGTCCGGAGGAAGGGACATTATTGTAGCCATACAAGATAGACCTCTAGGCTTTAGCCATTACGATCTCGTGGTAGATCAACTCTTGTAATACTCATATTCATCAAGATCAATCAAGCAGGACGTAGGGAATTACCTCCATAGAGAGGGCCCGAACATATGTAAAACATTGTATCCCCTGTCTCCTGTTACCATCGACATTAGACGCACAGTTCGGGACGCCCTACCCGAGATCCGCCGGTTTTGACACCGACAATAGACACTGCCAGAAACCCTAATCAATTCGATCTCACCGATGGGATCTCGGTCTCACCGAGATGGGCTTGCAAACTCTCTGTTGCCTGTTGCAACTATTTCACTCTCACCACGATATATGCAGTTGGTCCCACCGAGTTTTCTTGACCAACTCTCTGTTTTGCTTATTACCAAAATCGGTCTCACCCAGTTTGTGTAATCGGTCAAACCGAGTTGAGGTTTACCCTAACCCTAGCACATTGGTCCCACCAAGTTGATCATACCTATCCCATTGCAAACTCCAATGTTCACATTTTGAACCATATCGGTCTGACCGAGTTTCTTGATTTAGTCCCACAGAGTTTGGTGAATTGTGTGTAACATCTAGATTTTGTGTGGAGGCTATATATACCCCTCCACCCATCCTCCATTCGTGAAGAGAGCCATCAGAACATGCCAACACTTTCAGCATTCATTTTCTGAGAGAGAACCACCTACTCATGTGTTGAGACCAAGATATTCCAATCCAACCACAAGAATCTTGATCTCTAGCCTTCCCCCAGTTGCTTTCCAGTCAAATCATCTTTCCACCATACCCAAATCTGTGAGAGAGAGTTGAGTGTTGAGGAGACTATCATTTGAAGCAAAAGAGCAAGGAGTTCATCATCAACACACCATCTATTACATTTTGGAGAGTGGTGTCTCCTAGATTGGTTAGCTGTCACTTGGGAGCCTCCGTCAAGATTGTGGAGTTGAACCAAGGAGTTTGTAAGTGCAAGGAGATCACCTACTTCGTGAAGATCTACCCAAGTGGGGCATGTCCTTCGTGGGCAATGGCCATGGTGGGATAGACAAAGGTTGTTTCTTCATGGACCCTTCATGGGTGGAGCCCTCCGTGGACTCGCGCAACCGTTACCCTTCGTGGGCTGAAGTCTCCATCAACATGGATGTACGCTAGCTCCACCTATCGGAACCACGCCAAAAATCTCCGTGTCTCCAATTGTGTTTGCACACTCCAATCCCAACCCTTTAATTTCTTGCAAGTTGCATGCTTTACTTTCCACTGCTCATATACTCTTGCCATGCTTGCTTGAAATGTATTGTGAATGATTAAACTTGTGCTAAAACTCCACCTTAAGTTAAAGAAATAAAAAAACTTCTACTTTTCCTTGTTGAGGGTCTAATCACCCCCCTCTACACACCTCTTCTTGATCCTACATCTTCCACAATTGTAGCAATTTTAGTCATGACTTGATGATCTTTGCTCATAATGTCTTGAGTTGGAGCTTCTCTCTTTGCCTCTATTGTTGTTGTCATGGTATTCTCACGGGGGGCTTGCGAGTCGACAGATGCCACAAGGGCTTAGTCTGAGGGTAAGACTACTGCTGATACGACCGGGAGAGGGTATGCGAGTAGCACACGCTAGTTTACCCAGGTTCGGGGCTCTCCGGAGAGATAACACCCCTACTCTTGCATGTCTGAGTGTATCTGATATATCTAGTACAGAGTGCTCCTGGAGCTGTATCTGAGCTCAGTGCCATAGGCATCTGGCTTTGTATATGCCTATATGAGGCATGCTAGTGGCAGGCCATGCTCATGGCCGTGAGCATGTGTGCTCATGTGGATGGATGGATGGATAGCTAGCTAGCTTGCTAGCTAGTTGCTTGTGTGTGTGTGTGTGTGAAAGTGCATCCCCTGGATGGATGGATGGATGCCCCTTTATATAGGAGAGGGTAGCTTAGGATGTAAGCTTGGTAGTGGGCATGGGTAAGGCGTGGTGCATGTCATCCTTGTCCCCTGGATCACTTCATAAATAGTGCCAGTGGACAAGTGACACTATACATGATGGCTGAGATGACACGTGAATAGTGCTCGGGTACGATCATCTCATCGGTGTCTTCTCAATGTCACTTCGGGCTGAAGTCGGCAGCCGGCTGGTCGTTGCAGTTAGCAGCCGGCCGGGCAGAGCAATCGGATGGGGAGTCGGCAGAAGCGGCCGGGCAGTCGGACTGAGGGGCTTTGCCAGCCCCGATGTCTTGAAATATCATCTCACCGTCTTCGGGGTATTCGTGTCCAATTACTCCGACAGTAGCACCCAAGCCTCCGGGTAACTTGGCAAAGTTGGGCGGAGGTTTTTTAGGCGAGTGTTCATGGAAATGATCATGAAAAAAGACAAGGTTAGTCCATGTAGATATATCAAATGTTTGCTTTTAGCATTGCAAGTTTTATGCAGAGGGTGCCGACTCGGTTTCGTCCGAGCCCCCTTAATCTTTTTCATGTTCCCTCCGCCTTTTGGCTTGTGCTCTCGCTCGCCGGACATCCGCTCTGCGGTCTGTGGCTGAGAGTGGGCCGTGAAGCGGAGTGTATAGTACTCACAGTCTGGGAGCAGATTCAACCAAGTAGATACTTGTAAAGGAAAATGGTCAGGTCGCCTGAACCGTTTTTCTTCCCGGACGTTTTTCGCGTGGGTGGCCTCCAGCGTTCACTCTTGATAGCTGGACAGCCGCTCTGCGGTCTGTGGCTAAGAGTGGGCCTTTGGTACTGCGCACGCTACTAAGCCTTCTGCGGGAACTAACGTCTCAGGCCAAGCGGCCAGCCCCCGGGCCAACTCTGGCTGGCGTCGGGGCTAACAGTGATGCAACTGTAATAAAATGCGGAGATGGCCCCTCGAGCATCGCTTGAGGTTATCCGTGCTTTCGCGGTGCAGAAATATGCGGGTGAGGAGCTCACATTGATTTTCGTGTAGCCGAGGCGGAGTTTGGCGAAGACAGCCGGCGCGGCTCGGCGCTCGCGGAGTGCGCCGGCGCACTCGCCGGGTGCAGCCTTTGAGCCCCCGGGTGCTCGATGGGGGGTCCAGGCTGGTCAGGCTCGAACGGCCAGGCGGCGAGGCGTCTTGCAACGCCCTTTTTCTTCTTTTTCTCTTCTGCCGGCTGCTGGCAGCCGGACAAAACTCTTCTCTTGTCTACAATCTTCACGGGGGCGCGCCAGCGCACCCGCTGGGTGTAGCCCCCGAGATTCGGGTCGACTGCTGAGCAGTCGGGCCGGATCTCCCAGCGACTACTTTGTCTTCTTCTTCGCGGGGGCGCGTCAGCGCACCTGCTGGGTGTAGCCCCCGAGATCTGGGCCGACTCCTCAGCAGTCGTGCCGGATCTCTCGGCAACTACTTTGTCTCCTTCCTCACGGAGGCGTGTCAGCGCACCCGCCGGGTGTAGCCCCCGAGAGCTGGGCCGACTGCTGAGCAGTTGGGCCGGATCTCCCGGCAACTACTTTGTCTTCTTTCTCCTTCTCTTTGTACAGCTGCGGGCAGCCGGACGCATATTTCTTTTCCATCCAGCTGGGTAGTCGGACTTCTGGAAATGAGCAGCCGGCTCGCATCCTACCTCTCTTTCTTCTTCTTTTTTTTGCAGTTGGACCCATATTCAACCGGCATCTCTTTTGGACGGGATGGGAAGCCGGATCTTTTGACTTTTCAGTCAGACTCCCCCTCCCTTTCTTCTTTGTGCAGCCTGCAGAAGAGCCCACTGGGAACATCCGGCAGGCGCGAGGCGACGCGGGCGCGCTTGCAGGAGGGGCAGCAACGGCCAAGCCTAGGGAGGTGCTCGCGAAGGCCGGCCAGCGCGGGGGGCGGTTGGGAGCTAGCCCAGTTAGCCGAGGTGACGAGCCAGTAGCCGGATTTGGCAGCCGGACGGGTGCGGGGAGGAGGCGGACCCGACGCGCGAAGCCGGCCGCCAGCTGGAGCGGCAAGCCGGCGGGAGCAGAGGCCAGACGCGGCTGGAGCACGGTGGAGCCGGTGAGAGGAGCACGGCAGGCGGAGCAGCGCAGCAGGAGGGTGCGGGAGTCGACCCTGGTGGCCCGCTGAAGCGGAGCAGGCGGCCAGGCCGGCCTGGCGACCCGGCGGACACGGCGCAGGCGGCCGGGGTGAGGCTTGGAGGTGGGGCCGAGGTAGTGTCCGCCACGAGCGAAAGCGGAGTCAGCCGGCCAGGGGTAGCCCACGGAGGCGGGGGCGAGAGGCGCGCGGGTCAGGAGCCGGCCCGGAGTAGCGGCCGACTGGAGGCGGAGGCGCGGGGTGGAGACGGAGAGGAGCCGGCGGAGCGCGAGCCGGCTGGCGACGCCAGCGACCCGGAGCCGGCCGCAGGGCGAGCAGCGCATGGCCAGAACGCGCGCGGACATCGGGGGCGCTCGGGCATGGCCGTATCATAGGACGGCGGAGGGAGCACGGTGGAGCCGGCGCTGGAGCAGCCGGCGAGGGCGCGAGCCGGCCCGGTGCTGAGGTAGAGCAGGCGGCCGACGTACGACCAGCAGGAGGCCCGACGCGGGGCGGGGCCGGCGAGGGTGAAGGCGGAGCTGGTCGGGGGAGGCAATCGGGGGAGGCTGGAACAACGGGCGGTGCGGGAGGAGGCCAGACCTGGCGAGCGAGCGGGCCAGCCGTCTTGTGGGAGGCTGGGTGGGCGAGGCGGCAGCCCGGTCGCACCGAGTTGGTGAGTGGGCGGAGCCGGAGCAGGCCTGGGCGAAGCCGGCGGACGCGGCGGGAGGTGGCGCAGAAGCCGGCGACTCGGACGCTGGGAGCGGGATGAGGCCCGGAGTGCAGATGGCACGGGAGGCCAGGCCGGCCTGCAGGTGGCGGGAGGCCACGTAGCCACGGGGCCGACTAAGACTGCAGTCAGCGCGGGCCGCGTGCCGGCGGGCGGGCGCCAGGCGGTGTGACCGGCGGGCGGAGCCAACGCGCGCACAGTGCGGCGGCTCGGGAGACGAGCGGCGCACACGGCGTGCACCGCAGCCGGCGGAGGCTGTGGGCGCGTAGGGAGCGGGACGGCCGGGGCAGATGGCCTGCGGGCGGCAGGCCAGGCGGATGCCGAACGCGCATGAAGCTGGACCGGAGCGAGGCAGCGGTTGGCCGAAGGGTCGTAACCACAGCCATCTCGGACTGCGCAGGGAAGACCGGCGAGACGCGGAGGCCGGACCCGTCGGGCCGTGAGCTGCTAGCGCAGGAGGCATAGCGGGCGATGGGTCACGGCCGCAGCCGGTGTCTAGCGGGGACAGACGAGGCAATCCGGGGTCGGCCAGGGCAGAGCCGTAGGCGCGCAGGGGAAGCTGGACCCGGATCCGGCGTTGCGGGAGGCGGCCGTCCAGCGGAGAAGCGGGGCAGAGTGGAGGCCAACGCGGGCACGGGTGCTGGCACGGGTGGAGGTGCGCGGACGGAGCAGCGTGGCCGCGGCTGGGCGTGCGCGTGGGCGAAGCGGGACGCAGGCGAGCCAGCATCTCGGAGGCTCAGAGGAAACTTAGCATCTGACTAATGTATGGCTAGCATCTGAATGGTGTACGTATAGTGTTTGACCATGTTTGACTAGCATCTAGCTAGCTTGTATAGGCGAAATGTGGAGGAGCGACAACATGTTCCGGCCAGAGCAAGGCGCAGCGAGGAGGGGAGTAGATGCGAGCGGCGCGCGAATGGCCACGGCCGACCGAAACGAAACCCCACGCGCGGCGCGCGTGCGAACGGACGGTCGGCATTGCGGTGGTGGTGAAGAAGGCAAGGCCAACGGCGAGGACGCGGCGCCCCTCACGGCCATTCTGGGGGCATGTCGATGTCGAGCCCCCGACCGCTAACGGAGGGACGGCGTGACGCCATGGTGGTGAAGACGAAGAGGATGACGGCGAGGGCGCGCCGTCCCGCATGGCCACTCCGGTGGCGGGTTGAAGTCGAGCCCCCGAGCGCTACCGGAGAGACGGCGCGACAGCCGCGGCGGAGATGACGAAGATGGTCCCGCCCGGACTGCGAAACTAGCAGCAGCGTGGTAGCAAAGTACCACCCCATAGTGCTCGGGTACGATCGTCTCATCGGTGTCTTGTCAATGTCGCTTCGGGCTGCAGTCGGCAGCCGGCTGGTCGTTGCAGTCAGCAGCCGGCAGCCGGCCGGGCAGAGCAGTCGGATGGGGAGTCGGCAGAAGCGGCTGGGCAGTCGGACTGAGGGGCTTTGCTAGCCCCGATGTCTTGAAATATCGTCTCACCGTCTTCGGGGTATTCGTGTCCAATTACTCCGACAGTTGTAGAACTTGTTGAAGTTCTTGACCATTAGGCTTATTTCTTCATTGGATACAATCTTGTCACTTGGTGTTGTGGGAGCATCATTTGAAGCTTTCTATGCACCAATTGATTTGTTGTGGAGCTCCTCTTTGTCCTTGAGTGAAATCTCACGAGTGACAATCCTTCCAATGACTTCCATGGGCTTGACATCTTTGTAATTTGTCATCATTTGGATCAATGTGCACACGGTATCATACTTTCTATCTGAGTATCCAAGGATCTTCTTCATGATGATTTTGTTGGTCATATCTTCACTTCCTAAGCCGGCAATCTCGTTTGTGACGAGAGCGAGCATAGAGTACATTTCCGCGACTCGTTCACCATCCTTCATATTGAACTTGTCAAGTTGACTTTGAAGCACATCCAACTTGGACTCCTTGATGGACTAGGTACCTTCATGCATATCAACGAAATTATTTCAAATTTAATTTGCATTCTCGATGTGGCTAATCTTGTTGAACTCCTCGGGGTACAAACCATTGAAGAGATTGTAACATGCTTGAGCATTATATTGCAACATCTTCAACTCTTCTACGGATGCTTCACGATCCGATTCTTCTCTATCCTCAAAGAATTCACCTTGTAAGCCAACACGAACATCAGCCCAAAACGGCGGGATTATGACCAAGAATATGCATTTTCATCTTATTATTCCAACGAGAAAAGTTGTACCATCAAAGTGTGGACCTCTATGGTCATAATTGCCCTCACTAGCTAGACGCCATGCTCCCCTAGGTGGTTAAGGAAATGCAATGGAGAGCAAAGCTATTATACCACTTGTAGGATTGTAAATAGGTCTAGAGGAGGTGATTAGACTACTTGACCAAATACAAACCTATCCATTTCCCATTTTTAGTTGTAGGAAAGTTTTAGAAACAACCAGAAGTCAACCAGCATCCTACACATGAAAGTATAAATAGTGGGCAGCCGAAAGTAAGGAATTTGCATACGAACATAAAGGAGGGGATCAGAGATATCAAACACAATGAAGACACGGAGATTTTTTTGGCGTGGTTCTGGTGGTGCTATCATACATCCATGTTGATGGAGACTTCAACCCACGAAGGGTAATGGTTGCTCGAGTCCATGGAAGGTCCATCTAGGAAGGGTCCATGAAGTAGCAACCTTGTCTATTCCATCATGGCTTACTCGCATGGAGGACTATCCTCACCAGGGGTGGATCTTCACGAAGTAGGCAATCTCCTTGCCCTTACAAACTCCTTGGTTCAACTTCACAAGCTTTGTAGGGTCCTAAGTGACACCTAACCAATCTAGGAGACAACGCTCTGCAAAAGGTAATAGATGTTGTTGTTCATGATGAACTCCTTGCTCTTGTGCGTCAAAAGATAGTCTCCTCAACACTCAATCACTCTTTCATATATTTGGAATGGTTGTGGGAGAAGGATTGAAGTGGAAAGAAACTTGATGGGGTTATAAATCAAGGATCAAACGGTTGGAGTGGAATGCCTTGATTTGAACACAAGTGTAAGTGGTTCTCTCTCATAAAATGGATATGGGAAGTGTATGCTTCAACCTGGTTGCTCTCTCTAAGAGTATGTGGTGTAGGTGGGCTATATGTGTAGACATCACCCAAGATCTAACCGTTACACACCATTGTGCACAACTCCATGACACTGAAAGTAAATCTCGGAGGCACCGACTAGTGTAGAAGATTCAAACATTAGATGTTTCGGTGCGACTATATGAATCCACTCGGTGGCTCCAATATGTGATGACATAAGCACTTGCATCATTTCGGTAATTTTGATTGGTTTCACTCGGTGATTCCGAAATGAACACAATGGGGTACAGAAAGTTTGCAAGAGCACGAATGCCATCACGGTGCGTCCGGGTGTATCTGTTTCAGTAGGAACAAGATTAGGGTTTTGGATAGATTGGATAGTGCGAATGTGGTTGAGGGTTTTGGAGCAATATCTTCAACCACTTGTGTTCGTGCAATATTTTCCTACCTTTGTTTTGGAGATTGTTGACAGAAACAGGTATGGATTGGTTTGTTTGCTAGTTCATACAAAGAGAAATAGTCCATACAAAATCAAAGAGAATGATGTCTGCCGTGATAAGTTCGAAGAACTTCACCGAAGTATATTTGCGTTGCAGAGAAGAACGATATATATTTGTTGAAGTCATATAGACGAGAAGATTGATGCGAAGGAATTAACCCCTCAAAAGTTTAGTGCTGAAGCGAAGCATATGTTTTGGTATGGTCATCCGAAGAAATTGACTGCAGCGAATGGAAGTGGCAGAGTGAAGACATAGTATTCATTTTGTTCTTCTTCTTTCGTTTATATGAGTAATAGGTACTCCGTACTATTAACAGGGCTATAGGCTCTCAAATCTTAGATCCGCTGTGATGCTTAGCCAATACCTATGAAAGTTACAAGAGAAATATCATTGTGTTTTTAGCAAATTCTTGCGAGCAAGAGACTTTCATCTTCTTCGTTGTGAGAGATTTGTCTCAGACCAAGGAGCTAGTATTACTTGCTCCACAAGAAATATTACAGTTTTTCTCAAATACCAACCATTGGATTCGTGTCGTTCAGCCATTGGCTACTCTCGATGTCCAATTTGGTCAATTCCCATCAGGATGGCTGCGGCTATAAATAGCCACGCCGCTCCAATGTTGTCCATTGGCTGCTCTGCATGAGATTTCTGACAAGATTGATTTGAGCAACCCCTCTCCGAGTGATTTGAGTTTAAGATCCATCGAGAGAAAAATCAAGAGCCCAAACTTAGACAGTGGTTTAGCGTTATAGTAGTTCTGAGTTAGAGTTCTTATACCTATTACTCTTGAGAGCTGCGCACTCTCTAGAGGGGTAGGTTTCGGCTCGAGTGTTGAAGAGTTGTTGTCTTCACCGAGCTAGATCTTTAGCAACCAAGAGTTATTGTGGTTCGCAAAGGTCGATCGAAGGCTTGGAGATCACCGACAAGGATCTTCCACAAGTGAAATCAAATGAAGTCTGATCAGCTTCGAGTTGAAGGAGAATAGGGTGAAGAGAGTTTATCTTCTGTGTCAAGTCAAGGCCCCTCCAACCAGACGTAGCCCTTTCGTAGAAGGGTGAACTGGTCTACCAAATCTCTCTATCGCCATCGAGCAGCACTTGTTCTATTTACTTCTCTACAATTCTATCAGCATTTTTCATTCGTGCTCTATGACGATAGTTTGTCTGATCATTCATACTATGTTGCATATCACTCGCTCTTATCTTATCTCTCATATCCATCAGTTATTGTTCGATGCCCTTTGTGTTGCACCATATTCATTCTATTATGCTATCTTAGTTATCATCATCAACTGTGTTGTGATCATTTACCTCATCATAGTTGTTCATCACAGTTATTCTTTGCGGATCTGTTCTAACTCTATGTCATGATATTATACCTGTTGGCATATTGCATTACCATCATCATCATCAAGCCTATCGTATACTATGCTCGAACCATTGTTGGATCTTGCCTCAAAGATTTTGTCCCTCAATAGTATGCTTGATTGAGTTCTTATCTACCAAACCTTATTTCTGTGGATGTGTATGGGATCAGTTCAAAACTTTCGAAATAACTTTTGAATCTCCCATTCACCCCCCTGGTCGATATACTCTCGGTCCTAACAATTCGTATCAGAGCAGGTACTCTCTGTCTCTGTTTATTAAAGGTCTAATGTTTTTGGAGTTTTGAGTATGGCGTATGTAGGTAGATCCACGCACTCTGAAAGATTTCCTATCTTCGATGGAAATGACTATCCTTACTGGAAGGAATGAATGAGAATCAGAATTCAAGCCATCAACTATGATCTGTGGGAGACTGTGGAAAATGGATATACTATTAAGCAACCGAATGATCCAAATTCCGATGACAAAGCCAATCTCCAGTTAGATGCTCAAGAGAAAGATATTATATGTAGGAGTCTTTTGAAAGACATTTGCTTTCGGTTCCAAATGCTCAACACTGCAAAGCAACTTTGGGATGCCATCAAAAATGCTCATGAAGAATTCATCGCCAGAACAGATCCCCACACTCAAATGCTTCATGCTATGTTTGCTTGTGTAAGGAAAGTGCTATGGAGCTCATTGGTCGATTGACAAACATTGTCGAAAGACTTCATCAATGAGGAGTAACTGATATCGCCGACAGAGATGTGGTTGACAAGCTGCTGAGTGCTCTTGATCCATCTTTCAATTCCGTCATAGAAGAAATCAAGCAAAGACCCGATTATGAAGAACTTCACTATGTTGAGGTCATGACGCTGTTGTCAATTCATGAGGAGAAGATGGAACTAGAAAATTTAGATCAAGAATCTTCTTCGGAAAGTGAAGGAGAAATTCTCTCACTCCATGACAGTTCAAAAGAAGAAGATATTGAGAATCAACACACGATCACAAGGGAGCTAGAGATGCTCACAAAAGGCTATGTGATCTCAAAAGACAAAATTTGTGCCTCACAAATGATGATGAACTTGACTTGCCTGAATCATCAAGAAAGTTACCTCCGAAAGAAATGAAGTGCCTCAAATGCAAACTATTCGGTCATCTCATAGCAGATTTCCCTAGCTGGGAAGGAAAACCTAGTAACCGATGGAAATATCTTCACCGTAGTGTTTTAATAAGTGGATCGTCATACTAAGAAATCAAAGGAAATTGAATCATCTTCATGCTCTTCCACAAGACCAGTCACTGACATGAAAGCAAGACCTACCATCAAGTCAAATATGAAGAGGACGTCATAGCTAAATAGAGCATGTGTTGATCTGACCCTGGATTCTGACGACGAAGTGACAAACGTTGAATTAGATGATGAAGAATTCTATAAAAGGATAGGAAGGTCAATGCCTTCATTGCCTAAGAATCAGTTGACAATTCTCTCGAGTCAGATACTAATGATGATGCTTCATGTAATGATGAACCAATTGCCTTCTGTCTCATGTCAAAATCATTGAAGGACCAGGTATCAGCAAAACACCAAAAATCCATGAATGGTTATTCTCCCGAATAGATTACTTATGCTAAACTTGTTAAGATTGTGAAATCTCAAAAAGGTGAGCTTGAAATGCTGGATAGAAATCTCAATAAAACTAAACGATTACTAGTCGAAGAGATGGAGAAAAATCAAAAGTTGATCGAAGAGCATGATGCTTTTTCTTCAACTATTGATTTTATTACCAACCAATATGATTCCCTTTCTGTCGACTATGACAATTTATCAGATGAACTCCTTAGCATGAATCAGGAACTCAAGTCACTGAAAGAGTCTCATAGCGAGCTGGCGAAAGAAAATACTTCTCTCTTCACCGAGCAATCTAATCGTCTTCCTGATGATTTTGTGCCTCCATGCTTAAAATGCCTAGAATGTAGCAATGTTGATTCACATGCTCAAACTTCTACTACTAACATATTGAATATTGCAACTACTACGAATGATATCTCTAATCCCTCTGCTAAGGAATTTGTTGCTATTTCTGATGAAAATTGCAGATTAAAGAACTTGCTTGAGACGGGAATCCTAAAGAGCCTCAAATGACATCAAACTCTCTGTGATGTGCTCAGGAAGCCAATACTTCACAAAAATCCTCAAAAGGAAGGATTAGGTTTAGAAAGGAAACTCAACGTTGATGGGACTTACTGGACTGCCGAACAATATCCTCGAACGAGTTGGGTTCTTGCTAAAAGCAAAACACTCGAACCAATAGTTCTACCAGGATAAGATACTTCTGCTTCTATTGCTTCTGATGAGTCTGATGACTCGAACTACAAATTTTTCAAACAATAGAATGGTAAGGATTTTGCTCATTATGTTGGAACTAACTGCAGGTGTGGTTCATTCAAGAAGCAAATCTGGATAAAGAAATGCATTGTTGAAAATCTATCTGTCACTGCTAACCTGAACATGCAGAGTAATTTTTCTCGAGACAATGATTATTATTCACAGTATGGTGCGGGAAAATACTCGCATGTGTATCGATCAAACCTTCGACAGGAGTACAAGCGTACCTCCTCAAATCATTATACTCATGTCTCTGGAAATAACATCAATGCTTACTCATATGATTACTCTTGAAATACACAGTTGTCTTACGGATCTCATCGAAAGAATACTCCTGGTCAGACAAGGAAAATGAGATTCTCGTTGCCCACACAAGTGTGGGTTGCAAAAAAGAACTAACCTGTCTTGCAGATGATATCTCAGGAATTCCTCTTGTATATCCTTCATCCTAAGATTGATTGTTGGTTCTAGTTCTTTGCGTTTTTCATTCGGTTTCTTTGTTTTTTGTCATGTTTGTGTTCTGTCTGAATGTCAAATTACTCAGAGTTCTTTGGTCTTGGGTTTTCTCTCGTAAGCTGGGTGTTTTGATTCGGACCTTGTTTTGCCTCTATTCATTCTCATCCGATCTTTGCTATCCGCCATAAACATGCAATTTGATCTAAAGAAGATTTTAATCAGGCATCTTTGGTCATGAATGAAATCAACTTCGAACATTAATCTATTTTTGGCGCTTGCCCTTCTTCAACCCTCCGGCCTTCCGTTTAGTTTTCGAGAATTTCACAGGAAACGGTTGACACGTGCCCACAATCTCACGATCATGATCTCGTCCGTTGAATGTGGAACGTCCCTTGATTTTTGTCCATAGATCTCGGAGGAAGCGGTTCCACCTACGGGCTATATAAATACCCCTCCAGGTTTCTTCTTCCTCTATTCTCCCTCAGTTCATCCTCAAACCCTCTCTCGCTCTCCTCCCAAGCCAGAGCTTGAAGCAACACCATTGACGTGCCTCGCCGTGCAACTCTGATTAAGCCTCGCCGTCGTTGGTCACGCCAGTGCGGTACATCCTCTCCTCCGCGTTGCCATAGCTGATCTTTCTGCCAAGTTAGGGAACATAAATCTAGAGATAGCCCTGCCTATTTCTTTGTTCTAAGGTTGTTATTACCAACGAGTATTTCTCTTGTTTTATTTCCTTGCGGCAGATCTTTAGGCTTCTCTAAGTTATAACTGGTGCGGTTTGTAGCTCTTCCTCATACTGGTTATCTGTGATCTAGGGTTCATGTGTAGTTCTTCGAAAGATTAGATAAGTTGTTACTCTGCCTTATGGTGTATTGCAATTTTGTCAGTGATATCTTCCAAGACATATACCATGGGTTCCTTTGCTGCTTCCAGAAAAAAAATGTTCAGTCAAAATACTTCTGTGCATTTTTGTGACTTTATCCTGTTTTCTGTCGCTTTGTTTTGTTCTTATCTCATGATTGGTCATGGATCAAAGTTCGGAAGCGCAGTCTGGGTCAGAAGATGAAATGCCTCAACAACTGCTTGTGCTTGAACGATTCAAGTTGACTGGTGGAAGAAAACCATCCAAGCCACCCAAGATTACCAAGAAGAAATCTGATCAGAATCTGAAGAAGAGGAAGATGATATTCCCTCGGCTCACAGCTAGCCCGAGGATGAACGGATCACCACTTCAAAGACTTTTTCTGATGGTAATCCCAAGAAGGGAGGTCGTGGTAGAGAAAGGAACACCTCTGCTAAGATGTCTGAACCTGAAGGATATAAAACTCCACCTGGAGTTGAAACCGCAACCGAGAGAAATTATAGGCTACAAAGGATTCGTCGTCACTAGGCAAAGAAATGTTTTAATCATGAGAATGTCCGAAGGAAATATCAAATCTTGTTCACATTCACTCCACCCTGGAATGACTGCATCACCGAGGGTTGCCTCGGTCTAGACGATGAAAAAGTAAGGCCTCCTCCTACTGCAAATGCTCATGCTGACTCACTGAAAACAACGGCTAATTTTCTCGAAGAAATGGAAAAGAGAGCAAAGGCCACGGCCACGTGTGAAGCCAAGGCCATGAAGAAAAATTCAAGCGGAACAGAGAAACGTTGAGTTGACCCTGCAAGATGTTCAAGACAAAAAGGATCGGGCCTCCGCCCGAACGGAAAGAAAGGCAAGGAAGTCAGTTTCCCCTCAAGCCTCCAGAAAGAAATTAGTTGCCAGAAAATCCAAGAAGGCAACTTCTGCTTCATCTGATGAGTCCTCCAATGAAGATGCTCCCAAAGAAATTCCTATGTATGATCAATGACCTCTTCTTGACAAGCCATACAAAACTTCCTCATCAGCAAAAGTTTCACCTCCGTTGAGAATGTCACCAAGGCTTGCTCCCGCTCAAGTCTCAGATAAACCTTCGGGTTCTACTACCCCTTCTACGAAGAGAAAGCTGATGCCCGAAGAGAAAGCTGTTGTTTCTGCCAAGAAGGCCAAATCCAGTGTTCCTTCTTCCACAGAGGAATAGAAGTATGACTTCGATCTTATGATTTATCTCATTTGAATGTGCTGTCTACGATGTAAAATCTGCTAATTTGAGCAGTTTGGATCTTCCTGGTGATGTTACCAAGCTGGTAACTAAACATTTTGCTGAGCTGTGAGAAATCACCAGGGAGCTAAACCAAGCTGTCGACGGCAAGAAAACCCTCAAGCAAATTAGGAGTAATGCTAGTACTGAATCTGAAAGAAAGATCCTAAACAAGGAAATTCTTGAGATCACAAAAGCTCTCACTATTTTGAGAAATAATAAGATTGAATGGCACTCACAACTGAAGATGGAAGTTTCTCAGCTGTGTGACTGAAGGAATGATGAGATTGAACATCAAGTAGAACTTACTCGATGAAGAATAAAGGAAGAAAAGCGTCAGAAAGCAAAAGTCAGAGCAAGTAACCCGAAGGCAATCAAGGATCACCATATTTAGAATGTTGCAACTGATGCGTCCATTGACTCAAGTGCTCCTCTACAGGAGATACCACTGTCCCCTCGTTATGAGGATGATCCCATGCAACAAGCTGAGCCTGCCGTAGTTATCATTCCTATGATAGTTACTCAAGAAACTTATGTGATGGATATCTCTCTGAACAATCCTAATGAAGGAAATGTCATGCCCGTGGAGCAAGCCCCTGACGAGAAATTTGATGAAGAGATTGAGGTTGAGAAGGCAGTTTCATTGCCTCTAAAGGAAATGCGAGTTGAGTCCCCCAGATACAATATGGAGGATGACAGAGTTGAGGCGGAGCTAAATTCTTCCCAAGGAAATACCACCCCGGTCACATCATCTCGTGTCCCTACCCAGATGCATGTTGATCATGCTACTACTTCTATTGCTTCATAGCCAAAGCAGGAAGAAAAGAGATCTCAAGAGAACATGGCTCATGAACAAGTTGTACCACCTATTGTGCCCAGGAGACTAAAAAAGATGCTGTTGTGACCCAAGTGTCCGACGAGGTTGTTGTGCCTCCGTCTGATGGTAATACACCGAAAGAAAAGGCCCTAGTGCCTGATAGTCAGAACGATGTTGAAGGAGTTCCAGCGAAGGAAAATGAAGGTCAGACTAGTGCCTCAATGCCATTTGTGTCTGAGAAGATGAAAAGGCCCCTTGCTCCACCATTTGTGCCTCAAGCCCATCGATGAGAATGTGCTAGCATATGATGATATTCGGCCCATGGAAATAAGCGATGACGAAAATTAGAAAAATCCCCAGGAAACATTTCCCCCATTTTCTGCACAACTTCACATATTGATGGACCCCAACTTGGTTAGAGATGAATGCATTGATGGTTGATCTCAAGAAGTTGGCCAATGACAACAAAGTGATGTTTCATATCCCATGCAATTCTCTCATGCCAAAGAACATACCAAATTCTATCAATAGCATCATGGGAAATGCTCTTTTGGCCATCTCTCAAGGAATTCTGTTTGATGTTCTAGATCTGTTCACTCGCAACTTGGCGTGCGTTGCTGACAACCCGCAATCACTAAAGCCTTATGCCCCGTGGATCATGTATGCAATTGAGCATTTTATCAATGAAGAAATCTTCTAGGATTATATTCCGATAGTTTTCATGCCACTAGTGCGTGACACTCTCCGTATGGTGAAGGATATTGGAAAAGGGAAGGCACCTGTTGATGCTGCTAGCACTGCGCCTGCACCTAAAGCTGTTCTAAAAGTTAAGAAAGCTAAGGTTGAAATCCCTCGAAATGAAAATCCATCTATGTATGATATTTTCATTTGCACGCAGCAGGCACTGGAAAGCCACATCAAGCTAGATAGTAAGGAAACGCTGGAGTTGATGACTGAGCTAAATTCACTTAATAATTATGCTCGTCAAACCCTTCTACATGAGAAGGAAGCAAAGAAGCACTCCTGGACTCTTCTAAAGAAACATTATTCTCGTAAGTTGCCAGCTGCCAAAGGCATCAAGAAGGATTATGACTACCTGGACTTACTTCTTGTTCCTCGCATCCGAAGGCAAACTCCTATTATCCCTCAGTGTTCTACATCAACTGACCTGTTGTTTGTCGGCCACGATGATGAAATTGAAGACACAACTGGAACACTCATATACAAGCCAGGTGTTCATCCCACCAGTTCCTCCGGAGCCGATGCTGTTACTCCTGCTTCACCCTCGACAATTCCTCGCTCTGCGGATTCTGATTTGTCGAGCAGTTTCAATTCTGATTCTCAGGACACTTCAGAAGTGTAGTTCCTCGTATTTTTTCTCTTTCGTTTTTGACACTTGTTGACAAAATGGGGGAGAAGCACATCGAGTGATAGATGTTTGGGGTTTTTTGCAGGATGTTTGGTGTTATCCCTCTAATAATTTGCTTGATGAACTTAACGCATGATGCCGCTTGAACTACGTCGGTATTTCCCCAAAGAGGAAGGGATGATGCAGCACAACTACGGTAGGCATTTCCCTTAGTTATGAAACCAAGGTATCAATCCAGTGGGAGAACCAAGAAACACTATGTAAACAGTACCTGCACACAAAGAAGAAATACTTGCAACCCGACGCATATAAGGGGTGTCAATCCCTTCTTCGGGTAACGATGCCGGAAATTGCCAAGTTGACGGGATAAAATTGTGATAGATTGGCTAAACAGAACTTGAATAAACACGCAATAAAAGATGCGCTTAAAAAATGCAGCAAGGTATTTTTGGGTTTTTGGAATAATAGATCTGAAAATAAAAGCGAATAAAAATAGAATATGATAAAGAATAGACCCGGGGGCCGTAGATTTCACTAGTGGCTTCTCTCGAGAAAAATAGCATACAATGGGCAAACTAGTTACTATTGGGAAATTGATAGAACTTCAAATAGTTATGATGATATCCAGGCAATGATCATTATATAGGCATCACGTCCAAGATTAGTAGACTGACTCCTGCCTACATATACTATTATTACTCCACACATCAACCGCTATCTAGCATGCATCTAGTGTACTAAGTTCATGCAGAAATGGAGTAATGCAATAAGATCGATGACATGATGTAGACAAGATATATTCATGTAGGAATAGACCCCATCATGTTATCCTTAATAGCAACGATACGTACGTGTCATGTCCCCTTCTGTCACTAGGATTGAGCTCCGTAAGATCGAACCCATCACAAAGCACCTCTTCCCATGGCAAGAAAAATCGATCTAGTTGGCCTAACTAAACCAAAGGTTGAATGAAGAAATACGAGGCTATAAGCAATCATGCATATGAGAGACCAAAACTCAAATAACTTTCATGGATAAAATAGATCTGATCATAAACTCAAAGTTCATCGGATACCAACAAACACACTGCAAAAACAGTTACATCAAATAGATCTCCAAGAGACCATTGTATTGAGAATCGAAAGAGAGAGAGGAAGCCATCTAGCTACTAACTAAGGACCCGAAGGCCTACAATGAACTAGTCACGCATCATCAGAGAGGCACCAATGAGGATGATGAACCCCTCCATGATGGTGTCTAGATTGGATCTGGTGTTTCTGGAACTTGGGCCGGCTGGAATTGTGTTTCGTTGACTCCTCGAGGGTTTTTGGATTTTCGGGGTATTTGTAGAGCAAAGAGGTGGTGCGAGAGGCGGCCGAGGTGGGCATAACCTACCAAGGCACGCCTGGTCCCCCAGGCGCACCGAGGTGGGTTGTGCTCCCCTCGAAGCCCCCCTCTGGTACTTGTTTCGCCCATCGTGTGTCTTCTGGTCCAGAAAAAATCTCCAAAAAGTTTCACTGCGTTTGGACTCCGTTTGGTATTGACTTTCCACGAAGTAAAAAACAAGCAAACAACAGCAACTGGCACTGGGCACTATGTCAATAGGTTAGTCCGAAAAACTGATATAAATTTGCTACAAAATGATTGTAAAACATCCAAGAATGATAATATAACGGCATGGAACAATCAAAAATTATAGATACGTTGGAGACGTATCAACGCACAGCCCGTGGTGTTGAAATACTTGATCACCATGTAATGTTAATAACAACCCCTGCAATATCATTTGCTTCAAACTATCTATTTGCAGGTACCCTCGCAATGATTATCCTCGATATTTATCTATCTTGCAGGGAAAGTGTTTGCTCTACAATTATGACAAGAAATCATTGAGTGATGGTACAAAGGGGAGAAGTACATTGAGTGTTAAATGAACTATATCTGTTATGGTTGGATATGCTATGATTATTACTCTTCGATTATCTAACTTTACATGACAAGAAAGTCAGTCTCAGTCTAAATTTCTTAAGTCTTTAAAGCTATCCTTATGACTGAAAAAGTGTTTTTCCTTGCAAATATCCTTCGTATCATCGTTATTGCAGGAAAAACAGATCTAAAGCATATCCACTCTGAGCAATATACTCAAGTTTGTCTTGCTCTATTCATTCTCGAACATCTAACTTGCAGGAAACTCACCTCTCGTGTGGATTCAAATTGTGCGCCGAGAAAACCTTTATGACATATCTTTCATCACAAATCATTTCAAAGTACTGACTATATCTATCTAATTCACTTCAAATATTGTGTGACAAGAATTATCTCAGACACTGTCGAGTGCATTGAAAGAATCTTTGAATGAGATCATAGGTCAATGTCACTCATACGAAGAATTACCTCGCTACCCTCCGGATGCATACCTTCAGGGGGAGCGTGTCTTTTCTTCGTAATTATCTCTCATCCTTTATTATCCTACGCATTACATTCCATTCATTATGTAACCATCGACGTGATCAGTATTGTCAACAATTGTCCAGAAAGGGGGTGATTGTTGGTGCAACATTTGCCTACCTTTATTTTGGAGATTGTTGACAGAAACATGTATGGAGTAATTTGTTTGCTAGTGCATACACAGAGAAATAGTCCATACAGAACCGAAGAGAATGTTGTCTTCCGTGAATAGTTCGAAGAACTTCATCAAAGTATATGTGCGTTGTAGAGAAGAACGAGCTATATTTGTTGAAGTTATACAGACGAGAAGATTCATGGGAAGGAATTAATACCTCGAAAGTTTACTCCTGAAGCGAAGCATACGTTTCGGCATGGCCGTCCGAAGAAATTGACTGCAGCGAATGGAAGTCGAAGATTGAGTGAAGACATAGTATTCATTTTGTTGTTCTTCTTTCATTTATTTGAGTCAAAGGACCTCCGTACCATTCAGAGGGGTATAGGTTCTTGAAGCTTAGATCCGCTGTGATGCTTAGCCAAAATCTATGAAAGTTGCGAGAGAAATCTCTTTGTGTTCCGAGCAAATACTTGCCAGCAAGAGACTGTGATCTTCTTCGCTATGAGAGATTTGTCTCAGACCGAGGAGTTAGCATTACTTGCTACAAAAGAAATGTTACCGTTGTGCTCAAATTCCGACCGTTGGACTCGTGTCGTCCAACCATTGCTTGATGTTGATGTCTAATTTGGTCAATTCCCATCAGGGAAGGGTGCGGCTATAAATAGCCACCCTGCTCCAACGTTGTCCGTTGGCTCCTCTGCTTGAGATTTCTGAGAAGATTGATTTGAGCAACCCCTCCCCACTAATTTGAGTTTAAGATCCATCGAGAGAAAAATCAAGAGCCCAAACTTAGACAGTGGTTTAACATCACAGTAGTTCTGAGTTAGAGTTCTTGTACCTATTACTGTTGTGAGCTGCCCACTCTCTAGACGGATAGGTTTTGGCTCAAGTGTTGGAGAGTTGTTGTCTTTACCGAGCAATATCTTCAGCAACCAAGAGTGATTGTGGTCCGCGATGGTCGACGGAAGGTTTTGAGATCGCTAACAAGGATCTACCATGACTGAAATCAACTGAAGTATGATCAGGTTCGAGTTGAAGGAGAATTGGGTGAAGAGAGTTTATCTTCCGTGTTAAATCACACCCCCTCCAACTAGACGTAGCCCTTTGGCAGAAGGGTGAACTGGTCTACCAAATCTTTCTATCACCATCGAGCACCACTGGTTCTATTTTCTTCTCTGCAATTCTGTCAGCAATTTTCATTTGTGCTCTGTGCCGATAGTTTGTCTGATCATTCATACTGTGTTGCATATCACTCGCTCTTATCTCATCTCTCATATGCATCAGTTATTTTTCGATGCCCTCTGTGTTGCACCATATTCATTCTGTTATGCTATCTTAATTCTCATCATCATTTGTGCTGTGATCATTTACCTCATCATAGTTGTTCATCATAGTTATTCTTTGCAGATCTGTTCTAGCTCTCTGTCATGATAGTATACATGTTGGCATATTGCATTACCATCATTATCATCAAGCCTATCATATACTATGCTTGAACCATTATTGGATCTTACCTCAAAGATTTTGTCCCTCAATAGTATGCTTGATTGAGTTCTTATCTATCGAACCTTATTTATGCTATTGTGTTTGGGGTCAGTTCAAAACTTTCAAATAAATTTTGAATCTCCCATTCACCCCCCTCTCGTCGATATTCTCTGGGTCCTAACAACTTGAGTAAATGACTAATAATCAAAACATCATCCCCTTTTAATAGTATTGGCTTTATTATGGACTCAATGTAATATTTGATCACTTCAGAAAAACGGTAGAGTCTTGGAGCTTTCGGCATTGTCTGTCCTTTGCATTTTGAGGGGTCCACAATCACATGTCCTTGCCATACTTATATTGAACTTTCCTGAAATGATCTTTGAGTATGCATTGGTTCAATGAAAAATATGTTGTTATTAATTACCAAAACCACCCAGACATTAGTTGCACTTTCACCAAACAAACCAGATACAAGAAACGCGCATGCAGGTGCCACATAAAGATATCTGTGGCAATAAGGAAATTGGAGGTCCAAACTTGAAAAAAACAATTGAAGCATGGTGAGCCATCTCTATTCGATGCAAACAACAAAGCAACAATGAGTGCATGGTGAGCCATCTCTATTCGACGCGAACAACAAAGCAACAACAAGTACATCATCATCAAGATAAACAATGGAGATCATCTATCTAATGGGATTCGAAAGTGGCCAATACAACAATGCTAGGTCAAGGTACTGGCCAATGACTCGATGCCCACACTCTAAAAAATAGGAATCATAGAAGAAGCAACATAACACATGATGAACACATGAACCAACAATAAAATCTAAAATTTTGCAACAAGAAGATATACACAAAAATACATGCATAGATAAGCTAAAATGTAAAGAATCAAATATATTACACATGCAAACTAAACAATCAAACCTTGATGCAGCGAACGTGGATGACAAGGACAAATGATTCACCCAATCAAAGAATAATGTGGGTGTCCATGCTCTACAAACTAAATCATGTGGGTGTCACGAACCAAGCAAACCTACCACAGAATTAAGGATTAGGACACATCGACCTCATCAAATAGAGAACATGAGAATAACCAAAAAATAGCTCACATCGAAGAATAGGAGTCCTAAAACTACAACAACCGAACGATGGGAAGAAGGTCACAATACCTGTAGGGCCTGGCAAAAGAAAATAGAAAGTGGGCGCAAAGGAGGCGACACACAAAATAGAAGTGTAGGAAATACAAACCTCAGCTAGCTGGCAAGAGGACCATGAAGAAGCTCATAGAACCTCTTCCTTTTGAGTGGAGCGAAGTGATAGATAGATGTCGTGCTCTGCTGGATATGAAATGGATAGATCAAATGAGGGAGATGTGACAAGAATAAAAGGAGATGGGAGGCAACACCAAAAGACCGAGCAAATGACACACTTTTGCCCAGTACATAGAATGGAAACACTCTGGTCAATGGCCTTACTCATCTGAGCCATCAACCCAACTCATTGATTTACAAACCCAGAAAATGGCCCTGCACCAAAAAACGTCTGGGTAGACTTGAAAAGAATATTGAAGCACCCACACCGAAAACCGATGTTAATGTTCCATCAGTTGGGAAATGTACTAGAAAACAAAAAAATCACCCTACTATCACGCAGGAACAATATGAAGATGCATAACAGGTTGTGATCAAGGATCGTTACCAACTTTGGGAGTGCAGTGGAAGTAGACGAGTCAGTCTAGATCGTACTTGAAGTCCCTGGATTGTTGATGACAATCCCACGAACTGCTGACGAATGATCCCTCAAACGGAAGACCGAAAGCACGGCCTCTCTACTTGGTTGCAAGCGTACGGTCTTCACGATCCGGCAGCACTTTGCCATCCAGAGCTAATCGTCATCGGAGAATTAGAGGGGCGAGATTAGAACCACACGGGACTTCTAATTATGAGGATTAGAGCTGGCTAGGGCTCGCTCTAATTATTCAAATAGGACCAACTAGAACGTGCACTAGATCAACTAGAGGAGGCTCCAAAAATTGTGTTGTCATAGGGCGGAAATCCTCTAGTATATATAGGTTAGAGGGGAGAGGGAGGGCTGCCACCAAGGTAAGGAGTCCCCCTTGGTGCACCATCTAAGGGGAGGAGGAGTCTGACTCGTCCCCTTCTCCAATTCGACCCCCTTCCTTAGGGAAGGGAAGCACCTTCCCACTTGGGACTTTTTGGGTCAAGTTGCCTTCCACCTCTTGGCCTTTTTAGGCCTGTTGATATTTAAATTAAATATAAAAATGTTCTAAACATTTGCAGAGCATTATATATATAATTTATCATACCTGGAAACATTTTCTACCTATATATAATTAATCGGTAATACCCGGTATTCACTGAAACCCTTCCATTTACCCCGAAATGCTTCTAGAACCTCTCGGAACTATTTTGAATATTAATGAAACAATTCCTCAAATATATTCCCATCACTCCTGTCCCATTAACACTTAACGGATCGTGATTACCTTAAGCTTGTGAAGTTGTAGGTTCAGTGAACCATAGACATGAACAAACCACTTCATTCAATGACCGATAGTGGAACTGTGGACATCCATATCGGTCCCTATGATTACACGAATGATATTCGAGTGAACCTTTGGTTATCATGTGATGTTCCCTTTGCTTTGTGATAATTTACAAAACCCAGTGTGCATCAGTATCCTCTTGAGTCCACATCATGCTCACTATACCGTTCCTCCCTGATGACCCACAATTATTGGGGATCAATCATACACTGGTAGAAACGGAGCTTTAGCGCCGGTTCGTAAGGGCCTTTAGTGCCGGTTCCATAACCGGCACTAAAGGGTGGGCACTAAAGCCCCCCCCCCCTTATTACCGATTCGGCACGAACCGGCGCTAAAGTGCCACCACCTGGCGTGAGCTCGCGCCCTGGTGTGGGGGACCTTTAGTACCGGTTGGTGTTACCAACCGGTACTAAAGGTTTTTTTTTGAAAATTTTGGAAAAAAAATTTGATTTTTTTTATTTTTAATTTTTCTGAATTATTTGATGATTTAGTCTATAATCACCTCTCTTAACTGCTCAAGTGTGGATCACTCATTCCAAATCGCCTGACTTCCCGGCCGGTCACCCATCCTCTCACTCCCCCAGCCTGAGCATGCTTAACTTCGGAGTTCTATTCCCCCTACATTCCAAGTCTGCACTTGTTGTTTTCCTGACAAATGTAAGCTGTCAATCCTATTAACCCTCAGCAATTTAGCTTGAGCATTAGGTCACACGTTTCACCGTTTGAGTTTGAAACTATTATTCTAAAAAACAGTAATTACTTAGTAACACTAATATTTCTTGAATAAGTTTGACCATAGTTTGACCAGATTTGACCAAAATTTAAAAAATTGAAATAATTATTTAGTAACACTAATATTCTTGAATAATTATGTAGTAACATTAATACTTCTTGAATAAGTAGTTTGACCAGATTTAACCAATTTTTTTTAAAAAAAACTGAAATTTGACCATATCTTTTTTTCGTTTTGGAATTTGAGGATTCTAAAAAATTGCAAACAGGCCGTAGGCGGTCTCCATCGGATGCGGATTTTCGTGCTGAATTTTTTGATATATTATAGGTTTTTTTCTGACATCGTATGCAAAAGTTATAGCCGCTTTACATTTTCCCTACACTTTTTGCAAAACAAGTCCAAATTTAAGTTTTCAAATTTTCCTAACTAGTAGATGTAGTAATATAACTACCTCTCGGAGGATTTTATTTTTTGAAGTTTTTATCATTTTCTTTTGATTTTTTCAGAACTGAAATGGCGACACACAGGGGGGGGGGGATAGAGTTTGAAAATTGCCCTATAGTGCCGGTTTGTGTCACAAACTGGTACTATAGGTCAGACCCCTTTAGTACCGGTTTGTGGCACAAACCGGTACTAAAGGTTAGCCCTTTAGTACCGGTTTTTGACACGAACCGGTACTAAAGGTGATCGTGGGGCCCCGGCCTGATGCCAGCCTGCCATCACCCCTTTAGTACCGGTTCGTGGCACGAACTGGTACTAAAGGTTCAAGACAAACCGACATTAATGCATAGCCATTCAAACCGGCACTAATGGTTCCATTAGTACCGGGCTAAAATCAAACTGGCACTAATGTGTCTCACATTAGGTCCTTTTTCTACTAGTGATAGTCGTTTCGAAAAGTAAGAGTGTCGAACCCGACGTGGAGCAGAAGGAAATTACAAGTAGTTTTCGGCAAGGTATTTTTAGATGCACTGAAATTATCGGTACCAGATAGTTTGGTAGTAAGATAAATCGTAACGGGTAACAAGTAACAAGAGTAGCAAAGGTGTATCAAGGTGACCCAATCCTTTTGGTAACAAAGGATAAGTCTGGACGAACTCTTATATAAAGCAAAGCGCTGCCGAGGACACATGGGAATTATCGTCAAGCTAGTTTTCATCATGCTCATATGATTCGTTACTTCGATAATTTGATATGTGGGTGGACCAGTGCTTGGGTGCTGCCCTTACTTGCACAAGCCTCTCACTTATGATTAATCCCTCTCACAAGCATCCACAACTATGAAAGAAGAATTAAGATAAATCTAACCATAGCATGAAACATGTGGATCCAAATCAGCCCCTTACAAAGCAACACATAAACTAGGGTTTATGCTTTTGTCACTCTAGCAACCCATCATCTACTTGGTACTTACCAATGCCTTACCCTATGCCCAAATCATGGTGAAGTGTCATGTAGTCAACGTTCACATAACACCACTAGAGGAAAGACAACATAATTCTCATTAAAACTTCGAACGAATACCAAATTCACATGATTACTTATAACAAAACTTCTCCCATGTCCTTAGGAACAAACATAACTACTCACAAAGCATATTCATGTTCAAGATTAGAGGGGTAATAACTATCATTAAGGATCTGAACATATGATCTTCCACCAAATAAACCAACTAGCATCGACTACAAGGAGTAATCAAAACTACTAGCAACCCACATGTACCATTCTAAGGTCTTGAGACAAAGATTGAATACAAGAGATGAACTAGTGTTTAAGAGGAGATGGTGCTGGTGCAGATGTTGATGAAGATTGACCCTCCCTTGATGAGAGGATCGTTGGTGATGATGATGGCTTCGATTTCCCCATCCTGGAGGGCAGTTTCCCATGCAGAATAGCACCGCCGGAGCCCTAAATAGCTTCTGCCCAGGTTCCGCCTCGAGATAGAGACGCTTCATCCCACAATATTCCTTATGATTTTTTACGTCAAAACCATTCATATAGCAGAAGATGGAAACCGGGGGCTCGCCAGGGGGCTCACAAGCTTAGGCCAGGGTGCGCCCCCCAAGCTTGTGGCCACCTGGTGGGTCCCTTTCTGCTGTTTCTTCACCCAATATTTTTTATATATTCCATAATAATTCTCCGCAATGTTTTAGGACATTTGGAGTTGTGAGAATAGGTATATCAGATTTGCTCCTTTCCGGTCCAGAATTCCAGTTGCCGCCAATCCCCCTCTTCATGTAAATCTTGTAAAATAAGAGAGAAAAGGCATAAGAATTGTACCAAAATTTGAAATAATAGTTCATAATGCAATAAATATCATCATAAAAACATGATGCAAAATGGATGTATCACTCCTGTTACCGGTTTTGTTCTTCTTTCTCTTTGACGTGTTCCGGCATCCCCGTGACATAGTCACCTGTGTCTAGCCAGACGATGGATGTTGTCACATTGAGAGGGTCCTAAGAATATCTCTCCATCATCGGAGGAGCAAATCCCACTCTCGGGCTGTCCGGTCACTTGTCAAAATTTTCGGTGAGCCTGAAAGTTGTTGTTATGATCACCTTGTTATAGATGACGTTTGAGAAACCTCAAAGCACACCATCTGGTAGGAAGTTACCGAGACACTCTCATCGTGTGAGAAATTAAACACATGCTAACACTCTGTGTGATAATAGATGACTTCAGACGATATAATCACATAGTATAACAAACAAGTATCGGGTCGATTCAATATGATTGTTCTTCTAATGGCATACCCTCAATGTTGTTTTTAGGACCATCATAACACTTAACGATATCCTAAGATCCAAAAAACATGATCACCAACAACACTTGGGCCAATCTTAGAGGCAAGACTGGAACCTATATTATTTCGTTTATCATTTCGCATGTGCAAATGAGTTTTCCACTGAATTGCCTATTCCAGGATCATAGCAGTTATAGCATGTAATATGAACTCTTAACTATGGAAGTATAATACTACAATATTATTGCCTCTAGGGCATATTTCCAATAGTCTCCCACTTGCACTAGAGTCAATAATCTAGTTAGCACTTTTAACTTTAACACCAATGGTAATCCGGTGTTAGTCCATGATATGCTTGTGGTATAGACTTTGTCATATCGAATCTTGCACCTTCAAAACCGCGTGTATCATTTGCATTTCTGTGCATCTATCATGCTTTCACAAGAATTCATAATTTGTGTGAAACTGGCTTGGTATATTGAATCACTGGTAGAAGCTTTGATTCCCTAGACTGAGTTATGGAACCACTATTAAGAATACAGTTCCAATGATACAATCATCTAGAAACCATGCCAAGCTCATAAATGAACTTTCAATTCTTAACCCTTCATTTTTGCTTCTAAAGCAATAATATACTTAGCCTTCTGTCACATAATTCACTATAGTAACTCTTTGGACCAATTCCAACTTACTGTGCCACCATAAATCACTTTTAATTGGGATTAACAACATGTTTCTCACACACGGAAAAAATCAAAAAATTACTTGGAGCGTAGATGAAGATTTTATCGATGTACTAGTTACAACGAGCCTTTATTAATGTAACTCCGCACAACAATCTCTTCATTTTCTCCGTGTGTGAAAAACCTGAAGATTTTATTGATGTACTACTTACAACGAGCCTTCATTGATGTAACTCCTTACAACAATTTCTTCATTTTCTCCATGTGTGAGAAACATGTCGTTAATCCTTAACAACATTTTCACTGTTGTATTATAATCAACAATTTGACCATAATAGTAACTTTTCTCGATGTATTACTTACAACTAACTTGGAGTTTTTGGAAATATCTGGTTGTTTACATAGCATGGAATACAAGTGTGGTTGAAATCATATTTCTCTCGTCACTATTTTAGGATACTGTCATGGTTTTGTCACGACAGATGCCCTTGCGGAAGGACTTAGGTGTGGAGCCATCACAACGTAGGTTAGCTTGAAGGGGTTGAACGGGACAAAGGACACAAGATTTACCCAGGCTCGACCCCTCACAACGAGGTAAAATCCAATGTCCTACTTTTAGTTGTATTCCTTGAATATCGATTACAAGGGAGCGGAATCACTTGACCTAGCTCAGGATCAACTGTCTCTTCATTTAACCCGCTGCCGGGTCTTGCCTTTATATACACAGGTCGAGGCTTTGGGCTTACAAGAGTCCAAGCCAGGTCACACAACGTGACCAGCTGGGTTTCTAAATCACCTTTCCTTACCAAGCAATTCGCCATCGGGCGGCTCACACCTCTGGATATTGGGCCACCGCCAGGCCCGCCTCTTATAAGCCGCCGTCTTCATGTTTTGTCTTCTTGGACCTATTTGGGCCTTCTTCACATTGAGTCGCCCATGGCGTAACCCGGCCCCTCCTGGGCGGGTCACACCGTGGGGTTATATCCCCAACAGATACTGACTCCTTCCATGTGACACTGACAAGACACTCTTCTTGACATTTTACATAGTAAACTACTTTAGTATTCTGTCAATATGTATTTTGGCTAAGTCCTATTAGACACTATTATCTCCATAGATCATTATGTCTAATACAAGGAATATTCATTGCCTAAGTATGTTTATTGAAAACTAGTTTCAATAAAGTCTTAATATGTGTCAAGAAATTTACATAACTTCTAATCAACAATATGTTATGTACATATAGTGTCTAGAAATATTATCATGCTCCCACTTACTTTCTTGTAAATACAAGCATCTTCGCTTTACTCGATGAAATCAATTTATTTGACCATTTCATCAGTATGAATATTCCAACTCCATTATGCTTGCTTCAGATCATTATAGGATCTCATGAAGTTTGCATACTTACTAGCATCCTCTGGATCGACAAAATTACCTTGGATTGTATCAAGCAGACAACCTTGGTTCTATTTCCATCTCATGATAATAATTTTGGCATCCATCTATTTTATCTCATAATTCAAATATTTAATAATTGCTAGTTTAACCCGAACTGACTTTACGTATTGCTATGATGAGACAATATCGTCATAGTTAATTCTTTGATCTTGTCATAAACTATTTGTAACAAGTCAAGTATTATAAACCATTTTTATCCTTGTCAGTTTATAGACCCATTACCATTCTTTATACTTTAAGTCTTTCAAAGGGTTCATCAAGTTCTAAGCTTGAATTATGTGAATGGATACTATCTCGGATTATGTTGGCATATACCCAATTTTCGGAGTCAGGGCCCATCAACGCTTCTCTGTGAATTATAGGTTTATTGTTGGCCCAACAATATTTCATCTGCATACCACAAAGGTCTGCACGAATTTTCCCAACATATATAGTTCAGCTACAAGTTCAACCATAGTCTCTATATCTCATGTCTAGGCTTTTTGTATCAGTCGCAATAAGAAATTCTAGAATTACTTCCAGTGTTTCTTTTCTTTTAGCTGATTACGACGCAATCTTGTCGAGTTGCACTGTCCTCCCACTCACTCTTTTGTAGAAAACATTTTTCTTCAAAACTTCTGCACTCTATGGCAATACTTTGCCCCGGCATAGTGATAGAGGAATACCCACCTATTTGGGATAACCTACAAAGTAGCACTTATTTCAAAAAAATTGATAGCGCTCCCTTTTCAGTGTGAAAGCCACAGTCTCAAAAGCATCACTTTGAAAGTATATTCGCAGAATAATTAATGTCATCTTTGATCTCACCATGTCATACATAGTTTGATTGCATCTACTTAAAGGAATCTACTCTCAGTAGTGTTTCAAGGAGGTGCAAGCTATAAAATTCTTTTTTAGCTCATCAGACATTTGCTAAATTTGTAACTCAAACATTCTTTTCTGCAATCTAATTGTAGAAACATAATTTTCTTATTACAATATTTTCTACTTCATTGTGAAAACCTTTTGAAATACTTCAAAAGATCCAGATTTATGTCTCAATTGGTAAATATAAATATCTACTTGAATCATCCTTGGAGATAGATAAATCCACTGCTTGCAATAGCACTTATTTGACTACACACATCGATATGCATATTGCCAATTATTTGGTTGCTCGTTCGATATGGCCCATGAATGGTATTTTAGTTTACTTCACTAATTGGACAAAACTTGCAAGTGTCAGATGATTCTCAATCAGATGACTTCAAAATTCATCAGTATGAATTTTTTCCATGCTAGTTTTTCCAATGTGACTAAATTCAGTGCCACACATATGTGGTATTCTTTTAGTCTTGCAACATTTAGCATCAGTGTTATGGATGTGCAGTTTTATTATCAATATTCGTAACATACATCTTATTCACAATAAGAGTGTGCCCTTTTGTTCATAACATTGAACAACTATTGTTCTGTCATGGACAACCTCCTTCCTAACATCGAACAACTATTGTACTATCATGAAAAACCTCCTTGCAACTTCTATGCAATGGCCTAGAGTTTATAAAAACTCTAAAATGAATTATGATAATCAATAGAGAGGAAATACATTGATTGAAAAACTATAAGCATTTACAATCCATCAAAACATTTTAACCTCATTATTTGTTAGTCACTTAGGCCGTTCGAAGTTTCTTGCAACGATTTGCAATAATATGCAATCGGGTCGACATCCTTGTGATTAACCTTTTAACCACAATACCGAAGAATCAGTTATCAACAAATTGATCAATTTTTTCCAAGAACTACACTATACTTGACCAACCACATCTGCATCTCATAACTTGTATGACATTCATACCTGAGCTAGACATTCCAATCTTCTTTTCTTTTTTCCTTTTACTTCTTATAGTTTAACTTCAATATTTCTCTTACAATCGGAAGTCTCATTACGTCCTTTGGTTTTGTTCTTTCTCAACAAGTTTTCACTATTAACACATGACTGGCTTTCTTCCAGATCTTATGCATTTCAGTCTTAATCATAGTTGAACTCTTCACTAGAATTTGCAAACAAAACACTCCTTTAGATATGGAATAACTTTTAGCCTTTGTTTGTTTCTGAAAACAATTTTCAGTTCCAAGAATATCACATAACTATCCCAAACATTTTGAAGTTTGGGTTTCTTGGAAGCAAGCACACCGTATTGCAATTCTAGCTTTTGGATCAAAGGACGCGAGTCTCATCATCCATAGCATTAGCAAGAGAGTATTGTAAACATGTATTAGGACAAAATCCTTCTTGGCAATTTTAGAGGACAATCCTCCCAAAGATAAAGTTTCAACCAGATAAATAATAGTCAATCAATTTCAACAACAAATGTGGAACCGTGAGCTATAATTCTACAACTATAATGCAAACTAAACATAGACAATGTTCATAACTAGATGACACTCTGCGCGTTGCTGCGACAAATTATGATTATAAATAGACTAAAACAAAAATTAACATATTACTATATAATATCAAAATGGATAGTTCATGGTTGCAGATGGTAGCAGGAATGATAAGTGAACAACCGTATAAATAGGCCAAAATATTTATACTGCAAGCAATTCAAACCAATAAAAATAACCAAGAAACAGTACAATTAAGATAGCTTGTTACATGAGAAACACACACCTATATAATGCTCTGGCCAATAAATTGCTTGCACGTTAGTTAGTTGCTCCTTGGATGTTACCTATCCTGTCTTTGCTTTTCTAGTTTCGTCTTGAGTGACATTCTGCAATCGTTATCATGGCTGCAACATGTGTCGTCTTCTTTACCTCACTTATCAATGTTCTTTGACCAATAAACAGCATGGCAAGAAAAAAACAGAATTACTATGTCAGTTAGTTACGGATTGAACATGGCATTCAATCATGGTGATACCATGGGAAATGCGTAAGAGGACATTGATAATAAAGGGCATGTAAAATGCAAGTATTATCTAGAACATATAACATATAGGACTAACTTCATGATGTCTGTATCTACTACTGTACTCAGAAGTTGTTTCTTATGATAATGGTTTTGGCAAATCTATGTCTTAAAGCGCTCAGAGAAGAATGCAATCTCAGGACTCAAGTATGGAGATTGAAAGAGCCTCACTTGGCATAAAATTCATAAATCTTGGATCGGAAGGCCACATATTATACTAACTTCTTGTGTATAAAATAACTTGATAATGAGAAAGAAGGACATCTCTAACATTCTATGTATATTAACATGCATGGTTACAGAAATCACTCGTAATATAGTTTTTATCTTTCTTGCATGATCAACATTTCGGAGAGTAAAAACTGAAAAATATCATATGTAGAAAAAACATGAGGGGGATGGGTTTGTTATTTGATTACATTATAAAAATTACATTGGTCCACATATCTTGCAGCCAATTTGAATCTTCATCAACTACCTTGTTGACATGACAAAACAAAGATCTGCACAAACATGTGTCGGTGACTTAATTTTAGTAGACTAATGCCGCCCAAAGATGTTGGTATTACTACTCAAATCAAAACAAATAGTCAAAGCATAATCAAATTTTAAATAAGAAGCAGCAGCACAAACAAAATCTTTATAATGATCCAAGAAAAAAATTAGTGTGCGACAACGCCTACGACGCAGATGATGGCTACACACTCCCTAGTGCAACATGGAGGACATAGTGCAGCATGTGCCAACTGATAAGGTAGGTAGGTTCATTGTTCAGAGACAATAACATGCAAGTTCAGAGATTTCAAGAAAAAATATCATAGATCGACTTACATCAATATCATCATATCATTGTTTACCAAGACCATTCTTAATACCACATAGCCATACATACCGCACACTATAGAACCTAAAGTAGTGTACATGTATACTATGCTATTCCTCCGCGGCCCTTCCTAATCTCAAAGCAGACCTCATGATCAAGTATATCGTATACTTTCCCATGGTCATCCATAAACTGCAAACAAAATTCACACAAACATACTCCGGCATAAGATAGATTAACTGGAACAAAATAACGACACGTCATCTCCTTGTAGAAGCTTTTTATGTCTGGATGGCCTTATTATCTTTGATTTATAAGAACAGGAACCCGTTGAAAAGATGCCAGTTGGAGTGGTATAAGGCTGGTGGTGAGAGTTGAATATCCCGAGCGGTCACCATGTGATTCTCAACTACAAAACAAAACGGCTTATTTACAGATAACATGTAACCTAGCTTGCAGTCAATAAACTAATTTCTTACTGAAAAATCCTAATTAATCCTAATTAAGTAGGAGGAAGGAAGGAGAGGAAGTAGGAGAAGGTACCATGGTCTTTTTCTTACAAACGGCAACATGTCATCTTTGCCTTGGCCTCACAGCCGAGTGATGCCCCACAAGGTTGAGCTGTTGAGGTGGGTTAGTTCACCGTCGTTGGTGTGGATGAGCGCCTGCAAGTCCGCCTCCATGGCTAGTGCCTCACCATAGGGGAGGGGTGGAGATGCCATTCGTGGTGTTTTCTGAGGTGTTATTCCAACACGTCGCCAGCGCTATGGAAGAAGATGCAGCCGCCTCCCTGTCGCCACGAGGGATCCAATTCTTCCCATCACAAGAAGGAGATGGGCAATACAATCCCTTGATGGGTGATGAAGATGGATGCATGCCGCCATCCGTTCCATCTTTGTTTCTGATAGGGATATCGGGAGATTAAAACATTGGATGGGAGGGGTGGAATGAGAAGAGGAGAACACATCAATTGGGGAATTTGAAGAGGAAAGGGTAAGCGCGTGTTTTTGGGAGGCGAGGAGACGATGAAGGGCCAGTCATCAGGCAGGTCCTGGAGCACAGGCGGATCAATGCTTGCACTCTAGATCTAAGCTACTTGTGGTCAATCAAACGGCCGGATTTTTTTAAGGTGACGTGGATGCATGAGTGCTCAGAGAAATCAGGTACTAGGGATCCCCTATTTAGATAGAGCACATTAATTTTCACTAGTTATTAAACTTAATTATTACATAATTGTGCTCCCACTCAAATGAATATCTCTCATCATTGATAGTGAGTGACTCAAGATCCAAGCCTGGTTCTCTGCCATTGATGTGGACATCACTGATGACGAGAATTTTGACTGGTGGGAAAACTTTTGCCGATCATATCACCATATGACTCTTGTTTATCTGTCGATGCTTTGTGCTCTAAGCTCAGAACGATTCTGCTAGAACTTCTAGACAACCGAGTGCTATCTGCAATCATGGTCTGACCATCCTTGTCTTGCACCTCGTGTCCCATTTGTGCTCATATGGACATGAGCCACTCCGGAATGCTACGTGTTATAGATGGTTCGAACACTAGGAAGAGCACCTTTTAACTTGATATTTATTGTGAGAAATCACCCTAATAATTGACTACTGCACAATCAAAGGTTGCAAACAACAAAGGGATAAACATCACATGCAATTCATAATAGCATGATATGGTATAGCCCTGGGCGCCGGGAGTTCTCCGTAATCATCTTCAATCTCTAGTTGAAGCGATGTGATGGCAAATATTTTGTTGTCATGCCAACCGTTACAAAAATGTTGCCATGGTGGCAATCTCGGAAAATGTTGTCGTGGCGACCATTTTGGAAAACCTTGTCGTGGGACCAAAATCTGGAATTCTGTCGTGCAACAAAATTATAGCTCCCCGTCCCAGGCCTTGGTACACCTTTTCCTCGTCGGGGTCCTCTGTGTACAACTTGCCACCGTCACCTGTAATCTATCTCTATGATATTTACATTAAGGTGGCAAACTCTTGGCTCTAGCCATCATGCCGTGACGCGCAGGCCACTTAACATTACACCATATAATCATATCATTCATAAACTAATTATTATGACGAAGGCTACACCACATCATATGCAAACCCTATAAAACCAAGTTAGATGTCCTCTAATCAGTTTGGTGGTTTCTAGGGTTTCCGGATAAACCTAGCAACCTACATGCACACCATAAATTCATAATCCTTGTTGCTAGATTAACTTTCGGGGTGAGTGGAAGAAGAGACTTAATTAAAAAAATCTTGCTCCCCCACACTAAACTTTGTCTAATACGCGTGACCCCCTAGAAGATCATCCATCTTTAGTGCCCCCTTGCGTACGTAAGGTTCACTATTCTTGACTATGGTGCAGCCCAAGGTACTGTTAACAGATCGTCGATGGCTAGAGCCGATCGATTGTCAAAACCTTGTGAAAATCGACACCATCCCATCAATGAACTGAACCGAAGAAACACTCGAGGGAAGCATAGCAAGAACATCACCCTCACATCCACATTTGATCTAGATCGCAACCTACATATACTCATAGAACCACTCTGGAGCCGCTGTTGGGAAACGAAGTAGAAAACAAAAAAATCGCCCAACGATCACCCAAGTATAATATGAAGATGCATAACGGGTTGTGATGACCAATCATTACCGACTCCGGGACTGCAGCGGAACTAGACGAGTCAGTGTACATCATACTTGAAGTCCCTCGAATGTTGATGACGATCCCGCGAACCGCCCACGAACGATCCCTCGAACGGAACACCGAAAGCATGGCCTCTCTACTTGGTTGCAAGCGTACGATCTTCACTATCCGGCAGCGCTTTGCCATCCATAACTAATCATAGCCGATGATGGGGTGCTCCCGGATACCGCGAAGAACAACTCGGACACGGTGCAACCACGATCATCTCATAGATCACACGCATTCGTTCACAGGCATCGTCTCGGTGGTTATACCTTCGAGGCGTGACTTTTCGGAACGGATCAAGTTCGTAGCGAAAGTAGGCGTTCTCCCCATGTTCGTAGTGGTAGTAGTTGTACTCATGCCATAGTGGAAGTAGTGGTTCACGTTGATGGTACTGGTACATAGCAATCATGGACGAACTTGGAGGGTCATTGGTAGTTGTTCACGGGTCTTTGGCGATGGTTGTGGTACAAGTTCTGTATAAGTTCGGGCGGCAGTAGTGGTACACAGTGTCGAAGAGGAACTTGACGAACCTGAGTCCTTCCGGGTCGACGGTAGTGGTAGTCGTGACGGTAGTGGAACTTGACGGTTCCGTTACACGGTTCTTCAGAGATGGTCGTAGTACAAGGTCGCCGTGGAACTTCGGTTTCGGTCAGTAGTCGTTCGAGCATCCGTGGTCTTGCTAGAGGGGTACTTGGTGCTTGCGGTCCAACTCTAAGGTCATAGCCGTGTAGTAGAACTCCGTCATGGTCGTCGGGGTCTTGGCGGGTTCCAGAACAACAGGGGAATGGAGGGAGACGAAGCCGCAGCGGGTGGTCAATGCCCATGGCGATTTAGGGCATGGCGCGGGGCTGCAGGCCGACGCTACTGGCGATCTGGGGACACCAGGACCCGAAGCAGAGGAGCAGGGGAGGAGCTAGGAAGCAGCGGCTGCAGCAGGAGCTTGGGGCCATGGCTGCATGACAGGAGAGGAGGAGGGCGCGACGAAGGGACGGCACGACCCGGTTGGCCGAGGAGGTCGACAGCGGTCATGCTTCAGCGGCCTCAGTCACTGGCAGTAGAGGTGCGAGGCGAGCTGCAGCCTCGTGGTGTTCGCGGACGGCGGCGATGCTGGAGACGGAAGGAATGGCGCGAAGGTCGGGAGGCTTGGGCGGCAGGATGTGCAAAAGGGAGCAGGAAGCAGAGGCCGACGGGCAGCGGGGATGGCCAACAGGGACGAACACCAAGGGCGGCGGTGCTGCAATCCTCCATGGCCTCAACGTGGTTCTGTTCATTTGGTCGCTGGTCGTCGGCGCGTGGAGGAGCAAGGGCGAGGCAGAGGGGTTCCTCTGGAGGTGCGAGGTGGAGGAAAGGAGGAGTGGGGATCGGGCAGCGCGCGCATGGTGGTGGTGTTGGACGCGGGCCTGCTCGAAGGAATGAGGGGAGGGGATCTATAGAGGGAGAAGCGGCAGACAGAGGGAGAGATGGGATCGAGCTCCTGGCGGCGCTAGAGGATCGAGCAGGGGAGCAAGAGGGGGGGTTTCGATCGGGCTAGGGTTGTAGAGGGTTTAGGTTTAGGTTAGGTGGGCCTGCAGGGGAAGGATGGGCCTAGTGAGAGGATGGCATAGGTGGGCCGGCTTGGCTGGCTCCTTTCTCCTCTCTTCTTTTATTCTTTTCAAAACAGGAAAATAAAGAGAAAGAGAAGGTAAGAAAGAAAAGGTTAGAGAAAGAGTTTGGGCACGGGGATAATTTTCCCGGACTCACAAAATTCTGCACGGCCCGAGAAAAATACATTTGGCACCGCTTGGAAGGATTGCATTCGAACATAATTTGAATGTGATTCATATAAGTTTGAATTAGGAAAACATTTTTGAAGAGTCCAAAAATGTTCGGAATTTTGGTGGAGCTCGGGAAAGTGACGAAAGGATTTATGGGAAAAGTTTGAGGTCAAGAAAATTGAGATAGAAAAGGCACGGAATTTGTTTTGCAAGTATGTTAAGGTGAATTCCAAAATAGTGGAATATTTATTATAGCTCCCTAATATTGGGAGGATAAGTTATAAAGAGAAGTCACCCTTCCATCGATTTAAATGGATCAAAGATCTATACGATTTATTTAACAAAGTTTTGAAACGGTTGCAATATTAATTGCATGCTGAGATGATGCAATGCAAAATATGCAATGATGCTTGCAACAGACAAAACAAAAAACACGACGAAACTCAGAGTAGCTGGAAGTCTTCTGGAGCGTCTGTCTCAGGGCGTCACAACACTCCACCACTACAAGAGGATCTTGTCCCGAGATCTAGGATGGCACCAGAGAGAAATGGAAGAGGAAGAGAAGAGGTAAAACTAATTGCTTCTTTGACAAATGAGTGAAACCCAAAGAACCTTGAGAGGTTGAACAAATTGAAGGAAAGAATACAACGAAGATGAACAAAGTTGAAAACAATCCGCTAGAAAAGAGAAACAAGGAACATTACAGGAACCTTGTAGGTTGAAAGACATAAGAAAAGGGTTACAATGGACAAGGAGTACATGAAAGCACTCCATTAAAAAAGATGTACAAGGAACGATAAGGATCAATTACGACAACACTCCGGTTGGAAAAGGAAGGTAAAGAATATGAGCTTGGCAAAATGAAAGCACTTGGATAAGAGTCTGGTTAAAAGAGGAATGATAGCCACAACACTCTGGTTAAAACAAGATAGAGAAAAAAAAGAATGATATAATTTGGATAGCACTCTGACTATAAATGGAAGGAATTGAACATGATCTTGACAAAACAAGATGATGGGTCGAAGAGAGCAACATCACAATGCCTCCGGAACAAATGTAAGAATGGAATCAAAAGAACGAAGGAGAAAACAACATCTTCTACCTCAAATGCGATTGAGAAAAACATCTTTAGGAGAAGGGTCGAACGGAGTTGTTGAAAAACCAACAACGAAAAGAGTAAGCTTGTTGTGGGCTTATGGAAAACTTCTCAAAATAATGAGGTAAAATTCTGCCACTACGGAAACAATTGATTGATTAAGTTCAACTAAGAGATGAAAACTTCTTTCATCACGAGAATATGATGAAATTTGGATTATTGATAAGCACCAAAATAGCTACATTCCTTAGGGAAGGCTTTAGGTGAAATACAACCCAAGATGACTCCAAGGAAGAAAATGATGAGTTTAAATATCTCATTCCTTACAACTTGTGAATCATGAAACATGAAGGAAATTGTGAAAAATGACATAACACCATCTTAAAAGATAAGATAGAGAGAATTGCACTTTGGAATGCAAGGTGAAAGATACATGAAGTCCTCAAAACAACACATGTGTTGAGCACCAAGTTTATCTGAGAGTATAGCTTGGCGTATCTTAGTTTCGAGAGATATCTTGAAGAACAATTGAACAATGAAAAGAATCCTTGATGAACCACCATGTTGAGCCTCCATGAAGAGCTCCGGATAGGAAAACATAATATAAAAGAATTGAAGGTTTGAAGCGAACAAGATTGAAGCCTTGCAATGATTAGATGGAGCTTCGCGATGATATAATTGAGAGATCTTGGAACTCCGGGAAAGTATGAAGCACTTGAACCGAGAATTTACTCATCGTAAACACACTCAGGAAGAATGAATCGATAACTTGGATGAAGCAAGAATAAGAATTATGTTATGCGTATCCCTCACCAATTTAAATTGATGACAAGCAACGGATTGCATACAACTTATTCTCGTAGAAAGGATTAAGACAGATATATCGATAACTTGAGAAGGTCTTCAACGAACCACCGATAGAATTAATATGATAACCATGGAAGAGAATCTTGAGCAAACCACCGTAAGAATTGAAAATGAAAGTAGCAAAGACACAATTCACCGGGAAGAATTGGAAAATGAATGAAGATACTTGCTGGGATTTAGTTACATGAGAACGAAGACATTATGAACTGATTAGTGGATATTTGAACGATGCACCGGTAAGATTTGGAGAACGAGAGCTGAAGGCTGGAATGAATAATTCTGAGATGATGGGCTCCAGAGAATCAAACTGAAAAGACTCCTGAATTGCTCCGGATGGGTGAAAAGCATTCTCACAATCGAAAACAATTATGAGAGGATGGCATCAAGCTAGAACCATGAATCTTGAAGAGAATGGAGCAAGATTTAAGAAAAACTCTTCTTCGGTCTTCAAAATTTGAGAATGACGATGATAAACACCACCATGAATTGTTGAGGCACTCCGGAATGAAAATTATAAAGGTTGAACCAACAATGAAAAGAATTTGAAAGATCTTAGAGAAAGACATATGGCTGATGACAATTCATTCTTACATCAAAGTTTGAGAGAATTTGAGAATAACTCCGGGAAAATAAGAAGAGTCAGGTAAGATCCTGGGAAAAGACCTATGGGTTAGGGCCCACTCAAAAGATACACCGTTGAACGATTTAAAAGAGATAATGTACCAGTTGAATTAAATGGCTTGAATGAGATAAAAAACCTCAAGATAGCTTGAGCGGATCTTGAATGAAAAGACGAGCCTTCTGAGATATCTTCAGCACATCGAAACAAATGAATAGCGAGAGTTGAATGATTAATTGGTGTACCGGCATGAGAAGACATTTGAAACGAGGAAAGGATATGATCGACAGAGCTTGACTTGAATCCATCGGAGAAGAAAGAGAATGAAGAATGATGAACTTGAAGCTTCGTTAGTATCTTCATGAGAATCACCGGATAAGAACATTGATTGAAAAGAATGAAGAGACTTCACATGAATAAAATGGATACTTGATTAAGGTATATGAGTCATTGAAGAACAGAAAGGGTGGGAGGGCGGGAAAACAAAGGTAACTTGGGACGGATGAAACAAATAACGTTGAGAAAACTAAGATTGGATCCTGCAAATGGGAAAAATGATAGGATCATCTTGAAGAGAATCACACCGGTTGGAAATAGAATTGACATGACAATCTCGATAACAAGAAGGATTAGTATTCCCATAGAAGTGTGAGAACACCACTTAGGGAAGGTATGGAATCAACACTTGACATTGAAGCAACTCGAATACCACAAATAAAAGCAAACAAAGGATTGGCTTGCAAAATAAGCCGGAAACAAACATATGATAGATCCCATATCATATCATGTGTCTATTGGAAAGATATTCTAGGAGCTACTTGAATTCCCACTTATAAACTCCCGAAACTGTCTAGTTATGCAATCAGGTGTTGGGGATACAAGGAAGCATAATATGTCACCCAAACTAACAATTCCAACATCCAGTTGTATCCATCCTTCAACACATAACCGAGAAACCTTCGGAAATCGTGTACCTCAACCTTTGAAAGGCATCCATTATACGAGTTATGGCAATACTCCCGAACTCCCGCCCCAGTACTGGGTGGCGTCAAGGTTATCTCATCAACAACTGCATAACAGAGATTTTTGATGTCGGCGAACTTAGCTATTCCAGAAATGCAATGATAAAATTGTGACGACAACACCTCGGAGCTCAACTCCCCGGGACACTGCCACAACTCCTAAATGACAGGAGGCACCAAGAACAACGTCTCGTCACAAGAATATCGGAACAATTACAAGCTACCCGCGTGATCCCAAAAAACATTTCATGAAATTTGAGGAGAGGAGAGTGAAAACTTCTACATCAGGAGGCCTCACCAGAGCGACGAAGGGATTGAGGAGTCAAAAGAATCCTACTCTCTGATATTTATAATCCTAAGACTCAAAACATTTTGTTCTAGACTCAACAACATCAGCGATTCGATCAAGTAGGGGCTCCTAAGTCGGGGATGGCTCTGATTACAAAGTTGTAACACCCACGATGCGGCTATATCTCCCACATGTCGAGGAACGACTTAGAGGCATAACCGCATGGTGGTTTAGTAGCAAGCAGGGTAATGTTCACACAATCCCATGTACTGAATAAGAATGGGATAAAGAGATGGCTTACAATCGCCACTTCACACAAATAACAAGTTAAACATACATCATCCAGAATACAATCAAGGTCCGACTACGGAACCAAAATAAAAGAAGACAACCCCAAATGCTAGATCCCCGATCGTCCCAACTGGGCTCCATTACTAATCAAAACGAAACGAAACAACACAACGGTCAAGATCTTCATCGAGCTCCCACTTGAGCTCAGTTGCGTCACCTGCACTGGTACCATCGACACCTGCAACTGTTTGGAAGTATCTGTGAGTCACGAGGACTTAGCAATCTCACACCTGCAAGATCAAGACTATTTAAGCTTATGGGTGGGGTATGGTAATGAGGTGGAGCTGCAGCAAGCACTAAGCATATATGGTGGCTAACAAACGAAAATAGGAGCGAGAAGAGAAGCAACGCAACGGTCGTGACTAGAAGTGATCAAGAAGTGATCCTGAAACTACTTATGTTCAAGCATAAAACAAGAACCGTGTTTACTTCTCGGACTCCGCCGGAAAGAGACCATCACGGCTACACACGCAGTTGATTCATTTTAATTAAGTTAAGTGTCACGTTCTCTACAACCGGATATTAACAAATTCCCATCTGCCACATAACCGCGGGCACGGCTTTCGAAGGTTCAAACCCTGTCGGGGTGTCCCAACTTAGCCCATCACAAGCTCTCACGGTCAACAAAGGGTATTCCTACTCAAAGGAAGACCCGACCAGACTCGGAATCCCGGTTACAAGACATTTCGACAATGGTAAAACTAGACCAGTAAAGCCGCCCGATGTGCCGACAAATCCTGATAGGAGTCGCACGTATCTCGTTCTCAGGACACACCGGATGAGACATCCTACGAGTAAAACCAACCCTCAAGTTGCCCCGAGGTGGCATAGCAGTCTACTCAGTTCGGACCAACATTCAGAGGAGAACAGGCCCGGGGGGTTAAAATAAAGATGACCCTTGGGCTCCGGAAACCAAAGGGAAAAAGGCTTAGGTTGTTAGGCAAATGTAAAACCAAGGTTGGGCCTTGCTGGAGGAATTTTATTCAAAGCGAAATGTCAAGGGGTTCCCATAACACCCAACCGCGTTAGGAACGCAAAATCAAGGAACATAACACCGGTATGACGGAAACTAGGGCAGAAAGAGTGGAACAAAACATCAGGCATAAGGCCGAGCCTTCCACCCTTTACCAAGTATATAGATGCATTAATTAAATAAGAGATATTGTGGTATCCCAACAAATCCATGTTCCTACATGGAAGAAACTTCATCTTCACTTGCAATTAGCAATGCTATAAGAGGGGCTGAGCAAAAGCGGTAACATAGCCAAAAACGGTTTGCTAGGAAGGTGGGTTAGGGGCTTGACATGGCAATATGGGAGGCATGACAAAAGCAAGTGGTAGGTAGCGCGGCATAGCAATAGAGCGAGCAACTAGCAAGCAAGGATAGAAGTGATTTCGAGGGTATGGTTATCTTGCCTGAGATCCCGCAAGGAAGAATAAAGAGTCCACGAAGAAGACAAATGGATGTAGTCAAACAGATCCTCACAAACGCGACGTTACCGGAACTAACAAGAAGAAGCAACACCGGAAAGGAGCAAACATCATGGTGAAAAACCATCACATAAACATGGCATGATGCACAATCAAGTATGATGCATGTCCGGTTAAAAGAAGCATGGCATGGCAAAATGCACAAACAAAATTACAAGTTAAGTGGAGCTCAATATGCAACGAGATGCATATTGACGAAACACCACATTTGATTATTTAGTTCTCTCCCGTTTAGGTACTTAACAATATTAAATGTTGGTTAACATGGCACGAGGTGAAACATGAGTAAAATACAAAGTTAGGCATTTTAAATTAGGACGGAAACATCAAACAATAATTCCAGTAATTCCTCATGTGCATTAGCAATTTAATGCAACAACAATATTTAACCATTTAAATGTTGTTATCATGATGCGGATGACATGTGCAAGTTTTATGCAAGTTTTTATGAAAATGTTGACAAGCATATTATGAAGCATTTTTTCACCATCGCTGAACCAAAGGGGTGCCACGGCAACTACGACGGAAATGGTGCCACGGCGGCCAAACGGAAATGATGCCACGGCCACATTCCGATGATCCGGTAGCTCACAGGGATACCGGTGCAAAAGGAAGTGGGTGTGAGTGTGTCATGCAAGATGATGGGGTGCTCCCGGAGACCGGGTTCCCACATGTTGACGGCAAGGCAACGAGGAATTCTCAAAGAACAAGTCAGACACGGTGCAACCACGATCATCACATGCATTCGTTCATGGGCGTCGTCTCGATGGTTATACCTTCGAGGCGTGACCAAAACGGATCAAGTTCGTAGCGGAAGTAGGCGTTCTCGCCACGTTCGTAGTGGTAGAAGATGTACTCATGCCGTAGTGGAAGTAGTGGTTCACGTTGATGGTAGTGGTACATAGCAATCGTGGACGAACTTGGAGGGTCATCGGTAGTCGTTCATGAGTCTTCGGCGATGGTTGTGGTACACGTTCTGTAGAAGTTCGGGCAGCAGTGGTGGTACACAGTGTCGAAGAGGAACTTGACGAATCCGAGTCCTTCAGGGTTGACGGTAGTGGTACTCGTGATGGTAGTGGAACTTGACGGTTCGGTTACACAGTTCTTTAGAGATGGTCGTAGTACAATGTCACCGTGGAACTTCGGTTTTGGTCAGTAGTCGTTCGAGCGTCCGTGGTCTTGCCGGAGGGGTACTTGGTGCTTGCGGTCCAACTCCGAGGTCATAGCCATGTAGTCGAACTCCATCATGGTCGTCGGGGTCTTGGAGGGTTCCAGAACAATAGCATAATGTAGGGAGACGAAGTCGCAGCGGGTGGTCAATGCCCATGGCGGTTCAGGGCGTGGTGCGGGGCTGCAGGCCGACACTGCTGGCGATCTGGGGACACCGAGACCCGAAGTAGAGGAGCAGGGAAGGAGCTGGGAAGTAGCGGATGTAGAAGGAGCTTGGGGCCATGGCTACACGACAGGAGAGGAGGAGGGCGCGACGAAGGGACGGCACGACCCGGTTGGCCGAGGAGGTCGACGGCGGCCATGCTTCAACGGCCTCGGTCGCCGGCAGCAGAGGTGCGAGGCGAGCTGCGGCCTCCTGGTGGTCGCGGATGGCGGCGATGCTGGAGATGGAAGGAATGGCGCGAAGCACGGGCGGCTTGGGCGGCAGGATGTGCAGAAGGGAGCAGGGAAGCAGAGGCCAACGGGCAGCGGGGATGGCCAACAGCGACGGACACCAGGGGCGGCGGTGCTGCAATCCTCCATGGCCTCGAGGTGGTTCTTGTCCGTCTGCTCGCTGGTCGTTGGCGCGTGGAGGATCAAGGACGAGGTAGAGGGGCTCCTCTGGGGGCGCGAGGTGGAGGAAAGGAGGAGTGGGGATCGGGCAGCGCGCGCATGGTGGTGGTGTTGGACGCGGGCCTACTCGAAGGAACGAGGAGAGGGAATCGAGAGAGGGAGAAGCGGCGGACAGAGGGAGAAATGGGATCGAGCTCCTGGCGGCGCTAGAGGATCGAGCAGGTGTGCGAGAGGGGGGGTTCGATCGGGCTAGGGTTGTAGAGGGTTTAGGTTTAGGTTAGGTGGGCCTGCGGGGGAAGGATGGGCCTAGTGAGAGGATGGCCTAGGTGGGCCGGCTTGGCTCGCTCCTCTCTCCTCTCTTCTCTTATTCTTTTCAAAACAGAAAAATAAAGAGAAAGAGTTTGGGCATGGGGATAATTTTGCCGGAGTCACAAAATTGTGCACGACCCAAGAAAAATACATTTGGGACCGCTTGGAAGGATTGCATTCGAACGTAATTTGAATATGATTCAAATAAGTTTGAATTAGGAAAACATTTTTGAAGAGTCCAAAAATGTTCAAAATTTTGGTGGAGCTCGGGAAAGTGACGAAAGGATTTATGGGAAAAGTTTGAGGTCAAGAAAATTGAGATAGAAAAGGCATGGAATTTGTTTTACAAGTATGTTAAGGTGAATTCCAAAATAGTGGAATATTTATTATAGCTCCCTAAAGTTGGGAGGATAAGTTATCAAGAGAATTCACCCTTCCCTCGATTTAAATGGATCGAAGATCCATACGATTTATTTAAAAGAGTTTTGAAACGGTTGCAATATTAATGGCATGATGACATGATGCAATGCAAAATATGCAATGATGCATGCAACAGACAAAACAAAACACACGACGAAACTCAGAGTAGCTGGAAGTCTTCTGGAGCGTCGATCTCGGGGCGTCACATCCTTGCGAGGCTGGTCGCGCCACTCCTTGCGGGGCCCACGGTCGTCCCAACGTCCTCCACCTCGTCCACCTCCTCGGCCGTAGCCCCGGTCGTTGCGCTCGGGGCGTCGATTGAAGCTTCCATCTCGAATGGCCCTGAGCTCTTGACAATCGTTGATATTGTGGCTGCACACGTTGTGGAAGGCGCAGAATGTACGGCTGCCCTTGGACATCTCGGGGAGGTCTCGGTCGTGCTTGGTATCTGGTTATGCTGCGAGTACGGCCACCCCTTTGCGCTTCATGTCCTTGACTTTGGCCTTCTTCTCGTCTGGATCCATAGCAGGGAGCTCGAGGAGGGAGAGGCATCCCTCCTCAGCTCGTGGGCACTTGGTTGCTAAGTTGAATAGCTCCAATGTTGTGCACAGCTCCTCATGGATGGCGAGCTCCTCCTTCATCTTGACGTCGCGAATGCCATCAGAAAATGCTGAGACGATGGCCTCGTCCGTCACCTTAGGGATCTTCAGGCGCACGTTGTTGAAGCGCTGGATGTACTTCTGCAGGGTCTCTCCTGGCTGTTGCTTGATGTGCTGCAGGTCACCCGCAGCCGGGGGGCGGTCGCGAGTGCCCTGGAAGTTGGCGACGAAGCTATCACGCATCTGGTCCCAGGAGGAGATTGAGCCCGGGGGTAGGTTCCGGAGCCATGAGTAGGCGCCGTCCTTGAGAGCCATGGGAAACCAGTTCGCCATGACCTTTTCATCGCCGTTGGTCGCCTCGATGCTCAGCTCCTGGAGCTACAAGAACTCCGCAGGGTCGGGGGTGCCATCGTAGCGAGGAGCCAGATCAGGCTTGAACTTGCCTGGCCAGACGACGCTACGCAGCTCAGGAGTGAAGGCGCGGCAGCCTGCCATGGCCACCGGGGCCCGCCGTGGAGGCGGATCTTGATCTTGGTGTCCCTGTGCCGCCACGGCAAGTGGCGCATGGCCCTGCCGAGGCAAGCGATCCTGACGTGGCGGTGCTGGGAGCGGTGGAGCGTTTACTTGCGGACGGGGGATCTCTTGACAGCTTCTTTCTTCATGCGCGGGCACACGACGCGGTGGATCACGCCACGGGACCGCACATCTTGAAGCAAGGACACCGTCTTGACACGGAGGAGGCGGAGGCGCTCCATGAGCCGCATGTCTTGGTGCAAGGGTGCCATCTTGGTGCGGAGGTGGCGGAGGCGTTTTGTGAGCCACATCACCCGCAGCTGGGTGCTGGCGAGGCAGCGAGATGGATGGTGCAGGAGAGCCCCCTGCGGCGCTGACGAGCTAGGCGATGCGGTCCAACCAGTCCTCCTAGAGGTCGTCGACTGGGCGGTAGCGCAGGAGCTCGTGTGCCATGAGCAGCGCGGCCTGCGCGTCCATGGGGGCGCGGCGAGCGTGAGACGATGAGGTAGCCGGAGTCAGTGACGGGGTGGCGGTGCGAGCGTCTCGCCGGAGGGAGGGGTGCAGTGAGGAAGCTTGCTGCTCGTTTGCCTCTGGGCTGGTGGCATCGTTGGCGGCGGGTGACGGACAATGGTGGGTAGGCCCGCTGACAGGGGTTGTCTAAGTGACACGGGTGGCGAGGGCGGCCCGGCGCTCAGCACGGGCCCGGCAAGCGTTGGCCATGAACTTGGTGGAGTAGTGAAGCGCGGATTGACGAAGGGGAAAGCTTAAACGCACCCCTACCTGGCGCCCAAATGCCGGATTTCGGGTTCTGGCAAAACTCTTGAGGTTCGAACACTTGGGTGTGCACAAAGATCTCTCCCCCCTCTAGCTCGCACTCCGTATGATCTCACGGCCTAGCTCGACAAACCGAAAGAACAAGAGACACAAGAGTTTATACTGGTTTGGGCCACCAATGTGGTATAATACCCTACTCCAGTGTGGTGTGGTGGATTGCCTCTTGGGCTGAGGATGAATAGTTACAAGGGAAGAACAGCCTCCTGAGGAGAGGTGTTCTTGTGCTTGGTGAGTTGATGTGGTCGGGAATTCTCTCTCTCTCTCTCTCTCTCTCTCTCTCTGGATGAGATCCTCCTAGATCAGATCAGATCCCTTTTATTGGTGGTGGCTAGTCCTATATATAGAGGCCTAGGTCCTCTCCCCAAATATTAGGCGGGAAGGGATATCCCACAACGGCCAATTTGAAGGGGGACAACTAGTACGAGCTATCCTGACAAAAGTAGTCTTCGCTTGCCAAAGGCTCTGGTGGTGATGCCATCTTGGGCACCTCGGTGACCTCCGTCCTGCTATCCTGCTGGTCTTGGTCTTGTTGCACCGATATGGAAACCTTTGCCTGATGCCTCGGGACTCCTCGTCTGCGATTTCCCCTTTAGCACCAAAGAGGAACTGAGGACACTGCGCGTGCTGGCGCCCTCCTGGCTCCATTCGTCATGGCTTGCGTCACAGGGAGCTCGTGAGGTGTCCCTTGCCTTGATCTCTCCACCCCTCGCAAGCCAGCCTGGAGAGGCTGCTCCCGAGGAGGTCTTGCATCGTCCGCCTTGCGAGGCTTGGCCCCTCGCGAGGGTCTTGAGTGTTTGCTGGTGAAGATGGTCGTATGGGTCCACTGGTGGAGCCACGCCGCGGGCCGCAGGCAGGCAAGTCTGGGGACCCCTGTTCCCAGAACACCGACAAACGACTCCGGAGGCGGCATCCCTTCCAAGAACCGGATATAATCAAGGTCTGGGCTCGACGCCGTACTCATGGAAGACGAGCGGGATGATTCCGATGTTGACCTATCATCGGGCGCCAGACTGCTGGCCAAACTATCGTCCTCGATGTCGCTTGACATGGCTGCAGAGTGTGTGCCAGTGTGTAGCGCAACCTGCCAGGGACGATGAAGATGGTGGAAACTTAAGCGCGCGGGGTATGCAGAGAAGAGGAACTGCCAATTGAAGCTGGGGGTTTTCCTTGCACGCACGGGGGGGGGGGGGGGGGGGGAATTGAAGTGGAGGTTGACTTATTATCCAACCGCTGATATAATCAACCGCAATTATTTGTACCCAGTCGCTCCAAATTCCCGGGGTTGCGCAGGACTCCTATTGGCTACTTGGCTGGTTTCCTTTTTCAGGACAAAAACAAGGAACGAGTTTTGGGATTATGCACCAGTACCGGTACGAAGAGAGTAGGACAGTTGGCAAGCAATACATTGAGCTCTTCTTATTGATAAAGCCAGTAATAATCAAACGAGAAAGGAAAATAAAAAGACAAAGAAAAATATCTGCACGAATCTTCACGTAACATCAATGGCATATCACCTAGATGTGCATTACTTAGAGCACATCTAGATGTGCTTTAGCAATAGTGTCAAACAAAACCCCTAATCATCATTGCAAACAGCGCATAGAACATGGCTAATGTGACAACTACAACTACATAAGAAAGTTCCTTCTTGTGTCTTGCTTTCATCTGTTGCATGTGATTGATTCTTTCTTGCTTCATCGTACTAATTGTACATTCCAGATCAGCCAGTTTCTTCTTCAGCTTTACGTTATCTTCTGCGAGCTTGGTGATAACACTCCGAGCCCTGGTATGCCATTCTTCATCCAGCCAGTTAACAAAGGCACAAGCCTCATATCCCTGCCAATGTTAAATAGTATTCTGAATGTGCGGTGGCATTAACTGAAGTAAAATGATGAACTTAATTAGCACTAACCTCTAAGGGGCACCTGAGAAACCGCCTTCCAATGTCGAATCCCTCCGTGCATACACGTCAAGCGGGAGTGTGCCCGTGCACACAACTTAGCTTTTGGTACTTCTTAGTGGCGCAAAACTCGGAGTCGAACTCATGTTGCGGGATTCTGGAGTTAAGCTCCGGATCCGGCGGCAGATCGCTTTCCTAGGGGGGGGGGGTCATTCAGGACGGATTCAGCAAGGAGCTATACGTTGGACATGCTAAAAAGATCGTGATAGATTGGAACCTGACAGGATGATTCGGATCCGTAGTACACCTGCCTTCTGATGACCTTAGGCAAGTGCTCAGCGGCGACCGCCGTCGTGGTGGTGATACGAGCAGGAGCAACCACACCGAAACCATCTGCACCACTCGTCCGCATTCCCCCAATGTCAGCGCCACGCGAGGGAATTTGGAGGCTATGTAGGGATTTGGGGGAAATGGGGAAACTATGGGGATAAGCTAATGGTCGAGAACTACTAATGGCACTATATATATGTTGTATACGGCACACTGTTTTTACATGTCGTTTGTGTTAGGTATTACAATGTCACACACGATTTCCGCACCAAACCGTGTGATAAGACAATGTAGGTTAGACACGGTTGTCGTTACATAACCGTATGTGATGTACTACCCTGTCCATATAATTGAGTTATGGTGAGATACCGTGTAAATAGCCGCTCCACGGATATCCGTATAAAAATTGCAACTCTACATATAGAGATGGCGGCGGCGGCCTAGGCAGCGGCTACTGGAGAAGAGGTCAATCCTCGGTCGATGGGTGGTGGCGGCGTCATAGGAGGTCAATCCTCGGTCTGCGGCAGGAGATAGGAGGAGCTCAACCATCAAGGTCGGCGGCGGCGTGATTCGAGCACATCCATCGCGGTCGATGGCGGGATAGTGGAGGTCAAACTTTAGGCATCAGCCACACTAAGCTTTGCTCCTCGACCCTTCTGTCTCGGCATGCCGCCGCATCGCGCTTGTCTGTTTGCTGGGTGGAGGTCACCGCGCAGCTAATTAATTAAGGTATTATTTTCATGAGTGGCTAAATTAAGGTATTTAATTCCTAAGTGTAGTGTTGTAACTAGTACTCTGCGTGTAAATTGACTGGCCATTAATTTTTGTCATTGCACGTCTAGATAACAACATGGAGCACCCTCTGTAATTATTAAAATAAAACCTTGTGATTTATGCACGCATATTTGGGCAGCAGTTAATCCGTGTATTAATGTTGTTGTTTTGTTTTTAATTACCATTCGTGTGCTGCAGATGGAACGATCTCGATGGATGAAGGATCGGAAAACCGCAAATTTTATCAGTGGGGTGACAGAGTTCATGAATTTGGCTGAAAGTACAAAGAGGAGAATTGGTGATGCGGATTACATCCTATGTCCATGTACTGATTGTGCCAATACAGAGTCACATGAAGTTGCAGATGTCCAGATGCACTTACTCTCTAGGAGATTTATGGATGGATATACACGTCAGACCAGACACGGTGAAGAGGAGGTCATGGATGAAGATACCCAAGGCAGCGACATGCCAAACCCTGATCAGTGTCACATGGATGTTGAATCTAACATCAGGGCAGAGGCGTCAAGCTACCAATGGAACACCGGAAAGCTGAAACACCCACTGGAAAACCAAGAAGTCGACGCAGATGACGACGATCTTGATATGCCAGATTTTGCTGCTATGATTGCAGATTTCGAGTGCCCAGAAAAGGATATGATTGGGTACAAGGATCTGCCAACCATTGATGCGGGCTCCAAGAAAGAATTGTATCCAAGTAGCAAAAAGAAATATTCCAAGTTGAGTGCCACCCTGGCGCTTCTCAGATTTAAAGCAGCAAACGGTCTATCAAACAAGGGCATCATAGAGATGTTAGGTCTTTTGAAAGAAATTCTTCTGGAAGATAATGTGCTCCCCGGAAGCACGAATGAAGCGAAGAAAATTGTTTGTCCATTGAAACTTGAAGTACAGAAGATACATGCTTGTGAATGATTGTATATTGTAGCGTGGTGAGTACAAAGATTTTCGTACATGTCCCACATGCAAGCATGCACGATACAAGCGCAAGAGAGCAAATGACAACTACAAATTGGATGACGAGATCAGGACATGAATATCGTTCAAGGTTGTTTGGTACTTGCCTTCAATTCCAACATTGAGGCGTATGTTTGCAAACCCTAGAGAAACAAAGAGGTTGCGGTGGCATCATGATGTGAAAATTGCGGATAGGTTTATGAGGCACCCGAAAGATGGGGCTCAGTGGGAATTAATTGACAGAAAAGTTTGAAAATTTTGCCAAGGATCCTAGAAGTATAAGGCTCGGGGAGTGTACTGACGGGATGAATCCTTTTGGCGATATGAGCACCAATCACAGCACATGGCCGGTGCTTCTGTGCAGATATAACCTAGCTCCTTGGTTGTGTATGAAGAAAAAATACATTACGATGTCAATGATTATCCAAGGCCCGAAGCAACCCAGAAATGACATCGACATTTACTTTCAGCTACTGGTAGAAGAACTGCTGACAGTGTGGATAGATGCGCCTACTGTAAAATGTTATGATGCTTACAGAAAGGAGGTTTTCAATCTACAGGCAATGCTGGTGCACAACATTCAAGATATGCCGGCATTAGGTAACTCATCGGGGCGGAAAACAAGGGGAGATGTACCGTGTGTCACATGCATGGATAGGACAACTAGCAGAAGACTTCCCAACTCGCGCAAAACAGTGTATTTGCGTCATCGTAGGTTCTTACGAAAAAATCACCCATACCAAAAGATGAAAGTTGAATTTGATGGTACGGCAGAGGCAGGTGCGGGCCAAAGACCCTATGAAGGGGAGGTGGTCCACAACATGGCTAAAAAAATTAATGTTGTGCTTGGCAAGAACCACCCTTTGACGGTGAAACTAACACCCAAGGATCAAGTGTTTAGGAATAAATCGGTTTTCTGTAAATTACCTTACTAGGAGATTCTACATGTACGTCACTGCATCAATGTCATGCACGTAGAGAAGAACATATGTGAAAGCATCCTTGGTACTCTACTCAAGATTAAAGGTAAAAGAAAGGATGGTGAAGGTTCACGGCTCAATATGCCTGCTGATCAATCACAACGCAAGAGTGAAGCAGAAGAGGATGACAAATTCATGAAAGCTTGCCAGAGTAACAATTTTAGTACAAAAGAAGCAACACGGTTCTTCACCTATTTGTTGTTAGTTAAGACACCCTCTTCCTAATACGCAAACATGAGAAGTCTCGTGGATGTGAGCTCATGTAAAATGAAGTTGGGACACATGAAGTCACATGATTTCCACGTAATGTTGACACAAATCCTCCTGGGTGGCCATCATGAATCTAATGGACACAGATATAAGAAACACACTCATTAACCTCTGTGATTTCTTCAACCAACTATGGCAGAAAGTTGTAGATTCTGAACAGTTGGATCATATGCAAGATGATATTACAAGAATATTGTACAACCTAGAGATGTTTTTCCCACCGTCATTCTTTGATGTCATGGTCCATCTCACTGTGCACCTTGTTGACAAGATAAAGTATTGTGGTGCTATGTTTCTTCGCAACATGTATCCCTTCAAGCGGTTCGTGGGAATACTGAAGCACTTTTGTTGGATCTAAAACAATCCGAAGGCAAGCAACCTACAAGGTTATACCACGGAGGAGGTGGTTGAGTTTTGCACCAAATACATGAAACAAAGACCTATAGGTTTGCCCCTCTCTTGCCATGAGGGAAGGCTAAAAGGTAAGCCGGTCCTTGCTGGCACGCAAATGGCTGCACCCCTAGAGTTGGTAGAGAAAGCCCATTTGACGGTACTGCTTAACAGCCCAGTTCTCATCGCTTATGCTGAAGAACAATTGGCGGAGATACGCCAAAGATTCTTACCAATTGTGCCTTCATCAGATGTGGATATGAAGGAGCACGCTAAGAACTACGCTGAATGGCTGAAGAATCGTTTGGCACAAGGATCCATCGATGACATTGCTACGTGGTTGGCACAGAAGCCATCACCTACGCTGCTGACGTACCAAGCATATGACATAAATGGATACATGTTCTACACTGAGGAACATGATAAGAAGACATCGTATCAAAACATCTCTGTTCGAATAGAATGCATGACTGTAAATGAAGCTAATAAAAGGGTATACTGTGGAACCATCAAAGAGATTTGGGAGCTTGACTATGTGAAAGTTAAGGTGGCATTATTCAGGTGTGCATGGATCCCTCTTGGTCAGGTAAGGATTGATGAGTACAGGAAGACCTGTGTTAACAGGACAACGATGCCATATCACGCGTACCCATTCATTCTTGCGAGCGATGCTACCCATATTTTGTTTGTGGAAGACCCCTTGCATAAGAACAGCCATTTAGCGATGCATGGGAAGAGAAGTGTACTAGGTGTCGACGCTGTTGCCGATTAGGACGAGTACGATGAATTTGATGAGTTGCTAGCCAAGGGATCACGCACCAGTGTAACAGAGCAGCGTAAAATCATCAAAAACCCCAAGTTCATTCTGGGTCAACTTAATGATCCTAGTTCTCCCATGTACATGGGAATTAAGCTGTAAGAGTAGTCTTTCAACGTACCCTGCAACTTAATTCATTAAATTTAGAACTTTCGTGTGTACTGAATTTGTGCGTTATGCCCAATTTTCTGTTGATGTAAGAACCATTAATATGTTGATCTTGATATGTTGTCAGCTCAGGCAACGAAGATGAACTGTTTATTTGTTGTTGTTGTTATTATTATTATTATTATTATTATTATTATATCATCGAGATAGCACACTCAATTGATCTCACTACAATATGCGTGAACAAATATATGCAATCTGGTTTGCGAATAGCACATGGTTCGTTGATAAAAGCCATGTGCCGACCAAACCCTGCTACCACGCCCACGATCTGAGTCGTGCTTTATGACTGGCCAGAACCCAAACCCCACGGATCGTACGTCTGCACCGTTGGATGCTCCCAGATCGAATGGCGATCCTCATCCCTTTCGACAGCACATGCAGTTCTGGTTGTAATTTTATTTTTATGCACAAAATGCACGTTAATCTCAAAAAATGCCTTAAATATAGCTAACGATACCTCAAATGCAACAGAAAATCAAACACATGGTATGTTGGTGATTGCGTACCGTGGGGAAATTTTTATGAGGCTAAACGATGAAGTCACCAGCCAGAGGAGTTTGAATTGACATGTCTCCTTTTGGAAAACCATGATCCTTCATGTGAGATGCTCCAATTTGGAAGCAGTGGTCATCAAAACTAGTGCCAAGCTTTACCAAATTTTTTCCACGGGGTCGCGAGAGCACGCCACAGGCACACATCGATTTTTATGATGTCCGAACTCCATCTGAATTTCCTGTAATTAGAATACCAAGTAGGCCTACGCTAGTGGCCGCACCTCGCGGCCGAAATGTTTGAAACTTCTCCCCACTTCTCGAACAAACGGATGAAAACTCACAAAGTGACGCACCAATGATTTATACACCTTTGCTAGGCTGATAATAAGGGGGTATCGTAGCTAGTATCATGCATGCCAACTAGGAAATTTTGATGAGCTGTCATATAATTAATTAAATGAAGAAAGAGAGGGTTAAGTATCATATCATGAAACTGTATCATAATAAATTCTATGTTACTATGTGTCATGCATGATGATATAAATGAAGTACTACATATGATACTAGGTACTCTAAGATACTATGCATTAGAGCAAATACACAATAGAGTGACATAATTAAGACTAGCCACAATGGGTATTAACATAGAATGTTACTAGTCTATGTTACTACCTCTATCGTGGGGAGTAACATATTTGTAGTAACATGCAACACTTCATTTAATAGGCTATAGACTCATCTTGCCTTGAGATGTGTGATGTTACTCATACTACTAGTAAGACTAGCCACAATGGGTAGTAACATAGACTAGTAACATGCTGATGTTACTAGTCTATGTTACTACCTCTATAGTGGGGAGTAACATATGTGTGTGGTAACATGGAATACTTCATTTATTAGGCTATAGACACATCTTGCCTTGATATATGTGTGTGATGTTACTCATACTATTAGTAACTAGCTATGTTACCACTTTCCTCCATTTCTTCATTTATTGCATGCCACATCATTTATTTCTTCATTCTAGTAGTCACTACCCAGAGTGGGAGTAACATAGGTAGTAACATCACAAATATCTAGATAAAATAGATGATGTGGCATGCAATAAATGAAGAAATGGAGGAAAGTTGTAACATAGCTAGTTACTACAGTAACATTATCTAGATATGTGTGATGTTACTACCTATGTTACTCCCACTGTGGGTAGTCTAAGCAGGCTATAAGGAATAGAATAATATATATATGTGCTTATTAGTTGGAGGAAAGATAAGAGAAGCGGGCTCTTGGTTAGTAGAGCCAGCTGCAACACGAGACCCAAGACACTTTGCGAGGATGTAAGGTGGGCCAACTATTGATATACTAGTACATATAGAAAACCTATTATTGTACATGCCAATAAGAGGTTGGCTGTATATAACATGGAAACTTCTTATAGCCGACCCTTGGATGGTTTATTAACCATGCTCTTAGTGAGGTAGCTAGTATATCATAGACGACTAGCTAGTATCAGATCACTAGCCACAGTGGGAGTAACTTCAGCAGTAACATCGACTCCAACTCAACAAACGTGCGTATGTGGCAATAAGTTAATGAGAGAGATAGTTTCAATAACTTAGCTAGTTACTGTAACATCACATGTCCCAATGCAATATGAGTCTATAACCTAATAAATGAAGCTTTGCATGACACTACACTTATGTTACTACCGACTATGAAGGTAGTAACATATATAGTCTAGGGATATGTGTATGTTACTAGTGTACTCTCTATTGTGGCTAGTCTCATACCCCCTCCTTTCCGGTTTAACTGTGTGCCGCATCATCCAAAAAGTCTAGTTGGCATGCATCGTACTGCTTGATACTCCCATATTAAGACCTGCCTTATTAGGGTGGCCATAGTGGGGGTATCATAGCCAGTATCATGCACTCGGGAATATAAAATATGATGATGTGGCAAAGAAGCAGTAACATATGTTGATACCGTAACATATATATATATAATAAATGCTATACTACTTTGTATCATGCATGGCCATAAATACGGTGATCTATGATATATACTCCCTCCGTAAACTAATATAAGAGCGTTTAGGTCACTATTTTAGTAATCTACATGCTCTTATATATATATAACTTTATAGAGGGAGTTAGTACTACTCTATGATACTATATATGCACTATGAAGGTACAGACGTAGTATCATACACTAGTATGATATGCATGATACTATATATATAGTATATGATGCTCCCCACCATATAAGGCTGGCCATAGTGGTGGTATCATAGCCGACGGTGTCACGCACTCGGAAATAGCAAGTATGCTGATGTGGCAAAGAATTAAATATATATAAAGAGGGTTAGACTAACATATAGGTAGATACTATATCATGTTAAATGTGATGCTAATTTTGTCATGCATGTCAATAAATATGATCTATATATGATACTATACTCTATGTATTATAGTATGTGCTATAATTAATTAAACGTAGTATCATACACTAGTATCATATATACTGTATATTCATCATACTAGTATATGACACCCTCCACTGTACTCGTGATTTCTTACCGTGGAAAAAATTGGAGGCGAAACGATGAACTCATGTTTTCATTCGAACAACAATATGATGTTAGGTAATGTAAATGTTTTCAAAGAGCACACGGTTCACACACGCAAGCCGTGTATCCACTAAACCGTGGCTGATGCCCCCCACTTTGCCATGCGCGCGATCTGAGTCGTGCGTTCTGATTGGCCAGAACCCAAACCCCACGGATCGTACGTCCGCACCGTTGGATTCTCCTTGATCAAACGGTGATCCTCATCCCTTTCGACAACACATGTACATGTTTTCAAATAGCCCCTCCCCAAAAAATGTTTTCAAATAGCACACGGTTCACACACGAAAGCCATGTGCCTACCAAACCGTGGCCGATGCCCCCCTAGCTGCGCGCACAATCTGAGTCGTGTGTTCTGATTGGCCAGAACCCAAACCCCATGGATCGTACGTCTGCACAGTTGGATGCTCCGAGATCGAATGGCAATCCTCATCCCTTTCGACAGGAAATGCAGTCCGGCTAGGAATTGATTTATATGCCAACATGCACGGTAAATGCCAAAAAATGTCTTACATATAGCACACGAGACCTGAAATGCGCCCGCAAATCAAACTCGTGGTAAAATTGTGATTGGTTTACATGGGAAAAATTTAGAGGCAAAACAATGAACTCACGTCTTCATTTCAAACACATGGAGTCCCCAACACCCCCACCGTCCGCCCGCATTTCACTCAACTAGACCACCCAATCTCCTTCGCCAGCTCCCCCTCCCACCAGATCCATAGCAAAACCCTCTCCGGCGCCGTCGTGCTCACCCCGGCCGTGTGCCCGCTGAGGGAGTCCTGGATTAGGGCGTCCTCGGACAGCCGGACTATATGCTTTGGCCAGACTGTTGGACTATGAAGATACAAGATTGAAGACTTTGTCCCATGTCCAGGTGGGACTCTCCTTTGCGTGGAAGGCAAGATTGGCAGTTCGGATATGTAGATCTCCACCCTTGTAACCGACTCTGTGTAACCCTAGCCCCCTCCGGTGTCTATATAAACCGGAGGGTTTAGTCTGTAGGACAACAACAATCATAATCATAGGCTAGCTTCTCGGGTTTAGCCTCTATGATCTCGTGGTAGATCAACTCTTGTAATACTCATATCATCAAGATCAATCAAGCAGGACGTTGGGTATTACCTCCATCGAGAGGGCCCGAACCTGGGTAAACATTGTGTCCCCTGCCTCCTGTTACTATCCGCCTTAGACGCACAGTTCGGGACCCCCTACCCGAGATCCGCTGGTTTTGACACCGACATTTGTGCTTTCATTGAGAGTTCCACTAAGTCGTCACCGTAAGGCTCGATGGCTCCTTTGATCATCGGCAACGATGCGGTCCAGGGTGAGGTTTTTCTCCTTGGACAGATCTTCGTATTCGGCGGCTTCGTACTGCGAGGCAACTCGCTTGGCCATCTGGAGCAGATCGAGAGCTACACCCCTGGCCATCAGGTCAGGTTTGGAAGCTTTAACTATACCGCCGACATCCGTGAAGACTTGATCTTCGACGGATTCGAGCCCATGTCAGGTGCTCCGCACCGTCGTGACGAGCATGACTTAGCTCTGCTGCCGGACGGTGTCCGGGTGATCACCCTTGTGGCTACTCCGGCCTTCAATCTGGAGCAGATCGTGCCGACCGAGGACGGGTGGATGGACCTCGCCACGGAGGCCGAACACTCCACGGCGATAGAGGCGAATACTGACTTCACCCCCTATGAGACCTGTGTTGTCGGACCCTTGGATTCGTCCCCGGCCGCAGGCTCCGAACCGCCTGCTTCCGTGCCTATCAAATCCGATTGGGCACCGATCATGGAGTTTACCTCCACGGATATCTTTCAGCACTCGCCCTTGGGCGACGTGCTAAATTCATTGAGGTCTCTCTCCTTGTCAGGAGACCCTTGGCCGAACTATATACGGCTTGAGTGGGAGGCGGACGACAAAGAAATTCATTGCCCACCCACCACCCACTTAATAGCCACTGTCGACGACTTAGCCGACATGCTTAATTTCGGCTCCGAAGACATCGACGGTATGGACGACGATGCAGGAGAGGAACAGGAACCACCGCCCACAGGGCACTGGAAAGCAACTTCATCACACGATATATACAAGGTGGATACACCCAAAGAAAACAATGACGAGGAACGGAAGGATGCAGCAGAAGGTAATCCCCTCGAGAAGCAACCAAAGCTACGACGTAGGCGCCGCTCCAAATCCCAACTCGGCAAAAACAGCGATAACAGCGCAGGAAAGAATAATACCCCGAACGACTCCAAAGCAAACGACGACCACATGGACCCAGCGATAGAGCAGGATGAACCAGCGGACGCCGAACATAGTACGGAGCCGTTGCCCGATCACGGCGACGCCGAGGGTAAATCTCACCAACCTATCTCCGGAGAGGAGAACAGTCCGGACGACGATGCACACATCATCCCGGAATGGCACTTGTAGAAAGAGAACCTCCATAGAAGGCTTATTGCCACCACGAGGAGTCTAAAGAAGCAGAAGCAAAGGCTTAAAGCCGCGCAAAATACACTCAACAGTAGATGGAACAAAGTGATTGACACTGAAGAAAAGTACGGTGGTAGTTTCCATACAAAGAGCTACCCAAAGTGCAAGACGTTTCCTGAATTCGATGACGAGGCTTTAGAGCCTACACAGCTGAAAAATAAAACGGCCGATCAGCCGGATCGACCACCCCGTGGCCACGATAGGGTGGCTAACGATGTCGAACATAAGTCAGTGCACGATTTATGTGAGGACTTGGACCAAAAAGCCGGTCTGACCAGATCCATCTACGGATCTAGGAAGCGCGCTCCGGCACATAATCAAAACAGAACACTACAACCGTCAGAACGCCATGGCACATCCAAATACAGGGGTGCCGCACACCCCCTATGCTTCACCGATGAGGTGCTGGATCACGAATTTCCCGAAGGATTCAAACCCGTGAACATAGAGGCATACGACGGAACGACAGACCCTGGGGTCTGGATTGAGGATTTTATCCTTCATATCCACATGGCTCGTGGAGATGATCTCCACGCCATCAAATACTTACCCCTCAAGTTGAAAGGACCAGCTCGGCCCTGGCTGAAGAGCTTCCCCGAAAACACAATTGGAAGTTGGGAAGAGCTCGAAGATGCTTTTAGGGCTAATTTTCAAGGGACCTATGTCCGACCTCTATATGCAGACGATCTAAGTCATATAATTCAACAGCCCGGAGAGTCAGCCTGAAAGCTTTGGAACAAATTCCTCACTAAGAAGAATCAAATTGTTGACTGCCCGGACAACGAAACATTAGCGGCTTCCAAACACAGTGTCCGGGATGAATGGCTCGCCAGACACCTCGGCCAGGAAAAATCAAGGACAATGGCAGCCCTCACAAGCCTCATGACCCGCTTTTGCGCGGGCGAAGACAGTTGGCTGGCCCGTAGCGGCACCAGCAACCCAGCAACATCTGAAGTCAAGGATGGCAATGGAAAACCACGCCGCAATAAAGCAAGCGTCGAAACAATGAAGACGGCCTAGACAACATGGCAGTAAACGCCGGATTCAGGGGCTCTCGACCCGATCAACGGAAAAAGGCATTTAAAGGCAGTAGAGACGGACCGTCCAGTCTAAACAAGATTCTAGACAGATTATGTCAGATTCATGGCACCTCCGACAAACCAGCAAATCACACCAATAGGGAATGCTGGGTCTTCAAGCAGGCCGGCAAGCTAAACGCCGACCACAAGGGGAGGGAGACACCAAGCGAAGACGAGGATGAGCCTCGCTAGCCGAACACTAGGGGACAGAAAAAATTCCCACCAGAGGTCAAAACAGTGAACATGATTCACGTAACAAAGAGGAGGAGCAAACGCGCACTCCGAGACACATGGGCAATAGAGCCCGTCACCCCCAAGTTCAACCCCTGGTCGGCCTGCCCGATCACCTTTGATCGTAGGGATCACCCAACTAGTATCCGGCACGGAGGATCGGCTGCCTTGGTACTAGACCCAATAATTGACGGATACCATCTCACCCGAGCCCTTATGGACGGTGGCAGTAGTCTTAATCTGATATATCAGGACACAGTCCGCAAAATGGGGATAGACCCGAAAAGAATCAGCCAAAGCAATACTACCTTTAAAGGAGTAATACCAAGCCCAGAGGCCCCCTGCACGGGCTCTCTAATACTAGAGGTTGTATTCGGCTCTCCCGACAACTTCCGAAGTGAAAAGTTAACCTTTGACATCGCTCCGTTCCGAAGTGGCTATCAAGCACTACTCGGAAGAACGGCCTTCGCTCGTTTCAATGCAATACCACATTACGCATATCTTAAGCTTAAGATGGCCGGTCCACGTGCCATCATCATAGTTAACGGAAACACAGAACGTTCCTTATGTGCGGAAGAATGTGTGGAGGCTTTGGCAGCCGAACACTGAGCGGCCTCTCCAACTAGAATAAATGATTGGTCGTTAAGACCGCGGACACGGCTAGACGAGTCCGGCGCACCACTAGTTGTAATAGCTCAGATAAACCTAAGGCTGGGTCACTGGATATACCCCCATGTGTGGTGCTAGGGTCTTCCCACATGTACAAAGGACTACAGTTCGACTTGATCTTATTTAAATTGAATTTTAATGGTTTATCAAGAATAACCAATTTTTCGCACGAAAACTTTCACCTGGGCCTTTCTCTCTTACAGATGATCATCGTGCTACACCCTTCCAGGATACGGCACAACAGAGACACATGCGCAGACGTGAAGTAGGGCCCCGTTCAAAGGTTTTTTTCGATTAAGACCATGTGTAAACCTTTTTTACTGTCTCTTGTTGCCTCACACCCTAAGGATACTCAACGTAACCAAGAGGGATGCTGGTGTTATTGACATTTTCGTCATGTCAGACTAATGCACGTACGTGTAAATTCAGGGCTTATTATCGAGAGTGTTACTCAGCCCAGTATACATTGTAAAGACCGAATACCTTAGGGAGTGTTCGGCGTCGCGAGTTTGGCCTTATATGCATCAACTCCGAATCATGTCTTTGGTCAATAGTTGGGTTTGCCCGGCTCCCATGTTTTGCTACCTTACGTTCTGCTCTATCAGCTAAGGTGGCACAAGGAGAACTACTGCGATTGTGCCTTGGTTCATCTGGATGAGAACCTCGGTAGAGAAAGCCGAAAATTGATTGTCATGATAAAGCGCCAGACTGGTCAACCACTCGAGGACTCAGCGGAATCTTCGCGATTCCTCCGCTTTAACGAAGGACCGGTTTCCCGGTCATGTATGTACGCGCACCATATTCCGGTAAGCGCGGAAGTACCAGGGGCTATATAGTACCCCACTGTCAAACTCCTATTGCTAAGTGAAAGTGTTAAAGCAATATAGTCCGATTGCCTTGTTCGCCATGCTATCACCTCCTTAATGGGCCAAGACGTTGGATCAAGTGTGAATACGCGCTTTTTGAACACCCCCGCATTATATGCATGAGGGCTGAAGCCGACGACTGCAAACTTTCAGGTTATATACATACATAAAATGGCCGCACATGAGGCATCATAATACTTTCAGGCAAAAGTATAAACACAGCCTTTATAATCCAAATAGCATTGCTTTTACAATTGGGATACATGTCACTCAAACATAATACTCTTCGAGCACTGAGCCTCTATTAAACGAGCGCCTTCTAGGACTTCTCCAGAATAGTACTCGGCCGAGACTTGGCCTACTGCCGGACCCCGGTTTGCAATAGCGGTGGCATCCATCTCTACCCAGTATGTCTTAACATGGGCAAGAGCCATCCGCGCACCCGCTATGCACGCCGACCTCTTTATAGCGTCGATATGAGGCACAACACCAAGGAATCATTGCACTAAACTAAAATAACCATACGGCCTTGGTCCTTCCGGCCAAAGATGATCCACGACAGACCTCATGGCAAGCCTGGACAACCTATGGATCTCAGCCCACTCGGCCACTTGCTCATTTAACAGCAGCGGACGCATCGGAGCACTGAACTACTACCAGAACAACTTTTCCACTTTGTGATATTTTTGATCTTTGAAAAACGTAGTCGCATCAGCAACACTCATTGCCAAATCCAAATACGCGTCTGCGGCACTCCATAATTGACCCAAAGGGGTATACTTCGGATCTCCGAACTTCATCCGCAACAAAAAGGGCTTCCCAGCTGTGATATCTCCGGCTTGACGGAGCTCCTCCTTCGCCGCTCTGATTTTAGAATGGGTTTCCTTGGCTGCTTCCACGACTCTGTTCAGGTCAGCCGCTCTCGCTTGGCTTTCCTTTTCAAGAAGCTCATATCGGTTGGCGGCATCTTTCAGCTCATCAGCCATCTTGGCTATTTTATCTTCGCTCTTGCGATGAGCAGCCTGTTCGGCTCTTAAGTCCTCTGCCGCCTATAGGGTGGCCGCATCACTCCTCCTGGCTTGTTCCTTGGCTCGGGCAAGTTCCGCCCGAAGGGTCTCCACGGTGGCAGCTCCAGCTACAGTCACAACATATTATAGATACTAGCATCATGCCCCTCTTAATATTTGTTGACCACCCGAAAATACATACCCTGTGCCTCGTCAAGCCGCTTGTTCACAAGCGCAATGTCGGCATCTGGCGCATGAAGTTGTCGGCTCAAATCGGCAAACTCAATAGTCCGGCCAGCCACTGGACCGTCAGCCGCCTACACATGAAAGCAACATGATTATTACCTGGGACTATGATCCTCTGTTTGCTGCCTCTGGATAGCAACCAGAGTCTCAGGGGCTACTATTTGTATAGACCACACCTAGCATGTGCGGTACCATCAAAAAATTTACATATTACTTTGCGCACCTCAAAGCCTCTTAGTAGGCTCGTAAAAGCTTCATGCAACCCACTTGTGGCGGATGAGATCCTCTCAACCACCATACTCATTAAAGTACGCTGCTCCTCTGAAATAGCCGCGTTCTCCAAAAGACTCACCAGTGCGTCCGGTTTCCCACCGGGTAGTCCCGGACTCTTTTCGTTGCTCTCCATAGGAGATGAATATTCCGGACTGCGGGTGGCCGAAGGGTTACCTTATGGCCTTGGTGGATCAGGAGAAACCCTCCGTGATGACACCTCAGCGTCGTCAGCCCAAGGAGGCGGGGAGGCAGGGGGAGGCGTTTCGCTCTCCATCATCTCCGGAAGAAGATCCCCTGAAGAAGAACTCTACTGAGAAGGGCTACGAGCCGGACTGCAAGATATATGTCTCAGTTATTGTCCTCAGAGATAAAGCAGGATATATTTACCAAAAGTACTCTTGATTCACTTACAGCTCAGTGGAGGGCTGGCCCCCTTATGGGCACTGTGCGGTAAGGATGCCCTCCGGGGTAGTGCCTCCTGGCGAAGGTTTCTTCCCTCGTTTGGAACCTTTCGTTTCCGATTCATCAGAGGCAGTCCTTTTCCTTCCTTGGGGAGAGGGGATTCTAGGTTCTTCTCTCTGATCGTACTCCTTCGTGGAGACACTAACCCCCCCCGGTTTGGACGAGTAATGCGTGAGGCCCGCTTTCGGCTTCTTTCTCCCTCCCTTTATCTTCCCCAGATGGCACTTGATAAAGTGCGTGCTCGAGCATCCTGGCTAGTACATGATCCGGTGAGCCTTCGGGAAGGGGGGCCGAACACCTGATCATCTTCGCCTTTCTTAGCCAGTCCTGGCCAAGATCGATTTTTTGAGAATGATATTGTGACAAATAAAAGACAGCATGTTCGGCCGTAGGATTACTCACCTGGGTATCTGGACGGTTGCAGTTGAGACCCGCATCCTCGGTGGTGTCCGGACACTTTATTCGTGATCCGAAGAACAATCCATATATCTCTTTGAGCGTCATGCTGAAGAACTGTTGAATAGCTTGCGGTCCTCCGGGTTGAACTCCCACATATGGAGAGATCGACGTTGGCAAGGCAGGACCCGACGAACTAGCATGACTTGCGTTACCTTGACAAGGCTGACATCTCTCTTGAGGAGATCCCGGATGCGACTCTGCAATGTCGGCACGTCATTAACTGGCCCCCAGTCCAGCCCCTTGTTGACACACGACGCAAGTTGCGGCGGGGGGGGGGGGGGGGGGGGGGGGGGGGGGGGGGGGGGGGCGAACGGAAGGCGGGGGGAGCTACCCACTTAGTACTTCAGGGAGCTGTGATGTAAAACCACTCCCGCTGCCATAAGTTGGACACCTCCAGGAAGGAACCCTTTGGCCATGGGGCATCGACGCCTTTTCTTATTCTGGCACCTCCGCATTCTGCGTGTTGCCCATCGATCGTCTTCGGCTTCACATTGAAGGTCTTGAGCCATAAGCCGAAGTGTGGGATGATGTAGAGGAAGGCCTCACATACGACGATAAACGAGGTGATATGAAGGATGGAATCTGGGGCTAGATCGTGGAAATCGAGCTCGTAATAGAACATAAGCCCTCTAACAAAGGGGTAAGACTAAAACCTAGCCCTCGGAGGAAGTGGGAAAAAAATATGACGCTCTCGTTGGGTTTGGGAGTGTGGATGACCTGCCCTTGAGCAGGCGGCCTGTGCGAGATTTCAGTGGTCAGATACCTGGCTTCTCTTAGCTTCTTGATGTCCTCCTCTGTGACAGAAGAGGCCATCCACCGGCCTTGAAGGTTGGATCCCGACATGGTTGAAGGTCCGAAGCACTTAGCCTGAGCCTTGGGTGTCGGAACTCAAGGTGGGGGAAGGGAAGGATCGAGCGCGAGAAGAAAAGGACAGGCCTTGGCCCCTTTATAAAGAGGGCGAATATCAAGCGTCCTCCGCGTGCCCGTTTGGAACTTGCCTAAAATCGAGGAGTCATATTAACAGGCACGGTTGGGTTACCCACACACGTATTGATGAGAATCCCATGATAGGGGACACGATCTCTGCTTCGACAAGACATGCCAAGAAAACCTCCTCGCAACACGTGCAATGGTAGGCAGGGAAAAACGGTTCGTAATGACCGGGCCATGGCGTGATGTCATGTTGTGAAAAGTTGTCAGCAGATTAGATTTGTGGAATAATACACTCTCTATGGTGGTATGTGGAATTTGTTTTGCAGAGCCAGACACGATCATTGTGTTCAAAATCTTCTATGGAGTATTCGGAGAAGGAACCCGCCTTGCAATGCCGAAGACAATCTGCGTGCCGGACTCATCGTCATTGAAGCCTGGTTTAGGGGCTACTGAGGGAGTCCTGGATTAGGGGGTTCTCGGAGAGCCGGACTATATGCTTTGGTCGGACTGTTGGACTATGAAGATACAAGATTGAAGACTTCGTCCCGTGTTTGGCTGGGACTCTCCTTTGCGTGGAAGGCAAGCTTGGCAGTTTGGATATGTAGATCTCCACCCTTGTAATTGACTATGTGTAACCCTAGCCCCCTCCGATGTCTATATAAACTAAAGGGTTTAGTCCGTAGGACAACAACAATCATAATCATAGGCTAGCTTCTAGGGTTTAGCCTCTACGGTCTCGTGGTAGATCAACTCTTGTAATACTCGTATCATCAAGATCCATCAAGCAGTACGTTGGGTATTACCTCCATCGAGAGGTCCCGAACCTGGGTAAACATTGTCCCCTGCCTCCTATTACCATCTGCCTTAGACGCACAGTTCAGGACCCCCTACCCGAGATCCACCGGTTTTGACACCGACACCCGCTCTTCGGCGTCAAGCCTACCTCTACTGCTAGTCCCAACACACGGCGGCCCGCACCTCGCCATCTTCGTTTGCTCGCCAACCACCCTCGAGCATATTGAAGTAGTAACCCTCGCCTCTCCTGTGGTTCGGCCGGGTTTGCATTAAGAAGCCTGTTAGTTACTGCTCTCCATCGTGGTGAGGCATATTTCCTCGCAATCCCTCTTCCAATTTTGTTCTGTATGTTCCCAAATTGGCTATAAAATACCGGAGAGCGTATATATGTTCATTATCTACATTCCTTACTACATATAAGTTGTATTTGTTCCAATAAGTTACAGCGTATTTACAGATTGCGGGCGCCCGAGTCACACAAACTTAACAAATTAGTCGTACAGTTTCTAAATTATTGCATGGCATGTTTAGAAAGCTTGATTCCAAGTTGTTAGTTTTATGCTTATCCTCCTTTCCCTGAGTTTGGCATGTGTTCTCTGTAGATGCCGAGTAGCAGCGACAGCACTCATTCAAGCCATGTATCTTCATCTGATTCGGACAACCCTAGATCTTCAGCAGATTGTGAGGGATCAAGTAGTCTTAAACGGGATAGAGCTGCAGGAATTACCCTTCTGATCAGGACATGGAGGAACGCTCCATCGAAGCCCACACACCAGCCTAAAGGTGTATATGAAGTAACTGTAACACCCACGATGCGGCTATATCTCCCACGTGTCAGAGCACAACTTAGAGGCATAACCACATAGTAGGCATGTCGCAAGAGGGGTAATATTTACACATCCCATGTACTGATTATGAAAGGGATAAAGAGTTGGCTTACAATCGCCACTCCACACAATACATAAATATAGCATTACATCATCCAGAATACAATCAAGGTCCGACTACGGAACCAAAATAAAGAAAGACAACCCCTAATGCTAGATCCCCAATCGCCCCGACTGGGCTCCACTACTGATCAAAAGGAAACAAAACAAAACAACGTCCAAGGTCTTCATCGAGCTCCTTCTTGAGCTCAGTTGCGTCACCTGCACTGGAATCATCGGCCCCTGCAACTGTTTGGAAGTATCTGTGAGTCACGAGGACTCAGCAATCTCACACCCTCGCGATCAAGACTATTTAAGCTTATGGGTAGGAAAAGGGGTAGTGAGGTGGAGCTGCAGCAAGCACTAGCATATATGGTGGCTAACTTACGCAAATGAGAGCGAGAAGAGAAGCAAAGCATGGTCGAGAAGATATGATGATCAAGAAGTGATCCTGAAACTACTTACGTTCAAGCATAACACCAGACCGTGTTCTCTTCCCGGACTCCGCCGAAAAGAGACCATCACGGTTACACACGCTATTGATTCATTTTAATTAAGTTAAGTGTCAGGTTTTCTACAACCGGACATTAACAAATTCCCATCTGCCCATAACCACGGGCATGGCTTTCGAAAGTTCAAAACCCTGCAGGGGTGTCCCAACTTAGCCCATCACAAGCTCTCATGGTCAATGTAGGATATTCCTTCTCCTAGGATGACCCGATCAGACTCAGAATCCCGGTTACAAGACATTTCGACAATGGTAAAACAAGACCAGCAAAGCCGCCCAATGTGCCGACAAATCCCGATAGGAGTCACATGTATTTTGTTCTCAGGGCACACCAGATGAGACATCCTATGAGTAAAACCAAACCTCAAGTTACCCCGAGGTGGGCCCATAGTCTACTCGGTTTGGACCAACACTTAGAGAAGCACTGGCCCGGGGGGCTTAAAATAAAGATGACCCTTGAGTCTGCAGAACCCAAGGGAAGGTGATAGGTTGTTAGTGCAAATGTAAAGCCAAGGTTGGGCCTTGCTGGAGGAGTTTTATTCAAAGCGAACTGTCAAGGGGTTCCCATGACACCCAACCACGTAAGGAACGCAAAATAAAGGAACATAACACCGTTATGATGGAAACTAGGACGGCAAGAGTGGAACAAAACACCAGGCATAAGGCCGAGCCTTCCACCCGTTACCATGTATATAGATGCATTAAAGTAAACAAGATAAAGTAATGATATCTCAACAATGTCCATGTTCCAAGATGGAACAAACTTCATCTTCACCTGCAACTAGCAACGCTATAAGAGGGGCCGAGCAAAGCTGTAACATAGCCAAACAACGGTTTGCTAGCAAAGGTGGGTTTGAGGCTTGACATGGAAATATGGGAGGCATGATATAGCAAGTGGTAGGTATCGCAGCATAGCAAAAGAGCGAACAACTAGCAAGCAAAGATAGAAGTGATTTTGAGGGTATGGTCATCTTGCCTGCAAAGAACTCCGAGTTGACGAAAACTTGATCCTCGTAAGCATAGTCAATGGGTTCCTCGATCACGTACTCGTCTCCCGGATCTACCCAAAGCAAGAACACAAGCAAAAGGACCAACAATCAATCACGGTGCAATGCACAAGCAACATGATGCAAAACATGGCCTTATATGCGGGATGTGATATGTAATGCATATGCGAGCTCCAGAGGGGTAAGATTGAACCATGCCTCTACTTGTGAAACCAAGTGTGCCGCTGGAAATATGAGTTGATTTCGGTCGAAATCGATATAAAGATCACAAGAATCGGATGCACGGTTTGCAAATGACAAGCAAGACCAGAATGGCATAATTCTGCGATTAACAGCACAATGCCATCTAGAATGCAACAAGAAACTAAGCTACTGCACTCCAACATAGCAACAAAGCATATGGCAGTGATAAAATCAAGATGCTTGACAAAAGATGAACACTAAGCTACGGCTAAACCACACAAGAGCAGGTTCAAACAAGCATGGCAAAACTGCAAAAGATATCAGCATCACATACTTAGTTAAAATAACAACATGCCAGGAATTAACATCAGGAAGCAATGTTTAGAGCAAGATAACAACATGCTACAGGAACAGAACATGGCAATACAAGGCATGGCATGAATCTACTCAAAGCATATAACAAAAGTCCCTTACTAACCATAAGTCAAAAAGGATCAGAAGATATGATGGCACCCATGTAAACATAGCAAGTTTCGTTAACAGATTCAGACTTAGCAGAAAACTGGACATGGCATAAACAGAATTATGAAGGACTCTTTGCGAGATCGATTCACTCACCACAAGGCATTGCATGACAATCTAAGCATACTACCAGCAAGCAGACATGTTCATGAAGCTAACCAAAGAAAGAACTAACTCATAGCATGCATGGATCAACTACAACAACCTTGGCAAAATTGATTAACACGTAAACAATCTGCCAGCAACATTTTATAGCAAAAGTAGAGCAAGATTAAGTCATGCTAGGGCACTCCATAATTGCAACCAGGGGCATGGATGGATAGAGCACAACAATATGTCCAAAACATCCTTACTAAACATACTCAAAAGAAGCATGGATCTCACTTTAGCAACATGAATACATGACATAAAAACAACAGCAGGAAAATGACTTAGTGAAATCCTAAGATCCTGAAATCAGCAATAACACGAGAGCTACTTTGCATGCTTGTGCTATTAACCACATTGATCACAAAAATACATGGCATACACCCATGTAAAGATGGCATGGCATACCCAAAACACATGTAGAGCTCATGCCCATATGCAGCACAATAAATGTAGCAAAAATGACAAATGCTCGTAATCTGATAAGAAACAGAACCTAAAATTTTATAGCACTCTTGCATCAACTATTTGGGCATCAAGATGGACTCAAACAAGCATGGCACAATGCAACAAAATGAAGAGCACATCCTGATGAACATTTTGATATATAGCACGCACAAAACGGAGCATCACACAGGAAGTTATGATGTGTTGAACAGAGCATTGAAATAAGAGGGGGAAAGGACTTAGAAATATCTCAACCTTAGAGAATCGGGACGGAGCGGTGAGGGATGGAGAGATCCCGGGACGGGGGCGCATTTGGTTGAGATCTCGGTGATCTCATCCCGATCCACCGGATCCGGCGACGAGGCGGACGCCGGTGATGCTCCGGTGAGGTCGGGGCGATGAGGAGGCGGCGCGGGATGCCGGTGCGGGTGTCGGCACACGTGGAGCGGGAGGCGGACGCGGCGGCCGGTGGAGGTGCGGTCGCCGGCGTGAGGAGGCGAGGCGGCAGAGCTCTCCAGGGCGGCGGGGCGGCGGCCATGGCGCTGGAGGCGGGACGAGCAAGGGCTCCGGCAAGCGGGGGCGGAGGAGCTCCCGGGCGGCGGGGTGGGCGAGGCGGCATGGGGATCCGGGCGCCGGCGAGGTGCGGGCGACAGACGGCGAAGGCGCAGGCTCGGCCGGAGCGCTGCGGCGGTGGTGGGCGGCCGCGCCGGCGAGGAAGAGGCGATGTGAGGTCCGGCGTGGCGCGGGCGCGGTCGGGCCCGCAGGGCGCGGCGGCGGGCGCGGTCGGGCTTGCGCGGGCCCACGATGGTCTCGGTGGGCCGCGGCCGCGGGGAAGATAGCGGCGGACAGGTGGCGGCTCCAGATTGGGTAGGGGCAGTGGCGGACATGTCTGGGTGTGAGGGTGGACATGTCCGCGAAAAAAAGGAGGAAGGGGAGGTGTTTATATAGGTAGAGGGAGGTAGGGATGTCCAAATGGAGTGTGGTTTTCGGCCATGCGATCGTGATCGAACGACCGAGAGGATGGAAGGGGGTTGGATGGGTTATTGGGCCACTTTGGAGGGCTGTTGGGCTGCAACACACACGAGGCCTTTACGGTTCCCCGGTTAACCGTTGGAGTATCAAACGAACTCCAAATGGCACGAAACTTGACAGGCGGTCTACCGGTGGTGTACCAAGGCCGCTTGCCAAATCTTGGTCCATTCCGAGAAAGTTTTACACCCGGTCACGAAAAGAGGCAAAAGGGGGCGCTGGAGGGCGTAGGAGTGTCTGATGGCAAAACGGACAACGGGGAAAATGCTCGGATGCATGAGACGAACACGTATGCAAATGAGATGCACATAATGACATGATATGCAATGCAAGACATGAACAAAATGCAAAACAAAAAAAACCCAACCACGAAGGGAAACTCATATCACATCTCCGGAAAAGGAAAGAGTCGGAGTTACAAATATGGAAAGTTGTATCCGGGGTGTTACAGTAACCGAGATTGATTTAAAGTCCTGGGCTCCAACTAAACTAGATAAAGCACACATGAGGTTCAGGAGTGTGTGTGGATTTGTTGGCATGGCCAGGCTCAACATTAATCTATTGATGTTTTGGAAGGCTGACATAGAAACACGGCGAAGGATATTCCGGGAGATCATGGATCACTTCAACGTTCCAGAGCGGTGGAGAATGCAAGTGGAACACGCTGCACTGAAGAAGGCTAGGGATGCTTGGAGAAATTGGAAGCACTTGTTGTACAAGAAGTACTTCAGTGAAGGCAAGGACCCAATCCCCGCATACCCCCAAATTACAAAGGTAGACTGGGCAGAATTCAAAAGGGTTAGGGCAACACCATAGTTTGCTGAGAAGAGTTTCAAGCTGTCGGAACTTCAGAAGAAGAACATACACCCTCACCGTATGGGTGTGGCAGGATAATACGACATGAAACTGATATGGGAACAGCAGGACAAAGAAGCAGTAGCGGTGGGTGGGAATCCGTCCTTTAGTGAAACCAGGGGCGAATGCGCTAGAGACTACTTGCGGGCACATGCAAAGAGGCGTGATGACGGAACTGATTACTTTGAAAACGCACGTGACGCCAAACTGTATGAAGTGATGGTAGAGGCTTCCAAGATCCCTGGAAGGTTCTACAGGAACTCAAGGCCATGTGACATTCTTTCCATTGCTCTGGACACAAAAGAGCCCCCTGGCCGTGCAAGGGGTATAGGTGTTAATGTCCCGCACAAGAGGGCTTTCACACTTAGCAAAGCAGAGAGGCTCATCATGAAAAAAGCGAGGAGTGAAATGAAGCAAAATGCATTGTTTGAAAAGTTGAAGAAGGAGATTTATCCGGCTGTTCGAAAGGATGTTGAGGAGTCAATGATGATGCAAAAGACTCTAACACTTATAGATAGCCAGCAGATGGGAGGGGAGGCAGGCATGGATGATGCTGCTTATTACGCGACACCACTACACAAGAGTAGCTGTGCATCAGCTGACCCCAGCGGCACTGAGACTGCAGCTGCTCGTGATGATGCTATATCTGATCTATGTGGAATGAAAGACGGGCTGAAGGGCATTCTTAGACATTATGAAGTTACATTAAATTTTGCAACAGCCTAGGTTTCCCCACCCTTCTTGGAAGATGGTCTCTTCTTGTACAATGTGCCATTGAAGCCGGGCTGTGTGAAGTGCTACGTGACTGAAGTAAAGCCTGGATTCAATGAATTTACCCTGAAGAATGTCCTAGTAGACTTCAATGAGCAAAGGACCTTGGGAGAAACACTGTTACATCACATCAAGTGGCCACAAAAGGAAATAGAGTTTATCGATGAGATTCCTGAAGCCCCGCCGAGAGCAACCACTGTCGCCCCTCAACCGGTGATGCTCTCCTTGCCAAAGTAGCTCTCACGGGCTGATGCATTAACCTGTGATCAGCCGGCCCGACTTAGTGGCGTACAGGTCATGTCATCCTCTGGCCCAAAACAACCAGTGGCAAGGCCTACAACTGCTGATGACGCACCACTGGTTCAGATGTCGGCCGCTGAAGCAGCAGGGAGACCCAGCTGCAGCACATGCTCAGCAGACCAACCTGGTGGAAGAGACTGTAAAGCAGTCTAATGCTTCGAAACCACCTGCTAAGCAGTCTGTCAGTCTAGACCGACTGCTCATTAGTCCGTCCATCGGTCAGCACTTCCTGCTCAGCAAACCAACGCATTGGCACAGCCTTCTCAGCACACTGACAAGTTAGCACCACCTGCGCAGAAACCCGACATAGCTTCAACGCATGGTCAGCAGTCCGATGCCTCTACTCCTACAGCCCAGCAGTCCGTCACAGCAGCACCGCCAGCTCAGCGGTCTGGCATAGATAAACCGTCTGCTAAGAAGTCCATCCAAGCTTCACCGTTTGCTCATCAGTCTACCTTGCAGGCAACTAGACGTTCTGTCGGAAATGCTTCAAGTACCAAGAAGGAAGTGGCTAGAAAGGCTACACCCACGACCATGTGGAAGGGCAGCGAGAGAGTGAAGAGGAAAGAGAACGATTGCCTCTCACTTAAAGCACTCATTGCCCAGAACCAAATTAACAGAAGCTTGTTCGAATCGGGGAGTAATATTATTTCTGACGCCATGGATGATGAAGACGTAGAATTGTTGCTTGCTAAAAGTAAAGCAGACGTACTTGAAGCAAGAAATTACGTCAATGGCCAGCCATTTCTTGTTGGCGAATACTTTGATGAGTGCAGATCCAGTTGCCGCGAGTTACATGAATATTGCATGGATCAAATGTCAGCAGGTCATGATGCTTTGCTAGTCCACTACAATAGAGATCATTTCCGACATGATGCTAGTTCCATCAATGTGAGTTTCGAGGACTTACATATCTTCTTCAACTTCAACGTGCTCGATGCCACTCTTGTTAGATGCCTGATTTTGTAAGTACTTAACAAACTCTGATCAACTTCTCATACAAAGCTGTAAAAGATAAACAACTAACTGCATTTTATTCCTCTTCAGGGGATTGAACGTGCGGAGAAGAACAAGGGAGAGTGTGTAGTTCATAGATCCTGCATTAGCAAATGGCACATCATTAGATGGTAAGGACCGACAGGACTGGGCTGTTAACATGGTCCTCCGTATCTTTGAAAACACGTCCCATGCAGAATCATTTCTCTGACCCTATCATGAACGGTAAGTCAAGTAAACAACCACGCATACACTAATTGTCTTTGAGATTTCGACATCATTCGTAAGTTCATGGCTTTCTTTATATGTAGCAATCACTGGATATTGGTATTAATTGTTCCAAACAAGAACACAGTTTACTACATCGATTCTCTCAGAGAGTCAACAAACGCTCAGGATCTGACGCATGTTCAACAATTCATCATCATTTGCAGTGTGCTCGCATTATGGAAAACTAAACAAGGGAACCTGTTCAAGATGGAACAACCCGTGCAACACGAAATCGTTTCTCCGGCAACACACTGAAATCCGTTATTTTCTGAAAATTTATCCAACAGTCTGCAAATACCTTTCCTTATGCTAGTCAAATGTTCAAGCTTCTAAATAAACCTCTTTCTATTTTTTCCAAAGAAAAAATAATACATCTAACACGGGTTAGGTAGTTCCTAACAGGACAAATACATGACTAATTTTGTACAAAAAATTTCAGTGTCCTCAGCAAGATGCAGGGACCAACCTTTGTGGATACTATGTTTGCACGCACATGATCTCCATCTACAAATCTGCTGATAGTTTTGATGATCCTCGCAAATTATTACAAGTAAGTCTATATTAATTAATATCTTCTACTCCACTCATATGGCACATTCTGATCTTAAAAATACTGCAGCTCATCTTAAAACCAAGGACCCCTGAACCGCTCCCGGCTGGTGAATTGCTGATGGTTCAAAGATTTATCAGCGACTTCTTCCTGGATCACTACATCAATCCCACTGGTGATAATGAAGATTTCAGCATGCGTTCTCCTGAAATATTGAGTAAGAATTAGCCACTAAACATATGGATCCATTGTTTTCCATCTGATGAGGTCTTCGTATTTCGTACACTATGACTAATTATGTAATGCATATATGTGTTGACAAATAATTGGAATTTAGCTACCATATGTTCAATTGCAATTTTTGCAAAATCTGATGAATGTTCTTCATGTGGACACTATTTGTTCAATTGAATATTGTGGCGAATTTGCTTTTTGCGTGTCGATTCAAAATGGGATATTTTTGTTTATTTTTTTAATTCAATATTGTGGTGAATTTGCTTTTTGCGTGCCGATTCAAAATGGGATATTTTTGTTTTAAAGTGGCAATTGCTCCGCACACGGTTCAACTAAATGAGTGTGTGCGATCCATATCGAAAAGCATACGTCAATCGTAGTGGAACCGCCGGTGATACACAGCAGATCGCACATGATTTGCAGCACTACTACGTGTGCGTAGGTTCTCCGGAACCGTTTGTGATATCGCATTATCGCACATGAGAACTGGGAGTAAACCGTGCCCAATGTAAAATACAATCCCAGTCGTAATTTTTTCAGGAAACTTGTGGGATCCCAAACGAAAAACACACGTCACTCTTGCGGCAACCGTCGGTGATACCCAACAAATCACAAACGGTCTGCAGCACTTGTATGTGTGCGATGGGGCTCCTCAACCGTTTGTGATAGAACATTATTGCAGACGGTAATTTTTGGCAAACGTGGGTCATAGAGTCTGGCATGGCAGATGGGTTACGCAGAAAACTAGTGTGTGATGGGGCACAAATCGCACATAGTTCATATGTTGGCCCATGTGCCTTACATATTGTTTCCCAAACGGTTCGTTACGATAGACCGTATGGTTTCACTGCGTCATTAGAAACACTTAATCACCGATACCACACATGTGAAAGAATTGTGTGTGTGCTGCATCGCACACGATTACATTTTGGAAGGCCTTTGGATCACTGCTCCATATCCCCGATGGTTTCTGGGTTGTGTGGGAAGGACACCCTATCGCACACACTCACTTGGCGACGGTTCCAAATGCCGTCAAGGAAAGTGGTTAAAACCCGTTTGTTTAGGACCGACGCGCACCAGTGATAGTGCCAAGTGTCAGCTGTTGTTTTTTGCATGTTTTTTACATCGCAGGTAATCAATATGAAATGGAGTCCAAACGCAGCGAAATTTTTTGTGGTTTTTTTGGACCATAAGACACCCAATGGGCCGGAGAAGCGCCTAGGTGTGCTCCGAGGGAAGCACAACCCACCAGGGCGTGCTTGGAGGCCCAGGCATGCCCTAGTGGGTTGTGCCCACCTCGGGTGCCCCCTGGACCGCCTCTTTGGTATATAAATACCCAAATATTCCAAAACCCTAGGGGAGTCGACGAAAATCTATTCCAACCGCTGCAGAGTCCAGAACAACTAGATCCAATCTAGACACCATCACGGAGGGGTTCACCACTTCCATTGGTGCCTCTCCGATGATGCGTGAGTAGTTCTTTGTAGACCTTCAGGTCCGTAGTTAGTAGCTAGATGGCTTCCTCTCTCTCGTTTGATTTGCAATAAAATGGTCTCTTCGAGGCCCATATGATGTAACTCTTTTGTTGTGTGTTTGTTGGGATCCAATGAACTTTGAGTTTAGGATTAGATCTATCACTTTTTATCCATGAAAGTTGTTTGAATCTTCTTTGATCTCTTATATGCATGATTTCTTATAGCCTTGTATTTCTTCTCCGATATTGGGGTTTTGTTTGGCCAACTTGACCTATTTATCTTGCAATGGGAAGAGGTGCTTTGTAGTGGGTTCGATCTTGCGGTGCTTGATCCCAGTGACAGAAGGGGAAACGACACGTATATGTCGCTGCTACTAAGGATAAAACGATGGGGTCTATTTCTACACAAAATGATCTTGTCCACATCATGTCATCATTCTTATTGCATTACTCCATTTCTCCATGAAGTTAATACACTGGATGCATGCTGGATAGCGGTCGATGTGTGGAGTGATAGTAGTAGATGCAGGCAGGAGTCGGTCTAGTAATCTTGGACGTGATGCCTATATAATGATCATTGACTAGATATCATTATGATTATTTGAAGTTCTATAAATTCCCAACAGTAATTCATTTACCCACCGTTTGCTATTTTTCGAGAGAGAAGCCACTAGTGAAACCTACGCCCCCCGGGTCTCATTCTCATATTTTTTGCCTTTGCGATCTATTTTCCTTTGCTTTTATATTCAGATCTATTAAACTAAAAATACAAAAATACCTTGCTACAATTTATTCTTATTTATTTTATTTGGCGTTTGATCTATAAATCTACTACAATTAATCACGTATGTTTGCCAATTTTTGGCGATGTTACCCGAAAGGGATTGACAACCCCTTTAAGACGCTGGGTTGCGAGTATTTGTTATTTGTCTGTAGGAGCCGTTTACGTATTACCGCTTGGTTCTCCTACTGGTTCGATAACCTTGGTTTCATCACTGAGGGAAATACCTACCATCGCTGTGCTGCATCATCCCTTCCTCTTTGGGGAAATACCGACGTAGCTTCAAGCCGTACCATGATTCAGCAAATTAGAGATAAGTATTTCCATCATGATGCACAAATCACCAATACCTACACAAACAATCAAACACTTGCACCCAACGTGATAAAGGGGTTGTCAATCCCTTCACAGTCACTTGCAAAGGTGATATCTGATAGAGATAGATAAATAAAACTAAACAAAAGATAAAATATTTTTGGGTTTTCTGTTGTATAGATCTAAAAGTAAAATTGTAAAATAGTAGACCGGAAACTACTATGATGGAAAATAGACCTAGGGACCATAGGATTCACTAGAGGCTTCTCTTTTGAAGGAAAATAATACAGTGGATCAACAAATTACTGTCGAGCAATTGATAGAAAAGCACAAAGTTATGATGATATCCAAGGCAATGATTATGTAATAGAGGCATCACGTCCATGTCAAGTAGACCAACTCCTGCTTGCATCTACTACTATTATGCCACACGTGGACCGACTCCTGCCTGCATGTAGAGTATTAAGTTCATGAAGAATAGAGTAATACTTTAAGTAAGATGACATGATGTAGAGGAATAAAATGAAGCAATATGATGTAAACCGCATCTTTTTATCCTCGATGGCAACAATACAATATGTGCCTCGCTACCCCTACTTTGTCACTTGGTGAGGACACCGTAAGATTGAACCCAAAGCTAAGCACTTCTCACATTTCAAGAAAAACCAATCTAGTTGGCCAAAACAAACCGATAGTTCGAAGAGAATTACAAAGATATCAAATCATGCATATAAGAAATTAGAGGAGATTCAAATAATATTCATAGATAATCTGATCATAAATCCACAATTCATTGGATCTCGACAAACACACCACAAAAGAAGATTACATCGGATAGATCTCCAAGAACATTGAGGAGAACATAGTATTGAGAATAAAAGAGAGAGAAGAAGCCATCTAGCTACTAGCCATGGAGCCGTAGGTCTGAGGTAAACTACTTATGCTTCATTGGAAGCGTAGAGTTGATGTAGATGCCCTCTGACAGGATGCCAAAAAAGGCCCCAAGATGGGATCTCATGGGAACATAAGGTTGCGGCGGTGGAAAAGTGTTTTCGTGGATGCTTCTGGAGGTCCGGGAATAGATGTGAATATATAGTAGGCGGAACTAGGTCGGGGGAGTCACGGGGGGGGGGGGGGGGGGGGGGGGGGGGGGGGGGGGGGGGGCACAAGGTAGGGGCACGCCCTATTCCCCTAGGTGCACCCTCCACCCTTGTGGCCGCCTCATGGCTCTTCTAACTTGATCTCCAAGTCTCCTGGGTGTCTTATGGTCCAAGAAAAATCATCGCGAAGGTTTTATTCCATTTGGACTATGTTTGGTATTCATTTTCCACGAAGGTAAAAAACAAGGAAAAAACAGAAACTCGCACTGGGCTCTAGGTTAATAGGTTATTCCCAAAAATAACATAAAATAGCATATTAATGCATATAAAACATCCAAAACGGATAATATAATAGCATCTAACAATCAAAAATTATAGATACGTTGGGGGCGTATCATCCCTCTTTGTGTAAACCTTGCATATTATGAGAGAAAAGGCATTAGAATTACTCCACAAAGTGTTGTAATGCATAAGAACACTATAAATAATAGTAGGAAAACATGATGAAAAATGGACGTATCGACTCCCCCTAGCTTAGACGTCGCTTATCCTCAAGCAAAAGCAGATATCGAAAATCATGTCCACATGTTTACAGAGAGAGAGAGAGAGGTGTCGACGGAAACAAAATAAGGACATAGTGGCATCATGCTTATGATTATAACAGCAACAAACTTTAACATTAAACTTTATCATATAACTTCTCATGAAGAAGTAACAATTCATCACAACATCGAAGTAGAAAGCATAAAATTTATTGAAAACAAACAAACTATGTTCTCAGTCAACTTTGCAACTACAATTCATCATACTTTTAGGAAGGGTCTCGTATTGGAGCCTTTTGGAAAGTCCACATACTCAACCATCATCTAATATTCTATTATTGCTAACACTCACAACATATATATGAGAAAAAAGTTTCAACCTGACACATAGAAAGTTAGGGGCTCATAGTTTCGCCTCTAAACTTGTTCACCTCAAGGGTGATGTCAATAATAATAACTCATGCTCACTCATATCCAACTTGATATATGTGCCTAGCTAGATATTTCCCCACCACATTATGCTTGTAAAAGATAAAAATAAAAAAGTAATATAGGAGATTACTTTGACTCTTCCATAAAAGGTAAATACATAAAAGTAAAAGATAGGCCCTTCATAGAGGGAAGCAGAGGTTGTGATGGTTTTTTGTTTTGTATGCACAATCTGTTAATGCAAAAGAATGTCACGTTATATTGCCCCTTATAATTATTTGAAGTTCTATCAATTCCCAACAGTAATTCATTTACCCACCGTTTGCTATTTTTCGAGAGAGAAGCCTCTAGTGAAACCTACGACCCCCGGGTCTCGTTCTCATATTTTTTGCCTTTGCGATCTATTTTTCCTTTGCTTTTATATTCAGATCTATTAAACTAAAAATAAAAAATACCTTGCTACAATTTATTCTTATTTATTTTATTTGGCGTTCGATCTATAAATCTACTACAATTAATCACGTCCGTTTGCCAATTTCTGGCGCTGTTACCCGAAAGGGATTGACAACCCCTTTAATACGCTGGGTTGCGAGTATTTGTTATTTGTCTGTAGGAGCCGTTTACGTATTACTGCTTAGTTCTCCTACTGGTTCGGTAACCTTGGTTTCATCACTGAGGGAAATACCTACCGTCGATGTGCTGCATAATCCCTTCCTCTTTGGGGAAATACCGACGTAGCTTCAAGCCGTATCATGATGCAGCAAATTAGTGATAAGTATTTCCATCATGATGCACAAATAACCAATACCTACACAAACAATCACACACTTGCACCCAACGCGATAAAGGGGTTGTCAATCCCTTCACAGTCACTTGCAAAGGTGAGATCTGATAGAGATAGATAAATAAAACTAAACAAAAGATAAAATATTTTTGGGTTTTCTGTTGTATAGATCTGAAAGTAAAATTGCAAAATAGTAGACCGGAAACTACTATGATGGAAAATAGACCCGGGGACCATAGGATTCACTAGAGGCTTCTCTTTTGAAGGAAAATAATACAGTGGATCAACAAATTACTGTCGAGCAATTGATAGAAAAGCGCAAAGTTATGATGGTATCCAAGGCAATGATTATGTAATAGAGGCATCACGTCCATGTCAAGTAGACCAACTCCTGCCTGCATCTACTACTATTATGCCACACGTGGACCAACTCCTGCCTGCATCTAGATTATTAAGTTCATGAAGAATAGAGTAACGCTTTAAGTAAGATGACATGATGTAGGGGCGCAAGGGGGGCGCACCCTATTCCCCTAGGTGCGCCCTCCACCCTTGTGGCCGCCTCATGGCTCTTCTGACTTGATCTCCAAGTCTCCTGGGTGTCTTATGGTCCAAGAAAAATCATTGCGAAGGTTTTATTCCATTTGGACTATGTTTGGTATTCATTTTCCGCGAAGCTAAAAAACAAGGAAAAACATAAACTGGCACTGGGCTCTAGGTTAATAGGTTATTCCTAAAAATAATATAAAATAGCATATTAATGCATATAAAACATACAAAACGGATAATATAATAGCATCTAACAATCAAAAATTATAGATACGTTAGGGACGTATCATCCCTCTTTGTGTAAACCTTGCATATTATGAGAGAAAAGGCATTAGAATTAGTCCAGAAAGTGTTGTAATGCATAAGAACACTATAAATAGTAGTAGGAAAACATGATGCAAAATGGACGTATCGACTCCCCTAGCTTAGACCTCGCTTATCCTCAAGCAAAAGCAGATATCGAAATCATGTCCACATGTTTACAGAGAGAGGGAGAGAGAGAGAGAGGTGTCGACGGGAACAAAATAAGGACATAGTGGCATCATGCTTATTATTATAACAGCAACAAACTTTAACATTAAACTTTATCATATAACTTCTTGTGAAGAAGTAACAATTCATCACAACATCGAAGTAGAAAGCATAAAATTTATTGAAAACAAACAAACTATGTTCTCAGTCAACTTTGCAACTACAATTCATCATAATTTTAGGAAGGGTCTCGTATTGGAGCCTTTTGGCAAGTCCACATACTCAACCATCTTCTAATATTCTATGATTGCTAACACTCACAACATATATATGAGAAAAAAATTTCAACCAGACACATAGAAAGTTAGGGGCTCATAGTTTCGCCTCTCAACTTGTTCACCTCAAGGGTGATGTCAATAATAATAACTCATGCTCACTCATATCCAACTTGATATATGTGCCTAGCTAGATATTTCCCCACCACATTATGCTTGTAAAAGATAAAAATAAAAAGGAATATAGGAGATTACTTTGACTCTTGCATAAAAGGTAAATACATAAAAGTAAAAGATAGGCCCTTCGCAGAGGGAAGCAAAGGTTGTGATGCTTTCTGGTTTTGTATGCACAATCTCTTAATGCAAAAGAATGTCACGTTATATTGCCCCTTATGATAGCAACCTTTATTATGCAGTTTGTCTCTTTTATTGCTTTGCCATCACAAGTTCGTACAACACTTATTTTCCCTTACACTACAAGATCAAACACATTTAGGAGCAATTTTTATTTCCTTTTTGCACCGATGACAACTTACTTGAAGGATCTTACTCAATCCATAGGTAGGTATGGTGGAATCTCAATGCATGAATTTGGGTTCAACGGTTTTGGATGCACAAGTGTATCTCTACTTAGTGCAGATTTTTGGCTAGCAAAGATATTGAGCAAGCACCACATGTTGAAGGATCTATGACAATATAACTTCTTTGTGAATATGAACAAACATAAATCATTATGTTGTCTTCATTGTCCAATGTTAAAAATTTGGCATAAGATATTTAGTGGCGGCTCAAAATCATAAAAGATGTCAAAGATAGTGTATTTGCATGTGAATATTATCTCCCCTTATTAATTCTTTCATGAATTGCATCATTGACCAATGCTATGTTTGTCAACTTCCAATAAATTTTACCACTTATACTTTTCCTTGTGTGATGTCATTACTTACCATCAGATTAGCATATGATCATTTTCATTATGTCTTTTATTTTGATTGAAATAGAAAAGTAAAGAAGCAAAAACTCAAACTAAACTTTATTATATAACTCTCACTCGATTACATAGATAGGTAGATCACGAAAATAGCACTCGAAAATAGATCATACTAGACTTTTATTCAACTAAATCACGAAATAGCTATGGATCGAACTAAGATAGGTAAAGGTAATAAAAGTAAGGGTGATACGATACCGGGGCATCTCTAAGGGAGTCCTGGATTATGGGGTCCTCGGGTGTCCAGGCTGTGTAGCATGGGCCGGATTGGTGGGCCATGAAGATACAAGATCCTTCCCCCGTGTTCGGGTGGGACTCCCCTTTGCGTGGATGGCAAGCTTGACATCCGGATATGTAGTTTCCTTTCTCTGTAAACCGACTCTGTACAACCCTAGGCCCCTCCGGTGTCTATGTAAACCGGATGGTTTAGTCCGTAGAGGCTATCACAAATCATATAGGCTAGACATCTAGGGTTCAGCCATTACGATCTCGAGGTATATCGACTCTTCTAACCCCTATACTCATCAAAGTTAATCAAGTAGGAAGTAGGGTATTACCTCCATTAAGAGGGCCTGAACCTGGGTACACATCGTGTCCCCTTGTCTCATATTACCTTCGATCCTCAGACGGACAGTTTGGGACCCCCTACCCGAGATTGGCCGGTTTTGACACTGACATTGGTGCTTTCATTGAGAGTTCCACTGTGTCGTCGACGGTGGGATTGATGGCTCGCCTTGTCATTAACGACAACATTACCTCTAGAGAGGCCCTGGCTCCAGGACAGCTCCTCCATCTCGGTGGTTTCACCATGGGCGCCCGTGCGGCTGTTAAGCCAAAGGCATCCCTCAAGATCGCTAAACATCGTCTTCGCGTCGGCCTTCAACGCCCCGAAAAGATCGCATCGCTTCCCTGGGAGTTACAACAGACTACGATCGCATTGGGCTTTAACCTGATCAGAGGGAAATTAGGTCCCCGCCCATCACCCATCTGGTAGCGGTCGTGGAGGAACAGGCCAAGAATACTTCTCCTCCTTAGTTAAGAACAAGCTCTGTTCGGATTTCCGAGTCCTGCGAGCCAGATACCCATCTTCGGGATGAGACCTCATGTCCTCCGAACATAGAGCCGAACGTTGAGGCCAAAGGCCGCCAGGACACTCCGGACCCTGGGTCTGTGACCTGGCAAATTCTTCAAACTCCGAATGCAATAATGTGACAGGGTTCCGATTTTAACCCGCCCACCCACCGCAAGAAATATTCCCCAAGCAATCTAGGTCCTCTAGATGCATGCGACCTAATGTATGTACGGCAACAACATGAGGAAACGGTCCACCACTTTTTGGCCAGATTCCTCCTTGTTAAAAACAAGCTCAAAGATTGTTGCGACGACGACTCGGTTTCAGTATTTTGCCGCAACTATACAGATGAGGGAATCCTCAACTCCCTCAACCGTGTCATACATAAGTACAATGCAATGGAAAGAACCTAGAAGGCCCAGACAGCTCCGTGAGAACCTCCTGCCTTCAAGAAGCCCACCGGACGGACAAAAAGGATGCATGCTTACAGGGCACCTGACCATCATATTATGGACAAAAAAGTCAAGCCCTTTACGGGAAACAGAACTGTCCTTGACAACCTACTCGAGAAGCCCTGTCAGATACATATGACGCCGAATACCGAACCAACACATAGCCTTCGGGCATGTTGGGTACTCCGGCAGGTGGCTAAGAGCAGCGAGGCCATCCTCACCAACATTACTCCAAAGAGGCACTCTTCAGAGGATGCCGATCTCAACGTTTTTACTATCTTCGAGACCTTTTCTTCCAACAAGCAACGCAAAAGGGCATTACGTGACCTTGCCGAAGTCAACTAGGTAGCCGCAGTAAATCATTAGAACGACATCGCGATAACCTTTACCGTCGATGACGAGCCAAGGGCCAGATCAATCCGAGCACCAGCCGCCTTGGTCTTAAGCCCAATAGTGGATGGCTTCCGGCTCACCAAAGTGCTCATGGACGGCGGCAGCGGACTGAACCTTATCTACGAAGATAAACTCCAGAAAATGCAGATGGACAAAAGTCGCATTGAGCAAAGCGGCACCACTTTCTCAGGCATCATCCCTAGTCAAGAAGCATGAAGCTCGGGGAAGATCAAACTCAACGTCATATTCGGCACGTCGGAGAACTACAGGTCTGAAGAGTTGCTCTTCCACGTGGCATCTTTCAACATTGGATATCACGCCCTGTTAGGGCGAAACGCATTCACACACTTTCAAGCCATACCCCATTACAGGTACAGGAAGCTCAAAATGCCAGGGCCCAACGGAGTTATCACTATTACTAGTGATCAAGATATAACACTCTACGCCGAAAACAAAACTGCATCCCTGGCCCTCGAGGCACTATCTAATGCCCTTGCGGCTGAGGAACTAACCACTCTGCGCTCTACAGTGGACAAGGACGATGTAATCCTCGACAAGAAGCCCAATCCACTTCCTTTAAGCCGGCAAACAAAATAGTCAAATTTCAAGTACACCCAACAGATCCTAATAAAACAATAGCCGTTGGAGCACAGCTGGATCCAATGATTGATGCCGCTTTAAGAGTGTTTCTGCGTGAAAATTGGGACATCTTCGCATGGCATCCTTCGAATATGCTAGGAATCCCACGCAGACTAGCCGAACACAGCCTCAATATAATAAGAGGGTTTAAACCAGTCAAGCAAACACTGCGGCAATTTTCCGAACCCAAGAGACAAGCTATGGGGGAGGAGCTAGCCAGACTACTGGAAGCCGGGTTCATCAGAGAGATCAAACACCCGAACTGGCTAGCAAACCTGGTCATGGTGCCAAAGAAGGACAAGTCCTAGCATCTTTGTGTCGATTTCAAATACCTCAACAAGGCCTGCCATAAGGACCCCTTCCCACTGCCCTACATTGACCAAATCATTGATGCAACTGCAGGACACAATTCACTGTGCTTCCTCGACGCGTACTCCGGATACCATCAAATTAAGATGAAGGAATCTGATCAGGCCACAACGGCATTCATTACTATGTATGGGCCTTTCTACTTCATCACTACGCCTTTCGGACTGAAAAACACAGGCGCCACCTACGAACGCATGATTCAAACATGCATAGAAAACCAAATGAGCAAGATGGTGGAGGCATATGTAGATGATGTAGTCATCAAAACTAAACATTTCGAATCATTGGTGGACGACTTGCGCCTTACATTCGACAACATCCGAACATACGACACACGGCTCAATCCGGAAAAATGGGCTTTCGGCGTCCCGGCCGGAAAGCTGCTCGGACTCATTGTTTCCAATAGAGGAATCGAAGCAAATCCAGCCAAAATCCGAGCCTTGTCACAATTGGCAATGCCAATAGAGCTAAAGCAGGTCCAAAAACAAGCTGGGTGTGTGGCAACCTTGAGCCGCTTTATCTCCAGATTGGGAGAAAAGGCACTGCCGCTTTATCACCTGCTCCGACGTACCAACCACTTTGAGTGGACGGATGCGGCAACAGCTGGGTTGGAAGAAATAAAAACTTTGTTAGAAAACAACCCAATCCTTGCAGCACCAAACATCGGTGAACCTATGCTACTGTACATATCAGCAACTCACCAAGTTTGGAGCGTTGTGCTCATCGTCAAATTAGAGGAAGAGGGACACAAATTCCCACTCCAAAAACCAGTATACTATGTATCGACAGTCCTTACACCATGTAAATCCTGATACCCGCACTATCAAATGATTGTGTATGTGGTCTTCATGGCATCCCGAAAGCTGCGGTACTACTTTGAAGTGCTCGATCACGGTGTCTTCTGAAGTGCCACTCAACGACATCATAAACAATCGAGACGCCACCGGCCGCATTGCCAAGTGGGCCATCGAGCTCTTACCATTTGAAATAACATACAAGCCACGCCGAGCTATTAAATCTCAGGTGTTGGCCGACTTTGTCGCCGAATGGACAGAAGCCGAACTCCCTAAAGAGTACAGCACATACTCCAACTGGGTGAAGTACTTCGACGGCTCCAAAATGTTAGCCGGATTGGGGGCTGGTGTCATCCTAACATCCCCATAGGGGACACAGTCCGTTATGTATTACAAATCATGTATACGGACTCCAATAACACGACTGAATATGAAGCGCTTCTGCATGGACTCCAGATGGCCGTTTCTATGGCATACAATGCCTTGAGGTGCGTTGGGATTCGAACCTCACGATATCTAAAATAAATGGAGAATTGGATGCAAAAGATCCAAAGATGGCGGCCTGCCGCAATGCTATACTAAAAATATCAACTCGGTTTGAGGGGCTCGAGTTTCATCAAGTGGCTCGAGATAGTAATGAAGCAACGGACATCTTGCTCGAATGGGCGCTAAATGCGACCCCGTCTCGCCTAACACATTTTTGGAAAGGCGTTTCAAGCCATCCGTGGTATGGTAGGACGAGAGCGGAAATACCAGTCCGGCGCTGATCATGCCCCGGATGCTGAACAAGTTTCGGATATCATCAGGGGCTCGGGCACTGAACCAACGCCTTCCGCCCATGTAATCGTGGCGGTTATTGCTCCATGGACCGAACCCTTCTTAGCCTACCTTAATAGGCAGGAGCTCCCTGATGACCAGAATGAGGCTCGTCGCATAGTTCGACGCTCTAAAGCCTACAAAGTTCATGAAGGAGAACTCTACAAGAAAAGCACTATTTGAGTTCTTCAAAGATGTATCTCTGAAGAGGAGGGGCGGTAGCTCTTGGCCGAAATACATGCTGTCCTCGGCGACCATCACACTACAGCTCGGGCCCTCGTAAGCAAGGCCTTCTGTACAGGTTTCTTCTGGCCCATGGCCTGAGCAGATGCACATGCCCTTGTACAACGTTGTGTCGGATGCCAGCCCTTTGCCAATCAAAGCCATATGCTGCCCACTGCCCTAAGAACAATCCCTATTACCTGACCTTTCGTGGTCTGGCGGCTAGACATGGTCAGACCCCTTAAAGGGGGAAGGCATAAGAAGAAATATTTACAGGTCATCGTGGATAAATTCACTAAGTGGATAGAGGCCAAACCAGTAAAAACAGCTGAAGCCGGACCGGTGATAGATTTTATATCTGGTGTTGTACACCGTTATAGTGTCCCGCACAGCATTATTACTGACAACGGCTCTAACTTGACAGTCAATGAAGTAAATATTTGGTGTGCTAACCTAGGCATCAAGCTCGATTACGCCTCCGTATATCACCCTCAAACAAACGGTCAGGTCGAACGAGCTAATGGTCTGATATTGAGCAGCATCAGACCCAGACTAGTGTGATCCCTTAAGTAGTCAGATAAACACTGGGTTGAGGAACTCGACTCCATACTCTAGGGGTTGTTGACCACGCCCAACCACACGATCGGATACACACCATTATTCATGGTGTACCGCACAGAGGTTGTATTTCCCCGTGACATTATTCATGATTCACCTCGAGAGCACATCTATGAAGAGAGAGAGAGGCCGTGCTCGATCGGCAGGAGACTTAGATGGCCTGGAGGAGAAGCGTGTTGTCGCAAAAGCTCGTTTCACATTCTATCAACAACAAGCTCGAAGATACCAATGTAGAGAAGTGCGGGCAAAGACATATAACGCGGGTGCGCTCGTTTTACGTCTCCTAGAGAAGAAGAAGGACAAACTCAAACCAAAATGGGAAGGTCCCTTCATTATAGATGAAATTCTTACTGGAGGAGGCTACCGTCTTCACAATGCATCCGATAATCGCTTAGAGCTGAACCCTTGGAATGCTGCCCGACCCCGAAGATTCTATGCATCAGTACGGCAATGCTTCTTATTCGTTCTTTTGTCTCCTTTTCAATTTATTCCTTTTTTCATTTTTATACGTTTCCCATGGTGTGTTCGGATAAGCCGCACACTTGAGGGGTACACATCCTTAAATGTACACACCCTGCCACAACTGGGGGCTTCTGTAAGTAGAAGCTTATTATTATACCAAGCCTAGAGCTCACAATATATACATCCTTTTTGCCATTATATGCACCTCTATGACTGAAGTTTTTTCCATGCTGGGTTGCCTCTCTCCTATGCTTATGCCCTATGATCCAAATTGTTCGGCTAGGGCATAAAGGGAGCACCTCTGCGATTGTTACAACCGGGTTATCCGGACATCTACCTCAGACGGGGGAAGCCTAAAGCTAGCGTTCTTAAGGGGATAATTAGTCGACACTAAAATGACAGATTGTTACCATATTGCAACATTTGAAAGCACTTTGAGACAGCTTTTCCGTATTACGGACCACACGCCCCGACACTGTAATCATAATATGCCGTCCCAAGGAAAGGAACCTTTAACGGAACTATTTTCCTTGGAAAATGTTTCTTACATACATAATATAACATACATCCCAAACTTGAATTTTTTGTCTGTTCGAGCACAATGACTGGGTTGTCTGGTTTCCGGAAAGATACTTCCGTTTTCCCTAAGTATCCGAAAACACTCCACCATTTTGGTCTGGAGGTTAAAACCAAAAGCCTGCGATGACAAAATCATTTCACATGTTCGGATCTAACTAAAGGCCGGAGCATGCATAGCCTCCTTTAATCGATGGTGATTCTTCACGCTCTCCACTTCGGAATTCGTGACCGATACGTATTCGAATCCTCTTGAGGAGGCAGAACAGGCGTGGCGTCGGCTCGCGTCCTAGTTGACGAGTCCGGCACAGGATTAGTGGACATTTGGCTAATCAGGCATTTTTCCACCGTCTGCCGCGTACTCCTCCTGATGGCAAGGATAAAAATGGATACTCTTAACAACCCAGACTCATGCCTAGGCATGCATTAAAGCACACATACCTCTTGCAAGACTGTGAGGTCTCCGCAGTACTCCCGGTCACTTTTCGTTTTGAACGACGGCCTTGTGTAGGGGCCGCCCTCGAGGAAATACGGTCCTTAGAACGCCGGTCCTGTTAAAATTCGGATCAGTACAACCGGTAAGGATTTAGATGTGGATCTCATTTTAGGAAGCCTCTGGATACTCATGATGCAGAATGGGTAAAGGTGAGGGTAGTCGGCGATGATAGCCACTCCTGAACCGTCAAAGCTCGCTTGATAGAATACCCCATTGTTGAATTCTATATATATGTCCAGATCCTCGCAAAAGCCAGGATCTTCATCACAGTTATGATCCTCTAGCTGGGGAGCAGGATAGTGGACGTCCTCGGTCATCCTCCTCCACGACTATTGGTGGCAACAAAAAGTAAAATCGATTAGTGTCTGCAATGCAATGAAATAAGAACATAACGATCGAGATCTTACCCATTCAACAGGGGTGTACATGGAATAAGCTTCCTGGCAGTTTAACAGGATAAAATCTTCTTTTTCACCCTTATACAGATCAGCCATAATCGAGGCCAGTTTGGCTGGGGTATCCGGACATTTTCGTCTGTAGCGGTACGCGTCATCTTCTCCATTGTAGCACCATAAGGGAGTTACTCTAGATTGAAGAGGGTGGACACACCTCTTTACTCCAATGGCATGACTTCAACTATAGAGAGCTCGGTATGGGCTACCAACCTGACCTTGCTGACCAACCTCTTTATCTCCGCACTGTCCTCTTCCTTGGGGCTGCGGGGACGCCAGTTGTGGCCCTTCCATAAAGGAGCATTGGAGAATTCAGGGAGGCCTTGTCGAAATGGGTCCGGCAGCGAAACATCGTCCATATAAAACCATTACTATGAGGTCTCTGGATCCAGCAATACGCCACACTTCGGCACCCCCCACTTCAAATATGGAACCCCCTTGGTGGCGGGGAACGAGGCAAAAGAATTTCCTCCATAATCCAAAATGGGCCTCGATGCCTAGGAACAGCTCGCAGAGGGTAACAAAACCTGAGATGTGCAGAATCGAACCTGGGTGAGGTTGTGTAGTTGGATGCCGTAAAATTCCAATAACCCCCGGAGGAATGGATGGATTGGAAATCCTAGGCACCGCAAGAGAAATGGGACGAAGCACACCCTCTCCTCCTTATTTGGGTTGGGGAAGTTCTCAGCCATCGCGTCGTTTCCTATTGAATATAATCCCACTCGAACAGAGACTAGATCCGCGAGGAGGAGGTAGGCTTGCATCTAGAGCCGGCTTAGCTGAAGATGAGGCACGGAGCAACTCTAGCAATCGCCCTCTTGAGGGCCATGGGGACGTGAAGAGAAGCCTGGGGCGCTAGCCATGATGGAAGGCTTTGTTTGTGGATAGACTTGGTCATTTTCCTTCTGCGCGATGTGAGATGGCATTTCGAAATCCATATCTCCTTATATAGATGCCATCCGAGCATGGTGAAAGGCTTATTTGCAAAAAAGCATGGGCCGTTCGTATTCGCCCGGTGCGCGAAAATCGAAGCATCGACAGGGGAGAATCATAAAAGACATCAAGGTTATCACTGGATTGTCATTGGTCCGGATTATAATGAAGGACCCGCCTTGCAAAGCCAAAGACATGAGCCGCTATTACGTCGATATTGAAGGCAAGTTCGGGGGCTACTGAGGGAGTCCTGGATTATGGGGTCCTCAGGTGTCCGGGCTGTGTAGCATGGGCTGGATTGATGGGCCATGAAGATATAAGACAGAAGGCCTTCCCCCATGTCCGGGTGGGACTCTCCTTTGCGTGGATAGCAAGCTTGACATCCGGATATGTAGTTTCCTTTCTCTGTAAACCGACTATGTACAACCCTAGGCCCCTCCGGTGTCTATATAAACCGGAGGGTTTAGTCCCTAGAGGCTATCACAAGAGGCTATCACAAATCATATAGGCTAGACATCTAGGGTTCAACAATTACGACCTCGAGGTAGATTGACTCTTGTAACCCCTATACTCATCAAAGTTAATCAAGCGGGAAGTAGGGTATTACCTCCATTAAGAGGGCCCGAACCTGGGTAAACATTGGTGTCCAACCTTCGATCCTCAGACGCATACTTCGGGACCCCCTACCCGAGATCGACCGGTTTTGACACTGACAATCTCCCCTAAGCTTGGCACAAGCCAAGGGGAGTGCCCATACCTGTGTACTCAAGACTCCTTCTTTGTGATGAAGATGGAGGTGGTGGAGCATTCTTATTTTCCAGCTTTTATCTATGGCTAAAATTCTCCTCCCTTAGATCATTCTGTTACTCGAGCTTTAACACTTCTTGCATAATGCCGCCTTGCTCTCCTGCAGAAAGTGAGATGGGATAAATTGAATCTTAGATTTGTTCGCCTTGTTTGGGAGGCTTGAATTCTTGAATTCCATGTGCATATCTCCAAGTTGAGGTAGTGGAACTTCATCTTCTTGAGAGCTAGAATCCTCCATCTTCTCTAGATTGGGGTCTTCCTCCTCATCTGTGGCCCATAAGTAACGATAGGTCTCCTTAAAGATATTTGGATCTGGAGTATGGTAGGAAACATAGCTCTCTCCATCAGAATCTTGTGACGACATATTTTCATATCTGCCAGTGAAACAACATGAAACAAGAATAGAGGATTTCACTGTGATATAGTGGTCAAATCGTCTGGACGTATATATAAGTATTTTTGTCTTGGGAAACAAGTATACAGACGGAAAACGGAGCCGGGAAGGTGCCCGAGGGGCTCGGTACCCACCAGGGCACGCCACCTGGATTGCCTTCCCAGTTGTTTCTTAGTTTTCTATTTTTTCTAATATTCCAAAATTGACAGAAAACATTTTTGCAGGTTTTTCGGAGTCCATTTACTTACGGTATCACGTACCTCTTCCTTTTTAGGGTTCTGGAGTGTTCTAGAAGGTTTCTTTTATGTGTTCATCTGGTGTCATGGTTTGGATAATTTTAGTTTCAACATTAATTGGTGCACCTAAAATATAGTGTTTAATTATTTGTCCATTGACCACCTTCGGATTGGTACCTTCGACATTATTAATCTTGATAGCTCCAGAGCGATAAACTTCTCGATGATGTATGGTCCTTCCCATTTGGAAAGAAGTTTTCCTGCAAAAAATCTAAAACGATGATTGTATAATAGAACATGTTCACCAACTTTGAATTCCCGCTTTTGGATTCTTTTGTCATGCCACCTTTTAACTTTTTCTTTAAATAGTTCGGCATTTTCATAGGCCTGAGTTCGCCATTCATGTAGTGAGATAAAATCAAATAACCTCTTTTCACCGGCATGTTTGAAATCATAGTTGAGTTCTTTGCTTACCCAATTTGCTTTATGTTCTAACTCAAGAGGCAAATGAGAAGCTTTTCCATAAACCATTTTATATGGAGACATACCCATAGGATTTTTATAAGTTGTTCTATAGGCCCAAAGTGCATCATCAAGTTTGTTAGACCAACTAGCAAAGTGGCCCGCTCGATGCGCGGGCTAGAATTTTATAAAGTTCATTATGAGAACATATCATTTGATTTGTAGTAACATCTTAATCAATTAATATTACAATATTTTAATTTTAGTTGCTTGTGCACCAAAACTTTTCTGGCCTTCTAATCCAAAATATAGCTCTACATACATGTAAATTTATTTTTCTCATGTTTTCTATTTCACCTATATTTAAATTTATAAGTAATTGTTCATATAACTCTATCATTTATTATAGTTGCAACAAAGAATGGGAATGAATTATAAGTCAATTAATAGACCATTTGCTCAATGTGAATTGTGTAGGCATCATAGCTAATTTGCATGATGTACAATTATACCTATATCCTCGTCGGTCAAAAAGCATTTTAGGTGAAGTTTCAAAACCATGCCCCCCTTCATGATCTGAACTTGTAGGCTGCGTACACTTTGACTTGGTGGTTGCAAAATAATTATGATGTTGAAACAAATGTTTATATGATAAGGAATTATATGCTCCTCGGTCGACATAATATCTGCACAAAGTTCAAAATGGAAAAATGTAAAATAGGAAAACCCAACAGTGAACTTAAAGACTTGACAATCATATTTACAAATTAATATTTGTTGGTAATAAAACATTGCTAATGAGTGACACAGACCTGCAATTAAAAGTAAGGTATATGAGATCATGCATTAAAAAACATGTGTTGATGTATGTAGTGCCAAGTACTTACGTGTTTGTGTACATGTTATTCCTAGAGGATATATGTTCTTAAAAGGATGTATCTACATATACGCTAACCGAGGAAGTAGATGTAGATCGAGTATTACCTCTAATTTATTCTGCAGTTCAATTAATTTCTCTTCACTTCTTAGCGATTCATTATGAGTGACATGTAGCTCAATCTATGTTGCATGAATCTGCAGGTGTTCTGGGGCTCATGTAGCAAACAGTTGCTGAGTTCCTAGATCTGGACTTGTGCATACATCACGTCTTCTTACCTGAGCCGGCGGCGTACATGCAGGATGGAATTCCATCAACCTAATTGCCTCAATATTTTCACTTCTCTGTATTTTGGGTTAATTCCTAAGAATCAATCAAGACAAGAATCAAATTAATAGATTTTACCATCTCACGAAGATCATCGGATAGCAGCAAACACACTAACTACTGAGTGTTAGAGGCATGCATACTGCATGATGATGGCTTCCGCTTTCACCATGGGGAAGGACCTCAAGGGGAAATTTTGCGCATCGTCCACAGTGGCGCAGGAGCTCGCTGTATGAAAGAGAGTACTTATGGCAAGTCAACGTAGCAAGGTGGCTTGATTCCTCCATGATGGCTAGCCGGCTGATTGATTTTGTTTGCTTGACATGGATTACCATAGGTCTGCTGCATGTTTTTTTTCTATTGATGATAGTTGAGTTTCCATGTTGCTGCAGATGGGTGAAGGAAATCCAGAGATGAATGTTGATGTTGTTTCAGAAGGGCGAAGGAAAACCGCAGATGAACCACGACGTCTCTGGTTGTAAGGGGCGCATAGAGGAGGACATGGCCGCGGCCTAAACCTTTTCCCACTGAGAAACGCCTTAAACCTTATTAGGGCACCTCATAGCTCCTTTTTAGACCAGAGGCTGCAACATTAATTGATACAATATGTAGGGGATTTTTTTGGCGATAGAAGAGAAAATTAGTTATGGCATAGGTTCTTAATTTCTTTGATCTTTATTTTTAATAAGTAGCTTTTGAGGTCTAATGGTTGTGATTTTCTGATCTCATAAATCAAAGTACAGATGTATCTAATTTTTATTAGAAAAGAAGAAGTTCCTACTTTTTTTCTTTCCTGGATTAAGGACGTGGGGTGTTAGAGAAAAAGGTCGTGGGATACGTGATGGATACGTGAGATTTCTTTCAACCGGGTAAAAAATGAGTTTTCGTGAAAGATCAGTTATGGCACATTGGCATGTATATATAAAATAAATAAAAGTATGACACGTTAAGGACTCGTGGTCTGTTATGACGATGCTATATATGTTACGTATATCTAACAGTTAGATGATTATAATTAAAAGACCCACCAGATTGAGGGCTAGTATTTTCTGATTAACGTGGAATATAAAATAAGTAAAAATATGACACGTTAAAGAATCATGGACTATTACGATGATGCTATATATGTTACGCATATCTAACGGTTACATGATTATAATAAAAAGACCCACCAGATCAAGGGCTAGTATTTCCGATTAACGTGGAATTCTTTAGACAAATTCTCTTGGTTTTAATTAACCCATCATTTACTTTTTATATATAAATAGATTCTTTCGGGGCCTGTTAACAATTTTTTGTAATATTAATTTTATTCTCTATTGCTATGTTCAACTTGACCGTTAGACGAAGGATGATAGGGTGATGCAATTCTATGGTTAACATCATATTTAGCAAGCAATTTACAGAAAGCACCACGAATAATTGTGAACAACCATCAGTCATTAAATATCTCAGGACTCCAAACCTCGGGACGATAATTTCTTAAGCATTTTAATAGAGGTGTTATGATCAGCACTACTAGTTGGCATAGCTTCTATCCACTTATTGACATAATCAACAACAACCAAAATATGAGTATACCCATTAGAGGAAAGAAAATGTCCCATATAATCTGAGCCCCAAACATCAAATGGTTCAATAAGAAGTGAATAATTCATAGGCATTTCCCGACGCTTACCAATATTGCCAATTATTTCACATTCATCACAAGATAAGACAAACTTAAGGGCATCTTTGAAAAGAGTAGGCCAATAGAAACTAGATTGTAATACCTTGTGTGCAGTTCTATCTGCCGCATGATGTCCTCCATAGGCTTTAGAGTGACATTTCCATAGGATTTGTTCTTGTTCATGCTCAAGTATACAATGTCTAGTAATACCATCTACTCCTTATTTAAAAAGTTGTGGGTCATCCCAAAGTAATGTCTTAAGTCATAGAAGCTAGGGGGTATAAATTTAGCAACATTATAATTAGCATAGTCAACATACCAAGGAGTATTATGGGAAGCATTTATGACAGCTAGTTGTTCATGAGGGAAACTGTCATCAATAGGTAATGGGTCATTAAGAATATTTTGTAACCTAGACAAGTTATCAGGTACGGGATTCTCAGCTCCCTTCTTATCAGTAATATGCAAATCAAATTCTTGTAGCAAGAGAACCCACCTAATGAGTTTAGGTTAGCATGTTTCTATTCCATTAGATATTTAATATCAACATGATCGGTGTGAATAGTTACTTCTGAATCAACAATGTAAGATCTGAATTTATCACAAGCAAACACAACTACTAAAAATTATTTATCGGTAGTAGCATAATTTCTTTAGGCAATGTCTAGAGTTTTACTAGAATAATGGATAACATTTAATTTCTTATCGACTCTTTGTCCTAGAACAACACCAACAGCATAATTTCAAAAGGCAAGTTCCAATCAGGTGGTTGAACAATAGGTGCAAAAATTAAGGCTTTCTTAAGTGTTTTAGAGGCTTCTACACAATTATCATCAAATACAAATGGAACATCCTTTTGTAAAAGATTAGTAAGAGGCCTAGAAATTTTAGAGAAGTTTTTAATAAATGTCCTATAGAAACCAGCATGGCCAAGGAATCTACGAATACCTTTAATTCCTTTAGGACATGGCATTTTCTCAATTGCATAAACTTTTGCTTTATCCACCTCAATACCTTGTTCAGAATTTTTTTGCCCCAAGACAATACCTTCATTTACCATAAAGTGGCACTTCTCCCAATCCAATACAAGATTAGTTTTCTCACATCTCTTCAAAACTTGATGAAGGTTGCTCAAGCAATTATCAAAATAAGTTCCGTAAACGGAAAAATCATCCATGAAAACCTCAACAATCTTTTCACTAAAATCAGAGAATATGGTAGTCATACATCTTTGACCGGTAGCAGGTGCATTACATAAACCAAAGGGCATATGTTTATAGGCATAAGTTCTAAAAGGATAAGTAAAGGTGGTTTTCTATTGATCAGGTTGTGATATAGGTATTCGAGAAAACCTAGACTATCCATCAAGAAAAGAAAAGTTTTTGTGCTTTGACAATCTTTCTAACATTTGATCAATGAAAGGCAAAGGGTAATGATCTTTTCTAGTAGCTTTAATTAATTTTCTGAAATCAATTACCATTCTATAGCCAGTCATTATGCTTTGTGGAATGAGTTCATTTTTATCATTATGAACAACAGTGATACCTTCTTTTTAGGGACACAATGAACAGGACTTACCCATCTACTATCACCTATGAGATAGATTATACCCGCTTCTAGAAGGTTTAGTATTTCAGTTCTTACCACTTTCTTCATCGTACGATCCTTCGTGGTTGGTGATCAACAACGGGTTTAGCATCAGGTTCCATATTAATCTTGTGCTGACAGAGAGTGGGGCTAATGCCCTTAAGATCATCAAGAGTATATCCAATAGTAGTACAGTGCTTCCTTAAATTTTTAATAATCTCTCTTCTTCGTGTTCTGAAAGGTTAGCACTAATAATAACAGGATATATCTTTTTCTCATCGAGATAAGCATACTTGAAAGTGTCAAGCAATTGTTTAATTCAAACACTGGATGACCTTTAGGTGGAGGAGGACCTCCTAGAGTTTCAATAGGAAAATTATGTTTAGGATAGGTTGTTGGTCAAAGAATATTTTATCTATTTCATTTCTTTCACGCAAGTGCATATCATTTTCATGATCAAATATTGTTCTAGTGGATCAGTAGGAGGTACAACAATTGAACCAGGACCAATTACTTCATCCTTACTAGGTAACCCTTTATCATGAGGTTGTCTATGAAACCTAGAGAAATTAAACACATGAGACATATCACTAAAGGTAACACTGACAGTTTCTTTCTCACAATCTATCTTAGCGTTGACAGTGTTCAGGAAAGATCTACCAAAAACTATGAGAGATATATCAAAAAACTCAGGAAGGTGGGAGGGATGTCCCCGAAGGAGAGCTCTGGCAACTCGGGTGACTCGGGCCTCCCCCCGGTCCGCCTCACCGGGCCTGGTGCCGGGGCTATCGCCCGCCGCCCCCGCGCCATCGACGCCAGCAGCCGCCCCTTCCCCGACCATCCCCGCTGCCCCCGTATCTGTTGGTCTGACCTGGCCGACGAGGACCTATCCTCCCCCGATGTCGACCACTCCGGTGACCCATCCCCCTCCCGTGCCAGTACTCTCGCCGTCCTGCCATGTGCGGCTACTGGTCCGACCTCCCTCGTGAGTACCTGGTCCTTTGGCCCGCGGCGGACGGCGCAGACCCGACCGGCGAGCTCCGCTCCCCCATCTAGGGCCCAAGGCTCCGCCTTGCGGAGGGGTGGTGGTCACCGCCGCAAGTCCTGGGGAGTTGCCTGTCGCTCTGAGCTGGGTCCGGCCAGCGCGTCCTGGCGCCCCTCGATGGTCTTGCCGTGGCCGCCGTCCTCGTCCTCCCGACCGGCGCTCGCCATCGCGTCGTTGGCTCCGTCCCTTTCGGCCCGTCGCTCTCCAAGGTCCAATTCCAGGCTCCCCTCGCATTCCAGCGATCCTGCTCGGCCCAACTGGGCTCCCCCACCCCATTGGCGGCGGCGGCCGCTTGTCGAGGGGAAACCCTCCAAGCTGGCGCGCCTTCCCGCCCCCTAGGCCGCTCTCTGGTGGGCCGAGGGTTGCTGGGCTGTGGCCCGAGGCCGAACCACACCCCCTGCTCGTCGCCCCACGGGGCCGGGTGTGGTGGACCGGTGGCCTTGGGCCGTCTGGATGCCCTAGGCCCAACGACCAATCACGATGGATTTGGCCCCCAGGGTTATCCCCCCCCCCCACGCAGCCGCCTACCCTCCCCCCACAGCTGCCTCCCCCTGCCCTCCCTCTCCCGCCGCCACCTCCCGCCCCCGTCTGGCTCCCCCCTCTACTGCCCTCTCTGGCCATGACACAGGAGTGGGTCGACAGCGAGGCACGCCGGTACGATGACCGGCGGGACCCTCCCCCGCCCCTACCCCGATGCCCTTCGCCGCGAAGAGGACCTCCACCGGGAGCTCCGGGACCGGGAGGGCCACCTGGACAACCGCCGCTCCCCAGGCCGTTCTGACCTCCGTGGGGGCTTGCGCCCCCCCCCCTCGTCGGGTGACTGACGGGCCGCGCTGTGTCGCTCCCCGTCCCCTACTCACCGTTGGGGTGCAGCCCCTCGCCGCCCCGACCCTCCCGTAGTTCCCCCTCGTTCCCCGGCTCCTCAAGCTCTTTTGCCGCCCCAAAAGTACGTCCCACCCCATTACGCGGCTTCTGCTCAATAGTCGAGTGCCGGAGCCGGGGGCGGGTAGAACCAGGGCCGACAGGGAGCAAAACGCAAGAAGAAGAGACGCCAAGGGCAGGCCCCTGCCATTCTGGTTGTTGTGGCTCCTGGCTCTGCCGCGCCACGAGGCCCCGTCTTCGACCTCCCCCAACCCCCTGCTTCAAATGCGGGGAGCCCGACCACGTCCAAGTAAATTGTTCCAACCCACCATGCTGCTACATTTGGAAGGACCTGGGGCACTCCGCCTTCTTTGCCCGGACAGACCGCTGACTGACAAGGTTTTGATGTACGCCACGGGATCGAGGTTTTGGGTTTCTTCCACATTGAGCTCCCCGACATCGCCCTTCCCACCCCCTCTCTCCAGGCGATCGTGTCAGTGGTGGATGGTGTGGCCTCGCCTGAGATGATCAAGGCAGAGCTCAACCACCTATACCGCCGACAGTGGGACTGGCAGGTCACCCTGACCTCCAGAGCAGAGTACACTGTGATCTTCCCCGATGCGCTCAGCCATAGCTATGCTACTCGCAATGATTAGATCACCCTCGCCCTTAACAAGATTGTCGTTGACATCTTCAAGCCGATTCTTGACCCGAAGGCGGTGGCTGTCCTCGACATGGCCTGGATCCTCATTGCCGGCCTCCCTGATGTCGCAAGATCCGGGCGCGTCATCCGCCAGATGTCTCGGATCCTTGGGAAGGTAGTGGTCGTGGACGAGCTATCCCTCCGCAAAGAGGAGGAGGTCGGGGTCAAGGTCATGTGCTTGGACCCCTCCAAGCTCCATGCGTCCATCCGGGTGTTCTTCAAAGACCAGGGCTTCGACCTCGGGATTTCTCCTGAGCCTCACAATCACGTGGGAAGTCGTTGCTTCACTTATGACAGCCACCTCAGTAGCAACAACGATGCCGGCGGGTACTAGCACGGCCGTCACCACCCCCGCTCCACCCGCTTGGAGGATGATGCTACTGATGACAATCACTCCTGGTCTCCGTAGCCAGACCCACAGGCTCCATCTTCAGGCCGCGGTGGCCGGCAGGTTGGGCGGGCTGCCTTGGCCCCCTGCAGGCCCCCAGCGCATTCTCTGTTGGATCCCCGACGGGGCCGTCTATAGAGAGCGACACCTCCAGCATGAGGATGGTGGTCCTCCCGGCTTCCTCCCCTCGCTCCCCATACAGCCCGCCTGCGGCCCCCTTTGCTGCCGCTCCGGAGGCTCTGGTCCCTCCAGCCTCCCTCATCGTCAAGACACCCAGATCTGCTGTGGTCCCTCCTCTGAAATTACTGCCTTCTACGGTGGTCCCCGCGGATGACCTCCCACCTCTAGCCGCGGATCCCCCTCCGTCTCCACTGTCGGTTGTGGCCCTGGTCCCTCCCATTCCCAACCCTGCGCCGCCATCCTCACCCCCTGCCCCTCTGTCCCTCCGCTGCGCTGGGCTGGCGCTCCAGCTCGTCCCCACGACGGACCCAACGCTGATGGGGTTACCCGGGTGACCACCCCGGTGGCCTCCTAGCCTCCGCCTCCGCGATCCGCTGCCTAATACCGTCGCGGTCGGTCTTCCTCTTCCCCGGAGACGACCTCCTGCCATAGCGCTCGGCTCAATGCTGCTTGGCCGGATGGTAGCCCGACTCTGCGCATCCACGAGAGAGTGGAGCTTCGGGCCACTGCCTAAAATCTGGAGCTAGGTACCCATGTCGTTCCCCCCTCTGCTGCTACTTGCTTGTTTTCTGAACTCGAGTTGGCTCTGCTTGGTCACCCTGCGAAGGTTGCGATAGACTCTACAATCATCTTCAGGGGGAGGCTGCCCCCCCTAGTCCAGATCAAGGCCATCCAGGCCTGAGAGATTCTCGACAGTAGATTATTAGAAGCCCGTGCGGCCTTGCTCGCCCCTCCTGCTCCCCCGGCCTCAACTGAGGTAGCTACTCCGGCTCAGCCCATAGGGCCGGTGGCCGCCTCCCGTTGGAGGAGGCGGAGCTTCGTGGTCGCGTGCAATCTCGAACAGCCGCTCTCCGCGCCCAAAGCGTGTCTCTTGTCCTGGGGTCAAGCAGCCCGCCAATGGCTCCTTAATGCGTGCCCTTTTCTGGAACATCCGAGGCTTCGGCCATGATGGTCGACGCCGCCAACTCCTAGAATACATGCGATATGAACGCATTGACATAATCGCCATCAAGGAAACCATGCACACTGAATTCTCTCTTCCTGAGCTTGATTGGCTGAGCTCCCACCTTTTTGCATGGCAATGGCTCCCTTCACTACTGGAATCAGCAGATTTGCCGTCTGCCGACTCTTTGTCGTCAGCTATCGGACGGCAAAGAAAGGATTTGCCATCAGCCACAAGAAAACGGATAGCAAAGAGGTAGCAGACGGGAACAGAAGGCTTTGTCATCAGCATATATTTGTCGTCCTCTAGCGGACGGCAAAGAGGGTGGGTGGCGGGCTTGCGAGGACGACCTAACGACTATTTTTCTTTGCCGTCTGCTGGTTGACGGCAAAATTTCTTTGCCGTCCACCAGCAGACGGCAAAGAAAATGGCTGTTAGGTCATCCGTTTCCCACCGGCCCCACCCCAGTAGGTACGCTCTTTGCCGTCTTCTAGAAGATGGCAAAGAGGTGTGACCTACTAGCCAAAAAGGGGGCCGCGCCTGCGCCCCCACCCATCTCTCTGTCCGTTCTCTCTCTCCCCTGCCCGAGCCGCCACCCCTCACCCCTGCCGCCGCCCCTAACCCGCGCCGCCACCCTCGTCGCCGGCTGCCCCGCCCCGCCCGCCCGGCCACGCCACCCCCATCCCGAGTCGCCGGCCGCCCCGCAACGCCCCGCCCCCATCCCAAGCCGCCGCCGCCCGGCCACATCGCACCGCTCGGCCCCGCCCCTCCACTGCCCTGCCCCTCATTGTGGTGAGTTTTTTTCTGTTTTTTAGATTTATTTTATGTTTTTTTACTTTAGGTTAGGTTAGTTTATTTTAGGTTATTTAGTTTAGTTTAGGTTATTTAGTTTATTTTAGGTTACATTTAGTTTATAGTTTTGTTTAGGTTTTTTTTTTGTTTTTTAGAATAATCAATAAAGATGAAAAAAAGGAAAAGAAGAAGAGGAAGAAGAAGAATAAGAACAAAGAACAATAAGTAGTAGAAGAAGAAGATGAAAAAAAGAAGTAGGAAAAGGGGGTGCCCGGGGACGAGCGGGTTAATTAGGGGGTTCCTCGGTGTCGATGGAACCCTAAATAGCAAGTATCGTCGGTGCGAGATACATGTGGCTGTCGGTGTTGAACACTACATTCATGTCCCACAAGTGACGCCGACGTCCGGCGTCCCAACGCAACTGTTCTCGGAGTGGATGGCGGTCGAACACCATCGCGAATTTTCCTGGCAGCCTCTGCGATGACAATTAAAAGGCAAGTGTTGAAACTTGAAACACCCAAACTGACTCAAGTCGGTTTGGTTGTTTGAAATTTCAAAACTTGGCTTTAATCCTCATCGCAGAGGGTGCCAGACAAATTCACGATGGTGTTCGACCGTCATCGGCCACCAAAACTATTGTTGCGGGACGCCGGGCGCCGGCTTCACTTGTGGAATGTGGATCTAGTGTTCAACGCCGAGCGCCACATGTATCTCGCATGGATGATACTTGCTATTTAGGGTTCCATCGATGCCAAGGACCCCCTAACCCGCTCATCCTGTTGTCAATATTTAGTTAGGTCGACGGAAGAAACAAAATTGCTATGTTACTCATCTTTGGATTTAAATGTGCAGTTATTTCGTCGCTGCGAGGGTCTAGTGTTCGACGAGCTCCGCCCCTGCGTTCGTTGGTGAGCACAAATGACATCTTGTAACACCCCGGATGTGACTTTCCCAATATGTATTCCAACTCTTGCTGTTTCCGGCCTTAAGTTATTTTGTTTTCTTGGGTTCAGGTCTTTGTCTCCATGTGTTGTTATCGTTTTCATGAATCTCATATCATGTCATCATGTGCATTGCATTTGCATACGTGTTCATCTCATGCATTCGAGCATTTCCCCGTTGTCCGTTTTGCGTTCCGGTGCTTCGTTCTCCTCCGGTGGTCATTTCTACCTTTCTTTCATGTGTGGGGATTAAACATTTCCGGATTGGACCGAGACTTTCCAAGCGGCCTTGGTTTACTACCGGTAGACCGCCTGTCAAGTTTCGTATCATTTGGACTTCGTTTGATACTCCAACGGTTAACCGAGGGACCGAAAAGGCCTCGTGTGTGTTGCAGCCCAACACCCCTCCATTTTGGCCCAAAACCCACCAAAACCCTCTCCATCATCTAGAGCGTTCGATCACGATCGCGTGGCCGAAAACCGCACCTCATTTGGACCCTCCTAGCTTCCTCTATGCGTATATATACACCACCCTCCCGAAATTCGCGGTTCACCTCGTCCCTAACCCTAGATCCACCTACTTCGCGCGCCGGCGGACATTTTTCTGCCCGGCCGGATACGTCCGAAGTCGCGCCGCCGCGTCCGCACCAATCAACGAGTGACACGTGTCACCGTACCTCGCTGCCACCGCTTCGGCCCGGGAGGCCCGCATCTGGCCCCCGAGGCCCATCCGGATCGCCGCCGCTCGCCTTCATCCTCCTCCACTCCGGCACGCCGCGCCGCCGTGGGATCCACGCCGGTCGCAGAGTTCGCCGTCGGCCGGAGCAAGCCCGCCGCGCCTCCTCGTCGCTCCGGCTCCGGCGACCCGCCGCCCAACGCCGGCGCCGCGCCCGGGCCCGCGCACGCCTCCCTGCCACCCATCGGCGCCCCGGCAAGTCCCCCCTCGAGCGAACCCCTCCCTCCGGCGAACAGGATTCCGGCGGACCTCCATTTTCGGCGAGACCTCGAGCTGCTACAGTAACCACGATCCCGATCCAGATCCGGATCCCGTCTCGGTTGATTTTCCGTCCCCGAAACCCTAATAATTTGCATATTTCATCATGCTCTATCTCCGTATCCGTAGCTCCGTTTTGGGCATATAGCATATCAAAATGTTCGTCTCAGAGAGTACATCATTTCATTCCATTGCATCATTTTCATTTGAGTTCATCTTGATGCCCGAAATGCTGTTAGAAGAGTGCTACTTGAGATAATTGTCAGATTTGCTGCTCCTTTTAGATATTTGTCATTTTTGCCATGATTATTGTGTGCATGATATGCCCATGAGCTCTACATATGTTTTGTTAAGGCTTTTGCCATATTTCCAGTGGTGCAACCCATGTAATTTTGTGATGTGTGTGGTGACTAGCACAAGCATGCAAAGTGAGGTACTTGGTAATTCTGGTTTCAGGGACTTAGCATTTCCACTAAGTCCTTGAGCTGTTTATCTCATGTTGCCATATGGTCATGTTGTTACTTAGTGATCCGTGCCTCTTTTGAGGATGATCATTAAGGATGTTTTATTAATCTTGTAGTGCTCTATCCATCCATGTCTTTGTTTGCAATTATGGAGCACCCTAGCTTGAGTCAATCGAGCTCTACTTTTTCTACTTCGTAAATCTGGGCAGATTGTCTACTTGTTAGCGATTTTGCCGAGGATGTTGTAGTTGATCCGTGCTTGCTATGCTATTGTTCTTCCTATTTCTAACTTGCATTTTTTGTATTCTTGATGGATGTATGCTTAGCTTGTCATGACTTGCCCCATAGTGAGTGCATCGAGCTCGTAAACATGCCTACTTGATATCTGTTTTCAGCATGCTCCAGTTTTCACTAAGTCTGAGAACTGATTATGTTTTTTCCAGGTTCACATGCTTGCAATTGTATTTTCTGATCCATTTTGGCTCAAGGTCACTAAGGGACTTTTGTTAAGCTCATTGAGTAGCTCCATGCCATGCTTTACTTTGCCATGTTCAGGTCCTGTAGCATATAGTGTTGTTGCTCCAAATGTGCTACCTGATCTGAAATTCCACACAAGTGTTAATTTCACTAAGTCTGAAATCTGTTTGCCATATGCATTTTTGCCATGCTTGTTTGAACCTGTTAATAGATGAATTGGCCATAGCTCATTGCTAGACTTTTGTTAAGCATCATGAATTCATCCCTGCCATGTATCTTGTTGTCATGTTTGAATGCTATAACATGTTCATCTTATTGCATTTAGATGGCTACTTGCTGTAAATCGCAGAACGTGGCCATATTTGAATTGCTTGCCATTTCCAAACCGTAACTCCGATTCCGGCATTCTTTATATCATTTTGAAGCGATTTCATCTCATCTTTCCAGTGGCACACTTGGATTTCCATGTTGAGGCCAGGTTCATGCATCCCTTGTCAAATCTTGCATGTGCATCCTGCATCGCATCCCGCATAGCATACCATCTTTGCATCATATTGTTTGAGCTTTGCACGTGGTTGATTGTGTTTCGTTTGCTTGTTTGTCTTGTTTGGGTAGAGCCGGGAGACGAGTTCGCTAACAAGGAGCCCGTTGAGTTTGCTTTCGAGGATCCAGTCAACTCTGACAACTTTACAGGCAAGATGATCATACCCTCGAAATCACTACTATCTTTGCTTTGCTAGATGCTCGCTCTTTTGCTATGCCAATGCTACGATGCCTACCACTTGCTTTCAAGCCTCCCAAATTGCCATGTCAAACCTCTAACCCACCATGTCCTAGCAAACCGTTGATTGGCTATGTTACCGCTTTGCTCAGCCCCTCTTTTAGCGTTGCTAGTTGCAGGTGAAGATTGGAGACCGTTCCTTGTTGGAACATTATTGACTTGTTGGGATATCATTATATTATCTTGTTATCTTAATGCATCTATATACTTGGTAAAGGGTGGAAGGCTCGGCCTCTCGCCTAGTGTTTTGTTCCACTCTTGCCGCCCTAGTTTCCGTCATATCGGTGTTATGTTCCCGGATTTTTGCGTTCCTTACGCGGTTGGGTTATAATGGGAACCCCTTGATAGTTTGCCTTGATTAAAGCTTTTCCAGCAATGCCCAACCTTGGTTTTACCATTTACCACCTAGCCTCTTTTTCCCTTGTGTTTCCGGAGCCCGAGGGTCATCTTATTTTAGCCCCCCCCGGGCCAGTGCTCCTCTGAGTGTTGGTCCAAACTAGAGTCCTGTGCAGCGCCCCCTCGGGGAAACTCGAGGTTTGGTTTTAGTTGTATGGAGAGCTCATCTGAGTGTGCCCTGAGAACGAGATATGTGCAGCTCCTATCGGGATTTGTCGGCACATTCGGGCGGTGTTGCTGGTCTTGTTTTAACATGTCGAAGTGTCTTGAAGAACCGAGGTACCGAGTCTGATCGGAACATCTCGGGAGTAGGTCTATTCCTTCGTTGACCGTGAGAGCTTGTCATGGGCTAATTTGGGACTCTCCTGCAGGGATTTGAACTTTCGAAAGCTGTGCCCGCAGTTATGGGCAGATGGGAATTTGTTAATGTCCGGTTGTAGATAACTTGAACCTTAACTTAATTAAAATGAATCAACTGAGTGTGTTACCGTGATGGCCTCTTCTCGGCGGAGTCCGGGGAATGTACACGGTGTTGGAGTAATGCTTGCGCAGGTTGCCCTCTAGTTTCTCGCTCGCGCTTTGCCTCCTCTTCTCGCTCTCTCTTGCGAACAGGATAGCCACTATATTTGCTAGTCGCTTGCTGCAGCTCCACATATTTACCTTGCATTACCTATAAGCTTAAATAGTCTTGATCGCGAGGGTGCGAGATTGCTGAGTCCCTATGGCTCACAGATTACTATTACACCAGATGCAGGGCCTGATGATTCCGCTCCAGGTGATGCGCTCGAGCTCAAGTGGGAGTTCGACGAGGACTCTCAACGTTACTATGTTTCTTTTCCTGATGATCAGTAGTGGTGCCAAGTAGGGGGTGATCGGGACCGTCTCGCTTGTTGGGTTATCTTTTATTTTGGCACCGTAGTCGGGCCATGAGTGTTTGGATGATGTAATGTTATTTATGTACTTGTTTGACATGGCGAGTGTAAGCCAACTATGTTATCTCCCCTTTATTATCTATATTACATGGGATGTTGTGAAGATTGCCTAACATGCGACATATGCCTTCAGTGCGATTTTGCCTCTAAGTCGTGCCTCGACACGTGGGAGATATAGCCGCATCGAGGGTGTTACAAGTTGGTATCAGATCCTTCCCCGACCTTAGGAGCCCCATTGCTTGATCGTTTTTAGCGGCCGAGTTGTGTCTAGAATAATGTTTTGAGTCATTTAGGAATTATATATCGGAGAGTTTAGGAATTTGTTTTTACTTCCCAGTCTCCTCATCGCTCTGCTAAGGCATCCTGATGTAGAGTTTTAACTCTTCTCTTCTCAAATGTCACTAAATTCTTTTTTAGGATCACGCGGTTATCTTGGAATCGTTCTGATGGTTTTATGACGAGAACATTGTCTTGGTGCCTCCTGTCAGGGGTTTTGTGGAAATGTCCCAGGGAGTTGAGCTCTGAGGTGTTGTCGTCATAATTTTATCGTTGCGGTTCTGGAATACCTGAGTCTAGTACGCTGACATCGAAAATCTCTTTTATGCAGTTCGTTGGTGAGATAACCTCGACGCCACCCAGTACTAGGGCGGGAGTTCGGGAGTATCACCATAACTTGTATAACGGATGCTTTTCGAAGGTTGAGGTAGATGGTTTCCGATGTTTTTCTCGGTTATGTGTTGAAGGATGGATACAGCTGGATGTAGGATTTGCTAGATTTGGGTGAGATATTATGCTTCCCCTCTATCCCCAACACCTGATTGCATAACCGGAAAGGTTCGGGAGTTTCATAGGTGGGAATTCTTGTAGCTCTAGTTCTTCTTCCACGGATATTTGGTTTGAGATTGGGATTTCTTACCGAGTATTCGTTCTTGATCCGTACCTTGTTGATTTATTTCTCTACCTAAATTCTAAGTGGCTTCTCAATTTATGGATATGTGACCATTTCAAGAGGAATGCGTTCGTTCATTTTGTTCAGATGTGAAGACTATATGTTGCAATTTTCATTCCGTTGGATTCAGCTTCATTTATCTGTCTATGTGCTAACGGTGGTCAACCTCTTCAGGATGTCTCCCGCTAAGAGCACCAGTCAGAATCAGAATCAAGATCCGCCACCACCTCCACCTCCTCCGGAGGCATGGCAAGCTGTGATGGCCGCAACCAATGCAAATACACAGTTGATCATGCAAATTCTCCAAGAGCGCAATCAAGGCAACCAAGGGAACCAAGGCAACAATCAGAATCACTTTGCTACACTCAACCAGTTCCTTGCTAACGAGCCAAAGACTTTCAGCAATTGTGTTGAGGCAACCGATGCTGACCATTGGCTTGTGGATCTGTGCAAGCATTTCGAGTGCAGTAACGTCAGGCCTGAGGACTTTGTCAAGTTCGCTTCTTTCCAACTCAAAGATCGAGCTGCAAAATGGTTCCAGCAGTACAAGGATTCCAGAGGTGGACATGTGATCACTTGGGATGAATTCCGTCAAGATTTCAGAGCTCACCATATCCCCCAGAGCGTGGTTGAAAGCAAGCGTAAGGAATTTCGCAACCTGAAGCAAGGCTCTTTGTCTGTCTATGACTACAACAAGTTGTTTCAGAAGCTCGCCCGCTTTGCCAAGCAGGACGTAGCTGATGAGAAGGGCATGATATACCAGTTCAGAGGTGGTATCAGAGAAGAAATCCAGCTAGCTCTTGTTCTCTTTGAGCCCTTGAGGTACGATGAGTTCTACAACATGGCACTGAAGCAAGAGGCCGCTCAACTGAGGTGTGATGCTTCCAAGAAGCGAGTTAGAGATGTTACTCCTTCTTCCTCTACTCAAGTGGCCAAGCAGCAGAAGTATTGGCTTCCTCCTCCTCTGTTTCGTCAACCGTATCAGCACAAGAGCAAAGGTGGCAGTGGATCTTCCCACCCACCCAACCCTAGCTTTCAGAACAAGACTTCGTCTCAAGCTCCAAGATCGAGTGCTCCGTATCACCGTCCGCTTTCAGAGGTCATGTGCAACAAGTGCAAACAGAAGGGTCACTATGCCAACAAGTGTCTCAACCAGAGGCGTCTTCCTCCTCCTCCTCCTGTGAGATCGGCAAGTACAGCTGTGGTCAAGCATAACCCCAAGTACGCCAAGGTCAATATGGTGAATGCAGCTTAGGCAGAGGATTCATCAGATGTCATCATGGGTAACCTTCCTGTTAACGATATCCCTGCAAAAGTTCTTTTTGACACTAGTGCATCGCATTGTTTCATTTCCAAACCTTTTGCATCGAAGTCTGAGTGTGATTATCAGTATCTGCAAAATTCCTTGCAAATCGTGTCACCGGGCAAGCAAATGACAGCTAATTTCTACGTCCCGGATATTACTATCACGTTGGGCGACTACAAATTTCTAGCTTCTCCTATTGTTCTGGGTGACTCGGATATTGATCTTATTCTTGGAATGGATTGGCTTTCTAAGCACAAGGCGCATCTTGATTGTGCCGCCAGGCAGATTCAATTGACTCATTCGTCTGAGGATGTAATTGTCTTTGCCGCTCGTGATGATACCATCCGTCTGTTTTCTCTCAATGAGAAGGGTGAACTGGATGCTATCTCACAAATTCCAGTCGTTTGCAAATATCAAGACGTCTTTCCAGAAGAGCTTCCAGGAATGCCTCCCCACCGGCCAGTTGAATTCGTCATTGATCTTGAGCCTGGCACGGAACCTGTGTGCAAGCGTCCTTACAAGCTCGGACCTGAAGAGTTGAAGGAGCTGAAGAAGCAACTCGATATTCAAGAGAGAATGGGTCTCATCCGGCCTAGTTCTTCTTCGTGGGGTTGTGGTGTTCTTTTTGTGAAGAAAAAGGATGGAACAGACCGACTTTGTGTTGATTACCGTCCATTGAACAAGAAGACCATCAAGAACAAATACCCACTTCCCAACATCAACGAGCTATTCGAACAACTCAAAGGTGCCCATGTATTCTCCATGCTTGATCTCCGTATGGGTTATCATCAGATTCGAATCCGTGAGCAAGATATTCCCAAGATGGCTTTCAGGACAAGCTATGGGTCATATGAATACACTGTCATGTCTTTTGGCCTCGTCAACGCTCCTCCGCCTTTCTCTCGCATGATGAACTTCATCTTCAACGCCCACACCAATGACTTCGTTTTGGTCTATCTCGACGACATTCTGGTTTTCTCGAAGAACAAGGAAGATCATGCCAAGCACTTGCGTTTGGTACTTGATAAGCTGAGGGAACATCAGTTCTACGCCAAGTTCTCCAAGTGCGAATTTTGGCTCGATGAGGTTCTTTATATTGGCCATATCATCTCTGCCAAGGGCATTACCGTGAATCCTGAGAAGGCATCTGCAATTGTGAATTGGGAACCTCCTCAGAACGTGAAGCAACTCCGTAGCTTCCTCGGTCTCGCAAGCTATTGCCGAAGATTCGTTGAAAACTTTTCCAAGATCGCGAAGCCTCTCTCAAATCTTCTCCAGAAGAACATCAAGTACGTTTGGTCTTCGGAGTGTGACATTGCTTTCAACACTTTGAAAGAGAAATTAATCACTGCTCCAGTTCTGACTTCGCCTGATGAATCCAAGCCGTACGAGGTCTTTTGTGATGCCTCTCTTCAAGGTCTTGGCGCAGTGTTGATTCAAGAGAAGAAAGTTGTTGCTTATACCTCTCGCCAGTTGAAGCCCAATGAAAAGAACTACCCCACTCATGATCTCGAGTTGGCGGCAGTTGTGCATGCTCTTTTGACTTGGAGACATCTCTTATTGGGAAGGAAAGTGGACATCTTCACTGATCACAAGAGTCTCAAGTACATCTTCACTCAGCCTATTCTCAACCTCATGCAAACTCGATGGGTCGAAATGATTCAAGAGTATAATCCGAGTATCGAGTATACTCTAGGCAAGGCCAATGTGATTGCTGACGCATTAAGCAGGAAAGCTTACTGCAACAGTCTGATTCTCAAGCCTTATCAACCCAAGCTTTGTGAAGCTTTCCGCAAACTTAATCTGCAAGTTGTTCCTCAAGGTTTCCTCGCCAACCTTCAAGTCTCTCCTACCTTGGAAGACCAGATTCGCCAAGCTCAGCTTCTTGATGCTATGGTGAAAAAGGTGAAGATTGGGATTGCCAAGAGTCAACCCAAGTACAAGTGCTACCGCCTTGATGACAAGGATACTCTCTTCTTCGAGGATCGTATTGTTGTACCCAAAGGTGACCTCCGTAAAGTGATCATGAACGAGGCTCACAATTCTCTCCTCTCCATCCACCCTGGGAGCACAAAGATGTATCAGGACGTCAAGCAGGCTTATTGGTGGACTCGAATAAAGCGCGAGATTGCTCAGTTCGTGAATGAATGTGATGTCTGCAGAAGAGTGAAGGCAGAACACCAAAGGCCAGCTGGTCTCCTCCAACCTCTTGCCATTCCAGAATGGAAGTTTGACCACATTGAAATGGACTTCGTGACTGGGTTTCCAAAGTCCAAACGTGGCAATGATGCTATATTCATTGTCATCGACAAACTCACCAAAGTGGCTCACTTTCTGCCTATCAAAGAGTCTATCACTGCAGCTCAATTGGCGGAACTCTATACCTCTCGAATTGTCTCTCTGCACGGTATTCCACAAGTGATCTCTTCAGACCGTGGCAGCATCTTTACCTCCAAGTTTTGGGATTCTTTTCAAAAGGCCATGGGCACCAACATCCGCTTCAGCACAGCTTTCCATCCTCAAACTAGCGGTCAAGTCGAGCGTGTCAACCCGATTCTTGAAGATATGCTTAGGTCTTGTGTGATCTCCTTGGGCATGAAGTCGGAGGATTGTCTTCCTTATGCTGAATTCTCCTACAACAACAGTTTTCAAGCAAGTTCGGGCAAGGCCCCATTTGAAATTCTGTATGGAAGGAAGTGTCATACCCCTCTCAACTGGTCTGAAACCAGTGAACGTCAGCTTCTCGGAAATGACTTAATCACAGAGGCAGAGGAAATGTGCAAAGTCATTCGAGACAAGCTCAAAGCAGCCCAATCCCGTCAGAAGAGCTACTATGATAGTACGCACCGTGATTTGGCTTTCGAGATCGGAGATCATGTTTACCTCCGTGTCTCTCCTATGAAAGGTACTCGTCGATTCGGTATCAAAGGGAAGCTTGCCCCAGATACGTGGGACCTTTCAAGATTGTCAGCAAGAGAGGCGATCTCGCCTATCAACTCGAGCTTCCTTCAAACTTTGCAAATGTTCATGATGTGTTCCATGTCTCTCAGCTCCGAAAGTGCTTCAAGACTCCTGACCGCACCGTCAACTTCGAGGACATTGAGCTCCAAGAAGATCTCTCATATCATGAGCATCCAGTTGCTATTCTTGAAGAGACTGAACGCAAGACTCGCAACAAGTCAATCAAATTCCTCAAAGTCAAGTGGTCACACCATTCCGACCGTGAAGCTACCTGGGAACGCGAGGATCACCTCCGTTCTAAGTACCCGGCGTTCTTTCAGTCCTAGATCTCGGGACGAGATCCTTTCGTAGTGGTGGAGTGTTGTAACACCCCGGATGTGACTTTCCCAATATGTATTTCAACTCTTGCCGTTTTCGGCCTTAAGTTATTTTGTTTTCTCGGGTTCGGGTCTTTGTCTCCGTGTGTTGTTATCGTTGTCATGCATCTCATATCATGTCATCATGTGCATTGCATTTGCATACGTGTTCATCTCATGCATTCGAGCATTTTCCCTGTTGTCCGTTTTGCATTCCGGTGCTTCGTTCTCCTCCGGTGGTCATTTCTACCTTTATTTCGTGTGTGGCGATTAAACATTTCCGGATTGGACCGAGACTTGCCAAGTGGCATTGGTTTACTACCGGTAGACCGCCTCTCAAGTGTCGTATCATTTGGACTTCGTTTGATACTCCAACGGTTAACCAAGGGACCGAAAAGGCCTCGTGTGTGTTGCAGCCCAACACCCCTCCATTTTGGCCCAAAACCCACCAAAACCCTCTCCATCATCTAGAGCATTCAATCACGATCGCGTGGCCGAAAACCGCACCTCATTTGGACTCTCCTAGCTCCCTCTATGCCTATATATACACCACCCTCCCGAAATTCGCAGTTCACCTCGTCCCTAACCCTAGATCCACCTACCTCGCGCGCCGGCGGACATTTTTCTGTCCGGCCGGATACGTCCGAAGACGCGCCGCCGCGCCCACACCAATCGGCGAGTGACACGTGTCACCGTACCTCGCTGCCGCCGCTCCGGCCCGGGAGGCCCGCATCTGGCCCCCGAGGCCCATCCGGATCGCCGCCGCCCGCCTTCGTCCTCCTCCACTCCGGCACGCCGCGCCACCGTGGGATCCGCGCCGGTCGCAGCCTTCGCCGCCGGCCGGAGCAAGCCCGCCACGCCTCCTCGTCGCTCCGGCTCCGGCAACCCGCCGCCCAACGCAGGCGCCGCGCCCAGGCCCGCGCACGCCTCCCTACCACCCATCGGCGCCCAGGCAAGTCCCCTCTCTGGCGATCCCCTCCCTCCAGCGAACAGGATTCTGGCGGACCTCCATTTTCGGCGAGACCTCGAGCTGCTATAGTAACCACGATCCCGATCCAGATCTGGATCCGGATCCCGTCTCGGTTGACTTTCCGTCCCCGAAACACTAATAATTTGTATTTTTCATCATGCTATATCTCCGCATCTGTAGCTCCGTTTTGGGCATATAGCATATCAAAATGTTCGTCTCAGAGAGTACATCATTTCATTCCACTGCATCATTTTCATTTGAGTTCATCTTGATGCCCGAAATGCTGTTAGAGGAGTGCTACTTGAGATAATTGTCAGATCTGCTGCTCCTTTTAGATATTTGTCATTTTGCCATGATTATTGTGTGCATGATATGCCCATGAGCTCTACATATGTTTTTTTTAATGTTTTGCCATCTTTCCAGTGGTGCAACCCATGTATTTTTGTGATGTGTGTGGTGACTAGCACAAGCTTGCAAAGTGTGGTACTTGGTAATTCTGATTTCAGGGACTTAGCATTTCCACAAAGTCCTTGAGCTGTTTATCTCATGTTGTCATATGTTCATGTTGTTACTTAGTGATCCGTGCCTCTTTTGAGGATGATCATTAAGGATGTTTTGTTAATCTTGTAGTGCTCTATCCATCCGTGTCTTTGTTTTAAATTATGGAGCACCCTAGCTTGAGTCAATCGAGCTCTACTTTTGCTACTTCGTAAATCTGGGAAGATTGTCTACTTGTTAGCGATTTTGTCGAGGATGTTGTAGTTGATCCGTGCTTGCTATGCTATTGTTCTTGCCATGTCTAGCTTGCATTTTGTGTATTCTTGATGGATATATGCTTAGATTGTCATGACTTGCCCCGTAGTGAGTGCATCGAGCTCGTAAACATGCCTACTTGATATCTGTTTTCAGCATGCTCCAGTTTTCACTAAGTATGAGAACTGATTATGTTTTTGCCATGTTCACATGCTTGCAATTGTATTTTCTGATCCCTTTTGGCTCAAGGTCACTAATGGACTTTTGTTAATATCTTTGAGTAGCTCCATGCCATGCGTTACTTTTCCATGTTCAGGTCCTGTAGCATATAGTTTTGTTGCTCCAAAGTGTGCTACCTGATCTAAAATTCCAAACAAGTGTTAATTTCACTAAGTCTGAAATTTGTTTGCCATATGCATTTTTGCCATGCTTGTTTGAACCTGTTAATGGATGAATTGGCCGTATCTCAGTGCTAGACTTTTGTTAAGAATCATGAATGCATCCCTGCCATGTATATTGTTGTCATGTTTGAATGCTGTAGCATGTTCATCTTATTGCATTTAGATGGCTACTTGCTGTAAAACGCAGAACGTGGCCATATTTGAATTGCTTGCCATTTCCAAACCGTAACTCCGATTCCGGCGTTCTTTATATCATTTTCAAGCGATTTCATCTCATCCTTCTAGTGGCACACTTGGATTTCCAAGTTGAGTCAAGGTTCATGCATCCCTTGTCAAATCTTGCATATGCATCCCGCATCGCATCCCGCATAGCATACCATCTTTGCATCATATTGTTTGAGCTTTGCACGTGGTTGATTGTGTTTCGTTTGCTTATTTGTCTTGTTTGGGTAGAGCCGGGAGACGAGTTCGCTAACGAGGAGCCCGTTGAGTTTGCTTTCGAGGATCCAGTCAACTCTGACAACTTTGCAGGCAAGATGATCATACCCTCGAAATCACTACTATCTTTGCTTTGCTAGATGCTCACTCTTTTGCTATGCCAATGCTACGATGCCTACCACATGCTTTCAAGCCTCCCAAATTTCCATGTCAAACCTCTAACCCACCATGTCCTAGCAAACCGTTGATTGGCTATGTTACCGCTTTGCTCAGCCCCTCTTATAGCGTTGCTAGTTGCACGTGAAGATTGGAGACCGTTCCTTGTTGGAACATTATTGACTTGTTGGGATATAATTATATTATCTTGTTATCTTAATGCATCTATATACTTGGTAAAGGGTGGAAGGCTTGGCCTCTCGCCTAGTGTTTTGTTCCACTCTTGCCGCCCTAGTTTCCGTCATATCGGTGTTATGTTCCCGGATTTTTGCGTTCCTTACGCGGTTGGGTTATAATGGGAACCCCTTGATAGTTCACCTTGATTAAAGCTTTTCCAGCAATGCCCAACCTTGGTTTTACCATTTTCCACCGAGCCTCTTTTTCCCTTGGGTTTCCGGAGCCCGAGGGTCATCTTATTTTAGCCCCCCCGGGCCAGTGCTCCTCTGAGTGTTGGTCCAAACTAGAGTCCTGTGCAGCAGCCCCTCGGGGAAACTCGAGGTTTGGTTTTAGTTGTATGGAGAGCTCATCTGAGTGTGCCCTGAGAACGAGATATGTGCAGCTCCTATCGGGATTTGTCGGCACATTCGGGCGGTGTTGCTGGTCTTGTTTTAACCTGTCGAAGTGTCTTGAAGAACCGAGGTACCGAGTCTGATCGGAACGTCTCGGGAGGAGGTCTATTCCTTCGTTGACCGTGAGAGCTTGTCATGGGCTAAGTTGGGACTCCCCTGTAGGGATTTGAACTTTCGAAAGCCGTGCCCGCGGTTATGGGCAGATGGGAATTTGTTAATGTCCGGTTGTAGATAGCTTGAACCTTAACTTAATTAAAATGAATCAACTGAGTGTGTTTCCGTGATGGCCTCTTCTCGGCGGATTCCGGGAAATGGACACGGTGTTGGAGTAATGCTTGCGCAGGTTGCCCTCTAGTTTCTCGCTCGCGCTTTGCCTCCTCTTCTCGCTCTCTTTTACGAACAGGATAGCCACTATATTTGCTAGTCGCTTGCTGCAGCTCCACATATTTACCTTGCCTTACCTATAAGCTTAAATAGTCTTGATCACGAGGGTGCGAGATTGCTGAGTCCCTGTGGCTCATAGATTACTATTACACCAGATGTAGGGCCTGATGATTCCGTTCTAGGTGACGCGCTCGATCTCAAGTGGGAGTTCGACGAGGACTCTCAACGTTACTATGTTTCTTTTCCTGATGATCAGTAGTGGTGCCCAGTTGGGGGTGATCGGGACCGTGTCTCTTGTTGGGCTATCTTTTATTTTGGCACCGTAGTCGGGCCATGAGTGTTTGGATGATGTAATGTTATTTATGTACTTGTTTGATGTGGTGAGTGTAAGCCAACTATGTTATCTCCCCTTTATTATCTATATTACATGGGATGTTGTGAAGATTGCCTAACTTGCGACATATGCCTTCAATGCAATTATGCCTCTAAGTCGTGCCTCGACACATGGGAGATATAGCCGCATCAAGGGTGTTACACATCTCCTCCTCCCCCTTCATTTGCTCTGTTTCAGTCTTCGTGCCGATGAAACTTGCTAGCTATAGGCGTCAATCATCAGTATGCGTAACCACTATTCGTCTCCCATTCGAAGGGATTACATCTATAAATATGCATGCATTTGCATATTTATAATCATGATTCTTTCGAATTGTCCAATGTTATCCGTGGACACCCCAAGTATATGTAGATTGGGTTCGTTTTCCCATATGCTCTACTCTGGATTCGATGTAGAATTTCGTCAGTGCCTCCCTGTTGTTCTCCGGGTACACATCCTCTCTGCTTATTGCCAAGACGTGTATCAGGAGGACAGCGGGGAGGTGCTGCCGAAATTTTGCATCCGATCTGGAGCAGATCATGGGAAAACGAACCCAATCTACACATACTCGGGTGGGATTAGGACCTATCTTTACCTATTAGCGTGTAGGTTGCACGGACGTAATAAAACTGACAAACTCCATTAACTGATGGATATGGTTTGCTTAATTATGTATATATTTCTTGTGTGTCCAGTAGGAAGTCAATATGAGTGATCGTGCATGGATGTACACCGGTTACACTAGTCAGAAAGTTTGGACCGAGGAATGGTTAACAAAAACCAAGGGGTTTGTTAGAGCTGCATTTGCAAATGGCCAGGAATTAAGCTAGTGCCCCTGTGCCCGTTGCGACAACTATAAAAAGAGGGACGAGCTTGAAATAGTAAAGACCTGCAAAAGTTTGGTTTTACGCCTTGTTACATGGTCTAGGCATTACATGGTGAGTCTGCCCAACGTGCCAGAGCCGAGGTGGTTCATCGTCGCAGCGACGAGCATGGTACCGGGGTTGCAGACATGGTGCAAGACTTTGACGATTCTCGTGATTCGAATGAGGAGATGGAGGAATCTGCAAAGGCCTTCACTGAAATGTTGGAGTCCTCAAAACGTCCTCTCCACGAGCATGCTGAGCTTTGTCAGCTGGATGCCATCTCACAAATAATGGCTTTGAAGGCTCAATTCAACTTGGGCAGAGAATGCTATGACATGATGATGATAGTATTCGGACGATTGCTACCCAGAGGCTATGTGCTACCTCCAAACCTGTACCAGTCAGAGAAAATCCTCCATGCTCTTAAGATGCCCCATGAGAAGATACATGCCTATGAGAAAGGATGTGTCTTAATTAGGCTTCAGTATGAGGACTTGAACTATTGTCCCATTTGCAATTCTTCCAGGTATGTTGTGGTAGAAAACGTTATGGGTGAGAAGACACAGACCAAAATACTGTTGACACACGAACACGTCACGTGTACCCTCGACGCCGGGGGTGATGCACCGCAGCTCACGTCGAAGGAGACCCGACCGACAGCGCGATACGCAAGACAGTCGACGGGCGCTTTTGCAGACCCGAAAACCCCACACCCCCGAGAGGGACCCCGTCAGGGAGTGCGGCGGCTATGGGCTGCCCTAGGTCGATTCGCTCGCCCCTAGAGCCTCGGGATTCGCAGCTCTCAAACACGAAGAACAGCGAAGAACGAGATAGAAAAACGGTGGAGAGATAAAATGTAGATGAAAAAGTAGTATATTGATTTGTTCGATTTTGTGTTGTTCAATCGGCCGTCACCCCCAACATATATAAGAGGCGTCTGGACTTTCCGTACAAGTAAAGGATTCATCTAGGCCTTCCTTACAAGAAAAATTATATCAATTCACGTCCTAGAGTCCTAATTCTATTCCAACTCGGATTCAGTCTGAATCTGGCCCAAACTATGTCTTCCTTCTTGCGTGGGCCGCCAGGCTTGCATATGATCTCTGATCGAGACAGCCCAAATATCAAACTTGTGCGCCTCGACGATACGAACAACTCTCATGTTGATCATTTTTTCAAATAAGGCCATCTTGAATACTTTTCGAGGTCATCTTTATCTTTCAGTCGGACTCGGTTTTGCAGTAGACTGGATTATCCGAGACTCGTAGTGAATTTGTAGGCTATATATTATCTCTGATGATGATGACTCCAAAATCAAAATTTACCGTCTTGATGATATGCACAACTTCTGTGTTGAACACTTCTTCATCCAAGGTCATTTTGATAAACTTTCGAGCACATGTTCAATTTCACTCGGACTTGAGCTCATCCACTCGGATATTAGATACTTTCACTCAGATCGTCCGATTGGACTTTTTCACTCGGAAGACAATCTTTCACTCGGATAACTATATTTCCACTCGGATGACTATATTTCCACTCGGATGACTATATTTCCACTCGGAAGGAACTATCTTATTCAATCGGCAAGTTTTCGTCCCGATGGTAATCTTTTCACTCGGAATATTTTCACCTGGACGACAATTTCACTCGGATGACTATATTTCCACTTGGATAATAATAAGTTCATCCGGTCAGCAAACTTTCACTCGACCGTACAATTTCACTCGACCGTAAACTTTCACTCGGATGGTAAACTTTTCACTCGGATTTCCGACTGAAAACATAGTCCGATCTTGATTTGTCTCTCCAGGCCTCATATGATCTCGGATTGAGACGAATTATATATGAAAATCGATCGGCTCGATGAGACTAAACTTTTCCATATTGAAGGTTTTTCGATTCAAGGCTGTATTGATGGCCGAATTACTCGCGCAACCTATCAGACAAGTGTCTGGCACCTCGCGCCATATTTCCGTTGAGGTTCAGTCTGCAGTATATTGCCTCTAACTTTTGCATATGAACTCGGATTGAGATGATTTATATATCAAAATTGTTTGACGAGATGAAGACAATTCCTTAAGAGTGCTCCTTCATCCGAGGTCATCTTAAAGACGTGATTGGCCAAAAACCACTCGGAACATTGAACTATGCCACTCGGAATATAGTTTCGGTCCGTAAGATAAAGTCGAATGAATATAACCGAAACATCAAAGTGGTTCCACTCGGTGACGTGAATATTTTTATGCTGAAAACTCATTTACTCGAGACCATCTTCATTGCAATCTGGATCTTGCCAAAATCAGGTGTCAACACATGCCCCCCTGTTTTTCGGCAAAGCTTGCACGCCGAAAAATAATATGCATAGTGTTTGTTCTAAGGACGGTATCAACACTCCATCGGCCATTTATTTTTCTCAGGGCGATAATTATGTATCGGCCATGTTTGTGCTAAGGGCGATAATCATATATCGGCCATTGCCCACTTAGGCTTCCTGCCACACACTCGGGTGGTACTTCTTCAAATATTTGCCATTGAGAGCTCGAGGTAACAATGCCCCTTGTATTGATTCCACCAAATATGAATTTCCGGGAACAACTCTTGTAATTCTAAAAGGGCCTTCCCAACTTGGAGACCACTTCCCGAATTTTCTATCTCTTGAACCAATCGGCAGAATCACTTTCCAAACGAGATCACCAACTTGAAAATGCTTCAACTTGACTTTCTTATTGTAAGCCCTTGCCACGCTCAACTTATCTCTCTCTATGGCATTCAAAGCAGCCAAACGTTTATCAGAAACCTCATCAATGTTGTCCATCATCAAGTTATAGAAGTCTATTATCGATAAATCATTTTTTTGGCTATTCTCAAAGCATTCAAATTTACTTCCACCGGTAAAACAGCCTCCTGACCATATACTAGCTCATATGGAGTCACTTTCGTAGCACCATGCCTTGAGATTCTATGTGCCCATAATGCCTCAGACAACAAGTCATGCCATCTCCTTGGATTATACTCAATCTTATTCTTGATGAGCTTGATTAAAATTTTATTGCTAGACTCAGCTTGTCCATTAGCTTGGGCATAATATGGAGAGGAATTGAGCAACTTTATGTTATAAGATTCGGCAAACTCTCTGACTTGGTGTGACATGAAAGATGAACCTTGATCTGTAGTTAACGTTTGAGGAATACCGAATCTATGAATAATGTGCTGAGTTATGAATTGAATTACCTCCGTATGCGTCATGTTCTTGAGAGGTACTGCTTCAGACCATTTAGGGAAATAATCGGTTGCCACCAATATGAACCGATGCCCTTTTGAGGAAGACGGATGGATTTGTCCAATGAAATCTAAACCCCAACCTCTGAAAGGCCACGGTTTGATAATAGGATGTAACATAGCAGCAGGAGCCAATTGAATATCACCAAACTTTTGACAAGCTTCACACCCCTTATAATATCTGAAGCAATCATTAATCATAGTCGGCCAATAAAACCCAGCACGTCGCAATAACCATTTCATCTTGGGAGCCGACTGGTGAGTGCCACAAATACCTTCATGTACTTCTCCGATAGCAACTCTTGCTTGGTCCTCATCCAAACACTTTAGAAGAACATCATCGACGGTTCGGCGATAAAGACCATCATCTCTCATTATATACTTGAAAGCCATACACCGAACAACCCCGTCCACCCTTTCACTCGGATTGCACAAGTAATCAACAATGGGCTTCCTCCAGTCGAGATTGTCACCTGCACTAGACTTTTTGTTAATGGACGAATCAGTGGGTTCAGGTTCGGCATCTCCCATATTGGCAAGACAAGACATCGGTCTTTGAGAGATATGAAACATGCCATGATCAACATGATATCCGGATGCTTGTTGTGCCAATTCATTTGCTTTACAATTGTCATGTCTAGATATATGAGCAATGCTAAAGCAATCCAAAGTAGAAATTATATCTAGACATCTATCAAGATAAACATTAAGTGATTCATCCAAACACTGAAAGACTTTGGATATTTGCTGCACCACTAGTAACGAATCACCATAAGCCTCAATATGTGTAGCACCTATAGCAAGTAACATCTCTAGGCCAAATAACAATGCCTCATATTCGGCTTGATTGTTTGTGCAAAAATATTCTAAGCGGCATGAGGCTTCAAAAACAGCACCATGAGGAGATATATAAACAATACCAACACCTTGGCCATTGCTACAAACTGAACCATCAAAGTATAATCTCCATGGTACTAATGAAACAAGGTTCATATCAACATCATGCTTGTTATTAATCCGATGTTCAACAATGAAATTAGCAACAATTTGGCCTTTCATGGATTTTAGAGACTCATAAGCGAAATCATATTCAATCAAAGCATAAGCCCACTTGCCAATTCTACCACTAAGAATTGGCCTATGCAACATGTATTTAATGACATCGGTTTGACAAGCTACTACACAAACACTTGGCACTAAATAATGTCTCAGTTTTGTGCAAGCATAATATAAGCATAGACATAATTTCTCAATAAATGTATACCTTGTCTCTGCGTCCAATAAACGGCGGCCCAAATAAGTGATGGCATGCTCTTTTCCTTCGGTCTCTTGAGTTAGAACAGCACCAATAACTCCTTCCTCTGCTGCAATGTAAAGTCTGAAGGGTTCCCTATGCTTGGGTGCTTTCATCACCGGAGGAGTGCACAAATAATTCTTGATCATATCAAATGCTTCTTGCTGTTTTTCCCCCCAAGTGAAATCAGCATCATTCTTTAACTGAAGGATAGGAGTAAATGCATCAACTTTCCCTGATATATTAGCTATGAACCTTCTCAAATAATTGACCTTGCCAAGGAACTTTTGGATATCTCTCTTGAATGTTGGAGCCTACACCTTCTGTATAGCCTCTATCTTTTTGGGATCAATCTCTATACCATCTTCATGAATAATGAAACCCAAAAACTTGCCAGCTGACACGCCGAAAGCACACTTATAAGGATTCATTTTCAATCCATACTTTTTCATTCTTTCAAAAGATAAACGCAAATCGGCCAAGTGAGATTCAAAAGCATCCGATTTGACAACAATATCATCAATATAAACTTCAAGTATGACACCGAGTAAATCATGAAAAATCAAATTCATAGCCCTTTGATACGTGGCGCCAGCATTTTTTAATCCGAATGTCATCACTGTCCACTCGAATAAACCAAGGAAACCAGGACATCGGAAAGCTGTTTTGTACATGTCCTCTTCGGCCATGAAAATTTGATTGTATCCGACATTACCATCTAGAAAGCTAATAACCTTATGTCCAGAAGCATCATTAATAAGCATATCGGCTATTGGCATAGGATAATCATCTTTGGGTGTAGCCCTATTCAAATCTCTGAAATCAATGCACACCCTCAACTTGCCAGATCCTTTTTTCTCTACTGGGACAATGTTAGAAATCCACTCGGCATACCTACAAGGTTGAATGAAATTAGCTTCAAGCAGTCGACCGATCTCTTCCTTGATCCGGTCATATGTTTTTGGATTAAATTTTCTGGCCGACTGTTTATAAGGTCTAAAACCGTCCTTTATAGGCAACCGATGTTCCACTAGCTCTCGGCTTAACCCTGGCATCTCATGATATTCCCATGCAAAGCAACAAACATATTCTTTCATTAGCTCGATTAACTTAGCCTTACAATCTGCTTTCAAATTCTTGTTTATAAATGTCGGTCGAGTGATTGAACCATCTCCAATATCTACCTCTTCTAACGGATCGGCTGATGTAAAACCTTGTCCAAGTTTATCCATGTCATCCAACTCCTCTATAGACTCATACATATCGTTCTCATTGGACCGATACTTTACAAGACATTTTTGTAACCACTCGGAATTAGGATCCATTTAAACATATCATACCTTGGAGCCGATTGCATTCACTCGGCTTTAAAGAGACGGGCACAAAACCATTCTTGGTTGCGCTGAGAAAATCAAATTCTGATAAGTCACGTCCCGTCAAGCAAGTAGCATTGGGATGTTGCCAATCCACCGATGCATCGGCCAAAGCAACACAGGCCGAGTTATCCGCGTGAATAACTTCCACTTCATCATCAACCCACTCAATCAAAAACTGGTGCATAGTGGATGGCACGCACTGGTTTGCATGAACCCAATCACGGCCTAGTATGATGTTGTAGTTACCTTGCACCTCAGCGACAAAGAATGCAGTAGCCAAAGTTTTGCTTCCGACTGTAAGCTCCACATACATCACACCTTTGGCTTCAGTTTTCTCTTTGCCTACAAATCCATTGAGCACCATATTGGTCTTGATCAATTCTTCATCAGGCAAACCCAATCTCTTGAAGACCGAATGGGGCATAAGATTTACCACAGCACCACCATCAACAAGCATCCGAGTGAGCGGCGACCCATTGATATGACCTCTGAGATATAATGGTTTAAGATGCGTTACTGGTTCTTTTGGCTTCTCGAATATTGCGTTTTTAGGGCCAAAATCCAGCTGAGCCACCTCCCCTTCTTCATCTACAGCACGAAACTCAGCAGGTAAGTAGTACACCATATTGATATCCATACCTTCATGAACCGGCGTAGACTCATAGTCCAACATATCAGCCTCCTCCTTGAGTGCATCCACCAATTCTGAAATTTGTCCGAGTGATGGATAAGTAAGAAGTGTCGCAGAGGATGTCATATCTGTTGCATTGTCCTCCTTTGGTGATGTAGGTATTGCTATGATAGATGTAGAAGCTGCTGTATCTTGTATTTGTTTAGGCCTCCACACTTGTTTTGGTGGAACCATGGGTCGAGTGTCATTGAACAACTTATCCCTTTGTTTCTCGGCCTCCTGTTCTGCCATCTCTTGACTCCTTAACCTCTGTAGTTTCCTCTTTTGTGTCTTTGTTAGCCCTGGAGGACACCACTTTGGCTGAGTGTATTTAGGATCTCTCGTTTTTACTCGGCTGGTGCTTGCTTTATGGTCATTAGCCGAGTGCTTTGCCGCGATAGCAAGTATCGGCTCAGTCGGATTGCTATGCACAATCAGCTGCTGTATGGCGAATGTTTCGATGCCCAAGATAAGTGAGTCGGCATCCATTTTCTCCTTGCCTTTTCCCGACTCAACTGCTGCAACACTTGGTGATTTAACATGCCATTCTTTTCGACTTTCCAGATGCATGAAATTTCCACTCGGGTGCACCTTTTTACTCTGATGGAATCCACTCGGATGAATATCACTCGGATGGAATTCAGTCGGATAGAATCTACTCGGCCACATTTTTTCACTCGGATAGCTTCCACCTGGGTGCATTCTTACACTCGGATAATTTCCATCCAGTCGCATGTTCTGACCAGCCGACCGATAGTTACCAATGTTCAGTCGGCCTCTATATGAATAGTCAAGTCGATCCCAAACAGATTGCGTATGCTTTTCTGGAAACGACACCCTTGGTCCACTCGGTTTTATATACTGACTAAATATATCAGCTGATGGTGACCTTGGTTGCTTCAGGTATGATGGTCGGTTAGAGCTGGGACCAGCCGACTGATTAGCATATTTGGATAGCAACATATCAAAAGTTGGCTTGATCCGCTTGCGTTGCACTTTAGCTTCATTCCTCTTCCACTTGCCAACTTCTGGACTCTTGGGTTTAACAAATTTAACTCCCATATTTTCTTGCACTTGCGGTTTCCCCCTGAGTGTAGGATTCTTGATGGTGATTTTGATTACTTCCTTGCCATCGGGTTGCTTACCAAGCACAACCTGTCTCCCCAAGACCTTGTTGTCCTCCTTGTCTTTCCTGGGCTCACCAACAATGACATTAGCTTTATTAGCAGATTCGGCTACCTCCGGCCGAATGAGTAGCTTCTTGCCCTCCAAATCCATGGTATTCATTGGAAAAGGCTGTTTATCAACTTGCATCTCAGAAAAGTTCAATCGTCCATCATTAATGGCCGATTGTATTTGTTGTCGAAAAACATTGCAATCATTAGTAGCATGAGAAAAAGAATTATGATACTTGCAATAAGCACGCCGTTTTAGCTCTTCAAACGGCGGTAAAGTATGAGATATTCTAATAATCTTAGCCTGCAGCAAAGCATCAAATATTCTATCACACTTAGCAATGTTAAAAGTAAACTTCATCTCTTCATCACGATTCTTATGAATCGGTTTCAGATCATTGCAAGTAAAGGGTTTGGTCTTAGATGGCCAAACAAATTCAGTAGCAAAAACATCACCCTCATCGTCCGAGTGATCACTATCATATTCCACCATATTCATCTTTGGACGATCGGCTTTGTATCTATGCACTTCTTTGAGATCTTTGCTTCGGCTTTCCTGAGCCAAAGCCCTTTGTAAGACTTCGTTGATATTTAAGAACTCATAACCTTCCAGCTTTTCTCTAATGGGAGTTCTCAAACCACTCAGCACTAGGTCTGCCAAGTCTCTCTCGGTTATCACCAAACTAAAACACCGATTTTTTGTTTCTCTGAATCTCTTGACGTAATTGGAGACCGATTCATCATGCTTCTGTTTAACCGATGTTAGATGTGATAACTTGAGTTCATTGTCGCCGCTATAAAAGTGATCATGAAATTTCTGCTCTAGCTGCGACCAAACCCGAATGGAACCATGTGGTAAAGAAGAAAACCATGAAAATGCAGTACTAGTTAAAGATAAAGGAAACAAACGCACTTTCAACTCATTTAGTGAGCCTGCTTCACCTAGTTGTGCTAAGTATTGACTAACATGCTCCCATGTGGTTTTTGTGCCCTCTCCATTGAACTTAACAAAATCTGGAATCTTATATCCCGGAGGGCACTGGATGGCATCAAAGTACTCGGGGTATGGCTTTTGGTAAATCCGATTCCGAGGTAACTCAATTCCAAAATTTTCTCGAAGCATCTTAGCCATCTCCTCTCTAAGATTAGCTAGACCATCATCCATAGTGGACGATGCAAATTGTGGCAGTGGCATAGAAGGAGTAGGGTTGCTAGTTGTGGGTAGGAATTGTGGCATGTATGTCGACCCATAATTTGGTAGTGGTCGAGTGGTTGTAGCTGTAGGTAGAGTTTGGTTCGGCGTTGCCACCGAACCTGTCATGCTCATAATAGGATTAATGGGTGTAGTCACAATCTTATTTGTTTGGGTAGGATAATAAGTCATTGGCATGGGAGGCGCCGATGCAATAGGTAAAGCCAGATTAGGGTTTTGCACACTAGCAGCTACACCATTATTACCACTAGACGATTGAGATATATTCTTCTGAGCATTAGTATTTTCTATAAACGTTTGATAGACTAGATTGTTACCATCAGCAATACGACTTTCAATCTCAGCCCACTGCTCAGGAGAAAAGGCAGTACTTACAGAGGGTTTAACCTGCTCGGCTTGAAGAGGAGGGAACTTGATTTCTTCAATCGAAGTGATGTTGCCTTGGCGATCCTTCTTGAACTTTGCAAGGAACTCCTGCAAGTCCCTCTCCTCACGCGCCTTCTTGTACTCCTCATAAACATGGTGATGATCGGCCGATATCTCATCAAGACTGGGCTTAATGATGTTATCGGCGTCTACCTCAGATGGCTTGGGAATATCAGACATGGTGGATGATGACGATTGATCTTCGTTCCCCAGCGGAGTCGCCAAAAAGTGTGTTGACACACGAACACGTCACGTGTACCCTCGACGCCGGGGGTGATGCACCGCAGCTCACGTCGAAGGAGACCCGACCGACAGCACGATACGCAAGATAGTCGACGGGCGCTTTTGCAGACCCGAAAACCCCACACCCCCGGGAGGGACCCCGTCAAGGAGTGCAGCGGCTATGGGCTTCCCTAGATTGATTCGCTCTCCCCTAGAGCCTCGGGATTTGCAGCTCTCAAACACGAAGAACAGCGAAGAATGAGATAGAAAAACGGTGGAGAGATAAAATGTAGATGAAAAAGTAGTATATTGATTTGTTCGATTGTGTGTTGTTCAATCGGCCGTCACCCCCAACATATATAAGAGGCGGCTGGACTTCCCATACGATTAAAGGATTCACCTAGGCTTTCCTTACAAGAAAAATTATATCAATTCACGTCCTAGAGTCCTAATTCTATTCCAACTCGGATTCAGTCTGAATCTGGCCCAAACTCTGTCTTCCCTCTTGCGCGGGCCGCCGGGCTTGCATATGATCTCTGATCGAGACGGCTCAAATATCAAACTTGTGCGCCTTGACGATACGAACAACTCTCATGTTAATCATTTTTTCAAATAAGGCCATCTTGAATACTTTTCAAGGTCATCTTTATCTTCCAGTCGGACTCGGTTTTGTAGTAGACTGGATTATCCGAGTCTCGTACTGAATTTCTAGGCTATATATTATCTCTGATGATGATGACTCCAAAATCAAAATTAACCGTCTTGATGATACGCACAACTTCTGTATTGAACACTTCTTCATCCAAGGTCATTTTGATAAACTTTCGAGCACATGTTCAATTTCACTCGGACTTGAGCTCATCCACTCGGATATTAGATACTTTCACTCGGATCGTCCGATTGGACTTTTTCACTCGGAAGACAATCTTTCACTCGGATAACTATATTTCCACTCGGATGACTATATTTCCACTCGGATGACTATATTTCCACTCGGAAGGCACTATCTTATTCAATCGGCAAGTTTTCATCCCGATGGTAATCTTTTCACTCGGAATATTTTCGCCTGGATGACAATTTCACTCGGATGATCATATTTTCACTCGGATGACTATATTTCCACTTGGATAATAATAAGTTCATCCGGTCATCCAACTTTCACTCGACCGTACAATTTCACTCGGCCGTAAACTTTCACTCGACCGTAAACTTTCACTCGGATTTCCAACTGAAAACATAGCCCGATCTTGATTTGTCTCTCCAGGCCTCATATGATCTCGGATTGAGACGAATTATATATGAAAATCGACTGGCTCGATGAGACGAAACTTTTCCATGTTGAAGGTTTTTCGATTCAAGGCTGTATTGATGGCCTAATTACTCGCGCAACCTATCAGACAAGTGTCTGGCACCTCGCGCCATATTTCCGTTGAGGTTCAGTCTACAGTATATTGCCTCTAACTTTTGCATATGAACTCGGATTGAGATGTTTTATATATCAAAATCGATTGCTTCGACGAGACGAAGACAATTCCTTAAGAGTGCTCCTTCATCCGAGGTCATCTTGAAGACGTGATTGGCCAAAAACCACTCGGAACATTGAACTATGCCACTCGGAATATAGTTTCGGTCCATAAGATAAAGTCGAATGAATATAACCGAAACATCAAAGTGGTTCCACTCGGTGACGTGAATATTTTTATGCTGAAAACTCATTCACTCGAGACCATCTTCATTGCAATCTGTATCTTGCCAAAATCAGGTGTCAACAAATACCCGTTAATGTTCTTTGGTATATGCTAATCGTACCAAGACTTCAACGTCTTTTCATGGTCGAAGAGATGGCCAGACAAATTACATGGCACAAAATGGGCAAAAGAACCGAACTAGATGCAGATGGGAATGTGATGATGGTGCACACATCAGATGGTTGAGCGTGGAAGCGCTTCGATGCATTACATAAGGAAAAAATGGCAGATCCAAGGCATCCTCGAGTCATCGTCACCACAGATGGGTTCAGTGTGTTTGGTCAGATGGCAACCCCATACAGCTATTGTTGGCCCATGTTTGTCATTCCACTCAATCTCCCCCCGGGCAGATTATGCAAAGAAAGAACATTTTCCCGACGTTGATAATTCCAGGGCCCAACTATCTGGGGAAGAATATGAATGTGTACATGCAGCCGCTTAAGGACGAATTGCAAGAAGGTTGGGATAATGGGTTCAAGACATATGACGCCTTTAGCAAAAATAACTTCATAATGTGTGCCTGGTACATGTACTCGACGCATGATTTGCCGGCGTATGCACTATTCATTGGCCGGTGTGTGCGTGGAAGGTTCCCGTGCCCCACATGCAAGGGAGCTCTTGACTTTCGTTGGCTGACGGCGGGGCATAAGTATAGTTGCTTCGACTTGCATAGACCATTTCTACATCCTGGCCATAAGTTCAGGAAAGACAACAAGAACTTCATCAAAGGTAGAGTTGTCAAACACTCTGCACCACCTGCGTTGACAGGACAACAGACCCTAGATCAGTTAAACACTCTCGAGCCAGATCTAGAGCGTCCAGGGTATTTCAAGGGGTATAATATGGAACACGCTTGGACTCACACGACATGCTTCTGGGATCTGCCTTACTTCAAGACCTCCTTTGCCCACACAACATCGACGTGATGCACACTGAAAAGAATATCGCTGAAGCCATTTTTGGTACATTGTTCCGCATAGAGGGGAAATCAAAGGATAATATTATGGCTAGAGTCGATCAAGAGGAGCTATGTGATAGACCGTTACAAAACATGAAAGAACCGAAAGGAAAGGGGAACTAGACGAAGCGAAAGGCATGGTTCAATCTTGGAAGACCAGCTATGAAGGAAATTATTTTATGGGTGAAAATGTAGTTGATGTTCCCTGATGGGTATGCAGCAAATCTAAAGAGGGGAGTGAGTCTTCAAAAATTGAAAATATTTGGTCTAAAAAGTCATGATTGGCACAAATGGATTGAGCGGATAATGTCGCTGATGTTGCGTGGCTTCATCCCTGAGGATGAATGGCTAGTACTAGTAGAGCTGAGCTATTTCTTCCGTGTTATTTGTGCGAAAGAACTATCGCCTGGCCTCCTAGAAGAAATGGAACAGTTGGCACCGGAGTTGATCTGCAAGTTAGAGATGATCTTTCCGCCAAGCTTCTTTAATCCAATGCAACACTTGATTTTACATCTCCCAACCGAGGCACGATTGGGGGGCCCGTGCAAAATCGTTGGTGCTACTCAACTGAGAGGATGAAGAAGACGCTTCGAGCAAAATGTAAAAATAAACGTAGAATAGAAGCATTGATAGTGGAGGCATTCATCATTGAGGAGGTGGCAAACTTCGTGACAGCACACTACGAAGCCAAAAATCATCATTTGCATAATCCGAAGCCTCGGTACAATGCTGACGAGCCTAAAAAGGGTGGATCCAACCTCAGCCTATTCAAAGGAAATCTCGCACTAGCCAGTGGTTGGAAACTAGTATCGTTGGATGTTGAAGAATGGCGGACCATTTCGCTGTATCTCTTCAACAACCTAACAGAAGTGAGGCCGTACATCGAGTAAGATCTCGGTACATTGTTTCGCAATTTCTAATTCCTTTGAACTACTCTTATTCCTGGATATTTTATGCAGTCGATACGTCGCCATATTCTCATATGGAGCGATGATCCAAAAGCATTCCGTCGAAGAGTATGAGCTTCTGGCAAAGCAAGGAGCCGAATATCCCGGTTTCATTTCTTGGTTCAAAAAACGGTAATTTCCATTAGACCCTTTCATTTATTTGGCTAATTTGCGACTAATGCAACAATCCTTTCGTATTAAACTTGTAGGCTAATTCAGAGATTATGGATGCCGAATTGAGACAAGTAGCTAATGGTTTTGACTATAAGGTCCATTCATTTGACAAATACGACATCAATGGGTATCACTTTCGTACCTATTGCAAAGAGCTATCTATGGACGACCAAAAGTCTACAAATTGTTGTGTCTCTGCTATCGGGAAAGGAGGCATCGAATATTATGGAAGAGTTGAAGCAATTTATGAACTTCAATTCTATGGTGAAAACCCACCAAACGTCGTAGTCTTCAGATGTTATTGGTTCTAGCCGAGGGAGACTAGAAGGACTCATGAACATATAGGGCTAGTCGAAATCAAACAAAGCACCCATTTGGATGTTCCCGATGTCTATATTATGGCTCAACAGGCAACCCAAGTTTTCTATCTACCGTGGGCCTGTCAAAGTGATCCAATTCTTAGTGGTTGGGATGTCGTTTATGAAGTGCCGCCATGTGTTAGACCACCTCCCCCGAATTAAGAGGATTATGAAGCTCACATTAGCCAAGACACATATGACGAAGGAGAATTCCTCCAAGAAACACATCTTTCCAAAAAATGTTTGAAGAACCGCTCTACTCCACCCAAAACATTGAAGTAGACGAGGATAGTGAATCCGACTTCACACCTGAGCCGGAACAAGAAGAGCCGGAAGAAGAAGAAGTTACTGCTCCAGATGACCTGTCAATGCTTGAACGATTACGTAAAGGTGGCCTTCCACATGATGATGCATTTATTAATGTTGATGATGAGCACGTCATCGATAGTGATGATGATGATGGATTTATTAATGATGATGATGAGCACGTCATTATCGATAGTGATTATTAGGTATTCAAATTTTTATGTTGTACTTGATTTATACAGTTATTTGTATGATTGTATGATTTATATAGTTTGTATATATAATTTTCTTACTTTGTATGATTGTTTCTTATACATAGTGCCATGGTCTTGATGTCCGTCCCCGTCAGCTCTTGCCCGCTTTATGATTCGGATGTGGTAAATTCTCTTTCATAACTATTTGTTGCATTTCGCATTTATGACAATTATGGCCATCAAGTTGACATAGAGATATTTTAATCTAGGAGGTATGTGCACTGGAATTTGAAACCGACCCTCTTGTCAAGAAGTTAAATTTAGTTGAAAAAAAAATGAGTATTTGAAAGAAAAAATTAAAAGAGTTGAAGAAGAGAAGATGACATTGGAGTTATATGTTGCCGTTGTCATCGATGATCACAAGATGAAGATGAATGCAATGCGCTTGAAGATGGATGCAATGTGCCTGAAGCTTAAGAAGATTAGAAAATATGCCATTAATAATGAGTCTTGGTATCATTATGTCGTTGGATCAATTGTTACCTTAGTTGTGATCTTCCTCACATTTGTTGTGATGAGGGTAAGTTTTCTCTAGTGTTTTGCTTTACAAATGGATACTTAGCATATTTTCCTCCTAAATGGCATAATAACCTAAGCTAGATAAAAAATGAGCTATACTTAGCTTATTCAGTTCATTTATGACATACTTAGCATACTTAGGTAAAAAATTTCATGATAATCTTTGTTACCTCCAAAATGATATAGACTTATGTAACATCCCAAATTTTCAATTTGGAATGTTATACACTAGATCATATGCATATCATATTTTCTTGCATTTGGTTGATCCTAGAAATTTCACGCAACTCAAGGACCCTCGGAGAGAGTTGGAGATTTCGTTATTTTCATATTTGAGAGTTTTCTCGAATTTTGAAAATAGGATCATTTGATTATTTATTTTATCTTCAATAAATTTTCCGGTGTCAAAATATATGAGAGAGGTAATAATATGACTTTCCCAAATTTAGGAAAAATGAAGATATAATAAATAGATCAATTTTGCTTTCCAGTGTTTATTTGCATTTTATTTGGATAGGGAAAAATGCGCGTTTTCAAAAATTGCATTTTAGGTCCGGAGAAAAGTTCATTTTGTTCGGCTCATTTTTAGGAGTCGGGGAAAATTTACTTTAGATTTTTTGGAGTTCGTTTAGATCCCTTTTTGTTTTTTTTCTGCGCGAGGAAACTATTAAAAAAAATTGAGCAGCGCCTTGGGCCAAAGGCCCAAGCCAAGCCACCCACCGCCGCGCTCCCAGGCGCCAGGCGCCGAGCCAGGAGCCGGTCGGCCGCCGCCGCCTCTTGCTAGGACCGAATCCTTTTAGGATTCTAGGGCGCCCCCTTGTCCCCTTTTCCTTATTTCGTTTTCTTTAGTCCTACTCCGTTTATTTTCTAGATCTTTCCTACTCCTATTCTAATTCCTTGTCCTCTACCCCAAGTAAACCCCTCCCCTCCCCAATATAAATACCCAAGCACCCCCCCTCTAAACACATCAAATCAAAGCTCTCCTCCACACCGCGCCTTGCACCGCCGCCGCCGCCGCGCCACCGCCGCCCTGCGTCACCCCGCCGCCGCACCTTGCCGCGCCGCCGCCGCCCTGCGTCACCGCCGCCGCCGCACCTTGCCGCGCCGCCGCCGCCCTGCGTCACCGCCGCCGCCGGCTTGTGCACCGCCGCCGCCGCCCAACGCCGCCGTTCGCCGGAGGTACCGCACCGCGTCTCTTCTTTCCCTCGGTTCGGTTTTCTTATAAACCGTTCCGATTCTTTTCTTCTCTACGGATTCGTTTTCTCTCCGATTCTTCGCCAAACCGTTCCGGTGTTCTAGATCGGTTTTTTGTTTCGAACTCTTTTTTCGAAACCCTAGATCGTATTCGTTTTATTTTCCGATTTAGTTGCCTTTGGACCGTTCGCCGGACCGTTCGTCCTAACGAACGTGATCACCGGATTCTTCTAGGTTAACGAACGTCCGTTCGTTTAACCGTTCTTCTTTTTCTCTTCGTCGGATTTATTCCGCGATCGCGATCTCAGATCCGATCTTCTTCCTAGTCTATTTTTCCGCTCGTTTATCGGAATCAGGTGATTCAAGCGCCTGGAGTTTCGTCTCAAAACCACCGTTCCGTCTAATCAATTTGAACAAGCTTTTGTTACAGTAAAATTTTGACCTAGTTTCAACTTGCTAGAACCGAGTTGTTTTCTTCCGCCGTTTGTTTTTCGTTCTTTCTTGCAACCGGAGTTCTTAAGTTGAACTACCTGGTTCGATCTCTTCTTCGAGTTTTACCTGTGCATTAGATGAGTACTTATTGTATGCTTGTTGTTTGTCTGCGATAGATTACCCGGATTGCGCCGCTTGTTACTTCGAAACCCTAGGACTCGCGGATCATCAGCAAGGCAAGTAACACTTTGATCATACCTTTTCTACAACCCATGTTTTATTGCATTAGATCAATCCTCACACATTGCATGATTAGGATCTAATTAAATTGTGGGATGGGAAGTAGATGAGGTAGTACCTATTACCTGTATTATTATGAAACCTTTGGGAGTTACTTCTACGTTTGCTGATTATGCCATGCTATGCTAGTAGACGTGGATTGGGTGAGTGATATCCATGATAGATGTGAGATGATAATTTTAATGATTTATTTAAGGTGGCAACTTAAACACACATCTGGGTGGATTGAGGCACCTGATGTCTATCAGGACTTGCCTGTTTTTTTTTGGACCGCCACCCAGGCTCAAAGGGATCATAAGATCTTTCATGCTAGAAACTTCCGTGTGCAGCCACATGCTACTATGGGCTCTGGCATAGTTGACTAAGTTGTGCGAACTCTTACGGGGTGGACTAGCAGATGTAGGGGATGTAGGTGTACCGGTCTACCCCACATGTAAGGTGCTAGTGCTTCTGAAAGACTATGTCTCGGTCATCCATCTTCTCAAACACCATGTAGTGCGAGAAACCAAATGGAGGCGATCGAGTCATGTGGGGAAAAGTGCGCAAACCTCTGCAGAGTAAAAAACTAATCATGATTAGCCGTGTCCCCGGTTATGGACAACTTGAGTATCTAGTACTTGAATATCATTGTGAATCTCAACATGTTACTTCTAATTAATGTTATTGGGTTTTAATTACTTTTAATTGGGATTGAGAATGCTGTCAACCATTCTCAATGTTTCACAACCACCATGATAGTTAAATAAATTTATTCCTTTACAGTAGGGAAAAATTGGCTTTACGCAAAACTGTAACCATAGAGCTTTCCACCAGCCATATATGCATATAGTATAACTGTTTCATTCCATTACTCTCTATGTGTTACATTGCCAGCATATTCCATGTGCTGACCCGTTTTCGGGCTGCAACTTCTCATGTTGCAGACTTTTCAGACGACGAATGAGGTGCGTTTAGGTCATGGTTCTATACTCAGTGATGCCGCTGGAGTTGATGGACCCATTTATCTTCCGAGTCTTCCGCTGTTATCGATATTAGATGGCCTTCAGCCATATTTATTGTAATAAGTTCTTTTTGAGCCATCGATGTAATAAGTGTGTGATTGCAACTCTGCTATAAAACCTCGATGTACTGTGTGGTGTCAGCATTACTGATCCAGGGATGACACCGTAGCACAGTAGACGTGATCCATTCGGGTCAGGTCGCTACAGAGATGGTATCAGAGCACACGCTGACTCTAGGACACGACCACTAAGTTAAAGCCATAGATCACCCTTCTCTTCTCATTTTCTAACTCCTCATCTTTTCTACTCTTTTAGGATGACGCACGCGAAGATTAAGTACGCTCAACCGGATGAAGGCACACCATTTGGATTTCACCTGAAGGAAGTCACCATGTACCTGAACATTGGATTACCAAGCTTCACGGGAACCTTCAATGCCACTCTGCCTGAAGAGGAGCGCTGGAAGATTCAAGCTCACGTTCCGGGAAGAACATTCGCGCCAATCACGAAGCCCATAGATAGTGTTTTCAATGCACCAACCTGGAGTCTAGGAAGGAGCATGGCAGCTCATATCACCATGGGACGCATTGGAGAAGTTTATCAAGAAGACCTCAAGGACACTATCTACCAGATTTGCGGACGCCGTGATGAACAATGGGAGTTAGTCAGCACCAAGAAGGATAGATCTATTGCAGCAATCATCCAGGAGTTAAACCAGCACATTCGACACCACGAGAACTAGATGTGCAATGATATGGTAGAGTTGAAGAATGCGAAGGCAAGGATCATCGAGCTAGAAGGAGAACTGAAGTCTACACGCAAGGACTACATGGACGAGATCGTAGCTCTAGCAAGGCACAATTGCGATCTTAAGCAGGAGATTGAAGAACTCAAGAGCAAGTTAGCATCCCAGGAGGACGACAAGTACGTCGCATGTCCAGACAACTACATCATCATCGACGACACCGATTCGGATCCAAGTGAACCCGACTTTGAAGACGAAGCTGGAGTAGATATCATGGAGTCTTCCACCGGTTCAAATTTCTAGATGACCCCCAGATAGTAGTAGTATTCCCCCATGTAAACACATTATAGTCGAGCACTTTTGCGATAGTTAGACCGTTTGTAAGCCCTTGTTTGATTGATTGAAGTGATTTTGTGTGCATTTGCCTCATGTGCATATGGGTAGTGTTTTCCCTTTAGACCCCCTCTATTCTTAATTCTCGTCTTTTCTAAACCCTCAGATGCCTCCAACCCAAGCCCTTAAAACACCTATGCTAGTAAGCTCGCCAGGAGCAGAATACATGGCCATACAAGGATGTTTCCAAGTACCATTGAGTATAGGAAGGCATGTATTCCCAACGGATTTAATTATTCTGGAATCCCAAGGTCTGGATGTGATTCTTGGTATGGATTGGCTGTCGATGTATGGAGGAAACATCGATTGCGCCAGTAAGACAATTTTGCTTACCACACCAGAACGAAGAAGGATCAAGTATGTATCCCGGCATGTGCCAAACAGGACACAAGTGAATTGCTTATCAGGAGTTGTGCAGGAGGAAGTACCAGTGGTAAAGGATTTTCCTGATGTATTTCCTGAGGAATTACCAGGCATGCCACCGGATAGAGACATTGAGTTTTTTATTGAGTTATTGCCAGGTACAGGCCGAATATCGAAGCGACCGTACCGGATGCCAGCAAAGGATTTGGTGGAAATTAAGAATCAGATTAAGGAGTTATTGGATAAAGGTTACATTCGCCCAAGTTCTTCACCTTGGGGATCACCTGTACTTCTAGTGGAAAAGAAGGATGGATCATTAAGGATGGTTGTAGATTATCGGGGATTGAATGAAGTAACCATCAAGAACAAGTACCCACTGCCAATGATTAATGATCTGTTTGATCGATTACAAGGAGCTAAAGTGTTTTCCAAGATCGATTTGCGATCAGGGTACCATCAGTTGAAGATTCGAGAGCAGGACATACCTAAGACAGCATTCACCACAAGATATGGGCTGTATGAGTATACCATCATGTCATTTGGATTGACTAACGCACCTGCCTATTTTATGAACCTGATGAACAAAGTGTTTATGGAGTTTTTGGATAAGTTCATCGTAGTGTTCATTGATGACATCCTAGTTTATTCAAAGAATGAAAAGGGGCATAAGGAACATTTGCGTTTGGTTTTGGAGAAACTAAGGGAACATCAGTTATATGCCAAATTCAGCAAATGTGAGTTTTGGTTGAAGGAAGTTGGATTCCTCGGACACGTTATATCCGGAGAAGGTATAGCAGTTGACCCCACAAAGGTTGAGACCGTAACCGAATGGGAAGCACCAACAACAGTTGGAGAGATCCGGAGTTTTCTTGGACTCGCAGGATACTACCGGAGATTTATTGAGAATTTCTCAAAAATTGCGAAGCCTATGACGGAGTTGTTGAAGAAGGATACTAAGTTCAAATGGACTGAGGAGTGTGAGGCTAGTTTCCAGGAGTTGAAGAAACGTTTGGTTACCCCACCGGTATTGATTTTGCCAGATCAGACCAAGGATTATGAGGTGTATTGCGACGCTTCACGTCGAGGACTTGGAGCAGTGCTTATGCAGGAAGGGAGAGTTGTTTCGTATGCATCACGACAACTGAAGCCTCATGAGTTGAATTATGCCACGCATGATTTGGAATTAGCAGCCGTAGTGCATGCGTTGAAAACGTGGAGACATTTCCTCATTGGAAATCATTGTGAGGTGTACACGGATCACAAGAGTTTGAAGTACATTTTCATGCAGAAGGAGTTGAACCTCCGACAAAGGAGATGGTTGGAGCTCATCAAGGATTATGACATGAGATTGCATTACCATCCCGGAAAGGCTAATGTAGTAGCTGACGCATTGAGCCGTAAGAGCCATGTCAATACCCTAGTGACGGGGAAAATACCAAAGGAATTAGCAGAAAACCTTCTTGAGCTATGTTTGGAAATAGTTCCGAGAGGCTATGTAGCAGCATTGGAGATTCAATCAACATTGATGGATAAGATCAGAGAAGCTCAGAAATCTGACAAGGAGATTGCTGCTATAAAGGAGAAACTTAGCAAAGGAAAAGCAAAGGGATTTCGTGAGGATGAGCACGATACCTTATGGTTTGAGGACCGTGTTTATGTGCCCAATGACCCGGAGATCAGGAAGTTGATTTTGCAGGAGGCACATAATTCACCATATTCGATTCACCCAGGGAATACCAAGATGTATTTGGATTTAAAGGAAACATTCTGGTGGACTGGAATGAAGAAGGATATTGCAGCGTATGTAGCAGTTTGTGACGTATGTCAGAGAGTAAAAGCAGAACATCAAAAGCCAGCAGGATTGTTACAACCACTGCCGATACACGAATGGAAGTGGGATAAGATAGGCATGGATTTTATCACAGGGCTACCCAGGACAAAAGCCGGATATGACTCGATATGGGTAGTAGTTGATCGTTTGACGAAGGTAGCACATTTCATTCCAGTTAAGACTACTTACACCAGTGCTAAGTTGGCAAAGATATACATGACTAGAATCGTTTGTTTGCATGGAGTTCCGAGGAGTATCGTATCAGATAGAGGAACCCAATTTACCTCAAAGTTTTGGAATCAGTTGCATGAAACTTTAGGAACCAGACTAGAGTTCAGCACAGCTTTTCATCCGCAGATAGATGGACAGACCGAGAGAGTCAATCAGATTTTGGAAGATATGCTGAGAGCTTGTGCACTAGATTATGGATCAAGTTGGGACGAAAACTTGACGTATGCGGAGTTTTCTTATAACAACAGTTACCAAACCAGTTTGAAGATGGCCCCTTTCGAAGCTTTATACGGAAGGAGGTGCAGGACACCGTTGTCCTGGAACGAAGTTGGAGACCGTCAATTCTTTGGACCAGATTTGATTAAGGAGTCAGAACGGAAGGTTAAGTTGATTCGCGATAGGCTCAAGGTAGCCCAGTCCAGGCAGAAGAGCTATGCAGATTCTAAACGCAAGGAGATAGTTTACGAAACCGGAGACAGAGTTTACCTTCGAGTATCCCCACTTCGAGGAGTTAAGCGTTTTGGAGTTAAGGGAAAGTTAGCACCGCGTTTCGTTGGACCATTTAAGATCGTGAAACGTATGGGAGAAGTCGCTTATAAGTTGGAACTACCAGAAGGACTGTCAGGAGTTCATGATGTATTCCATGTTTCTCAGCTGAAGAGATGTCACGCCGAGATGGCGGAGGTACCGCTAAGAGATACAGTGCCATTAGAAGCGATTCAGTTAAAGGATGACCTAACATATGAGGAGAAGCCAGTCAAGATTCTCGATTATGCTAGCAGAGTTACTCGCAGCAAGGTTATCAAGTTTTGCAAAGTTCAGTGGAACCACCATTCAGAGGATGAAGCCACCTGGGAGAGAGAAGAAGATTTGCTCAAAGACCACCCTCACCTTTTTTCTAGCCAACCCGAATCTTGAGGGCGAGATTCATCTTAAGGGGGGGTAGGTTTGTAACATCCCAAATTTTCAATTTGGAATGTTATACACTAGATCATATGCATATCATATTTTCTTGCATTTGGTTGATCCTAGAAATTTCACGCAACTCAAGGACCCTCGGAGAGAGTTGGAGATTTCGTTATTTTCATATTTGAGAGTTTTCTCGAATTTTAAAAATAGGATCACTTGATTATTTATTTTATCTTCAATAAATTTTCCGGTGTCAAAATATATGAGAGAGGGAATAATATGACTTTCCCAAATTTAGGAAAAATGAAGATATAATAAATAGATCAATTTTGCTTTCCGGTGTTTATTTGCATTTTATTTGGATAGGGAAAAATGCGCATTTTCAAAAATTGCATTTTAGGTCCGGAGAAAAGTTCATTTTGTTTGGCTCATTTTTAGGAGTCGGGGAAAATTTACTTTAGATTTTTCGGAGTTCGCTTAGATCCCTTTTTGTTTTTTTTTTGCGCGAGGAAACTATTAAAAAAAAATTGAGCAGTGCCTTGGGCCAAAGGCCCAAGCCAAGCCACCCACCGCCGCGCTCCCAGGCGCCAGGCGCCGAGCCAGGAGCCGGTCGGCCGCCGCCGCCTCTTGCTAGGACCGAATCCTTTTAGGATTCTAGGGCGCCCCCTTGTCCCCTTTTCCTTATTTCGTTTTCTTTAGTCCTACTCCGTTTATTTTCTAGATCTTTCCTACTCCTATTCTAATTCCTTGTCCTCTACCCCAAGTAAACCCCTCCCCTCCCCAATATAAATACCCAAGCACCCACCCCCTCTAAACACATCAAATCAAAGCTCTCCTCCACACCGTGCCTTGCACCGCCGCCGCCGCCGCGCCACCGCCGCTCTGCGTCACCCCGCCGACGCACCTTGCCGCGCCGCCGCCGCCCTGCGTCACCGCCAGCGCCGCACCTTGCCGCGCCGCCGCCGCCCTGGGTCACCGCCGCCGCCGCCTTGTGCACCGCCGCCGCCGCCCAACGCCGCCGTCGCCGCCGTTCGCCAGAGGTACCGCGCCGCGTCTCTTCTTTCCCTCGGTTCGGTTTTCTTATAAACCGTTCCGATTCTTTTCTTCTCTACCGATTCATTTTCTCTCCGATTCTTCGCCAAACCGTTCCGGTGTTCTAGATCGGTTTTTCGTTTCGAACTCTTTTTCCGAAACCCTAGATCGGATTCGTTTTCTTTTCCGATTTAGTTTCCTTTGGACCGTTCGCCGGACCGTTCGTCCTAACGAACGTGATCACCAGATTCTTCTAGGTTAACGAACGTCCGTTCGTTTAACCGTTCTTCTTTTTCTCTTCGTCGGATTTATTCCGCGATCGCGATCTCAGATCCGATCTTCTTCCTAGTCTATTTTTCCGCTCGTTTATCGGAATCAGGTGATTCAAGCGCCTAGAGTTTCGTCTCGAAACCGCCGTTCCTTCTAATCAACTTGAACAAGCTTTTGTTACAGTAAAATTTTGACCTAGTTTCAACTTGCTAGAACCGAGTTGTTTTCTTCCGCCGTTTGTTTTTCGTTCTTTCTTGCAACCGGAGTTCTTAAGTCGAACTACCTGGTTCGATCTCTTGTTCGAGTTTTACCTGTGCATTAGATGAGTACTTATTGTATGCTTGTTGTTTGTCTGCGATAGATTACCCGGATTGCGCCGCTTGTTACTTCGAAACCCTAGGACTCGCGGATCATCAGCAAGGCAAGTAACACTTTGATCATACCTTTTCTACAACCCATGTTTTATTGCATTAGATCAATCCTCACACATTGCATGATTAGGATCTAATTAAATTGTGGGATGGGAAGTAGATGAGGTAGTACCTATTACCTGTATTATTATGAAACCTTTGGGAGTTACTTCTACGTTTGCTGATTATGCCATGCTATGCTAGTAGACGTGGATTGGGTGAGTGATATCCATGACAGATGTGAGATGATAATTTTAATGATTTATTTAAGGTGGCAACTTAAACACACATCTGGGTGGATTGAGGCACCTGATGTCTATCAGGACTTGCCTGTTTTTTTTCTGGACCGCCACCCAGGCTCAAAGGGATCATAAGATCTTTCATGCTAGAAACTTCCGTGTGCAGCCACATGCTACTATGGGCTCTGGCATAGTTGACTAAGTTGTGCGAACTCTTACGAGGTGGACTAGCAGATGTAGGTGTACCGGTCTACCCCACATGTAAGGTGCTAGTGCTTCTGAAAGACTATGTCTCGGTCATCCGTCTTCTCAAACACCATGTAGTGCGAGAAACCAAACGGAGGCGATCGAGTCATGTGGGGAAAAGTGCGCAAACCTCTGCAGAGTAACAAACTAATCATGATTAGCCGTGTCCCCGGTTATGGACAACTTGAGTATCTAGTACTTGAATATCATTGTGAATCTCAACATGTTACTTCTAATTAATGTTATTGGGTTTTAATTACTTTTAATTGGGATTGAGAATGCTGTCAACCATTCTCAATGTTTCACAACCACCATGATAGTTAAATAAATTTATTCCTTTACAGTAGGGAAAAATTGGCTTTACGCAAAACTGTAACCATAGAGCTTTCCACCAGCCATATATGCATATAGTATAGCTGTTTCATTCCATTACTCTCTATGTGTTACATTGCCAGCATATTCCATGTGCTGACCCGTTTTCGGGCTGCAACTTCTCATGTTGCAGACTTTTCAGACGACGAATGAGGTGCGTTTAGGTCGTGGTTCTATACTCAGTGATGCCGCTGGAGTTGATGGACCCATTTATCTTCCGAGTCTTCCGCTGTTATCGATATTAGATGGCCTTCAGCCATATTTATTGTAATAAGTTCTTTTTGAGCCATCGATGTAATAAGTGTGTGATTGCAACTCTGCTATAAAACCTCGATGTACTGTGTGGTGTCAGCATTACTGATCCAGGGATGACACCGTAGCACAGTAGACATGATCCATTCGGGTCAGGTCGCTACAACTTAGCTTATTTCCTTGAAAATGACATAATAACCTTACTAAGCTCCAAAATGACCTATTTACCTGGCTTAGCCCTAAAATGACCTACACTTAGCATTTTTACCTAGCTTAGCAATAAAATGGCATTTTTACCTACCTTAGTTTGAAGAAGAAGAAGATAAACAAGAGGAGAGGAGAAAAATAAAGAGAAGAAAAAACTCTTCTTCTTCTTCTATAACAAGTCTTCTTCTTCTTCTTCTTCTTCTAACTTTCATCTTTCCCAATTTGCAGATTTGCTTTACATGAGGAAGCTTGGATTCATGGAGTGTACTATTCTTCCGATGCTTCCTTGTTGTTTATGAAAACTTGTTTGGATATGTTGTTCGAAACTTGTTTCTGGTTATGTATATATGGATATGTTGGACTTTGTTGAACTATGTTGTTGGATTTGATGAAATATGTTGTTGGATATGTTGGATATGTATGCATGTATATCTGTGTTTGAAACCATGTCTAATTAATTGGATTTAAATAAAAACAGGGGATATATAGCCTCTTTGTCATCTGCTAGCAGTCGGCAAAGAGGACATGTCGCAGTCACCTGTGCAAACTTGGAACACTGGCTGCCTATTTGGTCATTTTGCCGTCTGCCAGTAGAGACAAAGATTCAAACCTCTTAGCTTCCCAGTGCTGCCTAGCTGAGCTCTTTGCCGTCCGCTGGCAGACGGCAAAGAGCGCCGTTAACCCCCTAACGGCTCTCACGCCACCGCACTGCCGTCTGTTGTCTTTGCCGGCTGCTGGCCTCGAATGGAGGACGGCACAATCCTTTGCCGCCTGTTTCCAGGAAGCGGACGGCAAAGAAGGCCTTTGCTAGAACACGTTTAGATGGACGTTTTGTCGTCCGCTAGCTGACGGCAAAGACGTTTGCCGTCCGGGGTTGCTGTCCGCCATGGCGGATGGCAAAGAAGCTGATTCCAGTAGTGCTTCTAGTGGGATTGCCGGCCATCCTGATGGCATCCTTTTAGGTGTGAACGATGCCACCTTCGAGGTGGACAGTATGGACCGGGGCCAATTCTTTGTTAACATGGAGCTCTATGAGCGGGCATTAAACTTCAAGTGGGAGGTTATGATCGTCTATGGCCCTGCAGACCATAGTAGGTCTGCCACCTTCCTTGAGGAGCTCCACAGGAAGGTGTCAGCCGCCACCCTCCCTGTGGTGGTCGGGGGCGATTTTAACCTCCTCCGATTCGCGGAGGACAAGAGCAATGCGCATGTCAACTTTGCGAGGATGTAGATGTTTAATGACTGCATTGCTGATCTTGGCCTTCACGAGATAGATAGGATTTGTGCCAGGTTTACCTGGACCAATCGCCAGGCGGCCCCGACCCAGTCTGTTCTAGACCGGGTCCTAGTCTCCGAGGAGTGGGACCTCCGCTGCCCCTGGCTTCCCTCCGGGCCATCACCCGGATTTGCTCCGACCACGTCCCCCTCCTCTTATCCTCTGCTGACAAGCGCCCTCTGATTCCCCGTCACTTCTGGTTGGAGACATTCTGGCTGTCCCAAACCGGCTTCGTGGAGGACGTCGGCGCTTGCTGGGTGGAGGCCCGAGCTCACCCCCACCCACCCCCGTCCTCCCTTGGCTATTGACTCTTGGCAGTTTTCTGCCAAGCGGGGCCGGTAGTTCATGAAGGGGTGGGTGTTGGAAATATGCCCTAGAGGCAATAATAAATTAGTTATTACTATATTTCCTTGTTCATGATAATCGTTTATTATCCATGCTAGAATTGTATTGATAGGAAACTCAGATACATGTGTGGATACATAGACAACACCATGTCCCTAGTAAGCCTCTAGTTGACTAGCTCGTTGATCAATAGATGGTTACGGTTTCCTGACCATGGACATTGGATGTCATTGATAACGGGATCACATCATTAGGAGAATGATGTGATGGACAAAGACCCAATCCTAAGCCTAGCACAAGATCATGTAGTTCGTATGATAAAGCTTTTCTAATGTCAAGTATCATTTCCTTAGACCATGAGATTGTGCAACTCCCGGATACCGTAGGAGTGCTTTGGGTGTGCCAAACGTCACAACGTAACTGGGTGGCTATAAAGGTACATTACAGGTATCTCCGAAAGTGTCTGTTGAGTTGGCACGAATCGAGATTGGGATTTGTCACTCCGTGTAAACGGAGAGGTATCTCTGGGCCCACTCGGTAGGACATCATCATAATGTGCACAATGTGATCAAGGAGTTGATCACGGGATGATGTGTTATGGAACGAGTAAAGAGACTTGCCGGTAACGAGATTGAATAAGGTATCGGGATACCGATGATCGAATCTCGGGCAAGTGTCGTACCGATAGACAAAGGGAATTGTATACGGGATTGATTAAGTCCTTGACATCGTGGTTCATCCGATGAGATCATCGTGGAACATGTGGGAGCCAACATGGGTATCCAGATCCCGCTGTTGGTTATTGACTGGAGAGTCATCTCGGTCATGTCTGCATGTCTCCCGAACCCGTAGGGTCTACACACTTAAGGTTCGGTGACGCTAGGGTTATAGAGATATTAGTATGCGGTAACCCGAAAGTTGTTCGGAGTCCCGGATGAGATCCCGGACGTCACGAGGAGTGCCGGAATGGTCCGGAGGTAAAGAATTATATATAGGAAGTGCTATTTCAGCCATCGAGACAAGTTTTGGGGTCACCGGTATTGTACCGGGACCACCGGAAGGGTCCCGGGGGTCCACCGGGTGGGGCCACCTGCCCCGGGGGGCCACATGGGCTGTAGGGGGTGCGCCTTGGCCTATACGGGCCAAGGGCACCAGCCCCAAGAGGCCCATGCGCCAAGAGTAGAGGAAAAGGGAGAGTCCTAAAGGGGGAAGGCACCTCCGAGGTGCCTTGGGGAGGATGGACTCCTCCCCCCCTTGGCCGCACCCTTCCTTGGAGGAAGGGGCAAGGCTGCGCCCTCCCCCTCTCCCTTGGCCCTATATATAGTGGGGGGAAGGGAGGACAACCATACATGAGCCCTGGCGCCTCCCTCTCCCTCCCATGACACATCTTCCTCCTCCCACAGCGCTTGGTGAAGCCCTGTTGGAATCCCGCTACTTCCACCACCACGCCGTCGTGCTGCTGGATCTCCATCAACCTCTCCTTCCCCCTTGCTGGATCAAGAAGGAGGAGACGTCGCTGCTCCGTACGTGTGTTGAACGCGGAGGTGCCGTCCGTTCGGCGCTAGGATCATCGGTGATTTGGATCACGACGAGTACGACTCCATCAACCCCGTTCTCTTGAACGCTTCCGCGCGCGATCTACAAGGGTATGTAGATCCACTCCTCCCTCGTTGCTAGATGACTCCATAGATAGATCTTGGTGACACGTAGGAAAATTTTGAATTTATGCTACGTTCCCCAACAGTGGCATCATGAGCTAGGTCTATGCGTAGTTTCTATGCACGAGTAGAACACAAAGTAGTTGTGGGCATTGATTTTGTTCAATATGCTTACCGTTACTAGTCCAATCTTGATTCGGTGGCATTGTGGGATGAAGCGGCCCGGACCGACCTTACACGTACTCTTACGTGAGACTGGTTCCACCGACTGACATGCACTAGTTGCATTAAGGTGGCTAGCGGGTGTCTGTCTCTCCCACTTCAGTCGGATCAGATTCGATGAAAAGGGTCCTTATGAAGGGTAAATAGCAATTGGCATATCACATTGTGGTTTTTGCGTAGGTAAGAAACGTTCTTGCTAGAAACCCATAGCAGCCACGTAAAACATGCAAACAACAATTAGAGGACGTCTAACTTGTTTTTGCAGGGTATGCTATGTGATCTGATATGGCCAAAAGGATGTGATGAATGATATATGTGATGTATGAGATTGATCATGTTCTTGTAATAGGAATCATGACTTGCATGTCGATGAGTATGACAACCGGCAGGAGCCATAGGAGTTGTCTTAATTTATTTATGACCTGCGTGTCAACATAAACGTCATGTAATTACTTTACTTTATTGCTAACCGTTAGCTGTAGTAGTAGTAGAAGTAATAGTTGGCGAGACAACTTCATAAAGACACGATGATGGAGATCATGGTGTCATGCCGGTGACGATGATGATCATGGAGCCCCGAAGATGGAGATCAAAAGGAGCAATATGATATTGGCCATATCATGTCACTATTTGATTGCATGTGATGTTTATCATGTTTATACATCTTATTTGCTTAGAACGACGGTAGTAAATAAGATGATCCCTCATTAAAAATTTCAAGAAAGTGTTCCCCCTAACTGTGCACCGTTGCGACAGTTCGTTGTTTCGAAGCACCACATGATGATCGGGTGTTAGATTCTAACGTTCACATACAACGGGTGTAAGACAGATTTACACACGCGAAACACTTAGGTTGACTTGACGAGCCTAGCATGTGTACAGACATGGCCTCGGAACACAGAAGACCGAAACGTCGAGCATGAGTCGTATGGTAGATACGATCAACATGAAGATGTTCACTGATGATGACTAGTTCGTCTCACGTGATGATCGGACACGGCCTAGTTGACTCGGATCATGTAATCACTTAGATGAATAGAGGGATGTCTATTTGAGTGGGAGTTCATAAGATGAACTTAATTATCCTGAACATAGTCAAAAGGTCTTCACAAATTATGTCGTAGCTCGCGCTTCAGTTCTACAGTTTAGATATGTTCCTAGAGAAAATTTAGTTGAAAGTTGATAGTAGCAATTATGCGGACTAGGTCCGTAAACTGAGGATTGTCCTCATTGCTTCATAGAAGGCTTATGTCCTTAATGCACCGCTCAGTGTGCTGAACCTTGAACGTTGTCTATGGATGTTGCGAACATCTGACATACACATTTTGATAACTACGTGATAGTTCAGTTAACGGTTTAGAGTTGAGGCACCGAAGACGTGTTAAAACATCGCGAAACATATGAGATGTTTCGAGGGCTGAAATTGGGATTTCAGGCTCGTGCCCACGTCAAGAGGTATAAGACCTCCGACGATTTTCTTAGCCTGCAAACTAAGGGAGAAAAGCTCAATCGTTGAGCTTGTGCTCAGATTGTCTGAGTACAACAATCATTTGAATTGAGTGGGAGTTGATCTTCCAGATGAAATAGTGATGGTTCTCCAAAGTCATTACCACCAAGCTGCTTGAGCTTCGTGATGAACTATAATATATCAGGGACATATATGATGATCCTTGAGATAGTCGCGATGTTTGACACCACTAAAGTAGAGATCAAGAAGGAGCATCAATTGTTGATGGTTGGTGAAACCACTAGTTTCAAGAAGGGCAAGGGCAAGAAAGGGATACTTCATGGAACAACAAATCAGTTGCTGTTCTAGTAAATAAACCCAAAGTTGAACCCAAGCCCGAGACTAAGTGCTTCTGTAATAAAGGGAACAGCCACTGGAGCAGAATTACCCTAGATACTTGGTAGATGAGAAGGCTGGCAAGGTCGATAGATGTATATTGGATATACATTGTGTTGATGTGTACTTTACTAGTACTCCTAGTAGCACCAGGGTATTAGATAGCAAGTTCAATTGCTAAGTGTTAGTAACTCGAAATAAAAGCTATGGAATAAACGGAGACTAGCTAAAGGTGAGATGACGATATGTGTTGGAAGTATTTCCAAGGTTGATCAAATATCGTATGCTCCCTCTACCATCGAGATTGGTATTAAAACCTAAATAATTGTTATTTGGTGTTTGCGTTGAGCATAGACATGACTGGATTATGTCTATCGCAATACGGTTATTCATTTAAGGAGAATAATGGTTACTCTGTTTATTTGAATAATACCTTCAATGGTCTTGCACCTAAAATGAATGGTTCATTGAATCTCGATCATAGTGATACACATGTTCATGCCAAAAGATATAAGATAGTAATGATAGTACCACCTACTTGTGGCATTGCCACGTAAGTCATATCGGTATAAAACGCATGAAGAAGCTCCATGTTGATGGATCTTTGGGCTCACTCGTTTTTGAAAAGTTTGAGGCATGCGAACCATGTCTATTGGTGTATATGCATGAAGAAACTCCATGCAAATGGAGCGTTTGGACTCACTTGATTTTGAATCACTTGAGACATGCAAATCATACCACATGGCCAAGATGACTGAAAGCCTCGTTTTCAGTAAAATGGAACTAGAAAGCAACTTGTTGGAAGAAATACATTTTGATGTGTGCAGTCCAATGAGTGCTGAGGCGTGTAGTGGATATCGTTATGTTCTTACTTCACAGATGATTTGAGTAGATGTTGAGTACATTTACTTGATAAATCACGAGTCTGAATTATTGAAAGGTTCAAGTAATTTCAGGGTGAAGTTGAAAGATCGTCGTGACAAGAGGATAAAATATCTATGATATGATCATAGAGATGAATATCTGAATTACGAGTTTGGCACAGAATTAAGACATTGTGGAAATTGTTTCACAACTAATGCAGCCTGGAACACCATAGTGTGATGGTGTGTCCAAACATCATAACTGCACCCTATTGGATATGATGCATACCATGATGTCTCTTATCGAATTACCACGATAGTTTATGGGTTAGGCATTAAAGACAACCACATTCACTTTAAAATAGGGCACCACGTAATTCCGATGAGGTGACACCGTATGAACTATGGTTTAGAGAAACCTAAGCTGTCATTTCTTAGAAGTTTGGGGCTGCGACGCTTATGTGAAAAAGTTTCAGGCTGATCAGCTCGAACCCAAAGCGGATAAATGCATCTTCATAGGACACCCAAAATAGTTGGGTATACCTCCTGTCTCAGATCCGAAAGCAATAAGGGATTGTTTCTAGAATCGGGTCCTTTCTCGAGGAAAAGTTTCTCTCAAAAGAATTGAGTGGGAGGATGGTGGAGACTTGATAAGGTTGTTGAACCGTCTCTTCAACTAGTGTGTGGTAGGGCACAGGAAGTTGTTCCTGTGGCACCTACACCAATTGAAGTGGAAGCTTATGATAGTGATCATGAAACTTCAGATCAAGTCACTACCAAACCTCGTGGGATGACAAGGATGCGTACTACTTCAGAGTGGTACATAATCCTGTCTTGGAAGTCATGTTGCTAGAAAACAATGAACCTACGAGCTATGGAGAAGCGATCGTGGGCCCAGATTCCGATAAATGGCTCGAGGCCATAAAATCCGAGAGAGGATCCATGTATGAAAACAAAGTGTAGACTTTGGCAGAACGGCTCGATGGTCGTAAGGCTATTGAGTGCAGATGGATTTTAAAAGGAAGACGGACAATGATGGTAAATGTCACCATTAAGAAAGCTCGACTTGTCGTTAATTTGTTTTCCGACAAGTTCAAGGAGTTGACTACGATGAGACTTTCTCACTTGTAGCGATGCTAAGAGTCTGTTGGAATTATATTAGCGATTACTGCATTATTTATGAAATCTTGCAGATAGGATGTCAAACATTGTTTCCTCGACGATTTTCTTGAGGAAAGGTTGTATGTGATACAACCGGAAGGTTTTGTCAATCCTGAAATATGCTAATAAGTATGCAAAGCTCCAGCAATCCTTCTAAGGACTGGAGTAAGCATCTCGGAGTTGGAATGTATGCTTTGATGAGATGATCAAAGATTTTGGGTGTATACAAAGTTTATGAGAAACTTGTATTTCCAAAGAAGTGAGTGGGAGCACTATAGAATTTCTGATGAGTATATGTTGTTGACATATTATGGATCAGAAATGACGTAGAATTTCTGGAAAGCATATAGGGTTATTTGGAAAGTGTTTTTCAATGGAAAGCCTGGATTAAGCTACTTGAACATTGAGCATCAAGATCTATAAGGATAGATCAAAACGCTTAATGGTATTTTCAAATGAGCACATACCTTGACATGATCTTGAAGGTGTTCAAGATGGATCAGTCAAAGAAGGAGTTCTTTCCTGAGTTGTAAGGTATGAAGTTAAGACTTAAAGCTCAACCACGGCAGAATAGAGAGAAAGGACGAAGGTCGTCCCCTATGCTTAAGACATAGGCTCTACAGTATGCTATGCTGTGTACCGCACCTGAAATGTGCCTTGCCATGAGTCAGTCAAGGGGTATAAGAGTGAACTAAGAATGGATCACAGGACAGCGGTCAAAGTTATCCTTAGTAACTAGTGGAATAAGGATATGTTTCTCGGTTATGGAGGTGATAAAGAGTTCGACGTAAAGAGTTACGTTGATGCAAGCTTAACACCTATCCGGATAGCTCTGAGTAGAGATGCCGGATACGTATAATGGAGCAACAATTTAGAATAGCTCCAAGTAGAACAGTTATTTGGAATAAGCTACAAATAGACGTGGTAGCTACATCTAGGAGATGACATAGAGATTTGTAAAGCACACATGGATCTGAAAGGTTCAGACCCGTTGACTAAAACCTCTCTCACAAGCAACATGATCAAACCCAGAACTCATTGAGTGTTAATCACATAGTGATGTGAACTAGATTATTGACTCTAGTAAACTCTTTGGATGTTGGTCACATGGCGATGTGACCTGTGAGTGTTAATCACATGGTGATGTGAACTAGATTATTGACTCTAGTGCAAGTGGGAGACTGTTGGAAATATGCCCTAGATGCAATAATAAATTAGTTATTATTATATTTCCTTGTTCATGATAATCATTTATTATCCATGATAGAATTGTATTGATAGGAAACTCAGATACATGTGTGGATACATAGACAACACCATGTCCCTAGTAAGCCTCTAGTTGACTAGCTCGTTGATCAATAGATGGTTACGGTTTCCTGACCATGGACATTTGATGTCATTGATAACGGGATCACATCATTAGGAGAATGATATGATGGACAAAGACCCAATCCTAAGCCTAGCACAAGATCATGTAGTTCGTATGCTAAAGCTTTTCTAATGTCAAGTATCATTTCCTTAGACCATGAGATTGTGCAACTCCCGGATACCGTAGGAGTGCTTTGGGTGTGCCAAACATCACAACGTAACTGGGTGGCTATAAAGGTACATTACAGGTATCTCCGAAAGTGTCTGTTGGGTTGGCACGAATCGAGACTGGGATTTGTCACTCCGTGTAAACGGAGAGGTATCTCTGGGCCCACTCGGTAGGACATCATCATAATGTGCACAATGTGATCAAGGAGTTGATCACGGGATGATGTGTTACAGAACGAGTAAAGAGACTTGCCGGTAAAAAGATTGAACAAGGTATCGGGATACCGATGATCGAATCTCGGGCAAGTGTCGTACCGATAGACAAAGGGAATTGTATACGGGATTGATTAAGTCCTTGACATCGTGGTTCATCCGATGAGATCATCGTGGAACATGTGGGAGCCAACATGGGTATCCAGATCCCGCTGTTGGTTATTGACCGGAGAGTCATCTCGGTCATGTCTGCATGTCTCCCGAACCCGTAGGGTCTACACACTTAAGGTTCGGTGACGCTAGGGTTATAGAGATATTAGTATGCGGTAACCCGAAAGTTGTTCGGAGTCCCGGATGAGATCCCGGACGTCACGAGAAGTTCCAGAATGGTCCGGAGGTAAATAATTATATATAGGAAGTGCTATTTCGGCCATCGAGACAAGTTTTGGGGTCACCGGTATTGTACCGGGACCACCGGAAGGGTCCCGGGGGTCCACCAGGTGGGGCCACCTGCCCCGGGGGGCCACATGGGCTGTAGGGGGTGCGCCTTGGCCTATATGGGCCAAGGGCACCAGCCCCAAGAGGCCCATGCGCCAAGAGTAGAGGAAAAGGGAGAGTCCTAAAGGGGGAAGGCACCTCCGAGGTGCCTTGGGGAGGATGGACTCCTCCCCCCCTGGGCTGCACCCTTCCTTGGAGGAAGGGGCAAGGCTGCGCCCTCCCCCTCTCCCTTGGCCCTATATATAGTGGGGGGAAGGGAGGACAACCATACATGAGCCCTGGCGCCTCCCTCTCCCTCCCATGACACATCTTCCTCCTCCCACAGCGCTTGGCGAAGCCCTGTTGGAATCCCGCTACTTCCACCACCACGCCGTCATGCTGCTGGATCTCCATCAACCTCTCCTTCCCCCTTGCTGGATCAAGAAGGAGGATACGCCGCTGCTCCGTACGTGTGTTGAACGCGGAGGTGCCGTCCGTTCGGCGCTAGGATCATCGGTGATTTGGATCACGACGAGTACGACTCCATCAACCCCGTTCTCTTGAACGCTTCCGCGCGCGATCTACAAGGGTATGTAGATCCACTCCTCCCTCGTTGCTAGATGACTCCATAGATAGATCTTGGTGACACGTAGGAAAATTTTGAATTTATGCTACATTCCCCAACAGTGGGGCGCCAACCTAGGCCGCGATCTCCACGAGCAGAAGAAGGCCCTGTTGACCACCATCTAGGCCCTTGACCTCCGGGCTGACGCATCTGGCCTCTCTCCTGATGAGTGGCTCTGCCGTTACGACGTGGAAGATCAACTCTCGGTCATTTACATCGATGAGGAGGCATATTGGCATTCTCATGGCTCCCAGAAATGGGTCTTGAAGGGCGATGCGAACACTGCCTACTTCCAGGCCATTGCTAATGGTCTCGTCGGTGCAACACTATCCCTTTTCTCCATGATGGCGCGACGCTCTTGCAGTCTCCTTGCGACATTCGTGCTCACGTCGACGGGTTCTATAAAAACCTTTTCTCTTCCTCCCCTCGGGGCGGTCTGTCTCTTGCCCCTGACTGCTGGGCCGGCCCCCAGCAGGTATCCCCTGAGGACAATGCGGTCCTAACGGTCCCTTCTCTGAGGGAGAGGTTTTGGCAGCCATTAGAGGCATGAACCCTACCTCGGCCACGGGTCCCGATGGCCTTCCGGTGAAATTCTTCCAGGCATTCTAGAATGTGATCAAACCCGAGATCATGGCCAACTTCGACGAGTTCTATGTGGGATCCATTGACCTCGATCGCCTCAACTATGGGATCATTTCGCTCATGCCCAAAGTTCATGGGGCGTCCGGCATCCGCAAGTTCCGTCCGATAACAATGATCAACGTGATCTTCCGGATCCTGGCAAAGGGTTAGCCAATAGGGTGACCCTGCTTGCGGATCGCATTACGCACCCCAACCAACCGGCCTTCATTCAAGGGTGCTATATCTTGGATGGGGTGCTAGTCCTTCATGAAGTCCTTCACGAGGTCCTCTCTAAGCACCTCAAGGCAGTCTTCCTGAAGATCGATTTCCATAAGGCCTAAGATAGAGTCAGCTGGTCCTTCCTTCGGGAAGTTTCGCTCGAAGGGCTTCGACGACCGTTGGGTCACCCGCGTGATGCAGATGGTCTCCAGCGGTCGCACCGCCATGAACATCAATGGGGAGATTGGACCCTACTTCCCCACCCTTTGTTGGGTTAGACAAGCCAATCCCTTCTCCCCATTCTTGTTCCACATGTTGGTGGACGCTCTTGCCACCATCCCGGGCAAGGCAAATGCGGCGGGCCATATTCGTGGGATCACTCCCCATCTAACCGGCGATGCTGGGATCTCCCTCCTCTAGTACACCGATGACACCTTTATTATGGTGGAAGGCTCAGAGGCTGACATCTCTAATATAAAGTTCCTCCTCCTCTGCTTCCAACAGATGTCAGGCCTTAAGATCAACTTTGACAAGAGTGATGTGATGGTGATGGGCTACTCTCTAGACGAATGCCTGGGCATTGCCAACCAGCTTAACTACCGCTTGGGCTCCTTCCCCACGACCTACTTGGGGATGCCCATCAGCGACTCTTGGCTCACCGTTGCTCACTTGCGGCCGACCGTGGCCAAGCTGCAGATGCGCATCGAGCCTTGGCGGGGTACATGGTTGTCTAAGGTGGTTCAGACGATTCTCATCAACTCCTCCCTATCCAGCCTCCTCTTGTTCTTCATGAGCTTCTACAGCCTGCATGAGACTCTACATCATGATATCGCTAAAGTCCAGGCACGAATCTTCTAGGCAGATGACAACAATAAGCAGAAATACCATATGGTCAGCTGGCCGGACATATGAGAGCCTCGGGAGAAAGGCGGCCTCGGGATCATGTGCTCTAAGCGCATGAACATCGCCCTCTTATCCCATTGGCTATGGCTTATTGCACAAGGGCAAGGTGGTCTCTGGTTAGACATCATCCGGAACAAATACCTACATGGGCAACCCCTCGCCTTTTGTCAGAGATCTAGCAGCTCCCAGTTGTGGCAGTCGGTCATTCAACTGCTCTCGGTTCTTCGCATTGGGACCTCCATCTCGGTTGGTTCCGGGGCTACGATTCTGTTCTGGTTTGACCGGTGGGCGGGAGACACCCCCTTTGCTGCGTGCTTCCCCGACCTCTTCTCCATTGCCGCTGATCCCTAGATCTCGGTCGAGAGGGCCATTATTAACTTAGGGCACCTCGCCTTCTGAAGGCCATTTGGGCCTTCGGATTCTGCCGCCTGGCACAAGTTGCTTGACTGCATTGCCCTCCACGAGCCAACGGTGGACGCTGACCCGGATCTGGTTCGGTGGCGTCTAGAGCCGTCAGGCCAATTCTCCATCAAGTCCCTCTACCGGGCCATTGCCCCCTCCTCCGCCCCCTCCCCTTACGGCGGTGTGGTCCATCCGCCCACCAATGGCCTGTGTCCGCTTTGTGGTGTCCCTGAAGACTTGAATCACATCTTCTTCTCCTGTGTGTCCGCCCAATTTATTTGGAGATGCTTTAGAGAGGTGGTTGGTGGCAATTAGTTCCACACCAATTTCCCTGACTTGTTCACCGAACTCCAGGCCTCCCCCCTACGTACTCGCCACATTAGGTGGTTGGATATTGGGGCCCTCGCTTGGACCCTCTGCGCAATCAGCAATAGACTTGTGATTTAGCGCATTCTGCTTCGACGTGTTACTGACGGCCTCTTCAAATTGTCTGGTTACTTGCAGCTTTGTCGGCCACTAAGTGGCCCCCAGGACATTGACGACATCTCTATCTTCATCGCCGACCTTTGCTCGATGGTTGTCTATTTGTCGCCACCGCTTGCTCCTCCCCCCTCGAGCTGGATTAGAGACCGGGAGCGATCTCCGGCCTTTTTATTTTTCTATGGGCTTGTTGAGCTATGCCCTCAGGAGAACCTCTTGTACTTCTTTGTGTGAGACTTGTGTGTGTGTGTGGTGAACTATTCCGTGTACTCGATGCTCTATGGCGGTTTGCTTTATTTATAAAGTGGGGCAAAAGCCTTTTTTGGTAAAATTATGGGACAAAATTCATCTTGTGGGAATCCAAGAACTAGAAAATTAGTAGGGTATTTTATTTTTCCACACGAGACTTCAACATCTCTAACAATCCCAAGTGGTCTGATGGTATCTCTATTAGCAAGTTTGATAGTGACATCTATGTCTTCTATTTCAGCAGGTGCTATATCAGTCATAATTTCTTGGTATAAAGTAAAATGGATTGCACTCACACTAGCACCTAAATCACATAAACCATGATAGCAATGATTTCCTATTTTAACTGAGACGACAAGCATGCCAACAATTGGCTTGTTCTTGTCTTTATTGTCGGTTTGGCAATTCTAGGAGCTTCATCACAGAAATAAATAACATGCCCATCAATATTATCGACCAAGAGATCTTTGACCATACCAACACTAGGTTCTACTTTAATTTGCTCAGAGGGTTTAGTTGCTTTAATATTACTTTTGCGAACCACTATTGATATCTTAGCATGTTCCTTTATCCTAATAGGCATTGGTACAGCGAGGTGATATACAAATGGTTTTTAACCCCTTTCCGCGATGGTGTTCTGAACCGTCGCCTAGTGAGTGACAGCGATAGGGGGGTCCTTCCCACATGACACAGAAACCGCCGGGGATAGGGAGCCTTGATGCATACAGTTGTCCCTATAAAACCGTTTTTTATATCTTGCATATCCCAAACGCTTCATCCTTGCAACTCATTTCTGCTCGCATTGCCATCGTAGTCGGAGTTCTGTGGTTTTACCTAAAACTAGGCACGTTCCAGGCACGGGAGTTTTCCAGGCACGTACCAAACTGGCTCTACGTTTATGATGCCTAGCACATCACAAACAGTTCATGATTGTAAACCTTGTACGATAGGTAGACAATCACACATATTTAGTTTTCCCGCACCGTTTGTGATAGTGTCTGACATCACACACACTTTGCAAATGGCAACTGTGTGCATTATTACACACGTTTCCTCTCCGTGAACCATATTGGATTATGTTGTATATCGCACACGTTGTGCTTTATAGACCGTGTGCGCCATAATGACCCACAGACCGTATTTCACCGAAATTTAATTGCTGCTATTAAAAATTGTACCTAATTTGAACTTCAAGGTAGGCTATAGCTTTATTCATATCCATTAGGTTCAAACAACCAATGCATTATTCGATTCATAGGTACATATGTTCAAGAATTACATAAGCACCAAATAAAGAATGATGAACCAGGGTTCTATACTTGTACTATTACAGATGGTAAACAAAGAGGCGACAGACACTCTAGTTGCTGAACAAGGTGAACCGGAATTGCCCTATTGTGCTCTCCTGGATACAGAAGGCAAGAACGACTCCAGTCCAACCCCTTGTGATGGCCGGCCACTAATCATGTAGTTTGAGAGGTAAACTTGAGTGAACTGCTTCAGGATCCACTGCAAAGGACTAAAGATCCAGACATTGTCATCTAACACAACTCATTACGGGAAGTAAAAAGAAGGCTATAGAGTTCTTACTTACCATCCTGCAGTTCACTATTGTCTTGCATAAAGTGTAAACAAATCATTCGATTGACATCTTTTGATCCATTTTAATAACAATATTTATCAGTTTCCTCACTTGATGCTAGTTCATGAATATCTCATTGCCCCATACGCAGAAAGGGTCGAAGTGTGGATCTTTGGCAATGACAAATGTACCTAAAAGCACCAAGTTAATATTAGAAGCTAAACAACAATTGCAAAATGATGTAGTACAACACTACCCCCATCCCATTATATAATATTTTTTACATGTATATGTAGACATCATCAGAACATTAAGGTAACACTCTTCCTTGTTGCTATGTAGCCTGGGATTGCATACTTAGTCATTCAGTACAATGCATGTTGCTATGTAGCCTCAGATATATTAAATAGGGCCCTAGTTAACCTACTGATAAATGGGTTACAAATATATTCAGTGAAATGTCTGATTCGATGATTAATCCCTTATCATCCCCCAGGCTATATGGTACCAGCTACCGATATCCTCAAGAGTGAGTACATATAAGCAATGAGATGAAACTAACCTCGATAGAAAACATCACTCTTCTCAGTATTGCCCTGTATGAGTACATATAACGGCATGTTAAGCACAACAGGCTAAACATCAACATGGTAGACAACATAATCTACAAACGATAGCTTCAGTGCGCAGGTTTAAGCACGCTAGTTAAGCAAAACAACAAGTGGAAAGGTGTGCTAACTGCATCAGGCATAACATTTAAAAACAAGCAAATAGTCATTCAAACTGGTATTGTGTAGGTCTAAAGTACACTAGTTATTGTTAAAAAACCAAAAAGGCATGTTAACTACAACATCCTTAACAGCAACCAAATATCGTAATTCATAGTGGTATTATTGAAACTATTATTGACGAAATTGAACTGCACGACAAATAGTTGCACATATAGAGCATCACATTGTGAAGAATTGAAATAAACATAGCATAAGGCCATCTCTAGCAAATCCTTTAAAAGTTAACAGACTAATACCCTTAGTGGATATATATATATATATACTCCAGCAATTTTTGGCCGTTTCTAGTCAATCCCCTAAACATTGTAAACTTCAATTTGATCAAGTTCAAAGCAGGTTCAACCGAAAGTAGCATGCATTAAAAAATAAACATAGATAGTTTTGCATAACCGAACATAAAACATAAATTTAAACTAAGCTAAACTACTTTCGGTCGAAGTGGAGGTCGAGCCAATCCTTCCTGGTCAGGTACGGTGTGCCGCGAGCCGGGTCTGGGCCGGTGCCATCGTTGGGGTCGTTGGGGAAGACACTACTCCACTCGTCGACGTCAATCTCCTCGTCCTCGCCGCCCACCTCGACGCCCTCTGCACCGCCGTCCTCGCTGCCTTCGAACTCGTCATCGGAGGAGATCATAATAACTTCGGCACCCTCCGCGCCGACAAACATCACCCACTCCGCCTCCATGAGCTCCGGGTGCTGCCGGCGAAGCTCTTGCATGTAGGCCTCGTCGGCGGCCTCGGCCTCGAGGCGCTCCCATGCCTCGCGGTTCTCCCAGGCCATAGCCGAGCTCACCACCCTGGCTCCGGCGGAACGCGGTCGACCGGACGTGTGCCGAAGGGGAAATTGAGCCTAGCCGCCGCGTAGTGGTAGCGGACCTGCCAGCGGTCGAACTCCATGGCCCTGAGCTCGGCAATATGGAATCTACCGAGCCACCAATGGGTGGGGGTCTCCCAATCCGTAATCTCGGTGACCCACATCCCCCATCGCCGCTTCCAGACACCGAGGTAGGACCTCATCGGCGGCAGGCCTGGGGGAGGATGGGGAAGTCCTCGAACCAACGTAGGGGCACGGCGGCAGGCGGATCGGGCTACTGGCAACGGCGAATCGATAAAGAGCCCGCGGAGGGTGAAGGGGACACCTCGGAGGCCACCTCGCCGGCGTTGGCCGAAGAGGCTGTGATGAACCTCATTTTGGCTATTGGCTTCTTGAGCTCCCCGGCACATAGGCAGAGGTTGAGGCTGGAGGCAGCAGCGGTGATGGCGGCGACCTACCGATGGTTTTGAGTGAGGGAGGGGTGGTGTGTGTCTGTGTGAGCGGAGGTTTTGGGGATTGTGTGGTGTGTGTGGAGGTGGGCAAGGTTGTGTTTGAAGAAATACCGGGGCAACTGAAAATTTTACTAAGCGGGAGTAAAATGTCGAGCTACTAAAAATTTGGATTAAGGGCAAGAAGATATTTTTGAGATTGCGAGGGATTAAGGGTAAAAATCTGGTCGCGTTTTGTACTGATCTTGATAATTACCATATCTATAATAAAACTCCTCCACATTATGGTCAATACGTGCCACTAGTGCACGTGTTGAACTACGGTAACATCCATGGAGATGCCATGGTAAGGTTTTTTACTATTACGACATCCGTGTATCTTTTGCATAAATTCTTTTAAAACTTAACTACATTGCTAACTATGAAGTTATTACTATGTTTTTCAACAGAAAATCCCGGATGATTGTTTGCCTCATCTGATGTATCAGAAATGTCGCCTTAATGTTTTGAACATACAACCAGGTCGTCCTACGAATCTCACCTATCCATATCGGATTTCTAAAAGAGATGGAGACATGAAAATCACATAATGGAAAAAATGTATGGACAGTTGTAAGGAGCTACTTGGAAGCAACATTGTGCAAAAGGCAAGAATTGTAGATAGGATAATCTCCATTCTCCATAATGGAGAGTCAGGGGCTATCTTGTTTTATGCTATTTTACCTAAGAGAATATAGTAGGTCCTAAGAGAATGTAGGAGGTCCTATGAGGTACAATATTTATTATGTGGTACAATGTGTTAGAGTTGATGGTGATGAGTAGTTGTGATTATGACTTGTGACCAACTTGCTATGTGATGTCTCATTGATGAAAACAATGATCATGAGGAGGTGTTATATGACAATGATGTATTATGATGATAAGTTGTTAAAGATATGATGATGATGATGACGATGATATTTATTATATCATTGGGTGAAAGAACTGTGGATTAGTTTCAAGTGGATGTCCATCCAGTTGAAACTAGTCCACGGTTCATTCACCCAATGATGTAATAACTCATTATGATGTAAAAACAATCTATAAATTGCTGCTGTATGAAAACTTGTATAAAGGCGTATGAATAAAACATGAAATAAAATACGAAAAAATAGTAGTAGCGCGTTCAGGGAGAAGCGCTACTAGTAATTACCAGTAGCGCTGTTTGGAGAAAACGCTACTACTAAGTCAATATAGCAGTAGCATGGGTTAACCCACGCTACTGCTGTCAGGACCCCGATCCTAAGTCACACCGATCTAGCATGTAACACTTCATACCACTTTGCGGCCTCACGCACGGTATTCCCACGGGTGCCACCTTACCTGGCCCGGGACCGTTTGCGCCTTTTGGCTCACGTATATGATAGCGTCGCTAGCATCCATATGACAGAGAAACCGGCCCGACATGACAAGTCGTGAACCCAAAGTGGCACTAACTTACGGGGACAGGCATACATGAAACAACATCAAACATGTCGGTCATCAGCGTGTAAATCCGGGCTGTAGCAACTGGGCTAACAGGACTCCGGTAAACCGGGCTGTAGCAGGCTAGTAGGACTCCGGAAGTCACCGCGTGAGATTTTCCCAAAGGGACAGACACAGGAACGAAGTGAATCACATGCCGGCCAGTCTAAGTGTTCCGAAGCAGTAGTACTGGGCTAGCAGGACTCCGGTAAACCGGGCTATAGCAGACTACCAAGGCTCAGTGGAGACACCAGACTACATTTCCCCATAAGAGAGGCTACCAAGGATAAACAACTAGATTGTCGGATCCCACACATACCAAGCATTTCAATAACATACACACAATATGCTCGATATGTGCAAATACAACATGGCATCACAACAAAACTCTACGACTCAAAGTATTTACTCATTAGGCTCCGAGGAGCGAGATATTACAAACATGGGTCTCATGACCCAACAATCAAAGCATACAAATCAAAGCACATGCGGAAGCTTAACATGTCTGAGTACAGACATCTACAAATGAAAAAGGCTGAGAAGCCTGACTATCTACCAGATCCTGCCGAGGACACAAGATCGTAGCTGAGGTATCAAGCTAAACGTCGAAGTCCACGCGGAACTACTAGCGACACTGAAGTCTCTCTGCAAAACATAAATTAAGCAAATGTGAGTACAAAAGTACTCAGCAAGACTTACATCAGAACTAGCTACATATGCATCGGCATCAACAATGGGATGGTGGGGTTTAACTGCAGCAAGCCAGCTTTGACTCGGTGGGTAACCTGAACTACGACTGTGAGCAACTCTTTTGAGGTGGCGCACACGAGTCCACATATTGACCAATCAATACACCACTATGGATCCGCTCCCGTCTACCTACGAGAAGGCCATCCATAGCACTCACGCTTATCTTGCGAGTTTTAGAGTATCCACTTCAAGTTATCTATGAACTGTTATAGGTAACCCAAAAGTCCTTTACCGCGGACATGGCTATTCGAATAGATCATTTATAACCCTGCAGGGGTGTTCTTCGTCACACATGCTTCCACCACTTAGCGTCTGCACACGACATGTGCTCGGCAGACTTCAAGCGAAAGCCGACGTGGGTGTAGACCACGACCTGACTAACTGCACAAGTCTCTTGTCCAGGTTTATCGCGTATTCGGGTTCCATCCGCAAGGAAATCCTGCCGGGGTGTCCTCAACGGCACCAAACGATGTGTACAGGGTCCCGAGACGCCAAACGGGCGCCCGGCATACCCGGCCACGGTGTATCTACCAAATCATAGCCCGCCCCTAGGGGTCAGCGCTACGCACGGCCACCAACACATATCCTACAAACACCAGAAACTAGTTGCAACTCCTGGACAGAGGACAAGGGCGGTTAATAAGTCGAGCAGGGTCATATTTCAGGGCCCAACGTGTGGTAGTAGCTGTTTCATGGATCACAAACACAGAACTCTATTCCTGAGGACGGTTTCAGTGAGACAACCCACCATGTACTCCTACATGGCCTCTCACCGCTACCTTTACCAAATCGTGTTCACACACTTAGCTCACACACAGTAGGACATGTTCATCACCATTCCAATTCATTCCCGATGAATCAGACCCGACTCAACTCTAAGCAGTAGCAGGCATGACAAACAAGCATGAATGAGTAGGCACATCAGGGCTCAAACAAATCCTACTCATGCTAGTGGGTTTCATCTATTTACTGTGGCAATGACAGGTCATGTAGAGGAAAAGGGGTTCAGCTACCGCAGCATGTAATAGTTGAATCGTTGTTGTCCTAATGCAGTAAAATAGAGCAGGAGTGAGAGAGTGGGATTGTATCGGAATGAACAAGGGGGTTTTGCTTGCCTGGCATTTCTGAAGATGATATAGCTCTTCATCAGTGTCATTGATCACATTGTCGAAACATACGTCTACCGAGGGGGAACAATCACCGGCAACACAGAAAGAATACAATCAATGCAATGCACAATATGGTGCATTATCATGACATGTCAATATGCTGTGATTTGAGCTAATGCAGCTAAGAACAGAAGGGTTTGAGTTGAGTTCAACTCAAGGTTCAAATTCAGATTCAAACTATGACTTCAAATAGTGCATGACCATGTTTTGAACTAAACAGTAAGGTTAATTTGTTTAAACATGCATGGAAATGCCATAAACATATTCTTTGGATTTTTCCGATAATTTTTCATATATAATTTGTTTCATTTGGAGTTATGGTTGAATTTCTATGATTTTTAGAAGTTTATACTATTTTCTGGAATTTCCTAGTTATTAATAAATCTAGAAAATGTAATACTGTGTCAGCATTAGGTCATGCTGATGTCAGCAGGTCAACAGGTGCCGTCCAGGTCAAACCTGACTAGTGGGGCCCACTGGTCAGTGACTCGGTTAGTTAACTGGGTTAATTAGGGTTAGACTAATTCTAACAAGAATGTCAGCAGGGCTGGGCCCACATGTCAGTGGCTCAGGGTTAGTTTAGTGAGGGGATTAACACCTGACAACGGTGATTAGCACTAACTAACACCTAACTAAACTAGTTAGGGCCAGCCCCACGTGTTAGTGGCTAACTAAAATAACCTAGTTTAATTAGCACTAACCTAGGTTAAACTAATTAAGTTTAAACCTAAACTAGATTAATTAGCCGGGTGGGGCCCGCATGTCATAGACCCAGGGGAGGTCAAATCCCCTGGTCAACCGGGGCTGAACCACCAACGGTCAAAGCGGTCAACCCGCTGGCGACTCGACGCCGGCGAGGCCAGACGCGGCGGAGGGCCTTGGATTTGGTCCTCCCATGACCAAATCGACGGCGGAGACGTGCTACGTGGAGCTGGGGAGCTGCCGCAGCCAAGGGTGCAAGTGGTTGGACACGGGGAGTTCGTAAACGACGCCAGCGAGCTCGACAGCGGCAACCGGAGTTCGGTGGGCTCGGGGTTGTCGTTGTGATGGCCGTCGTGGCTCGTGCGGGGCACCTACATGCTCGACGCGGCGCGGAGAGGGAGATGGGTAGGACGGCCAGACCAGTAGATGGCCAGAGACACGTCGGCGGCGAGCACAGGCGGTGATGCGTTTGGGCGAGCTCAATGCGGCGCATACGGTGCAGACAAGAGAAAACGGAAAGGGGGGAAGGATCAGTGGCTCACTGCGGGTGAAGGGGAGGGAACGGCGAGCTCGGGGAGGCAGAGACGGCGACGAAACGGCGATGGGGATGTTAGCGTCGGGAGGTTGAAGACGAGCTTCGTCCGGGGGCTTCAGGCGTCGCGCGGCTCGGTGAGAAGGTCGAGGAAGAAGTGGCGGGGCTTCTGGGCGCGTCGGCAGGGCGTGGGGTGGCCGGTGGCCGCGGCAGAGCACGGCGGCGCCCTCTGGTGCGCTCGGGAAGAGAGGGGGAGGGAGCCAGAGGAGGGGAGGAGTTGCGGATGTGAGAGAGAGGTCAGGGTGGGCGCGTGGCGTCGTTTGGAGCTGTTCGGGCCGTCGGCAGAAGCAGGAGGTGGCTCGGGCGCATGGACGCGCGCATCGAGCACGCGACTCTCGTCCTTCTAGCGAGAGGAGGGAGATGACTGGCATCGGCCAGCTGGACTGGGCCGTGCTGGGCCAGGCCAGGTGAGCGCCAGGTTAATTTCCTTTCTCTCTCTCTTTTTTGTTTTCTATTTATTCTGTTTTCTTTTGATTTAGTAAAATCCTGGAAATAATTAGGGGTGTTGTCTGAAATATTCCAGTGACCCATAACAACTTCCAACATTTTTGGAGCACCTAAAATATATATCGCATTTAAATAGCTCCAATCCAAATATGTCCTGCAAAAATGTAAACCATTTTTGGTAGATGCTTCCACCTCAATCAAGAAATGTTGAACATTTTTAGAGGGCATTTTGAGTTCAATGAAAAAGATTTTATTTTGACCCTAGTTGAATTCATTTGGTGCTAGGGTTTAAGCATCCCCATTTCAAGATTAATTGAAATTGAAAATGATGCATGGATGCAATGCCACTAATTACAAGAAGATTTCTAGGGCTATGACAACTGCTAACCTTTAGCTGTAGCGCCGTACCAGTAGCGCACCATCCCGCGCTACTGATAGGCCTAAAACCCGCGCCACTGCTAGGCTTTTCCCTAGTAGTGAAGGTTCGTGGAGCCCAATCTACTGTGCTAATGTGAGTGACTACAGGGGCACGGGCGTGGCACATGGGTAGTCTGACCAAACCGTGTCTGTTGCGTACCCAATCGCAGACGGTTTCTACATCCAACTCATGTGCTGTTTAAATTTGGCAAAAGAATAATGCGGGAGAGGGTCAGAACATGAACACACTTGCATGTGTGATACGTCTCCAACGTATCTATAATTTTTGATTGTTCCATGCCGTCATATTATTAATCTTGGATGTTTTATAATCATTTTATATCATTTTTGGTACTAACTTATGGACATAGTGCCAAGTGCCAGTTGTTTGTTTTTTTGCATGTTTTTTTACATCGCATGTAATCAATATCAAACGGAGTCCAAATGCAGTGAAACTTTTTGTGGATTTTTTGGACCAGAAGACAACCAATGGGCCGAAGAAGCACCTGCGGGCTGCTCCGAGGGGAGCACAACCCACCAACGCGAGCCTGGAGGCCCAGCCGTGCACTGGTGGATTGTGCCCACCTCGGGTGCCCCTCGAACCGCCTCTTTGATCTATAAATACCCAAATATTCCTGAAACCCTAGGGGAGTCGACGAAAATCAATTCCAGCCGTCGCAGAGTCCAGAACCTCCAGATCCAATCTAGACACCATCACGGAGGGGTTCACCACTTCCATTGGTGCCTCTCCGATGATGCGTGAGTAGTTCTTTGTAGACCTTCGGGTCCGTAGTTAGTAGCTAGATGGCTTCCTCTCTCTCGTTTGATTCTAAATACAATGGTCTCTTGGAGATCCATATGATGTAACTCTTTTGAAGTGTGTTTGTTGGGATCCGATGAACTTTGAGTTTATGATCAGATCTATCTCTTTTTTATCCAAGAAAGTCATTTGAATCTTCTTTGATTTATTATATGCATGATTTCTTATAGCCTCATATTTCTTGTCCGATATTAGGGATTTTTTTGGCCAACTTGATCTATTTATCATCCAATGGGAAGAGGTGCTTTGTAGTGGGTTCGATCTTACGGTGCTTGATCCCAGTGACAGAAGGGGAACCGACACGTATGTATCGTTGCTACTAAGGATATAACGATGGGGTATATTTCTACATAAATAGATCTTGTCTACATCATGTCATTGTTCTTATTGCATTACTCTATTTCTCCATGAACTTAATACACTAGATGCATGGTGTATAGCGGTCGATGTGTGGAGTACTAGTAGTAGATGCAGGCAGGAGTCGGTCTAATAATCTTGGATGTGAAGCCTATATAATGATCATTGCCTGGATATCGTCATGATTATTTGAAGCTCTATCAATTTGCCAACAGTAATTCATTTACCAAGTTTGCTATTTTTCTCGAGAGAAGCCACTAGTGAAACCTACGGCACCCAGGTAGCCTTCTCATATTATTTGCCCTTGCGATCTATTTTCCTTTGCTTTTATTTTCAGATCTATTAAACCAAAAATACAAAAAAATACCTTGCTACAATTTATTATTATTTATTTTATTTGGCTTTGGATCTATCAATCTACTACAATTTATTCACGTCTGTTTGCCAATTTCTGGCATAGTTACCCGGAAGGGATTGACAACCCCTTTAATATGTCGGGCTGCGAGTATTTGTTATTTTTGTGCAAGTGCCATTTACGTGTTGTTGCTTGGTTCTCCTACTGGTTCAATAAACTTGGTTTCATCACTGAGGGAAATACCTACCATCACTGTGCTGCATCATCCCTTCCTCTTTGGGGAAATACTGACGTAGCTTCCAGCCGCATCAAAAGGAATTTCTGGCGCCGTTTCCGGGGAGACATCATCAACATCTACCAGGTCCCTAATCACAAATCTCATCTCCTTACAATTTAAATTATTTGCCACATGCCTCTCTCTTTGCTCTCCCCCACTTCACAAATATTTTCCGTTTTATTTGCCTTCTTTTTCCTTCGCCCTTTTCTCGTCAGGTCTCTTGTTTGCTTGTGTTACCATGTGCCTTCTATTTTCTTGCATCTTTGCTTGCTAAAAATCTATTGCTATGGATCCTCATCCACTTGCTAACCTTTTTAAAAGATCCAATTATCATGAACCAATTGCTAGTGAATTGAGTTCACTAGATTATCTTTATGAAGTTTTGATTGAGACTCGTGAATCTGAAAATTGTGATGAAGTGTTAAAAGAAGAAATTTATAAAGTGGTTCACGGTAGCTCCTTGAACCAAAAGCACGAGTGCGATAATATTATTATAAACTGTATTAATGTCAATGATATGCAAAGCCCCAAGCTTGGGGATGCTTGTTTTGTTATGTCCGCAACTTATTGCAATGATCATGATTGGGGTGATGGTGATTCTTATGAAATTGATAGTTTATTTAAGCCTAGTGATGAATATGTTTGCAATAATATTGAAAGTCGGTTCGGAAGAGTGTCAACTCTAGGTAAAAAGAATCCCACATATTTGGAGAGTGTTCACTCTTATGAAATTTTTGATAAAAGTGGCTCCAGAGAAGTCATGACTTTAGTTGATGTTAATCCCACTATCTTGGTAGATTATAAAACTTTTATGCATGTGGATCATGGAGAGAATATTTTATATGATATCTATATTGTTGAATTTGATTATGATCCTACATGTAATTATTTTGACAGAGGGAAATATGGTTGTAGAAATTTTCATGTTACTAAATTATCTCTCGTTATGTTGAGATTGCTAATGTTTCTTTCTTCTTCCTTGCATATGCTAGATATTTCTTGCCTTGATGATTTGTTTGTTTACAAAATTCCGATGCACAGGAAGTATGTTAGACTTAAATATGTTGTCCATATGTTTCATGATGCTCTCTTTGTGTTTCAATTCTTATTATTCGTGTGAGCATCATTGAAATCTTATGCCTAGCTAGGGGCATAAAACAATAGCGCTCGTTGGGAGGCAACCCAATGAATACAATTATTTTTGCTTTTTCCTTTCTATTCTTAAGTGTCATCACAATTATGCTACTGTTATCATTGTGTTTTTTGTTTTTTAATTAGTGTTTTTGCCAAGTAAATCCTTTAGGATCTTCTTGGGTGATAGTTGTTTGATCTTGCTGAAAAACAGAAACTTTTGCGCTCACAAAAATAATTGAAATTTCTAACCAGAGTGTGATAAAATACCAATTATTTTTGAAGAAGAGTAATATACAAATTTCCCAGGTTCTCCTAATTTTTAAGAGTTTTTGGAGTCACAGAAGTATTCGAAATACTCAGATTGCTACAGACTGTTCTGCTTTTGACAGATTCTGTTTTCTTTGCGTTGTGTGCTTGTTTTGATGATTCTATGGTTTTCTTTGATGACTTTTTGCCATTGAAAAGTTGGAATACAGTAGACATAATGCAAGAATAAAATATAAATTGGTTTGCTACAGTACTAATAGTAGTGATTTGCTTTGTTGTACTAACGGATCTCACGAAGGCTTTGTTGAGTTTGGTGTTATTGAAGTTTTCAAGTTTTGGGTTATCTAACGATGGATGAAGCAATAAGGAGTAAGAAGAGCCTAAGCTTGGGGATGCCCCGGCATCCCAAGCAATTATCCAAACTGAGCAAGAAACTAAGCTTGGGGATGCCCCGGCATCCCAAGCTATTATCCAAAGTGAGCAAGCAACTAAGCTATATTTTTATTCGTCACATACTATGTGTTTTGCTTGGAGCGTCTTGTATGATATGAGTCTTTGCTTGTTTTATTTTGTGTTTTAAGTCTTGATGCCTTGCTGGACACACCTATTTGAGCGAGCCAAAATTATGCCATGACTTGTTAGAATTGCTCTCCATGCTTCACTTAAATTTTTATGAGTTATGGATTTCCTCTCTTGCTTCACTTAGATTTATTTGAGAGTAAGTAAAATTTTCAAGAAATTCTCTCTTGCTTCACTTAAATTAATTTGAGAGAAAATATTATGCTAATGATCTTGACTTATATTTGTTTGAGCTTATGAAAAGTAACACATGAAAATTAGTTCCAAAGTGATAGATATCCAAGAAGGATATAATAAAAATTTCATGAAGATCATTGGACAAATTGAACTTGATTCTTAGTAATAGTTTTGAGATATGATGATGTGATATGTGAGTCATGTTGATGAGTAATTATGCTTTAGTAAGAATGTTGGTGTTAAGGTTTGTGATTCCATATGCAAGCACGAAAGTCAATAGTCATGCAATGAAATTATATCCTACTTGTGGTGCATTATTCGGTGTTAATTATGCTTAATGCTCGCTTTTGAGATTATTCGTTTCTTGGTTGGTCGCTTATCAATCTTTTGCTAGCCTTCATTTTGCATTAAGTATGATCACTACTTGTGCATCCAAAATCCTTTAAATCAGTTTTGCCACATGAGTCCACTATATCTACCTATATGCAGTATTCTTTTGCCGTTCTAAGAAAATTTGTATGTGCCATCTCTAATATTCAAAATAAATTTCTCTTTTGTGTGCTCGTACCGCTCGCCAGGCAGTGAGGGGTGGCTAATATTTTCCATGCTAGATGTGTTATTCTCACGATGAGTGTTTATTCACTTGTCATTGCATGAGAGTAAGGCAAAGGTACTAGGGATGCCCAGTCCCGAAATGAAAAAAGAATTTACTTTATGTTGTCAAATAATAAATTCCTTGGAAAGTGTTGGTATGGAAGGCACCCATGGATACAGTTAGCCATGGAAAGTGAAAGTATGGTGGAAAAAGGAATAAACTTTAATTTCTGTTTGGTAACCGCCTATGATATATCTATCATGGGAAGTGTTGGGAACTCTAAGTCATTTTTATTGGTGGGAAAATTATGCATATCAGAATGTTTTTATCTCTTAAGTTTTTCGCTTTGAGCTTTGGCACCTCTACAAATCCCTACTTCCCCCCATGAAGGGCCTTTCTTTTACTTGATGCAATTTTTATTTTTGAATTGAGTCTCCATCTTCTCTTATAAAGCACCAACTAGGGGCACTATGATCGTACTTGAGCATTGGGTGTAGTTAATATGCGAGTGTGTTTCATGAATGGATCAATGATTGAGCATGATGGGCTAGGGATAGCTTATTTTAGCGTTGACAGTTTGAAAGATGTGATTGCTTGTTTATATGCTTGAGTATTTAAGTTATCAAGTCAAAACTAGACTATAGCTTTGAACAATATAAAAGTCCAAATGTCCATGCTATAAAGAAAAGAATATGAGATGACATGTTAGGCATCATTCCACATCAAAAATTCTGTTTTTATCATTTACCTACTCGAGGACGAGCAGGAATTAAGCTTGGGGATGCTGATACGTCTCCAATGTATCTGTAATTTTTGATTGTTCCATGCTATTATATTCTCAATCTTGGATGTTTTATAATCATTTTATAGTCATTTTATATCATTTTTTGGTACAAACCTATTAACATAGTGCCAAATGTCAGTTGCTGTTTTTGCATGTTTTTACATCGCATGTAATCAATATCAAACGGAGTCCAAACACAGTGAAACTTTTTGTGGAATTTTTTGGGACCAGAAGACAACCAATAGGCCGAAGAAGCACCTGGGGGCTGCTCCAAGGGGAGCACAACCCAGAAGGGCGTGCCTGGAGGCCCAGGCGCGTCCTGGTGGGTTGTGCCCACCTTGGATGCCCCAGACCGCCTATTTTCTCTAAAAATACCCCAATATTCCAGAAACCCTTGGGGAGTCGACAAAAATCAATTCCAGCCGCCACAGAGTCCAGAACCACCAGATCCAATCTAGACACCATCATGGAGGGGTTCACCACTTCCATTGGTGCCTCTTCGATGATGCTTGAGTAGTTCTTTGTAGACCTTCGGATATGTATTTAGTAGCTAGATGGCTTCCTCTCTCTCATTTGATTCTCAATACAATATTCTCTTGGAGATCCATATGATGTAACTCTTTTGCGGTGCGTTTGTTGGGATCCGATGAACTTTGAGTTTATGATCAAATCTATCTCTTTTTATCCATGGAAGTTATTTGAATCTTCTTTGATCTTTTATATGCTTGATTCCTTATAGCATCGTATTTCTTCCCTGATATTTAGGTTTTGTTTGGCCAACTTGATCTATTTATGTTGTAATGGAAGATGTGCTTTGTAGTAGGTTCGATCTTACGGTGCTTGATCCCAGTAATAGAAGGGAAACCAACAGGTATGTATCGTTCCTACTAAGTATAAAACAATGGGGTCTATTTCTACATAAATAGATCTTGTCTACATCAGGTCATCGTTCTTATTGCTTTACTTCGTTTCTCCATGAACTTAATACATTAGATGCATGCTGGATAGCGGTTGATGTGTGGAGTAATAGTAATAGATGTAGGCAGGAGTCGGTCTACTAATCTTGGATGTGATGCCTATATAATGATCATTGCCTGGATATCGTCATGACTATTTCAAGTTCTATCAATTGCCCAACAGTAATTCGTTTACCCACCATTTGCTATTTTTCTCGAGAGAAGCCACTAGTGAAACCTACGGTCCCCGGGTCTCTTTCTCGTATTATTTGCCCTTGCGATCTATTTTACTTTGCTTTTATTATTAGATCTATTAAACCAAAAATACAAAAACACCTTGCTGCAATTTAATCTTATTTATTTTATTTGGCGTTCGATCTATCAATCTAATACAATTTATTCACGTCCGTCTGCCAATTTCTGGCGCCGTTACCCGAAAGGGATTGACAACCCCTTTAATACGTCAGGTTGCGAGTATTTTTTATTGGTGTGTGTCAGATTACGGGTTCTGGCGAAACCCTTGAGGTTCGAACTCTGGGGTGCGCACGAAGATCTCTCTTCCCCTAGCTCACGCTCTCGCCACGATCTCAAAGCCTAGCTCGCCGAACCCGAGGAACAAGAGACACAAGAGTTTATACTGGTTCGGTCCACCGTTGCAGCGTAATGCCCTACTCCGGTGTGGTGTGGTGGATTGCCTTGTAGGATGGGGATGAACAAGTACAAGGGAAGAACAGCCTCCTGAGGAGAGGTGTTCTTGAGCTCGATGAGAATGTGTGTTTTCTTGGTGGAATGGATCCAGTCCCAGATGAGTCCTCCCTCCTAAGGTGGTGGCTAGTCCTATTTATAGAGGCTCGGGTCCTCTTCCCAAATATTAGGTGGGAAGGGATCCCACAATGGCCAATTTGAAGGGGGGCAACTAGTACAAGTTATCCTGACAAAAGGTGGTCTTCGCCTGCCAAAGGCTCTGGTGGTGACGCTGTTGTGGGCTCCGTGATGACCTCCATCCTGTCGTCCTGCTGGTCTTCGTCTAGTTGCACCGATATGGAGACCTTTGCCTGATGCCTCGGGACTCCTCGCTTGTGCCTGCCTCTTTAGCACCAAAGAGGAAACCAGTACTCCGCGCACGCTGGCGCTCGCCTGGTGCCCGCCTGAACTTAGTCGTCATGGCTCACATCACTAAAATCTCATGAGGTGCCCCTCACCTTGATCTCTCCGCTCCTCGCGAGCCAGCCTAGTGAGGCTGCCCCTGAGGAGGTCTTGTGTCGTCCGCCTCGCAAGGCTTGGCCCCTCGCGAGGGTCTTGAGTATTTGTTGATGAAGATGGGCCATACCAGGCCACTGGTGGAGCCACGCCCTGGGCCGCAGGCAGGCAACTCTAGGTACCCCCATTCCCAGGACGCCGACAGTGTGCAGGTGCCATTTACGTGTTGTTGCTTGGTTCTACTACTGGTTCGATAACCTTGGTTTCATCACTGAGGGAAATACCTACCGTCGCTATTCTGCATCATCCCTTCCTCTTTGGGGAAATACCGATGTAGCTTCAAATCGCATCAATGTGGACCAAATATATGTATGAAAAGGTTGGTTTGATGTTCGAATACCCAATGCACAACTTTGATGTGGCACCTGTCGCACAAAAGCATAGTATTACTAGTCAGCCACCCCCTACGAACCCCACTTCATGTCGGCGGTAAGGGAATCCTAGCTACGAATGCATGCCCCCAAATAGCTCACCCTACCGTACCATAAAACCTATAGGAGTCCATCATATATATATGGTCAAACTTCCCCTTTCGTTTCCCGACAAAGGTGGACTGTGTGCCGACCCACAAATGTGTGCTTGTGGCACGAGATGGGTGATATTTAACTACCACATACGATCCACATGTGGGTGGCCCTACTATACGTATGAAAATGGTGTGGTGTGATATTTAACTACCATTCACAACTTTGATGTGGCACATGTGCCTCGCAAATTAACCGGACTTCCCCGACCCCACAAAGGTTGCATGTAGTGCGAAGCAGCTAGCCCCCCCCCCCACACACACATGTCGGGGGGGAGCATCTCACCAAGACGTACCGTAACACGGACCAGCAGAATCCAACTTGGTCGTACAACCTCTCCCGCTCATTTGTTGGTCAAAGTGATGGACGTCCACGCGGCCCCACCAAATGGGCTAGCTTGTCACCGATAACCTCGCGAGGGAGTACTGTATCAAGACTGAAGGAAATATGCCCTAGAGGCAATAATAAAGTTATTATTTATTTCCTTATTTCATGATCAATGTTTATTATTCATGCTAGAATTGTATTAACCGGAAACATAATACATGTGTGAATACATAGACAAACATAGTGTCACTAGTATGCCTCTACTTGACTAGCTAATTGATCAAAGATGGTTAAGTTTCCTAGCAATAGACATGAGTTGTTATTCGATCAACGAGATCACATCATTAGGAGAATGATGTGCTTAACTTGACCCATTTCGTTAGCTTAGCACTTGATCGTTTAAGTTTACTGCTATTGCTTTGTTCAAGACTTATATATGTTCCTACGACTATGAGATTATGCAACTCCCGAATACCGGAGGAACACTTTGTGTGCTACCAAACGTCACAACATAACTGGGTGATTATAAAGGTGCTCTACAGGTGTTTATGATGGTTTTCGTGGAGTTGGCATAGATCAAGAATAGGATTTGTTACTCCGATTGTCAGAGAGGTATCTCTGGGCCCTCTCGGTAATGCACATCACTATAAGCCTTGCGAGCAATGTGACTAATGAGTTTGTTGCAGGATGTTGTATTACGGAACGAGTAAAGAGACTTGCCGGTACTGAGATTGAGCTAGGTATTGGGATACCGACGATTGAATCTCGAGAAAGTAACATACCGATGACAAAGGGAACATCGTATATTGTTATGCGGTTTGACCAATAAAGATCTTCATAGAATATGGAGGAACCAATATGAGCATCCAGGTTCCGCTATTGGTTATTTACCAGAGACATGTCTCGGTCATGTCTACATAGTTCTCAGACCCGTAGGGTCCGCATGCTTAAAGTTCTATGATGATCGTTATTATGAGTTTATAGGTTTTGATGTACCAAAGGTAGTTTGGGGTCTCGGGTATGATCACAGATATGAAGAGGAGTCTCGAAATGGTCGAGACATAAATATTGATATATTGGAAGCCTACATTTGGACATCGGAAGAGTTCCGGGTGAAATCAGGATTTTACTGGAGTGCCGGAGGGGTTACCGGAACCCCTCGGGGGTTGATGGGCCTTATTGGGCCCTAGTGGAGAGAGAGAAGGGCCGGCCAGGGCAGGTCGTGCGACCCTCCTCCTCTGGTCCGAATTGGACTAGGAGAAGGGGGGCGGTGATGAAGCTATGTACATAGGGTAGGGTCATGGACCTATCCTAACTGCCCTACCCAAGGACATCTCTAGAAGAAATCACCTTTCAATCGACTTGAAGGTGTTCCACTCGACAGACTCGAAGTCACTCGACCAAGAAGCGATCACTCGACCAAGATCCAACCACTCGACGGCCAGGAGACCTATAGTCACCCCGCACGCTAACGGTCAGTCATTAAATAGCTTTTATGATCGTCATAGCACTCTATTACTAGCATTACCAGTAACGCCCTGCCTTAATGTACATTGAACCCTTCGTAACGTGGGCTGGCCGGGGTCCTGGCGCACTCTATATAAGCCACCCCCTCCTCCGAGACAAGGGTTCGCACCTCTGTAACTCATACTCACATAATCCAGTCGACCGCCTCCGGGCTCCGAGACGTAGGGTTTTTACTTCTTCCGAGAAGGGCCTGAACTCGTAAACCTGCGTCCTTACAACTTCTCCATAGCTAAGATCTCGCCTCTCCATACTTACCCCCTGCATTACTATCAGACTTAGAACCACGACAGTTGGCGCCCACCGTGGGGCAAGTGTTTTAGCGTTTTGTTGGAGGAGTTGCGATCTTTTCCGATCTGAATCATCATGGTTTTCAACGGAGTTTTGGTGGAGGGCCGCGAGATCCGTCTCGGCGCACTCACGTTCATCGCCGACGACTCCGCCTGGCTTCAGGAGGCTCCGCTCGACGTGGACGCACTCCCTGTCCGCGGGGCAACGCACTTTAGCGCGTACGTCCGCGGCGTTCTCCTACGGCAACCATCGAACCCCTACCGGTCAGCTCCTGTGTTGTCCTCCCTCCCTGTTTCCCGCCGGCGCAAGCACTCCGGTCGGTCGAGACTTCAGCGGTGGGTGAGACACGCGGTGGCCCGTCAGTCGGCCATCCCTCAAGTCATGGCGATCGAGCCCGACGAATCCCTCTACGGCCTGTTCGACCTGTCGACTTGCTCCGAAGAGACTGCATCCGAGTGTGACAGCAGCGATCCGGCGGCAGAGGTTCTGATGGTCGATGGACCGCCCAGTCCCCCCGGTTTTACCCGCACCGACGGAGGCGCGGGAGGAGCCGACCCGTCGCGTCCCCATGAGGAGTATCTTCCCGAGCCTCTCACTTCGATGTAGAGAGAAGAACTTCGCCGCCGGAATGTGGATGCGCTGCACACTCCTATCGTTGGAGAAACCACCGAGGCTCGCGCCTTGGAAGACGCGCGCCTGGCAAACTTGGCCGAGTGCACTCGACTGGAGAACCTCCAGCGAGCACTCGACGAGCGGGCGCGACAACGGGTTCCCGAATCCATTCGACGTCAGGTCTTCCCACCCCCGCAGGTATATCGAACTCCGATTCAGAATTTAGCAGCTGCAGCCCGTATAGCGGAGTCGATTCAGCCTTCCCAGTCAGAGGCTGGCAGAGGCTTGCTGCAAATCAGAGCGTTACTCCGGGCAGCAGGAGACCAGAATTCGCTGTTTCTCAGTCGCGGAACAGAATTCACAGCAGATCCGTTGCTGCGGACACAGTCCAGTCGGCTCACAGCCCGAGATCGCCCCCGAGGCGTGAGGGACGTGGAGACCGGCGTGACCAGTATGGGAACCATGAGCAGTATGATCACCGAGTCGATCGTGACGGTCGACGTCAAGTGCCCTCATAGTGGTGGGCGAAGGATTCCAGTTGACCCAGAGGGCCAGGCTTTGACGCGAGATCCATCCTCGTCCAAGGTCTGGTCGATAGGAACAAGGCTCACCGAGAAGGCCATGACAGAGATGCGCCAGCCAGCAGCAGAGTACATGTTTCGGGGCCAGAGTGCTTTAGTAGAGCCATCAGGGCAGCTGTGATTCCTCCCAATTTCAGGTTGGCGACTGGGGTCAGTAAGTTCACTGGCGAGTCCAAGCCTGATACTTGGCTTGAGGACTACCGAGTGGCCGTCCAGATTGGCGGCAGCAATGATGAAGTGGCCATGAAGCACCTGCCTCTCATGTTGGAGGGCTCGGCCAGAGCGTGGCTAAACCAGTTAGCACCTAGCAGCATTTACACTTGGGAAGATCTCTCCCGAGTGTTCATCACCGCATTTGAAGGCACATGCAAGCGACCGGCAGGACTGACGGAATTGCGGTCCTGTGTGCAAAAGCCGAATGAAACTTTGAGGGATTACATCCAGAGATGGATCATGTTACATCACTCGGTGGAGAATGTGCCTGACCACCAAGCAGTTTGTGCCTTCAAGGAAGGCGTCAAGTATAGAGAACTGAATTTGAAATTCGGTCGAACCGGATGATGGAGATTGCCACCAAGTACGCTAACGGCGAAGATGAGGATCGACTCAGGAGTGGCAAGCTCAAGTCAGTCGCCCAAGAAACTGGAGGCAATTCCAGTCGGAAACAGAAGCGGAAAGCCGAGCCAGCGGCTCCCGGGGAAGCCTTAGCTTTGGCCCAAGGAAAGTCTAAAGGGAAACCTAAAGGGCCTTGGAACCCCAAAAAGGTTAAAGACCAGGAGGGAAATGATGTGTTGGACTTACCGTGTCTCGTCCACACGAAGAAAGATGAACAGGGTAATTTTATTTACACGAAACATACCACTCGGCAGTGTCGACTCTTGATCCTGCAGTTCCAAGGCAAGCAGCCCAAGGGTAAGGAAAAGGAGTCAGACAAGGTCAAAGACAAAGAGGACAGTGATGACGGATACCCTCAAGTCAATTCCACCCTGATGATTTTTGCTGATGTTGAGAGCAAAAGTCGCCTGAAAGTTATTAACCGAGAGGTGAATATGGTCGCTCCGGCGACACCTAGTTACCTGAAATGGTCTCAGACTGCCATAACATTCGACCAGTCCAACCACCCAATGCACATCGCCACCCCTGGGAGGCAAGCTTTGGTGGTCGACCAAGTTGTTGAAGGCACTCGACTGACCAAAGTCCTGATGGATGGTGGCAGTGGTTTGAACATATTATACGCTGAGACGTTGAAGGGGATGGGCATTCCGATGTCCAGACTCAGTGCCAGCAACATGAGTTTCCATGGAGTCATTCCTGGGAAGAAGGCTGAATCACTCGGCCAGATTGCTCCTGATGTGGTTTTCGATGATTCCAAGAATTACCGCAAAGAAAAATTGACATTTGAAGTTGTAGACTTCCAGAGTGCCTATCACGCTATTTTGGGCAGGCCGGCTTATGCACGCTTCATGGCCCGACCATGTTACGTGTATCTCAAATTGAAGATGCCTGGCCCCAAAGGTGTGATCACCATTACGGGCAAACGGAAGAAAGAGGAAGAATGTTTTCAGAAGGGTTCGAAGATCGCCGACGCACAGATGGCAGTGGTGGAGTTGCAGGAATACCAGAAGACTACAGACCCGAGTGATCTGTTGCGAGCCAAGAAGCCCGCTACAGAGTCAGCTTTCCAGTCGACTGGCGACACAAAGACAGCTCACATCCACCCGACCGACCCCAGCGCCGCCCCAACTCATATCTCGACAACACTCGACTCCAAATAGGAAGAAGCGCTCATCCAGTTCCTCCGTGAGAACTGGGACATCTTCGCATGGAAGCCTTCTGACATGCCAGGTGTTCCCAGGGAGCTGGCTGAGCATCGCTTGAGAATCGACTCAAAAGTAAAACCTGTCAAGGAACATCTACGACAGTCCGCCGTCCAAAAGAGAGAAGCTATTGGCGAAGAGGTGGCTCGGCTCTTAGCAGCGGAGTTCATCCGAGAAATCTACCACTCCGAGTGGCTCGCCAACGTTGTCATGGTCCCCAAGAAGGACAAGTCACTTCGCATGTGCATCGACTATAAACATATCAATCGGGCCTGCCCGAAAGATCATTTTCCTCTCCCCCGCATCGACCAGATAGTCGACTCGACTACGGGATGTGAGCGACTGTCTTTCTTAGACGCCTATTCTGGGTACCATCAGATCCGACTGTATGGACCTGACGAGATCAAGACAACTTTCATCACTCCATTCGGGTGCTTCTGTTATGTTACCATGCCGTTCGGCCTCAAGAATGCCGGAGCCACATTCATGAGGATGATTAAGAAGTGTTTACTCACTCAAATCAGTCGTAACGTGGAAGCATACATGGATGATATTGTGGTCAAGTCACGGAAGGTTTCCGACCTGCTGACTGACCTTGCTGAAACCTTTGCCAACCTCAGGTGGTATGATATCAAGCTTAATCCATCAAAGTGTACATTCGGAGTCCCTGGCGGAAAGTTACTCGGCTTTCTCGTTTCCGAACGGGGAATCGACGCCAATCCAGTAAAAGTTGGCACTATACTCCGAATGAAAAGCCCTGTGCGAGTGCACGACGTCCAGAAGCTTACTGGTTGTTTGGCCGCTCTAAGTCGATTCATATCTCGTCTCGGTGAAAAGGCATTACCTCTTTACCGATTGATGAAGAAGTCCGACAAGTTCGAGTGGACTCCCGAAGCTGATGCAGCGTTTGCAGAGCTCAAAGCTCTGCTCTCCACCCAGCTGGTGCTTACTGCCCCAATCAGCAAAGAGCCTTTGCTGATTTACATTGCAGCCACAGGACAAGTCGTCAGTACGGTACTTACGGTCGAGAGGGAAGAAGAAGGGAAAACCTTCAAAGTTCAGCGCCCAGTATATTATATTTCTGAAGTCTTGACCCCCATCGAAGCAAAGATACCCTCACTATCAGAAGCTTGTATATGGGATTTATATGACCACCAAGATAGTTGCTCACTACTTCTCTGATCATTCCATTATAGTCGTCAGCGATGCTCCATTATCAGAGATCCTGCATAACAGGGATGCAACTGGTCGAGTGGCAAAATGGGCGATTGAACTCCTTCCCCTTGATATCAAGTTTGAGGCAAAGAAAGCTATCAAGTCCCAAGCAATCGCAGATTTCGTCGCCGAGTGGATTGAACAGCAGCTGCCGACTCAGATTCACTCGGAGCATTGGACTATGTTTTTCGACGGCTCCAAGATGCTGAGTGGTTCCTGCGCCGGAGTGGTGTTGGTCTCCCCCATAGGAGATAAACTCAGATATGTTCTTCAAATCCATTTTGATTCCTCCAATAACGAGGCAGAATATGAAGCACTTTTATATGGGTTGCGCATGGCCATCTCACTCGGCGTCCGTCGCCTCATGGTCTATGGCGACTCAGATTTGGTGGTTAATCAGGTGATGAAGGAGTGGGATGTCAGAAGTCCAGCCATGACTGGTTATTGCAATGCAGTGAGAAAGCTGGAGAAGAAATTCGAGGGGTTAGAGCTTCATCACATACCTCGACTGAAAAATCAAGCAGCTGATGATTTGGCAAAAATAGGTTCCAAAAGAGAAGCCATTCCCAGCAATGTGTTTTTGGAGCACATCCACACACCATCAGTCCAGGAGGATCCCTTCACGGAAGAGGCCCCGCAGCCAAATAGCGCCATGGATCCGACTGAAGTTGAAGTTCCAGCTGTGGTCGATCTGATAATGGAAGTGCTGGTTATCACTCCCGTCTGGACAGAACCATACATCACGTACATCCTAAGGAAAGAACTCCCAGAGGACGACGAAGAGACTCGACAGATCGTCCGTCAATCCAAGGCCTTTACAGTCATAAAGGGACAGTTATATAGGGAAAGCGCGACTGGGGTCGGCCAGAAGTGTATCACACCAGAAGAAGGTCAGATGATCCTTAACGATATCCACTCGGGGACCTGTGGTCATCATGCGTTCTCTCAGACCATTGTGGCTAAAGCATACCGAGCGGGGTTCTACTGGCCAAGGGCCAATGAGATGGCTAAAGAGATAGTCGACAAATGTGAAGGGTGTCAGTATTACTCCAATATGCTGCACAAGCCCGCGTCAGCCCTGAAAACCATTCCACTCGTCTGGCCCTTCGCTGTTTGGGGGATGGACATGGTTGGGCCACTGAGAACAGGCAGGAGCGGCTTCACTCATGTGCTGGTAGTAGTCGACAAGTTCACCAAATGGATTGAAGCCAAGCCTATCAAAAATCTCGATGCTTGCACCGCTACCAGTTTCATCAGAGAGTTGATATTCAGATATGGAGTTCCGCACAGTATCATCATGGACAATGGGTCAAACTTCGATTCCGACGAGTTCAAGGCCTTTTGCGCCTCTCGGGGCACTCGGGTCGACTATGCTTCGGTCACTCACCCCCAGTCGAATGGACAAGTAGAAAGGGCAAATGGCCTAATTCTCAAAGGACTGAAACCCCGATTGATGCGCGATCTCAAGCACGCAGCAGGTGCATGGGTCGACGAGCTCCCATCAGTCCTTTGGGGATTGAGGACAACCCCGAATCGATCGACCGGAAGAACCCCATTCTTTCTGGTCTACGGAGCCGAGGCAGTCTTACCGAGTGACCTGCTTCACAACGCTCCCAGATTCGAGCTCTACTCAGAAGATGAAGCAGAACAAGCCCGGCAGGACGCAGTCGACCTCCTAGAAGAAGAAATAGAAATGGCCCTGATCCGATCAACCATCTATCAGCAAGACTTGCGTCAATTCCATGCCAGAAACGTGAAGAGCCGAGCCTTCCAAGAAGGAGACTTAGTCCTTCGAGTGGATCAGCAGAAACCACACAAGCTTGCTCCTACTTGGGAAGGACCCTTCATAGTCACCAGAGTCCTCCACAATGGAGCATACCACCTCTACAATGTCGATCGCCAGATTGATGAGCCACGAGCCTGGAACGCGGAGCTACTCCGCCCCTTTTATACTTGAATTCTCACTCGGATGAGATGTAATAAGAAAAACTCTTGTAGTTTATTTATCAAAGACAAGAGCGTTATAATTTTCCCAGTGATTATTATTGTTTTTGTTTGTGTAAGAAATCCCCCAGCGGGTGGCTTAGCTGCGAATCCGCTTCGCCTAAGTTTGAAAAATCCTACCGAGTGGAAAGCAATCCTCCCACCTGGAGGCTTAGCTGCGAATCTATTTCGCCTAAGTTTGAAAAATCCTACCGAGTGGAGAGCAATCCTCCCACTCGGGGGCTTAGCTGCAGTCTAGTACTCGCCTAAGTTCTCCCACCTAGAGACTTAGCTGCAGTCAGGCACTCGCCTAAGTTTGAAAAATCCTACCGAGTGGAGAGAAACCCTCCCACTCGGGGGCTTAGCTGCAGTCCAGTACTCGCCTAAGTTCCCTCACTTGAAGACTTAGCTGCAGTCAGGCACTCGCCTAAGTTTGAAAAAAATCCTACCGAGTGGAGAGCAACCCTCCCACTCGGGGGCTTAGCTGCAGTCCAGTACTCGCCTAAGTTCCCTCACTTGAGGACTTAGCTGCAGTCAGGCACTCGCCTAAGTTTGAAAAATCCTACCGAGTGGAGAGCAACCCTCCCACTCGGGGGCTTAGCTGCAGTCCAGTACTCACCTAAGTTCCCTCACTTGAGGACTTAGCTACAATCAGGCACTCGCCTAAGTTTGAAAAAATCCTACCGAGTGGAGAGCAGTCCTCCCACTCGGGGGCTTAGCTGCAGTCCAGTACTCGCCTAAATTCTCTCACTTGAGGACTTAGCTACAGTCAAGCACTCGCCTAAGTTTGAAAAAATCCTACCAAGTGGAGAGCAGTCCTCCCACTCGGGGGCTTAGCTGTGGTCCAGTACTCGCCTAAATTCTCTCGCTTGAGGACTTAGCTGCAGTCAAGCACTCGCCTAAGTTTGAAAAAATCCTACCGAGTGGAGAGCAGTCCTCCACCTCGGGGGCTTAGCTGCGGTCCAGTACTCGCCTAAGTTCTCTCACTTGAGGACTTAGCTGCAGTCAGGCACTCGCCTAAGTTTGAAAAAATCCTACCGAGTGGAGAACGATCCTCTCACTCGGGGGCTTAGCTGCAGTCCAGTACTCGCCTAAGTTCTCCCAAACACTTCTCAATCCTCAAGGACGACGAGGGGCAGGTCGACTGCCACCTTCTCCTGGAGAGCTTCGCCCCAAATACAATGCGCGATTCATCCCGCTCTACAGTAACGAAGTACGGGTCGACTGCCACCTTCTCCTGGAGAGCTTCGCCACAAATACAATGTGCGCTCTGTCCCACTCTGCAGTAACAGGGTGTGGGTCGACTGCCACCCGCCCCTGGGGAGCTTCGCCACGAATACAAGACATGGGTCGACTGCTTCCCCTTCCTTTGGAGCTGCGCTGCGAATACGGAAAATTGTCTCGAATAAAGATTGGGTTCACTCAGCAGGAGATTCATAAGGATATTCAACGGTAAACCAAGTTCAGATAAAATTCTAAAGGTTTTGGATCACGGATCGAGGTACTCGGGCATGCAGCCCGAAAAAGTTTAATGATTACGAAAACCACTCGGCATTCCGAGGCAAATTTAAGGTAGGACACAAGAGTTTGTTCACTCCACGGGATGAGGGCTGGCAGGCTCAACAAACTCGTCCAGGTCGACGCCATCGGCAATCCGAGTGGCGACAACTATGAAGGTCTCCATAAAAGTTTGGAAGTCCTGCTTCTGGGTGTTTGCAACCTTGATTGCGGCCAGCTTGTCTTGTCGCACCTCCTTGCAGTGGACACGAACCAAGGACAGAGCCACATCAGCGCCACAACGAGCAGAAGACTTCTTCCACTCCTACACTCGGTCAGGGATTCCGTTAAGTCAAGCCATCAGAGACTCAAGATCATTTTGGAGCGTAGCCTCTGGCCAGAGTGCTGGGTCGATCCGTGACATGGCGACCTTCAGTCGAGCCAAGTAGTCCACGGCACCGTCGATGCGAGATTCCAGTTGGAGCAGATTCATGGCAGTTTCCTCTTTCATGGGAGAGTTGATTGGATCATGACCTGGTTTGATCCGCCCAGTCTCCTCTTCAAAGTTCTGGAAAAACTTTGCATTCATGATCCAAGGATAAGTCAATTTTCATACACTGAGTCGACACAAAAAAAATCAGTCGGAACTAAATGTGCACCTTCAAGCTTGATATACAACTTCTTGGCAAGGCTCCTCAGGTAGCTCTCCAGATCGTCCCTCCTACGAGCGACGCCTTCCATCTTTTCGTTCAGGTTGAGGTTCTCCTTCTTCCAACGTGTGCACTCCCTGTTGGCTTCATTCAGAGCAGTCTTCAGCCTGGTATTCTCTTCTTCCAACTGGCCGACTGAAGCCATCTTCTGTTCGGCCAGAGCGGTCCTATCGTCAGCCTCCTTCTAGGCAGTAGACAAATCCTGATCCTTTTTCGCCAAAGCCTCTCTCAGTTTTTCTGCAAAGAAATGACGATTGATTCAGAAATAGCAGAAGGTTGCTCGAGCCTAAAACTGACCAGTCGATAGACTTGTCTTACCAGCGGCGCCGTCTCTGACCGTCTGCAGTTCTGTCCTGGCCAGCTCCAAGTCAAGTTTCAGTTGAATCTGCTGACTTTCCAAATCAGCGAAGCGAGCTCCAAGATCACAAGATTTCTGAAATCAAAGGGGAGAAATTATTCCACAGCAAAAAACGACAAATACTAAGACTATAGTCGACTGCCCGCAGTCCACCATAGTCTCAGGGACTACACCTAGTTGGTGCACTTTGCGTGCCCCCACCGGTTCTGATTCCAGTCGACCGGCCCGCTGGAGTCGAGTTCAAAAAAAAGAGAAGAAAGAGAGACAAAGTAGAACTCAGACCACAGTCGACTGCCAGCAGTCGACCGCGGTCTCGGGGACTACACCCAGTGGGTGCACTTTGCGTGCCCCCACCGGTTCTGATCCCACTCGACCGGATCGAGCGGAAGAAACAAACTACCAGTTCGGTTTTACTCGACAAAATACAAAGACTACGGTCGACTGCCAGCAGTCCGCCGTAGCCTCGAGGACTACATCTAGTGGGTGCACTCAGCGTGCCCCCACTAGTCCAAAAAATTCAATCGACACACCCAGTGGGTGTACAGATGAAAAGATTTTCGGAAAGAATCTTCAGATAGCATATCCTAACAGAACAAGCGGCGACCAACTAACCTGAACATTGCTCTGGAGAGCCGAGCTGGCATCATAGGCGGCTTGGCTGGCGTCCCGCACCGTCTTCATCTTCTCCATCATAATGCCCGCCTGGCGTATGGCTTCCCTAGCAGCATTCACCTCGTCCTCCGGGACATGATGGGTTGCAAAAAGTGAAGGCGGGTCGACAGGGGCCTGAGCGGTCGAAGAAGAAGGCAAGGCACTCGATAGGGGCTCCGTGAAGGTAACAGAACACCGATTGACGTCACCAGTGTCCTGAACGACTGGTTCCGCCCTCGGTGTCGACTGTAGCGCCTCACTTACAGGAGCTCGCCTACTCTTCCTCGTCAAAGACCTCTCGGGCTCTTCATCATCATCAGGGAGGTCAATAATGTTGGGAGCTGTACAAAGTTCAAATTGCCAAAATCACGTCACCCAATGATGCACGATGCAGTTGAATCGACCAAAGAAACATAGTATGGCAGAAATCATACCAGGATTAGAAGTGACCGCATCCACCATCACCTCGTCATCATCCCTGTAAGCTGAGGTCCCGGAAGTGGCAGCGCTAACAATTCCAAAGTTCGTCCAGTTAAAACAAGAAAAACAAACAGCGCGGAGCGTCGAGTGAATACAAGGAGAGACACTCACGTGGAGGCGACAGGGATATCGATCTTGATCTTCGGCAGCGCCTTCCGAGTCGTCGGTTCTGCAACTTTGGGGTGCTTTGGCGCCTTCTCAGTCGTGGTTGGTGAAGAGATCCGAGGACGCTTCGAAGACTGACCAGCCTGAGCAGTTGCCTTGTCGCGGGCACTCGGCTGATCCTGGTCAAGCTTGGATCGTCTCTCTATGCGAGGAGGCGGCTCGACTTCTTCCTCATCACTCGAGTCGTCGCTTCCTCCATCCCCTTCACCATCGGAAGTCCACTCGCCACTTTCGCCACCACTCGCCTCGCCTTCCAGAGCTTGCTCTTGCTCCCTATTGGGCATCGAATACATTTCAATAATGGCCTGAAAGAAAGCAGGGAGAACAAAGTCAGTCGACGCAATACAGACAGCTGCGCGAGTGAATACAGATTACAAGCAAAAACTCAGAATCAGACCTGCTCTGGTGCACGCGATTGGTCGAATGGGGGAACTCTCCTGGCTCCTCTGGGGTTGTCCTTGTTCCCGGTAATGCTCGACAACCACTTCTCCAGCGTGTCATCATCGACCTCCTCCGGGTGGATCCGAGTGGAGTCTTCTAGACCCGAATACATCCACATCGGGTGGTCTCGGGCTTGGAGAGGCTGGATGCGCCGCTGAAGGAAGACCTCCAAGAGATCCATACAAGTGACCCCGTCACGAATGAGATGGACCACTCGGTTGACCAACACCTTCACGTGCGCCTTCTCCTCCGGGAGCACCTTCAAAGGGGAGGGTTTTTCCACTCGGTCCATGGTGAAGGGAGGGAGGCCAGTCGATTGCCCTGGCGTCGACTGGTCTTTGAAGTAGAACCAGGTCGACTGCCATCCGCGAACTGAATCGGGAAGAATCATGGCCGAAAAGGAGCTTTTTCCCCTCGTCTGGATGCCAAGACCCCCACACATCTGGATCACTTGGGTCCTCTCGTCACTCGGGTTAGCCTTTTTCACTATCTGGGAGCGACAAGTGAAAATATGCTTGAAAAGACCCCAGTGAGGTCGACAACCCAAGAAGTTCTCACACAAGGAAATGAACGCGGCAAGATAAACGATTGAGTTGGGGTTAAAATGGTGGAGTTGAGCCCCGAAGAAGTTCAGAAACCCTCGGAAGAAAGGATGAGGAGGCAAGGAAAACCCACGGTCGACGTGGGTGGCAAGAAGAACGCGCTCACCCTCCCGGTGTTGCGGCTCGGATTCCTTCCCCGGAAGCCGCGCCGAGTTGTAGGGGATCAGCCCTCCCTCGGCCAGGTCGTCGAGGTCTTCTTGGGAGATCCTCGAGTGGATCCAGTCGCCCTGGATCCAACCCCTCGGCAGGCCAGTCTGCGAGGAAGATCCGCCCCGGCTCGTCGCTTTCCCCTTTGACCTCGCCGTCGCCTTCTTTGCCCGCTCCAGAGCCGCTGTCTTCTCCTTCACCATTGTCGCCGACGATACGCGTGTGGCACGGTGGCGCTGAAGCGAGAGCGAGCGCAGAAGAGAGGCGTGAGGAGGAGAAGAGATAATGGGGCACACTGTTCGGGAGACTCCGGTCCAACGCCTTATATGAGGTCGCTTCCGAGTGGCTGACAGGTAGGCCCAGATGGCTCTGTCAAATCCCGCAACGACCGCACGAGCGATACGTGGCGAAAAAGGTGGCGTGGGGATCGAGGCAGCTCCGCTCTATCTCGTCCGATTACTGCGGCCTCCCCCGTCCCGTGCACTTCCCGAAACTCGGATCCCACTAAATCCGCTGGCAGCAAATAACTTGTCAGACCAAAGATCTCCTCTGCACCGTCACTCGGAGCCTTACAAGTAAAGAAACTCACTCGACGAAGAATTAAGAATGGATCAAGGCGACTGAAAAGGAAGTTGCTGCCATCACTCGGGTCCATTGATCTAGAGCAAAATATGCTCACGGCATGGAAAACGAGTCGGAGAGGTCCTCAACTCCTTCCCCACTCAAACCTCGATCCATTCAGGGGCTAATGATGAAGCTATGTACCTAGGGTAGGGTCATGGACCTGTCCTAACTACCCTACCCAAGGACATCTCTAGAAGAAATCACCTTTCAATCGACTTGAAGGTGTTCCACTCGACAGACTCGAAGTCACTCGACCAAGAAGCGACCACTCGACCAAAATCCAACCACTCGACGGCCAGGAGACCTAAAGTCACCCCGCACGCTAACGGTCGGTCATTAAATAGCTTTTATGATCGTCATAGCACTTTATTACTAGCGTTACCAGTAACGCCCTGCCTTAATGTACATTGAACCCTTCATAACGTGGGCTGGCCGGGGTCCTGGCGCACTCTATATAAGCCATCCCCCACCTCCGAGACAAGGGTTCGCACCTCTGTAACTCATACTCACATAATCCAGTCGACCGCCTCCGGGCTCTGAGACGTAGGGTTTTTACTTCTTCCGAGAAGGGCCTGAACTCGTAAACCTTGCGTCCTTAAAACTTCTCCATAGCTAAGATCTCGCCTCTCCATACTTACCGCCCTACATTACTGTCAGACTTCGAACCACGACAGGCGGCGCCCCCCTTTCCTTCTCCTTCTCCCCTTCCTTGCCCCCTCCCAGTAGGAGTAGGAAAGAGGGGAATCCTACTCCTACTAGGAGGAGGATTCCTCCTCCTGGCGCACCCTCTAGGGCCAGCCGGTCTCCCCCCTTGCTCCATTATATACGGGGCTAGTGGGCACCTCTAGACACACAAGTTGATCATTGATCTCTCCCAGCCGTGTGCGGTGCCCCCCTCCACCATAATCCACCTCGGTCATACTGTAGCGGTTCTTAGGAGAAGCCCTACAACGGTAGCTTTATCAACATCGTCATCACGCCGTCGTGCTAACGAAACTCTTCCCTGAGCTCTACTGGATCGTGAGTTCGCGGGACGTCACCGAGCTGAACGTGTTGTGGACGCGGAGGTGCCGTACGTTCTGTACTGAGGATCGGTCGATCGTGAAGACGTACGACTACATCAACTGCGTTGTCATAACGCTTCCGCTTAACGGTCTACGAGGGTACGTGGACGACACTCTCCCCTCTCGTTGCTATGCATCACCATGATCTTGCGTGTGCGTAGGAATTTTTTTGAAATTACTACGTTCCCCAACAAACACAAACCCACTGAAATTGCGTTATATCGACTAGAGGGGGGGTGAATAGGTGATTTTTATGAAATTCTTCACTGAGGAATTTGCCGGTGAGGAAATTCCTTAGTGAAGAACTACTAGCAGCAGAATAAGTATTCAAAAGTAAACATAATAGAATACAAGCATAGTCATCATGATGAAATGAAGACAAGCATAGAGTACAGGAAGCGTAAGCACAGGATAACACAGGATGAAGACAAATAGACTGAAGAAATTGAACTGAGAAAATTGAGAAAGTCTTCAGTCAAAGTCTTCAAACACGGATATGAACAAGTACACAACTCAATTATGAGGAAATGAAAGAGTTGAGGAAATGGAACCAGTGAGCTTGGTGAAGACAATGATTTGGTAGACCAGTTCCAACTGTTGTCTCAGTTGTACGTCTGGTTGGAGCGGCTGAGTATTTAAACTCGAGGACACACAATCCCGGACACCCAGTCCTGAACACGCAGCTGAGGACACCCAGCCATCACCGTATTCTCCTTGAACTAAGGTCACACAGACCTCGTCCAATCACTCGTGGTAAGTCTTCAGGTGACTTCCAAACCTTCACAAACTTGGTCACTCGGAGATCCACAATTCCTCTTGGATGCTCTAGACCATGACGCCTAACAGTCTTCAAAGGTAACAAGCGTCGGATCCACGCATGATCAATCTCTTCAGTGATGCTCAATCACTTGGGGTTTGTAGGTGTTTGGGTTTTGGGTTTTTGGTTTTTCCTCACTTGATGATTTTCGCTCAAAGTCCTCGGAGGATGGGTTGCTCTCAAATGACAAGTGTCAGTTTCTCTCAGAGTAGCCAACCAGCTAGTGGTTGTAGGGGCGGCTATTTATAGCCTTGGGAGCAGCCCGACATGATAAGACATAAATGCCCTTCAATGATATGACCGTTAGGTGGATAGATATTTTGGGATAGCTGGCGCATAGCACAGCAACGGTCGGAATTTTGAGTACCAAAATCCTCAGGGCTATCATGTTCCTCATTGTGTAGGCAATCCGCACT